>NC_090371.1:49889672-50593266 GCF_036365525.1 Heterodontus francisci
AAGTGCTTTGAAATGTCTGGTGGTTGTGAAAGGTGCTATATAAATGTAAGTCTTTCTTTAAATTTGCTTTCCTAAAGTGCATAAATTTACCTGACTAGACTAAAAAGGCTTGAACATAATTGTTTTACCATGACAGCTATGAACTCTGTTTGTAGGTTTTAGTCAGATGCCTCCAGGGCAGTGCCAATCTATACTTAGGTTTGCAGTTCTATTTTCTACACTTGTGCAATCCATAAAATTAAAAAAATGTTCACTAGAGACCAAGATGTCTTAGATTAAGCATAGGAGAAAAGAAATTTGCATTTACATAGCATCTTATCACGTTCTCAGGTTATCCCAATGCACTTCACAACCAAGGATTTGTTTTGATGTGCGGTCTTTGTTGTACAGCACAACCTACTGCAGCTATGTGACACTTAACTCTTTGCTTGCCATCAATACCAATAACCAGTTTAAGATTTGCAAATGAGAAACATCATGGCTGAGAAAAGCCCATGGAGCTCAGCTTTCTTTATGGCACCTAATTTAGCATAATGCTAATGTTTTAGTTCTAGTGCCCTTTGTTCCATAAGTATGTTCTTCCTGCTCTAAATCCACTTTTCACTCATTTCCATTAATGATTTCTGGCTCTGCTTTATTGGCATTCTTTAAAGTAATATCTTGGGTTACCATTTCTATATCATTTAATGTTTTGGACTTTTGTGATATCCCATAACCACCTTCTTGCCAGGCTGTAAAGTTTAAGCTTCTCTAATTTCTTCATAACACATTCATTCTCTTTATACTCGGTAGTAATGTTTTTTTGTCCTGACTTGAACACATTATTCTGACCTGCTTTTTGTTAAATTTAAGCATACTCTGTATGTGTTTATTCTATTGTTGCAGTTACATATAATTTACCATTCTTTTAGCTTTTTAAAATTTATTCATCACATTGTTTGGACATTGAGACTGATGTTTACATTATTATGCTTCGGTCCCTTTCTCAGTGTTCAGTTATATTTTTATGTTATAGGCATATGTCCACTAAGATTTGGATTTACAGGGGACTAAATTCTCTGGAGACGTGTTCCTGGCAGTTATAGTTGGATTCGCCACTGACCGTGCAGAGTCAGTAGGAAATCACTGCATTCACATGGGGCTGCCGTGCACTTGCACTACTAGGGACACATATCGGGCAGCTGATTGCTGCCTGACTTATGCCAGGAACCAATTGGAATTGCCAAGTAATTTTGGCACCAGCCAGCCTCAAACTCATTTCATGTAGGCATTTTGTAATTTGCAGCAGAGAGGAGACTTTATCCCTTAAGTGTTGACTGAATTTCAACTTGGGTTCTAGAGTTGAGAGATGTACTGTATGTTGTAAATCACTACGTCACTCAGTCACTGTCAGTCAACACAAGGGGTTGTGTTGGGTCATGGGTCATATTTTCCCATCGACAGTGTTCTGAAGCAGTGGCTGAATTTTGTTGAAAGGCCCAAGGTCCTGTTGTTGGGACCGGAAGCGGGAACTGTTCCCATGCAGGCAGTGGGCGGCCGAATGAATTGAATTACATGGCTGGTGGTCAATTAACGGCTGGGAGGAAGGGGTGCTGTCCAATCAAGTGGTGCGGGTGGCATCAAGTCACGTCGCTGGAAGTGCTGGTGCCATATTTGAAGGTCAGTCAGCACTGAATAAAAGGTAACATTGAAATGCCAAATGGAGAACCGAGCAGCAGTGAACACCCGAGCAGCACTGAGGACCTGAGCAGCATTGGAGATATAAGCTTGGCAGAACTGCGATCCAGGGTGGCTCCACGGTTCACTGATGCCCCCCTGCAGGTTCTCCTCCAGACTGCGCAGGTGGGAGGTCCTCTTCCCCGTGACAGGAGGAGGAGACCGGCCCACCAAACCCAGCCATCCTGGATAGAGGTCACTGAGGAAGTCAGCAGCCATGGGGTTGCCCCTTGAACCTGGCTGCCATGCCATAAGAGGGTCAATGACCTCATGCGTTCTGCCAAGGTGAGTGCAGCACACAGTCAATCCTGCAGCCTCACATGTGACCAGGGGTGAATGTGAGTCATTGACAATGGCCAGGCAGCAGCATTGGCTTTTGCAGGTATGGCAGCCATAACAGTGAATGGCCCCAGTCCATCACAGTTGACTCCGGCACTGCTACATCTGAGTGGCCGCATGCAGGAGGCATTCATGTGGCACCATCACAGACAGTCAGGTGGCAACAGCAAAGGTGATGCGTATGTCTTTGCCGGGTGACTAACAATGCTCATCAGTCCATAATTCGAGGGAAAGGAAGACCAGAAGTGGTATCCCAAATCTTGCGGTACTGACTCCCATGGAGGAGGAGGCACTGGAACTTGGAGGACAGCATGGGGAGATGATGGTGAGACAGAAGTGGAGAGACGAGAGACTGAGTGGCCTAATGGGTGGGCACAAAACAGCCTCAGGAAAACACAAGGCATAGTGCTCATGTGTCCTCCACTGGTCACATGGAGCTATACACGAGGAGTAGTCTGAAGGACATGATGAAATGCGCATTACCCTCTAACTAATCTTCTCTCTCACCCAGGTCAAAGACAAGAACAGACAGCTCCACTGACCGGGGGACAGCCATCCACCTCTGAGGAGGAGGGAGCCTCAGAGGTTCCAATGTCACATCGTTCCCTTGCACCACCCACCGGCACAGATACTCTCACGTCAGTTGGTATCTGTTTGTGAGTAGATATGGGATCACAATCTGGTGAACACATCACACATGCGCCCGAGGAGATGGCGGAGGCTGTGACAGCCAAGGTCACTGGCTCCTGGGGAGTGTTGGAGTGCCCTGCGATGCTGAGCCCCAGGCTGATGACATGCCTCTGGAGTCGTCAGCAGGGCGGCAGATGCTGGAGCTACCACGTGAAGTGAGGGGACATCTGGTGAAATTTCCAGAGGCTAGGTGCATCCTGGCATGGTTGATGGAGGAATCTATCCAGGAATGCCGCCATGTCTCTGGCATGTGTGCACTTGGCTTCCTCCATTCAGAAACTGGTGACCGTCATGGACAGCCATTTCCAAAAGACCACTCAATGGATGCTGGAGATGCACGCGGAACTGCATACCATTGCCAGACACATAAGCTTTGTGCAGCAATAGCTGGGCGAGAGTGCAGGGCTAGGCACCTGGAGTCACCACCAGATCCAAGCACTCCTCAGGTGGGCAGGGAGGTACAGGTGAGCCTTGAAAGGGGAGAAGAGCGAGTGTCTGATGCATCTGGCGGCTCCACTCAGGGCACTCCTATCATAAACAGCTGCCCCTCGGCCTCTCTGTCTGTGACACCAGCACCTCACTCAGCTATGATGCCAGAGGACGACAGCTAACGTCATCCTAAGTCATGCGGCAGCAAGGTCAGGAGCCTGCCTCCACCTCAGCTGATAGTATGGGTAGGGGAAGCACCACGTAGGAGCACATGTAAGAGATTTAAGAAGAGCACCTAGCTGCGCTCGGGGTTCACGGGTTACTTCTTTTTTGGAGTCATGGAGCTTTGCGTTCTTTTCTACTGTCATTAATGACTGATGTGGCAAGGCTTGAGTTCTCCTTGCATTTCTTGTCAGCCACTGAGACTTCAGGAGCCCCCTGGCTCTGTTACAGGGTTTGATGGGTGGGAGCACATTGTGTAAGGTCAATGCATTCCCCATGCTGCTGTCTAATGTCTAACTGGCTGCAGGTAAATGGCAAGATCAATGAAGGAGGCAGCAAGGAGGTGTCAACAGGGATGCAGAAAGGTGAAGCTTTATTGGATTGAACATATCTGTTAGTAAAAATCACATGAACCGTGCCTGTATTAGCACATCCCGACCATTCCTTGCACGTCTCTCATGGCACCTTGCCTGTGGCCCTTGGGCCTCATCAATATCCTGAGCCTGCTAATCATCTTCCTCCATCTCCTCATTGTTGGAGGAGGCATCGTGCTCAATGAAATCCTCATTGTTCAATTGCTTTCCTCTCTGGAGGGCACAGCAAACCACCACAATATGCGGAACCCTTGCTGGGCCCTACTAAAGAGCATCACTAGATCTGTCTAGGGAGCTGAACTGGCACCTTTTCCCCATCTCCTCACTGTCTATGCCAGTGCCTGCGCTGTTCCGCCCTGCTTGCAAAGGCACATTATGACTCACAATGGCTGTCATTTGGAGCCAGAACTGACCTCCTGCTAGCTCACTGCCTCCTCATACCTGGTGAACTCTGAACGTTTATATGCACTTGTGGAAAAATCCGAAAACCCTTGTAAAATTGAAGTTAATTGCCTTTTAAATAGGCTTAATTACCTGCTTGCCGCGTGCCAACTGCCAGCTGCCCTTAGCAGGGAGACAGTGATGTAGTGGTAATGTCACTGAACGAGTAATCCAGAGGCCCAGGCTAATGGCCTGGGAACACAGGTTTAAATCTCACCATGGCAGCTGGTAAAATTTAATGAACTCAAATTAATTAATTAAATTAATTACTTAAAAACCTGGAATTGAAATCTGGGGCTGGATTTTTGGGTCCTCCAGAGGTGGGTGGGGGGGGCATAGAATCGCGATGGGAGGCGGGGGGCAGAAGGCCCATCGCCAAGCGATTTCGCTGGGGGTGGGATAGGCTGATCACAGCCTTCCCGTCCAGAGGCCAATTGAGGCCCTCAAGTGGCCCACTAAAGGCCACTTTAGGGCCTCTTCCCTCGCCGCTGGGATTTAACCAGCAGCAGGGGCTGCCTTCACCACACGGGGAGGGCGCCTTGTAATATGAGGAGCTCTCCCTGCTGGATTGGGAGGGGTCCCTCTTCCGTGGGCAATCTGTGGCTCATGGAGAACCCCTGCCAGCAAAACCTTTACCTCCCTAAACCCCTCTCATCCTGCATTTCAAACCCATCTCCCACCGCCCCCCCCCCTCGCTGAGGCCTCCTGGACTGGCCCCGGCATCTCTGCCTCACTTACCTGAGGTCCGGGGCTCCAGCTCTGGGCCCGGGTCCAACGCCTTTGCAGTACCGGCAGTTGCCATTGCTCCCAGTAATGCTGCTTGGTACTGTTGAGCTGCCGGCCCTGTGATTGGTTGGCAGCTCTTGGAGGCGGGATCCCTCTCTTTAAAGTGACAGAGATCCCGGCGCCGGAAACTTTGCTTCCAGAACAACGGAAGATCATGCCGGTGGGGGGTGCTCGGAAAGGCTGAGTCCGGGATTGCGCCACCTTTTTGGCCCAGCGTGGGGAGCCCCAACAGCAGCACAAAAATAGTGGTCTCAGTAATGGTACCATGAAACTATTATCGATTGTTGTAAAAACCCATCTGGTTTACTAATGCCCTTTAGGGAAGGAAATCTGCCAGCCTTACATGGTCTGGCTTACATGTGATTCCAGACCTATGGCAATGTGGTTGACACTTAAATGCCTTCTGAAATGGCCTAGCAAGCCACTCAGTTGTCAAGGGCAATTAGGGATGGGCAATGAATGCTGACCTTGACAGCAACACCCACATCCCATGAAAGAATAAACAAAAAAAATCTGCTTCCGATGTGAAGATGTTTATGCCTGGACTGCAGTGGTACATTGTGCCTGATTTTCCATTAATGTAACCAACAAGTTAATAATAGCTCGACAGAAACAAGTATTATCTCTGTCACTGCTAAAAAAACTACGTTTGTTGCAGCTTCCAGCCACGCATGATAGAAAATATGACAGAAGTTATTCTACCCTAAAAATAAACAAACTGCTGCCCCTCTAGATCTTCAGCACACTTTCTGTGAAACAGTGGAGTCTGACTCCACAGTTAAGTCAACATTGGAGAGAATGTCCATCAACCTGTTCGAGCATATTTATTTATTTAGAGATACAGCACTGAAACAGGCCCTTCGGCCCACCAAGTCTGTGCCGACCAACAACCATCCATTTATACTAACCCTGCAGTAATCCCATATTCCCTACCACCTACCTACACTAGGGGCAATTTACAATGGCCAATTTACTTATCACCTGCAAGTCTTTGGCTGTGGGAGGAAACCGGAGCACCCGACGAAAACCCACGCGGTCACAGGGAGAACTTGCAAACTCCGCACAGGCAGTACCCAGAATCGAACCCGGGTCTCTGGAGCTGTGAGGCTGCAGTGCTAACCACTGCACCACTGTGCCGCCTTCAAAAGCAAAATACTGCAGATGCTGGAATCTGAAATAAGAACAGAAAATACTGGAAATACTCAGCAGGTCCGGCAGTATCTGTGGAGAGAGAAACTGAGTTAACGTTTCAGGTCAATGACCTTTTGTCAGAAATCAGTTTGAACGAAATGACATCCACCTGAAACATGGGCTCAAATTTTACCGGCACACTGTGGGTCCCACTGCTGGGACCAAATGCGGATACTGAGCCTGGATGGAAGAACAGTGGGATCGTGGAGGGGATTTTACCAGTGGCGGCCAATTAAGAGACTGCTACCAGGACCACCGTTCCATTAAGGACTGCCTCGATGAGATGCCAGTACAATCAGAGGCCGGCAGCTCGGCAGCCTCGGCAGCACCACCGATAGAGGTGGCCGCTACTGAAACTGCAGGAAGGAGAGAGCACTTCCATATTGAGATGCCTCTGAATATGCTGGGGTGAGGCAGGCAGGCCCCGGAGTTGGAAGGGATGAACCCTCCACTGGTGGCGTTGAAGCTGCAGGGGTGACCATTGCTGCTGGGGCTCCCCTCCGTGGACCATTAAGCATCATTAAAGGAAGGCCCCCGCCCCACCTACCCTAGGAAGCTGCTGGGAGGCTACCTTGATGTACGTGGCGGTCTCCTCATGTGGTGGGGGACCATCTCAGCGCCGATAAAATGCCGGCAGAGACGCAAAATGTCAGGTGTGTCCAGGAAGGTTTCCTGACTCAATATGTAGATAGGCCGACTAGAGGAGAGACTATGTTGGACTTGGTGCTTGGCAACGAACCAGGCCAGGTGGCAGATCTCTCGGTGGGAGTGCATTTCGGTGATAGTGATCACAACTCCCTGACCTTTACTATAGTCATGGAGAGGAACAAGAGCAGACGGGATGGGAAAATATTTAATTGGGGGAGGGGGAATTGCAATGCTATTAGGTAGGAACTGGGGAGCATAAATTGGGATCAGATGATCTCAGGGAAATGCACGACAGAAATGTGGAGGTTGTTTATGGAGCACTTGCTGCGACTGCTGGATAGGTTTGTCCCGATGAGGCAGGGAAGGGATGGTAGGGTGAAGGAACCTTGGATGACAAGAGATGTGGAACAGCTAGTCAAGAGGAAGAAGGAAGCTTACTTAAGGTTGAGGAAGCAAGGATCAGACAGGGCTCTAGAGGGTTACAAGGTAGCCAGGAAGGAACTGAAGAATGGACTTAGGAAAGCTAGAAGGGGACATGAAAAAGTCTTGGCGGGTAGGATCCCAAGGCGTTCCCAAGGCGTTCTACACTTGTGAGGAACAAGAGGATGGCCAGAGTGAGGGTAGGGCCGATCAGGAATAGTGGAGGGAACTTGTGCCTGGAATCGGAGGAGGTAGGAGAGGTCCTAAATGAATACTTTGCTTCAGTATTCACTAGTGAGAGGGACCTGGTCGTTTGTGAGGACAGCGTGGAACAGGCTGATATGCTCAAACAGGTTGAGGTTAAGAGGGAGGATGTGCTGGAAATTTTGAATGTTATGAGGACAGATAAGTCCCTGGGGCCAGACGGGATATACCCAAGGATATTACGGGAAGCGAGGGAAGAGATTGCTGCGCCTTTGGCGATGATCTTTGCATCTTCACTGTCCACTGGAGTAGTACCAGATGATTGGAGGATGGCAAATGTTGTTCCCTTGTTCAAGAAAGGGAATAGGGATAACCCTGGGAATTATAGACCAGTCAGTCTTACGTCGGTAGTGGGCAAATTATTGGAGAGGATTCTGAGAGACAGCCTCACAAGCCTTATTGAATTCTTTGAAGATGTGACAAAACACATTGATGAAGGAAGAGCAGTGGATGTGGTGTATATGGATTTTAGCAAGGCGTTTGATAAGGTTCCTCATGGTAGGCTCATTCAGAAAGTAAGGAGGCATGGGATACAGGGAAAGTTGGCTGTCTGGATACAAAATTGGCTGGCCCATAGAAGTCAGAGGGTGGTAGTAGATGGAAAGTATTCAGCATGGAGCTCGGTGACCAGTGGTGTTCCACAAGGATCTGTTCTGGGACCTCTGCTCTTTGTGATTTTTATAAATGACTTGGATGCGGATGTGGAAGGCTGGGTTAGCAAGTTTGCCGATGACACGAAGGTTGCTGGAGTTGTGGATAGTGTGGAAGGCTGTTGTAGGTTGCAACGGGACATTGACAGGCTGCAGAGCTGGGCTGAGAAGTGGCAGATGGAGTTCAACCTGGAAAAGTGTGAAGTGATTCATTTTGGAAGGTCGAATCTGAATGCAGAATACAGGCTTAAAGACAGGATTCTTGGTAGTGTGGAGGAACAGAAGGATCTTGGGGGTCCATGTCCATAGATCACTCAAAGTTACCACCCAAGTTGATAGGGTTGTTAAGAAGGCGTATGGTGTGTTGGCTTTCATTAACAGGGGGATTGAGTTTAAGAGCCGCGAGGTTATGCTGCAGCTCTATAAGGCCCTGGTTCAACCACACTTGGAATATTGTGTTCAGTTCTGGTCGCCTCATTATAGGAAGGATGTGGAAGCTTTAGAGAGGGTGCAGAGGAGATTTACCAGGATGCTGCCTGGACTGGAGGGCATCTCCTACGAAGAAAGATTGAGGGAGCTAGGGCTTTTCTCATTGGAGCGTAGAAGGATGAGAGGTGACTTGATAGAGGGGTACAAGATGATGAGAGGCATAGATTGAGTGGATAGTCAGAGACTTTTTCCCAGGGTGGAAAGGGCTATCACCAGGGGGCATAATTTTAAGGTGATTGGAGGAAGGTTTCGGGGAGATGTCAGAGGTAGGTTCTTTACACAGAGAGTGGTGGGTGTGTGGAATGCGCTGCCAGCGGTGGTAGTAGAAGCAGATACATTAGGGGCATTTAAGCGACTCTTGGATAGGTACATGGATGATAATAGAATGAAGGGTAGGTAGTTAGTTTGATATTAGAGTAGGTTAAATGTTCGGCACAACATCGTGGGCCGAAGGGCCTGTACTGTGCTGTACTGTTCTATGTTCTATGTTCTATTAATAGGCCAGTTAATTACCTTAATTGGCTGCCCACCTCCAGTTGCCAGGTGGCCAAGCCACTATCGCTCCCCCCTCTCAACCTATTCCATAGCAGCAGGAAGATGTCGGGCTTCCCTCCTGATGCCTTCCGTCACTATTTTACCGGCCCACCCACCTCCCAACATGTCTCCAGAGGGCTGGTAAAGTGCCGGTCGTTAACTTTGTTCCTCACTCCACAGATGGGGTCAGACCTCCTGAGTATTTCCAGCATTTCCTGTTTTTATTACAACCTACAGTTGCCTGTGAAGTGAAAATATCACTCTTGTTTGGCTTTTGCATTTATTACCAGCAAACTTTCTGCAAATTGAGACTTATTGACTTACAACAATGTCCTTCAGGGAAGGAAATCTGCCGTCCTTACCTGGTCTGGCCTACTTGTGACTCCAGACCCACAGCAAGGTGGTTGACTCTTAAATGGTCTCAGTTCAAGGGCTATTAGGGATGGGCAAACAATGCTGGCCATCCACATACCACAAATTAATATAAAAAAACAAGGAATAACCAATGAGGTTGTACAGAGAGATTTTGTTTTTGTCATAAGCAGTTTGACCATAGAGACCACAAGTGGTCCACATCAGGCTTTCTCCACTGCCAGGTCCTAAAGCTTTTTGCCTGTTTGGCTCTACCAGCACTGATCATCTCAACTTTGGGTTTCGATGTGGCGGTTTCCCAGTTAAGACTGATTTTGTCACCCACTGAAGGCTCCAAGCATACTCATGACCTGCCTATTGCTATCTTCTCATCGTTATACACACTGGAATAAACTTTATCAGCCCTTTGGGGATGTGCTGGGAGGTGGGAAGTCTGGCAAAATGGTGTGAGAAGGCATCCAGGGGTGCCCGTCATCATCCTGCCATTTTTCCAGTGGCAGGAAAGGTGTCAGATGTGCTGCCCACCTGGAGCCCAATTCAGCCACTTAAATGTCCAGTTGAGGCCCTCTTCCTGCCTCTGCTGGCATTTTACCAGCTGGGGGGGGGAACCTGCCACCATGTGGGGTGACCATCCAGTGAAAACTGGCAGCCTCCCGGAGAGCTCCGAGGGTAAGGAGGGGGCTCTCCTTTTTGGGCACTCATTGGTCCACAAAGGGGCCCCTGCCGGCAATGGCACAACCTGCTCTCTTAGACCACCCCCCCTCCCCCCACCCCCGAACTTGCCGGGGCCTGCCTGATTGGCCCGGAACCCCCAGGCCCCACTTACCTGGTTGTGAGGGTGCACGGCCATCGATGTGCCCTCATCCACTTGGTGCAGCCCCAGCAGTGACCAACGCTAGTAGTGGTGCTGCTGAGGCTGCTGAGCTGCCAGCCCTTTGATTGAGCTGGCAACTCTTGGGGGTGGCCACCGTCCTTAATAGGGATAGCAGCTACAGAGGCAGCCACTTAATTGGTAAATTAATAACTGACGAAATTCTGGTGCCTGCCGAAGCGGGGTCAGTCCCCCACTGCCCCACCCCCCTCACCACCCCCACCACACCCCCACCTCCCGCCTCCACCCCACTTTCGGTCCTATCAGTGGGCCCCTTGCCACCTATGTAAAATTCAGGCCACTGTTATGCATATAAGCCACACTTTTCATTCTTTCCATAGTGTTATTAGACTTAGGGTTGACCATTAAT
Source organism: Heterodontus francisci (assembly GCF_036365525.1). NCBI lineage: Eukaryota > Metazoa > Chordata > Chondrichthyes > Heterodontiformes > Heterodontidae > Heterodontus > Heterodontus francisci. The sequence continues at coordinate 49,900,479 of NC_090371.1, forward strand.
CCTCCAGCAAGAGAAAAATTCTTGTTTTAGTAACACAAAATTACCCATTACCACAAAATAATATAAGAAAAATTAATGACATACACTCAGACATTGCTACGTTAACAGACATTCGGGGCTTTTGAATATTCAATTGGCTGTGGAGTAGTTTGTATTTCTGAGTTTGTTCTCCCTCTTTATCGCAGTTTATACAAGGTCAGATTATGTTCTTTTTGTCTCGCCTTGTTTTAATTTCTCTCCTCTAGAGTTTACTAATCAGCTTCTTATCTTTTTTGTTTGTGTGCATTGGCATTGTTTCCAATTACTTGATTGGGAGCTACACCAGTAAAACACAGGACGACAATTACAGTTACTGATTTCTTAGTTTTTATCAAGCAAGGTTATAACAGGAAGCCTGTGCTCCCAGGAAAAAGGAAGTGGCAATATGGAACTATATCAGAATGAACCGCTAATAATAAAATTCAGCCCGATTGCATAAAATGTCAAATTATGGATTATTGGGAGTGAGTAGTAGATCGAAAATTTCATCTTTTCTATAAATTGAGAATCTAAAAATGAAAGGGTGAAGCCAATATTTTAGGACTTCACCAAGACTGAAAAGAATGGGAGAGAAGATGAGACAAATTACAAAGCAGTAGATTGGTTGCATCAAATTGGAATTTAAAAGTTTGGGTGAAAAATATTATCATTGGCAATCCCTCGTCGAGAATGTTTCTCCCTTGCAGATGGCTGCGTAGAAGTGGGATGTCAGTGTTGGCTGTGGGCTTGCAGATGGCTTATGAGCCTATCTTAGCCTTGCAGACTCTCCCACAGTGAGGACATCAGTTGTCGGCTGGTGGAGGAGGTGGCAGATTGTTGGCTCGACCAGCTGCCCTCTCTTTCCATCTCTCTCACCTTTCTCTCTCAGTGACTGGTCTTGTTGACTGGAAGGTCTTGATACCATCTTTGATAATAGATCACCATTTTGGTCGTGATTGGGCATCTGCTTCCCATGTGTTGATGTTAATAGAGCAGACTTTCATGGAGGTTTTGAGATTGTCTTTGAAACCTTTCCTTTGGCTCCCCTGTGAATGGGCTCCCAGATGTAACTGAGTAGAGCACCTGTTGGGCAGTCTTGATTCAGGCATTCTGACGTCCTGCCCATCTGAGCTGATGTGAGATTGTCATGGCCTCTATACTTGACATATCTGTGTCTTGGACGACACTCATGTTTGTTCTTTTTCCCTCCCACTTGGTTGGCAAGATCCTTCTAAGGAAGATAATAACAACACCAAATTGCATTTATATAGCACTTTTAACATTAAAAAGTCCCAAGGCACTTACAGGAGTGTTTTCAAACAAAAATTGATACTCAGCCACACAAGGAGATATCAAGACAGCTGACCTAAAGCTTGGGCAAAGATGTACTTTTTAAGGAATGTCTTACCGGAGGAGAGAGAGGCAGAGAGGTTTAGGGAGAGAATTCCTGAGCTGAAGGGTGGTAGAAGCAGATTCAATAATAATTTTCAGAAGAGAATTAGACAAATACTTGACTGGGAAAAATGTGCAGGGCTATGGGGAACAAGCAGGAGAATGGGTCTTTTTGGATAGCTCTTTCAAAGAGCTGGCACAGGTATAATGGGCCGAATGGCTTTTTCTTTGCTGTATCATACTACGATTCTGTGATTCTAGTGGACACTATGACAAAAATATAGCACATCTGGAACTCTTTCTTGCTGGTCATGACATTTACAGGGCTAATATTAGTTTCTTCACTATATGTTACAGTTTGGTGGACCAAAGGAATTAATATGCTTTGGTTCCTGTTGACTAAAAAGGCGTTTAATGTGCTGGTGTCAAATGATGCAAAGTTGTCGATGTCAATCTATCAAGGTTTGGATTGGAGGTCTACTAAAGTTGTACCTTTATTCAAAAAGGGAGTGAGGGATAGACTGAATAATTACAGGCCAGTCAGTCTAACCTTGGTTGTGGGCAAATTATTGGAATCAATTCTGAGAGACAGGATAAACTGTCATTTAGAAAGGCACAGGTTAATCAATGATAGTCAGCATGCATTTGTTAAGGGAAGTTTGTGTCTGACAAACTTGACTGAATTTTTTGAGGGAGTAACAAGGAGGATTGATGAGGGTAGCGCAGTTGATATGGTTCCAATGGATTTTATCTTTTGACAAGGTTCCACATGGCAGAACTGGTTAAAAAAAAAGCCCATGGGATCCAGGAGAAAGTTGCAAACTAGTTACAAAATTGGCTCAGTGGCAGGAAACAAAAGGTAATTGTTAACAGTTGTTTTTGTAAATGGGAAGCTGTTTACATTGGGGTTCCGCAGGGCTCAGTACTGGGTCCCCTGCTTTTAGTAGTATATATTAACGATCTGGTGTAAATGTAGGGGGAACATGATCCAGATGTTTGCAGACAACACAAAAATTGGCTGCGTGATTGGTAGCGAGGAGGCTGCAGGAAGATATTGATGGTGGGCAGAAAAGTGGCAAATGGAATTTAACCCAGAGAAGTGTGAGGTGATGCATATGGGGAGGTCAAACAAGGCAAAGGAATGCACAATAAATGGGAGAATATTGAGAGGTGTAGAGGAAGTGAGGGACCTTTGAGTGTATGTCCACAGATCCCTGAAGGTAGCAGCACAGATCGATAAGGTGGTTACGAAGGCATATGGAATCCTTTCCTTTATTAGCAGAGGCACAGAATATAAGAGCAGGGAGGTTTTGCTGGAACTATATAAAGCATCAGTTAGGCCACAACTTGATACTGCGTGCAGTTCTGGTCACCTCATTACAGAAAGGATGTAATTGCACTCAAGAGGGTACAGAGGAGATTTACGAGGATGTTGCCAGGACTGGAAAATTGCAGCTATGAGGAAAGACTGGATAGACTGGGGTTGTTCTTGGAACAGAGGAGGCTGAGGAGAGATTTGATTGAGATGTACAAAATTATGAGGGGCCTGGATAGAGTGGAGGTGAAGGGCCTATTTACCTTAGCAGAGAGGTCAGTGACTAGGGGGCATGGATTTAAAGTGATTGGTAGAAAGATTAGAGGGGAGATGAGGAAAATAATTTTCACCCAGAGGGTGGCGGGGTCTGGAACTCACTGCCTGAAAGGGTAGTAGAGGCAGAAAATCTCATCTCATTTAAAAGGTGTCTGGATGTGCACCTGAAGTGCCGTAACCTGCAGGGCTACGGACCAAATGCTGGAAAGTGGGATTAGGCTGAGTGGCTCTTTTTTATTGGCCAGTGTAGACATGATGGGCCAAGTGGCCTCTTTTTGTGTTGTAAACATTCTATGATTCTATGATGATTCTAAGTAATGGCCTTCATAGCTGGGTGGACAACACATTCATTTCTAATCTTCAGGAATCCTTTTGGGGTAGTGATTTTTATTGATAACTATGTCTGGATTGAAGACATGGGTCAGATCTATGAGAGAGACAGTGCCAATGATTCTATGTAGTCTCTAACAGATAGCTTTATGACCACCATCTCCCAACTGTGGGCATATATTTTGCTCCTTGCTTGGTTCTGGAATCAATTTGAAGCAGCAGAGAAACCAACCTAGACAGAGACACTACGATAGCCATGTAAGGAGCTGTGTTTTTAAGGATCAATTTTATGTAAAGAGATAATGGAGGAGAATTGGCTTTGTTGTTTTGATAACTCGAAGAGATTAGTAAAGCTTGTAACTATATTAAATATTCTTTTCATACCGAGGACAATTCATTTATCTGTTTAATGTTAAATAAATTTGGTTTATAATCTGATCCCTCCCCCCCACCCCGCCCACCAAGTCTGATAGACCTAATATTCATCTTGCCGACTGAAGACATTATGTGATCATGCACTATATTCCAATAAACTGGAAATGAAAATTCAGGAGGTGTCAGCAGCTCTTAAAGGGCTGATGGTTGCCTTTATAGAGTAAAAATATAAAATTTGAAAAACTGCCAGTAGCCAAGTATGGAAACAGAGCTGCACTATTTCAAGGCATTGGAAGTGGTTCTGCAGAAAGTTCTGCACAGCAGAAATGAGGCCCACCCTCCAGGCCAGGGTGCTGCAAGAATAGTCTGGATGGAGGACCCAGTGAGAGTTACTGCTCCCTCAATCCTTGGAGGAGTTGAGGAAGAAATTTGCAAGGCTACACAAGGTTACCAAGTCTGTGTGATCTCACACTGACCTTCGAATCTGGGCTTCATGGGCTGTATATTTAAAGGGTGAATGTTTTCTGAACATTGGGAGTTGATGCATTATACAAAGCAATGCATTCAAAAGGGTTTATTTTTATTTGTTCATGGGATGTGAGTGACGCTGGAAAGAACAGCATTTATTGTCCATTTTTAATTGCCCTTGAAAGGTGGTGGTAAGCTGCCTTCTTGAACGCTGCAGCCCATGTGGTATAGGTGCATCCACAGTGCTGTTAGGAATGGAGTTCCAGGATTTTGACCCAGTGACAGTGAAGGAACAACAATATATTTATAAGTCAGAATGGTGTGTGGCTTGGAGGAAAACTTGCAAGTGGTGGTGGTTCCATGCACCTGCTGCCCTTCTCCTTCTAGGTAGTAGGGGTTGTGGGTTTGGAAGGTGCTGTTGAAGGAGTCTTGGCAAGTTGCTGCAGTGCATCTTGTATACAGTACACGCTGCTGTCACTCTGCATCTGTGGTGGAGGGAGTGAATGTGGTGGATGGGCTGCCGTTCAAGTGGGCTGCTTTGTTCTGGATGGTGTTGAGTTTCTTGAATGTTGTTGGAGCTGCATTCATCCAGACAAGTGGGGAGTATTCCATCACACCCTTGTGCCTTGTAGATGGTGGACAGACTTTGGGAATCAGGAAGTGTGTTACTCTCCTCAGAATTCTCCACCTCTGACCTGCTCTTGTAGCCACCATATTTATATAGCTGGTCCAGTTCAGTTTCTGTTCAATGGTAACCCCCAGGATGTTGATGGTGGGGTATTCAGCGATGGTAATCCATTGACTATCAAGGGGAGATGGTTAGATTCTCTATTTTTGGAGATAATCATGCCTGGCACTTGTCTGGTGCGAATGTTACTTGCCTCTTATCAGGCCAAGCCTGGATGTTGTCCAGGTCTTGCTGCATGCGGCCACGGACTGCTTCAGTATCTGAGGAGTCGTGAATGGTGCTGAACACGGTTTTTAAAATTATTTTTGTGGGATGTAGATGTTGCTGGCAAAGTCAGTATTTATTGCCCATCTCTAGGGCAACAAATCATCAGCAAACATCCCCACTTCTGATCTCATGATAGAGGGAAGGTCATTGATGAAGCAGCTGAAAATGGTTGGGTCTAGGTCATTACTGAACTCTTTTGAACTCTTGAATTTTTTTTTAAATCTTCAGTCAGCCCCATGTCCCTGATCCTGGAAACAAGCTGGGATCAGGGCACAGGCAATGAGCAAGTGGAATGCTATCCTGCCCTGCCCAATTGCCATTGCGACAAAGAGGAAATTGAGGCCCAGCAATACTCTTATTCCCAGCACCAATGTATTTCACTTTGACAAACATAGCAGTCGCACAAAAAAACTGCATGTACACTATAATAAAAGGTGAAAATTCTTTTATAATGCCTTGTGGAAATAACAACTGGAAATTATTGTGGCTACTAGAGGTTGTCTTGAAGATTGGAGGGTGACTTTCTTTCAGTCTTGTGTGGGTGAGGCTCTTTCCAGAAACACAAGATCAGCGTACAAGATATCTGTACTACGATCATGCTTTTTTGCATATCACAAAAATTCCCAAATGAAATGAAAAGGAAACTTTTAATTTTTATGATCCATTCATTAAAATCTAGCGTTTATTTCCTGACTCAGATTTATAGTTAAGAGAAGTGTGGAGGGGGAGCCCCTCCACAAGATTGCTTGTGGCTGCGACTGTGGCCTTCTCATAGCAACAGCTCCAGAAATGGGGGAGGGGGAGGTGGGTGTTTAGAGGAAGTGCTGATGGCCTCCCAGTCTACCAGCAACTGGCCGCCTCCAGGTACCTAACAGGCTTCGGCCTCAGGGGACCCCATTTGATGTCAGGAAGATCCTGGTGGCAGCAGAGGCAGCTTGTCCCCAGTTGATCCCTAAAGTGGCCCTAATTGGCTACCTGCTGTTGCTGGACAGATAGTTGCTACCATGTTGATCTCACCTCTGGCAAGATCACTAGAGGTGGGAACCAGTTGGGGAGTCGACTTTATGTGCTATCTTCAGATTTGCTCCTGGACCTGCCTTTAAGTCCGTCTCTGCGGGACCAGGATGATTCCGACCAATATCTTTTCTGTTTCAATTTTAAGTAAGAAAGAACTTTCATATATAGAACATGGAACATAGAACAGTACAGCACAGTACAGGCTCTTCGGCCCACGATGTTGTGCCGAACCTTTAACCTACTCTGAGATCAAACTAACTACCTACCCTTCATTCTACTATCATCCATGTACCTATCCAAGAGCCGCTTAAATGTCCCTAATGTATCTGCTTCTACTACCACCGCTGGCAGCGCATTCCACGCACCCACCACTCTCTGTGTAAAGAACCTACCTCTGACATCTCCCCGAAACCTTCCTCCAATCACCTTAAAATTATGCCCCCTGGTGATAGCCCTTTCCACCCTGGGAAAAAGTCTCTGACTATCCACTCTATCTATGCCTCTCATCATCTTGTACCCCTCTATCAAGTCACCTCTCATCCTTCATCGCTCCAATGAGAAAAGCCCTAGCTCCCTCAATCTTTCTTCGTAGGAGATGCCCTCCAGTCCAGGCAGCATCCTGGTAAATCTCCTCTGCACCCTCTCTAAAGCTTCCACATCCTTCCTATAATGAGGCGACACAATAAGTGTGGTTGAACCAGGGCCTTATAGAGCTGCAGCATAACCTCGCGGCTCTTAAACTCAATCCCCCTGTTAATGAAAGCCAACACACCATACGCCTTCTTAACAACCCTATCAACTTGGGTGGCAACTTTGAGTGATCTATGGACATGGACCCCAAGATCCTTCTGTTCCTCCACACTACCAAGAATCCTGTCTTTTAGCCTGTATTCTGCATTCAAATTTGACCTTCCAAAATGAATCACTTCACACTTTTCCAGGTTGAACTCCATCTGCCACTTCTCAGCCCAGCTCTGCATCCTGTCAATGTCCCGTTGCAACCTACAACAGCCTTCCACACTATCCACAACTCCAGCAACCTTCGTGTCATCGGCAAACTTGCTAACCCAGCCTTCCACATCCTCATCCAAGTCATTTATAAAAATCACAAAGAGCAGAGGTCCCAGAACAGATCCTTGTGGAACACCACTGGTCACGAGCTCCATGCTGAATACTTTCCATCTACTACCACCCTCTGACTTCTATGGGCCAGCCAATTTTGTATCCAGACAGCCAACTTTCCCTGTATCCCATGCCTCCTTACTTTCTGAATGAGCCTACCATGGGGAACCTTATCAAACACCTTGCTAAAATCCATATACACCACATCCACTGCTCTTCCTTCATCAATGTGTTTTGTCACATCTTCAAAGAATTCAATAAGGCTTGTGAGGCATGACCTGCCCTCACAAAGCCATACTGACTGTCTCTAATCAAACCATGCCTTTCCAAATAATCATAAATCCTGTCTCTCAGAATCCTCTCCAATAATTTGCCCACTACCGACGTAAGACTGACTGGTCTATAATTCCCAGGGTTATCCCTATTCCCTTTCTTGAACAAGGGAACAACATTTGCCACCCTCCAATCATCCGGCACTACTCCAGTGGACAGTGAAGATCATCGCCAAAGGCGCGGCAATCTCTTCCCTCGCTTCCCGTAATATCCTTGGGTATATCCCGTCTGGCCCCAGGGACTTATCTGTCCTCATATCATTCAAAATTTCCAGCACATCCTCCCTCTTAACCTCAACCTGTTCGAGCATATCAGCCTGTTCCACGCTGTCCTCACAAATGACCAGGTCCCTCTCACTAGTGAAGCAAAGTATTCATTTAGGACCTCCCCTACCTCCTCCGATTCCAGGCACAAGTTCCCTCCACTATCCCTGATCGGCCCTACCCTCACTCTGGCCATCCTCTTGTTCCTCACATAAGTGTAGAATGCCTTGGGATTTTCCTTAATCCTACCCGCCAAGACTTTTTCATGTCCCCTTCTAGCTCTCCTAAGTCCATTCTTCAGTTCCTTCCTTGCTACCTTGTAACCCTCTAGAGCCCTGTCTGATCCTTGCTTCCTCAACCTTAAGTAAGCTTCCTTCTTCCTCTTGACTAGCTGTTCCACATCTCTTGTCATCCAAGGTTCCTTCACCCTACCATCCCTTCCCTGCCTCATCGGGACAAATCTATCCAGCAGTCGCAGCAAGTGCTCCCTAAACAACCTCCACATTTCTGTCGTGCATTTCCCTGCTGGAACAAAAAGTAAATTACTTAAAACTGAAACTCACCTTCCCAGCTGACACCTCGCTCCCACTATCGCTGCTTCAGAAAAAGCTGCTGGAACAAAAGGTAAGTTACATATATAGTGCATTATCAGGTCTGAAAACATCCCAAATCAATCCACAGCCAAATAGTTGTAGCGCAGTCACTATTATTATGGATCTTTTATGCCCACCTAAAACATTAAGAGATAGATCAGGTCTTAGAGTTTAATGTCTCAACTAAAAGGTGGCGCCTTTGGCAATGTAGCTATGTGGAGTCGATAACATCATTATAATAATGACCAGATAATCTTATCTTTAGTGATGTTGATTGAGAGGTAAGTATTGGCCTGCTCTTCGTTGAAATAGTGCCATGGAATCTTTTACGCCCACCTGAACGAGCAAACAGGGCCTCGGTTTGATGTCTCATCTGAAAGATAGCATCCCTGACAGCGCAACGCTCCCTCAGTACTGGACTGAAGATCGGCCTCCATTATGTGCTCAAGTGCTGTGTCCAGATAAACATCAAGGAGGTTGTTGGGTTGTAGCTTCTCCATGGCTTTCAGCAATCTCACTCTAGGATTGCCTGTGAGCAGCTGTGAGCAAATAGCACCAAAATAAGAATTTGGAATAAATTTTAACTATTGAATTTGACTTATTCCCCATTCTTCAGTTGCTTCCAATATTTTCTCAATGACGACATGCTGTAAAGTTCTCCCAGGCCTCATTCTACACATTGTAAATGATCTGTGCTTGTAATAACATTCCTAATATTTTAATATGGTTTAAAATACATGAGGAGAAACTTTTCTATATAAATTTCTGGAATGTGCATAAGACTTATTTGTACATTTTTAATGACAATTGGATCAATGGAGTGAGGGCTGCTGGGTACAACTCAAAGAACTGCAACCATAGGCAGGTTCCTGCTTCCTAGGAATTGAAGTATAATTTTATGCACAAAGTTATGCGGAATAGGGAGATTCATCAAATTTTGAATCATAACAAGTTTATGGCCCAAATATTGCTGGAAAAATAATGGCAAATTAATGGTTGAAGTAGTGTAAGGGTCTGAAAGGGTTAATGGTTGAGACAGTGAGAGTAATCCCTCCCACTGTAGTGATGACGTGGTAATAGTCACATGGGCAGTAAGCTTGGAAGGAGCTAGAAGCACCATGGGAAGTGCGAGCTGGAGACCCTCATGGAGAGTGTAAATAGAATGTAAATGTAAATAAAGTGTTGATGTTCAGCCAGCCAGAGACTCCAAGACCTTTGTAAAGAACACTATAACTATGCTACCAAGAACATACAATATCACGTCAGCGACAGACAACATTTCCCATCATTATTATTTTGCAAAACACTCAATAATTTGTGACATAGAAGGCCATGTGTTCCGATTCTCCACAAATTGCTGGACCATTTGTGCCATTAGCCTCAACAAAGCTGAAAAAATGACAGCCTTGTCGTGAACCTCCCTGTTGAAATCAAATGCATGTCATGAGATTGCTGGATTTATGCCGTTATTACAAATTAATCTTGTCACTGCCATTTAGGGCTGGTAATTCATGATGTAATAACCCTGTTCACAATATGATTTATGGTCCTGAGATGAAACTTCAGCTTAGAGGCCCAGAAAGGGAACAACTGAAGCTGTGGCGACTCACTCCAGCAAGTAGTGAATTGTTCCTAGAGTCATAGTCATAGAGTTATGCAGCACAGAAACAGGCCCCTCAGCCCATCGTGTCTGTGCCGGCCATCAAGCACCTGTCTATTCTATTCCCATTTTCCAGCACTTGGCCCGTAGCCTTGTATGCTATGGCGTTTCAAGTGCTCATCTAAATACTTCTTAAATGTTGTGAGGGTTCCTGCCTCTACCACCTCTTCAGGCAGTGTGTTCCAGATTCCAACCACCCTCTGGGTGAAAATATTTTTCCTCAAATCCCCTCTAAACCTCCTGCATCTTACCTTAAATCTATGCCCTCTGGTTATTGACCCCTCCGCTAAGGGAAAAAGTCTCTTCCTATCTAACCTATCAATGCCCCTCATAATTTTGTATACCTCAATCATATCTCCCCTCAGCCTTCTCTGCTTTAAGGAAAACAACCCCAGCCTTTTCAGTCTCTCTTCATAGCTGAAATGCTCCAGCCCAGGCAACATCCTGGTGAATCTCCTCTGCACCCTCTCCAGTGCAATCACATCCTTCCTATAGTGTGGTGCCCAGAACTGTACACAGTACTCCAGCTGTGGCCTAACTAGCATTTTATACAGCTCCATCATAACTTCCCTGCTCTTATAATCTATGCCACGGCTAATAAAGGCAAGTATCCCATATGCTTTCCTAACCACCTTATCCACGTGTGCTGCTGCCTTCAGTGATCTATGGACAAATACACCAAGGTCCCTCTGACCCTCTGCACTTCCTGGGGTCCATTGTATATTCCCTTGCCTTTTTAGTCCTTCCAAAATGCATCACCTCACACTTCTCGGGATTAAATTCCATTTGCCACTACTCCGCCCATCTTACCAGCCCATCGTCCTGAAATCAAGGCTTTCCTCCTCACTATTTACGACACCACCAATTTTCGTGTCATCCGCGAACGTACTGATCATACCTCCTATATTCATGTCTAAATCATTAACATACACTACAAACAGCAAGTGTCCCAGCACCGATCCCTGGGGTAAACCACTGGTCACAGGCTTCCACTTGCAAAAACAACCTTCGACCATTACCCTCTGCCTCCTGCCACTAAGCCAATTTTGGATCCAATTTGCCAAATTGCCCTGGATCCCATGGGCTCTTACCTTCTTAACCAATCTCCCAAACGGGACCTTATCAAAAGCCTTACTGAAGTCCATATAGACTACATCAACTGCTTTACCCTCATCTACACATTTCGCCACCGCCTCAAAAAGGTTTTAGAAACTTTTTTTTGATCTATCTTGGCAGCTTCTTTATTCAAGTCTTGCTAACCACACTCCTCTTAGTGTCAGAAGATACTCAGAAATGCAAAGTCGATATATTTCTCACAGAAAACATTCTTGAGATGCAGTATATGAGTAAATGCTTGTATATTTCACACATCTACCCTGCCATTCATTCATTATTAACTTCTTCAGGACCAATACCCCAATTTCCAAACACAGCTGGGTTATGATGTCCTCTTCCTCTGCTTGTTCGTTGTAATTTTTTCTTACTTTCACTTTCTGTATTTTTCTCTCTTAATTTACTCTCCCTCTCTTTATTTCTCTTTCTGTATCTAATTCACCCTATTTCCTTCTCCATTATTTACACTGTTTCTTTCATGATCCTTTTGTTTCATTGATTGAGAAGATAGACCATTGGACTCAATGTTCACGAGGCTCAAGATGTGATGTTGACGCTGATGTGCTGTTATCAATTTGCATTGCCAGCAATTTGCAGCACAATTATCGTATGATCTAAAGGGTGAGCAATTAAGTCCAATTCACGCTGTTCATTATGAGCTGCTCCGTTACAGCAATTTCTGGGCCAATATATTTTTAAATATCTCTATATGAGAAAATGTATTTGAGTGCATCTGCTAGGTTATCTGAACATTCAAATTTGGCAGGGAATTCAGAAACCAGATGCGATAAGACGGTATGCTTCATACATTCTCATAATTCTTCATACATTAATGGGCTAATTTGAACCTCCTTGCTTTGTTCTCTGCACAGCCAACATAAATCAGGCATCTAGAAAAGATTAACGTTAGTAATTTTTAATTTTTAAATCCACTAGAGTATATCTCAGAAGAAGTACTTCTGAATAATTATTGGCGTAGTCTATTCAATTTGCACGATTGGCAGCTTGTTATCTCATTTGGCTGGAGACAGAGGTCTGGGAATAAGCCATGTGCCTTTGAACCTCACTGTAAATGACAACTGTATTTTTGTTAGCACCATTTTGATTCCTGTTGTCTTGGAAATAGAAGAAATACTTGAATCAGTTTTTGGGAGTCACAGAGGGCTCTTTTAACTAAGAGGGTGAGTGGCAGCTCCAGGCCAGGTGGAGGAATATCTTGGGACATCTCTTTCAGTTTCCTGGCTCTATCCTCTATTGCTCTACTGTAGCTTGTGCGGAAGTGCTGCTGTAGAACCCCATGGGCCAATATGAAGACCTACGTATAAACATTACAGTTCGATTATTAGCCCAGGTTTATTATTATCAGTAGTGTTAGCTATGTGTAATGTTGCTTACAATCTTTGCACTCAAGAAGAGGAGGTGGCTCCAAAAATAGCCCCGTCCTCAATGATGGGGGAACCCAGCACATTAGTGCAAAAGATAAGACTGAAGCATTTGCAACAATCTTCAGCCAGAAGTGCCAAGAGGATGATCCATCTCAGCCTCCTGCTGAAGTTCCTAACATCACAGTTGCCAGTCTTCAGCCAATTCAATTCACTCCGCGTGATATTAAGGAATGACTGAAGGCACTGGATACTGCAAAGGCTATGGCCCTGACAACATTCCGGTAATAGTACCGAAGACCTGTACTCCGGAATTTGCTGCGCTCCTAGCCAGGCTGTTCCAGTACAGCTACAACACTGGCATCTACCCGGCGATGCGGAAAATTGTCCAGCTTTGTCCTGTACATAAAAAAAGGACAAATCCAACCTGGCAACTTACTGCCCCATCAGTCTACTCTCTATCATCAGTAAAGTGATGGAAGGTGCCATCAACAGAGCTATCAAGCAGCACTTGCTTAGCGATGCTCAGATTGAGTTCCACCAGGGCCACTCAGCTCCTGACCTTATTAAAGTCTTGGTTCAAACATGGACAAAAGAGCTGAACTCAAGAGGTGAGATGAGAGTGACTGCCCTTGACATCAAGGCAGCATTTGACCGAGTATATGGGGAGGTGATGGCGTAGTGGTAATGTCACTTGACTAGAAATTCAGAGCCCAGGCTAATGCTCTGTGGACATGGATTTGAATCCCACCATGGCAGATGGTGAAATTTGAATTCAATTAATAAATTTGGAATTAAAAGCTAGTGACCATGAAACCATTGTCAATTGTGGTAAAAAAAACCATCTGGTTCACTAATGTCATTCAGGGAAGGAAATCTGCCATCTTTCCCTGGTCTGGCCTACATGTGACTTCAGACCCACAGCAATGTGGTTGACTCTTAATGTCCTCTGAAATGGCCTCAGTTGATGGGCAATCAATTCTGGCCTAGCCAGTGATGCCCACATCCCACAAAATGAATAAATGCAAAGAGGCTCCAATGTGATTTGGAAAAGTTGGATGAGTGGGCAAGTACATGGCAGATGCAGTAAAATGTGGATAAATGTGAGGTTATCCACTTTGGTTGTAAAAACAGAAAGGCAGATTATTATCTGAACGGTGATAGATTGGGAAAGGGGGAGGTGCAACGAGACCTGGGTGTCCTTTTCCACCAGTTGCTGAAAGCAAGCACTCAGGTGCAACAGGCAGTTACGAAGGCGAATGGTATGTTGGAAGTATGTTCTTGCCATGGAGGGAGTGCAAAGAAGATTAACTAGGCTGATTCCTGGGATGGCAGGATTGATGTATGAGGAGAAATTGGGTTGACTAGGCCTATATTCACGACAGTTTCGAAGAATGAGAGGGGATCTCATAGGAATCTATAAAATTCTAACAGGACTAGAGAGGCTAAATGCAGGGAGGATGTTCCCGATGGCTGGGGAGTCCAGAACCAGGGGTCACAGTCTCAGGATACGGGGTATGCCGTTTAGAACTGAGATGAGGAGACATTTCTTCGCTCAGAGGGTGGTGAACATGTGGAATTCTCTGCCGCACAAGGCAGTGGAGGCCAAGCCATTAAATATATTCCAGAAGGAGATCGATATATTTCTTAATGCCAAAGGGATCAAGGGACATGGGGAGAAAGCGGGAACAGGGTACTGAATTAGATGATCAGCAATGATCTTTTTTGAATGGCGGAGCAGGCCCAAAGGGCTGAATGGCCTACTCCTGCTCCTATTTTCTATGTTTCTATAAAGGAAAAAAAAGTATGGCATCAAGGATCCCAGCAAAACTGGAGTCAATGGGAATCAGGGTTTGGAGTCAGACCTGGCGTAAAGGAAGATGGTTGTGGTTGTTGAAGGACCAATCATCTCATCCAGGACATCACTGCAGGAGTTCCTTCAATCATAAGGTCAGAAGTGGGGATGTTCGCTGATGATTGCACAATGTTCAGCACCATTCGTGACTCCTCAGATACTGAAGCAGTCCGTGTAGAAATGCATCAAGACTTGGACAATATCCAGGCTTGGGCTGATAAGTGGTAAGCAACATTCGCACCACACAAGTGCAAGGCAATGACTGCCTCAAACAAGAGAGAATCTAACCATCTCCCCTTGACATTCAATGGCCTTATAATCACTGAATACCCCACTATCAACATACTGGGGGTTACCACTGAGCAGAAATTGAACTGGAGTAGCCATATAAATACCATGGCTACAAAAGCAGGTCAGGCTCTAGGAGTCCTGCAGTGTGTAACTGAGCTCCTGATTCCCCAAAGCCTATCCGCCATCTACAAGGCACAAGTCAGGAGTGTGATGGAATACTCTCCACTTGCCTGGATGGGAGCAGCTCCAACAACACTCAAGAAGTTCAACACCATCCAGGACAAAGCAGCCCACTTGATTGGCACCCTATCAACAACAGTCACTCACTTCACCACCGACGCACAGTGTGTACTATCTACAAGATGCACTGCAGCAATGCACCAAGGCTCCTTAGACAGCACCTTCCAAACCCGTGACATCTGCCACCTAGAAGGACAAGGGCAGCAGATGCATGGGAACACTACCATCTCAAAGTTCTCCTCCAAGTCACACACCATCTTGACTTGGAACTATATCACCGATCCTTCACTGTCACTGAGTCAAAATGCTGGAACTTCCTTCCTATAAGCACTGTAGGTGTACCTATTCCACATGGACTGCAGCAGTTCAAGAAGGGAGCTCTATCAACTTCTCAAGGACAATTAAGGATGGGCAATAAATGCTGGCCGAGCCCGCGATGTCCACATCCCATGAATGAATAAAAAAAAGAGGCAGGGAGGTAATATCTCCATAAAAATCATGCAAACTACTATATTGTCTCTTGCTACTTCTTATCTGCTACTTTTAAGAAATCTGTTTCCTAGTTAAAAGACTACATGATGGTCTACTAGAGAGCTTAATCTTCTAATTTAGATAGTCTTGGGAGATAATGGAAAGGTTCATGGCTGTAACCAGTAAGCTGAATGCAGCAATAAAGGCTTTTGTTGGACCCATGAGCAACAGTACACCAGATATTGCACGTACAAAATCGCTCTTAAATTCAGAAGACATGGGAGTGGCTTTTGATTCTGACCATAAGAGAAATATCTGAATAAAGCTTAAAGGTTTCAGGAAGTAATGTGTGAGGCAGTGTCCTCCGACTGATTGATACCCCAAACAGCTAATATGTAAACTGAAAATAGTAACTTGGCAGCTCTCAGGGCATCTTCCTTAGCTTGCAGTAACCAATTTACAGTAGTCACAATGCTAGCAGATCACAACTACCTAAAAAAGAAACCTAATACAGTAATTCTTATAAAATTACTCAACACAGATTCCAATCTGTCACATCATACTCCTCACAATATCACTGATATACCATTCACTATAACATTCTTCTTCTTCTTCTTTGGCCTCCTTGTCTCGGGAGACAATGGGAAAGTGCCTGGAGGTGGTCAGTGGTTTGTGGAGCAGCGCCTGGAGTGGCTATAAAGGCCAATACGAGAGTGACAGACTCTAGACAGAGTGAAAAACATTCACTATAACATTAAAACACTTTCCAGTGTATCAGACCTCTTATGATAAGTTTCTCTGCTAACTATTATGTTGCACTCTTCACAATAATAGGGTACAGCATTGACAAAAATGAACCTGCCACTCATCCCCAGTCTGGCCTACATGCGACTCAGGTCACACACTATGTAGTTGACTTTTACTATCTACTGAAGTGGTTTAGCAAGCTACTGAGTTCTAATGCAATAGCTTTAAGGAGAAGGCTCTCCACCAACTTCTGGAGTCAATTGGCGATGAACAATAGTACAACCTTGCCAGCTTCACCCACATCCTGTTAACAAAAAATTGTCTCATATATCACAATTCTTCCTATAATGCTATTTTTAGTGATTTCTGCACATGGCCTAAATCCCTTTGCTCCTCCACAGCTCATAGACTTTCACCTTTAAGAAAATATTTCAATTTGTCTTTTTTGGATCCAAAGTGGATGACCTTACACATATCCACATTGAGTTCCATCTGCCTCAGTTTTGTTCGCTCAATCACTTTGATCATGTTCCTTCTACACAATTTACTGTGCCTCATAATACTGCATCACATGCAAACTTGGATTACAAGTTGTTAATATATGTGGTGAATAGCTGAGGCTCCAGTAGAGATCCCTGAGGAACACCACTTGTCACATCTTGCCTCTCAGAGAACATTCCATTTATCTCTACTCTAATACCTCCCCCCCATTACTAACCCCGTCTTTAATGCCCAGTGTCTCGGCAGTTCATGAGTAAAGGTTTAGAAAACACACAACCTCCAACACTGTAGTACTCAAGGTTACCTACACTCAATTTCTTTTAGCACTGGATGGGGTAATTTTGTCTTTGGCTGATAGTGTAAAATGGGTGATATTGAATTAATAGCCTGCTTTACATCTCCGTCGCTTCTTATTTCCATTGGTTTGCTATCACTTATTTTATACTATTTCACAAAGTCAAAATTACCCCCATTACACTACTTTTCTCCCTTTCCCTGCTGTCCCTGCTTATCATTTACAGTAAAGCAACAGAGCAAAATAAATAAATTGTTATTGAAATTGAAGGTGTTGGCAATGGTGAAAGCTGGCTCAAGCCAGCTCTGTGGTTAACATTCTTCTATTCTAGTGACTTGTAGCTACATAATGTTCCCAAGATGCCTATCTGTCTACTTCTAATGAAATCAATATTGCTATGATTGCTACACTACCAGTACATGAGAACTCAATTTTATGGCTTTGCCAGTGGATCACTCTTCATCTCCACTTGATCCAAACTGACTGATGGAATTAAAAGAGCATTTCCTTGAGAATGCTCTTCAAAGAAAAGTTAATTCTGCTGGGAAAAGAATTGAAATTTGCATAAGAAATGACACATAAGGCTGAATTTTCTCTCCCCTGGGGATAGGCTCTACTGCTTTCATGTAGCTGTTGGTGTGCCCCTCTGCACCCTTCTGCGCGTGCCCACCCCAAGGCTGGCCCTCTTGCTGCTCCTGAGGTTCCTGATGTGCCCCCGCCAGTGCCTGGATCTCTCTCCCTCTGATATGTCCCTCCTCTTCAATGGGACCACGAGGCCTGGGTTAATGAGGCCAATGGCATAGGAGCAGGAGTAGGCCATTCAGCCTGTTGAACCTGCTCCGCCATTCAATTAGGTCATGGCTGATCTACCTCAATGCCACTTTCCCACACGGTCTCCATATCCCTTGATGTCATTAGTATTGAAAAATCTAACGATTTCTGTCTTGAACATGCTCAATCATTGAGCTTCCACAGCCCTCTGGGCTAGAGAATTCCAAAGATTCACCACCCTCTGAGTGAAGAAATTCCTCCTCCTCTCAATCTTAAATGGCCTACCCCTTATTCTGAAAATATGTCTCATGGTTCTAGACTCACCAGCCAGAGGAAACGTCCTATCTACATCCACCCTGTCATGCCCTGTAAGAATTTTGTAAGTTTCAATGAGATCACCTCTCATTCTTCAAAACTCTAGAGAATACAAGCCCAGTATCCTCAATCTCTCCTCATAAGACAATCCCACCATCCCAGGGATTATTCTGGTGAACCTCCGTTGCACTCCCTCTCTGGCAAGTATATCCTTCCTTAGATAAAGAGGCCAAAGCTATACACAATACTCTATGTACAGTCTCACCAAGGCTCTATACAATTGCAGCAAGACATTTTTACTCCTGTACTCTCAAAACACCTTACAGTGAAGGCCAACATAACATTTGATTTCCGAATTGCTTGCTGCACCTCCATGTTAGCTTTTAGTGACTCATGAACAAGACACCCTGGTCCCTTTGGGCATCAACACTTCCCAAACTCTCACCATTTAAGAAATATTCTATCTTTCTGTTTTTTCTGCCAAGTGGATAACTTCACACTTATTCACATTGTATTCCATCTGCTATGTTCTTACCCATTCACTTCGCCTGTCCAAGTCCCCTTGAAGCCTCCTTGCATCCTCCTCACAACTTACAGTCCGACATAGTTTTGTGTCAGCAGCACTAGTGGGGTACCACAAGGATCAGTGCTTGGGCCGCAGCTGTTCACATCCGAATCATTTATATAGATTATAAACAGCTGTGGCCCAAGCACTGATCCTTGTGGTACCCCACTAGTAACAGCCTGCCATCCTGAAAATGACCCATTTATTCCTACTCTTCGTTTTCAGTCTGTTAACCAATTGTCAATCCATACCAATATATCATCCTCAGTCCCATGTGCTATAATTTTATTTACTAACCTTCTGTGTGGGACCTTATCAAAAGCCTTCTGAAAATCCAAATACACCATATCAACTGATTCCCCTTATCTATTCTGCTAGCTACATCCTCAAAAAACTCCAACAGGTTTGTCAAACATTATTTCCCTTTCTTAAATCCTTGTTGACTCTGCCCAATCATATTATTTTCTAAGTGTCTAGTAATCACATCCTTTATAATCGATTCTAACATTTTTCCTACGACTGACGTTAAACTAACAGGTCTGTATTTCTCCATTTTCTCTCTCCCTCCCTTCTTAAAAAGTGGGGTTACATTTGCTACTTTCCAGTCTGCAGGAACCTTTCCAGAATCTATAGAATTTTGAAAGATAACTACCAATGTATTCACTATCTCTATAGCCATCTCCATCAATACTCTTGGATGTAGCTCATCTGGTCCAGTGGATTTATCAACCTTCAATCCAGTTAATATTTTGAGTACTGCCTATGTGTCCTCTACCTGATTCCTAGGCCTTTTTCGAGAATGCCCCACCCCCACCCCCCCAAACCTATCCTTGAGTCCTCTCTTTGGGCAAGTGCCACTGCCCCTATGTGACCCTGGCCACAAGCCCCCAAACACCTGGCACCATCTCCCCACATATGCTGACGTCTCACACCACTCTTTCTGCCACCAAATGCTGGCTCTCCAGACTTTGTTAGAGAGCCAGCAGTTATCCCCTAATCCCTCAGCTTCCTTGCCACCTTATTTCACCAGATGGGGCACAGAAGCCCGTGATCCCCATGTGCTATTGATAAAATCCAGAATGCCCCATAAAATTGGAGTTAATTGGTCTTTTAAATACTTCAATTAGTGTCCCGCCTCCTGGATATCAGAAGCCCGTCCTCCATGGCTTCCACCACTGGTAAAATCCAGAAGACATTGGACTTCCAGCCTGATGCATTCCACTCCTAGTTTACGGCCACCCCTACCTCCGAACTCATTCTTAATGGCCCTGTCATATTCCAACCATAACATTTGTGGCATAAATATTTCTACCCTCTGCCATTCATTAAACATGCATTTCCTCTATTACACATCTTTTTAAATTAAGCATATGTTGACATTAAAATGACTCCTTATTAATCTTGGCAATACAATGTTCTGCTTAAAACCTTTTGCATCATCATCAAAAGCATTGGGAAATTGATGACACAAAACACTTTAGGAAGTGACAGTTCATACAGACCACTTTACAGTTATCAGTGTATTTCACTTACATTGCCTCTGTTATCGTGTTTACTTG
The DNA here is from genome assembly GCF_036365525.1 of Heterodontus francisci. Classification (NCBI taxonomy): domain Eukaryota; kingdom Metazoa; phylum Chordata; class Chondrichthyes; order Heterodontiformes; family Heterodontidae; genus Heterodontus; species Heterodontus francisci. Next base: position 49,920,701 of record NC_090371.1, read on the forward strand.
CTTACATAGTGGAAGACTTGAGGCGTAAAACTTTCTTCAAGAACCACAGGAGTCAAGTTGTATTTTCATCAGAATAATTCTGGGCACAGCTGCTCAATATAGCTTATAATTTTGCATTGTGAGCTTGTATATGAGAAAAGGCTCACCAAATATTTTTTTGAAGACATTGATCCTTGAAAGCTGGGTCACTGAGCTAGCATATAACAAATTGCCAAGACAATCAATAGATAAAGCCATTTGATCTGATTTTAATTTTTTCTTACTCTACTGTCCATTTATTACTAATATAGTCCATTTATCACTGTTACGTTCAACTTGAATTTCACTTTCAGTTTGTCTTCTTCCACACTTTTGTTTGTTGGTCTCCCCATCTCTTAAAGGTACTGATTTACACGTAAGCTCAGTTCAACAGCTACCAGTTGCAGGTACCAGATTCCAGTTTAAGTGGTCCTTTCCCCATGTCTGAGCCTGGAGAGTGAAATCCAGCTGGCTAATAAACAATAGAGAGCATCACACTCATCCCTGCTCTTGCTCGATATCCATTTATATGTACAAGCTCGAGGAACAGCATCTCATCTACCGATTAGGCACACTACAGTCTGCCGGACTGAACATTGAGTTCAATAATTTCAGAGCATGACAGCCCCCCATTTTACTTTCATTTTTAGTTATTTTTTCTTCCTTTTTTTTACATTCTTTTTTACAATTTTTACAATCTTTTTTTGCATTTATTTCATTTCATCTTAGTTTGTTCAGTTTGCTTACCCACTGTTTTTTTCAGGTTTTTTTTCAGGTTTGCACTTGCTGCTGTTCAATATTCAGTGTATTTACACCTAATCTGTACTAATGCTTTGTCTTTCAACACACCATTAACATATTGTTTGCCTTTGCTGCGTGACCTTTTGGTCAGCTTTGTGACCTGGTCCAATCTGCACCTTCTCCTTTGTTATCTCTTGCCCCACCCCCACCTCACTTGCTTATAATCTGTGACTTTTCTAATATTTGTCAGTTCCGAAGAAGGGTCACTGACCCGAAACGTTAACTCTGCTTCTCTTTCCACAGATGCTGCCAGACCTGCTGAGTGATTCCAGCATTTCTTGTTTTTACTATATGTACAGGGTCGCTGGATTGTAGTTAAAACTGGAGACCTGGGCTAATTTCTACTTTCCCGAGCTCAAGAATGTTGTAGCTAATTATGACACCCAATTGATCCTCCGGTTGAGATCAGCTCTCGATGACGAAGGCCACAGGAACTCCTGCAGTGATGATTTTGGGCTGAGATCATTGGCCTCCAACAAACCACACCATCTTTATTTGTGCTAGGTACGACACTATCCAAATGAAAACTTTCCCCCGATTCCTATTGACTTCAGCTTTTACTAGTGCTCTCTTGATGTCAAGGGTGGCCATTCACACCTCACCTCTGGAATTCAGCTCTTTTTTTTTAGAATTAGAATTAGAACATTACAGCGCAGTACAGGCCCTTCGGCCCTCGATGTTGCGCCGACCTGTGAAACCATCTGACCTACACTATTCCATTTTCATTCATATGTCTATCCAATGGCCACTTAAATGCCCTTAAAGTTGGCGAGTCTACGACTGCTGCAGGCAGGGCGTTCCACGCCCCTACTACTCTCTGAGTAAAGAAACTACCTCTTACATCTGTCCTATATCTATCACCCCTCAACTTAAAGCTATGTCCCCTCGTGTTTGCTCTGTTATAGAAAGGCAAGGAATTAAAAAAAAATAAAGGAGGAAACCAAAAAAGAAAAGGCATAGATAGGGAGAAACTGTTTCTGCTGGCAGGCCAGACAGATTTAAGAAAATTGGCTAAAGAACCAGACAGGAGATGAGATTTTATTTTATGCAGCGAGTTGCCCTGCTAATTTTTCCTTTTCAATTATATATCCAATTCCCTTCTGAAAGTTCTATTGAATCTGCTTCCATTGCCCATACATACAACTACAATCAACAATTTCAGGAATCAACATTCCAGGAATGTTAGTATCATTCACTAAAACCATATGGCAAATGTTGGTGTTAAGGAATTAACATATTTGCATGAAGGTTGAAAGTGCAACAAGATTACAATGAGCAAATTCAAGGAAACACTTCTAAGAACGGAGGATAGTTTCTGTGGTTTTGTTCTGTCACAGATATCAATTCACAGCAGAGTCATTTACACTGTCATCTTGTAAGGTGTGAATTGCCACAGAGAACAGTGTGATTCATCATCTTGCTATATTGTTCTTCATGGTTTAACGTGATAACAGGACATGTGTAAACTGTTTGCAAGGACATTGTGAAATGAACAATGAATAAGCAAAATGAACAAATGCTAAGAAAAACATGGTGAAGGAGGCACAGAGGAGACACAGGGCAACTGTCTCAAAGTTGTCTCAAGTAAGCATGCCACAAGGTGTTTTCTTATAATCTGTTACACTTAGACTACCCAATAACCTGTTAAGTGAAATGCAATTTTTTCATTTGTTCATGGGATGTGGGCATCACTGGCAAGGTCAGTATTTATTGCCCATCCCTAACTGCCTTTGACAAAGTGGTGGTGATCCACCTTCTTGAATACAACTGACTGACTTGCTCGGCCATTTCAGAGGGCAGTTACGAATCAGCCATATTGCTGTGCATTTGGAGTTACACATAGGCCAGACCAGGTAAGGACAGCAGATTTCCTTCCCTAAAGACATTAGTGAACCAGAGGGTTTTTTAAAAATCACAATCCAGTAGCCATTACTAACACTAGCTTTTTATTCCATATTTATTTAATTAATTGAATTTAAATTTCCCCAGCTGCTATGGTGGGATTTGAACTCTCTGGATTGTTAATCCAGGCCTCTGGATTACTAGTCCAGTAAAACATAACCACTATGCTACTGTAGCCCTTACAGCATGGCTGCACTTTCACAGGATAAAAATACAATTTGATTTCACACTGAGATCTTCTAAATACCAAGCATGGCAAATCCTTCGAACACCAATCTAGGTGGATGATACATGCACATTCATTGACACAGAAGTCCTGATTTTAACCCTCAGCTCCTGACAAGAACTGGGCATGCCGGCTGTTAAATTTCTTGCAATGACCCACACACCCGATCCTCGCTGGCCTCGCACCATGTGCCATTTTGACAGATTTTTTGGCCAGTGAGGCCCTTACACCAGATAGGTGCGGGCCTCATTGATATTGATCAGCCAACTGTTGAGGTTAATAAAAACCTGACTATAGTTTAATATTAGGCAGCCACGTTTGGTGCTTCACCATGAGCGGAGGAACAGCAGGCCCAGAGGAGGGCTGGAAAGGGAAGGAATGTTTTTCTAAGAGGCTCCCTTATGGGGCAGGAGGAGCAGGACACCCCCTCTGGGCTTAACAAGGAAACCAAGGGTACTGGGCTTCTCTCATCCCTCTCACGATCCTCTACCCCCTCCAACTTATTCCTGACTGTCAGGGGTAGTTTCTGTGGATCTCCTGCCATGGTCTCCTGCTGTGCTGTTGGTCCAATGCCATTGAAGTCAAATTCAAGCAGGAGTCAGGCCTGGTATATGTGAATAAGGCCTGGATGCTAGGAAGTGTGAGGTCATCCACTTTGGATCCAAGAGAGAAAAATCAGAATATTTTCTTAATGGCGAGAAACTTGGAACTGTGGAAGAGCAAAGAGATTTAGGGGTCCATACACACAAATCCCTAAAACAATAACAACTTCCATTTATATAGTGTCTTTAACATAGTAAAATATTCCAAGGTGCTTTACAGTGATATCAAAAGACAAAATTGGCACAGAACATTAGGAGATATCAGGACAGGTGATTAATAGCTTGCTTTTAAGGAGTAATTTAAAGAAGGAGAGGGAGTTAGAGAGGCAGAGAGTTTTAGAGAGTTGGAGAAGTGGAGTTCTTCAGGGCTGGAGGAGATTACAGAGATAGGGAGGGGCGAGGCCATGGTGGGATTTGAACACAAGGATGAGAATTATAAAATTACCAGACCAGGGCACTCTATGTAGGTCAGCAAGCACAAGTAATGGGTGAACAGGACTTGTGCCCATCAGGATAACTGACTAACAGTGTAAAAAGGAGTAAGATGAGAGAAAAGTGGGTTAAAGTCAATCATGTCTTCAGGTTGGAGTTCTATCCATCTATTATATTGGAGAGAATGGGAAGGGGAGGGAAATGGAGGTGATGTGAATTCAAGATTTGCTCCAGGTTGAGAATAAGCAGAAAGGGAATGAAGGTAAAAAAGGTTTGAACCAGTTTCGTGACAGATGACATTAAAGACAAAAATTAAAACTGACAGAAGACCCAAGTCATAGTCATAGAGTCATAGAGTTATACAGCACAGTAAAAGGCCCTTTGGCCCATCGTGTCCGTGCTGGCCATCAAGCACCTGTCTATTCTAATCCCATTTTCCAGCACCTGGCTCGTAGCCTTGTATGCTATGGCGTTTCAAGTGCTCATCCAAATACTTCTTAAATGTTGTGAGGGTTCCTGCCTCTACCACCCCTTCAGGTAGTGTGTTCCAGATTCCAACCACCCTCTGGGTGAAAAATCTTTTCCTCAAATCCCCTCTAAACCTCCTATCCCTTACCTTAAATCTATGCCCCCTGCTTATCTGGCAGTGCTCAATGGGAAATTCACCTTATTTATTATTATCAAATTGAAGAAAATTGTGTGTGAATAAGTTATTTCAGGTCTCAAGGACTTGGCATAAAGAGACATCAGGCAGATTCTAATTGAAGAATTTTATTTTAATAGGATCATTTTACCTGAAGGAGAGTCACATACCCAACAAGTTTACATGGGTGTCCCACACTGTTGGAAAATAAAGACAGCAGAACACAAATTCATGGCGAAAGTCACAGTACCATTTCAGATGAAGTAGCAATACTTGGTGCTCAGCTATCAAGTCATATCTATAATACACCAAAAAGCCTTGTGTGGAGTATGCACTTCTCCCAAGTTCCCTGTAACACTATAATTTACCATCATGATTAAACCTACCTATTCTTTTTAACTGCTTCTGATTGAACCTATCAAGCTTCGTCTCCAAAGGACATGTCATTGGCGCATATTTACCTCTAAGACTACCCAATCATCTCTAAGGTAGGTGGTGCCATGCTGCTGTTCTGTGCAGTGTCACCTGCCTTGCAGCTTCTAAAATGAGGCATGATGCTGGCCCCTTCTCGCTGCTCTCCACTCATGCAGGTGCTGTGTCCCCGTCCACTGTAGCTTCCCCCACTGCTATTACTACCAGCCCCAAATGGACCCTCAGCCGCGACACCCATTAACTGGAACTAGCTATTGGATTTTTAAAGCACTCTATAAAATCATTGCTGCAATCTGGAACACCTTCCCTAACATCTTCCTCTGTATCCTGGGCTTTAAAAATGGTGAGATCAAATTAACTACATATTTAAACAAACATTTAATATTTGCCAAGGCCACTTATTTAGTGTTTCCACACAAAAACCTCATATACTCATGGAATTCAAATCTGAAATTATCACTAACAGTTCGAAAACAAAATGAAATTTGACTTAATCAATTGCTGTAAATCATTGCATCTTACATAGTGTAAAGCCGTCTATCCTCCCACTCACAATGATCAATTTCACTGGAGGTCTGTTAGTACAGAGTGAAGAATAGAGCATTGTTTGGGCATGGAGCTTATTAAGCTAAGGAAAAGGCCACAAAACCAAAAGCCACAGAATCATTTCTCTGTAGCCTCAAAAATGACTCATATTTAGTTCATTTTGCTGATTATAAAGTGGTTTTGTAGTTATTTCTGCAACTTTTCAAAGCATTTTTGAAATACTTATGCTGGAAAATAGAAGCTTTGCCATTTTCTAATGTCAGCATTCAGTTGTTCCTTACTTGTATCAAGCATGCAGAAGAGTAAATTTTTGTCTGTTGGGCTTATCGAGTGGGAAACAGCCACCTGTCAGATCACACCCGTGAAAGGCCTGAACCATCTCATGGTTTAGTTTAGTTTAGTTTAGTTTAGAGATACAGCACTGAAATTAAAACTCATAAGCATGTGGCCAACAGCTATAAGGGCTCAATGGCCAATTTGAGGCATCTCGCTTGTCGGGGAAGGCAGGAAATAGGCCAGTTTGGTATAGGCCGATTTCAACCTTTTCCCACCAGCAAGCTCCCTCAGAGCATCAATTCAGCACTGAAGTTCATTGTGTTACAAGTGCTTCCTTTTTTTTGTTAAATTATGAGGACTTGTGCGTTAAAACTGAAAAAAGATACCATAGATGCTGAAACTTTGTTTTTTAAAAGAGGTCACCAGAAGGCCTTTTGGACTGAGCTTGAAAACAAACAGTTACGGAAGAATGAAGGAGTGCTAAAAACAAGCCCTTACTGGAAGGCACCTATCTTCAAATAATTACCCAGCAGGGTTTTTTTAACTTGGGGAAAGATGTTTACAAAGAAGTGACAGATCAAGATTTATAGGGGTCAGGAGTCTTGATCCTTGTGACATTGTTTTTGGTTTCACTTTGGACAGTGAGCTGGGGGTATGGACAGTGTTACAAAAGACAGTTGGAGAAAACTTGCCAAGGAAGCGAACTCCAACTCAGTCTGTTCCAGCTCTTTGCTAAAGCCTGCCAGTTTTTCATCTTTTGAGAAGCTTAGAAGCTAGTATAAGAAACTGCCTGAAATCCCTGTTGCTGCATTTTTCCTGGAAACCCTGTCCAAACTGATCTTCAAAGTTGCATGTCAAGAATTGTTCTAGGAAGATCCCAGTGACAGCCATCTACTTGTATTTGGGATGCCAAACCATAAAAGGAGATCTGACTTCTATTCATATCTTCTCTTTTTTTCTTCAAGAAATAGCAAGTATTTGGCCAAAGTATTCTTTTGTTGTTTTCTTTTGTAATAGAGCTCTAAAGTATAAATCTCTTTATTTTTTCAGTTAACCAGTGTATGGGTGCGTGTGAGGGGCTAAGGTAAAAAGGGAACTTTTATATTTCAATCTATGTGTTTATGCTTTGCTTCATTACAGGTTAAGACTTGTTTTATAATAAATGGATAATTTTGTTGTTTAATAAAGAAACCTGGCTGGTGTATTTTATTCTGGGATAAAAAATAGAGTCTATGATTGTAAATTAAAGCAAAATACTGCGGATGCTGGAAATCTGAAATAAAAACAAGAAATGCTGGAAATACTCAGCAGGTCTGGCAGTATCTGTGCAGAGAGAAGCAGAGTTAACGTTTCAGGTCAGTGACCCTTCTTCAGAACTGGCAAATATTAGAAATGTAAAAGGTTATAAGCAAGTAAAGCGGGGATGGGGCAAGAGATAACAAAGGAGAAGGTGTAGCTAGGACAAGGTCACAGAGTAGCTGACCAGAAGGTCGTGGAGCAAAGACAAACGATATGTTAATGGTGTGTTGAAAGACAAAGCATTAGTTCAGATAAGGTGTTAACGGACTGAAAATTGAACAGCCGCAAGTACAAACATGAAAAAAAAAACAGTGGGTAAGTAAATTGAACAAACTAAGATGAAATAAAATAAAATAAACACAAAAAAAATGTTAAAAAAAGAAAAAGAGAAAAATAACTAAAATTAAAAGTAAAATGGGGGAGCCGTCATGCTCTGAAATGATTGAACTCAATGTTCAGTCCGGCAGATAAAAGCAAAATACTGCGGATGCTGGAAATCTGAAATAAAAACAAGAAATGCTGGAACCACTCAGCAGGTCTGGCAGCTCCTTAAGCTCAGGGTTGGTGAGCTAACAGAGGAAAATTTGTTAGCCCACTGACCCGGGATATTATAGGGTGGTTTTTTTTCTTATTATTCCTAAAAAGGGATTAGATATTTAAAAAAGTAAATTTATTTCATCTTAATTGTCACTATTTTTTTATTTGTTCATGGGATGTGGGCATCACTGGCTAGGCCACAATGTATTGCCCATCCCTAATTGCCCTTAAAAAGGTGGTGGTGAGCTGCCGTCTTGAACCGCTGCAGTCCTTTGGGTGTAGGTACACCCACAGTGCTGTTAGGAAAGGAGTTCCAGGATTTTGATCCAGCAACAGTGAAGGAACGGTGATATAGGTCCAAGTCAGGATGGTGTGTGACTTGGAGGGGAACTTGCAGGTGATGGTGTTCATGCATCTGCTGCCATTGTCCTTCTAGGTGGTTGAGGTTGCGTGTTTGGAAGGTGCTGTCGAAGGAGCCTTGGTGAGTTGCTGCAGTGCATCTTGTAGATGGTACACACTGCCATTGAACATCAAGGGGAGATGGTTAGATTCTCTCTTGTTTGAGATGGTTATTGCCTGGCACTTGTGTGGCGCAAATGTTACTTGCCACTTATCAGCCCAAGGCTGGATGTTGTCCAGGTCTTGCTGCACCTGGACCTGGGCTGCTTCATTATCTGAGGAGTCATGAATGGTGCTGAACATTATGCAATCATCAGCGAATATCCCCACTTCTGACCTTATGATGGAGGGAAGGTCATTGATGAATCAGCTGAAGATGTTTGGGCCTAGGACACTACCCTGAGGAACTCCTGCAGTGACGTCCTGGGACTGAGACGATTGACCTCCAACAACCAAACCACCTTCCTTTCTGCTAGGTACGATTCCAATCAGTGGAGAGTTTCCCCCCACACCCTGATTCCCATTGATTCCAGTTTTACTAGGGCTCCTTGATGCCATACTCATGCCATACAAATGCTGCCTTGACGTCAAGGGCAGTCACTCTCATCACCTTTATGTAAGTGAACATATCTGTAAAATAATCTGCATCTAGCCTTTTCTCCCTAAAGTATTTTCAGGCCTACGGAAAGATTGTAGAAGCACATGTGAAACACACGATAGAGGGTTCTATGGCTATGCCCCTAGGTGATGTTATCATTTAGATTAGATTAGATTAGATTAGAGATACAGCACTGAAACAGGCCCTTCGGCCCACCGAGTCTGTGCCGAACATCAACCACCCATTTATACTAATCCTACACTAATCCCATATTCCTACCAAACATCCCCACCTGTCCCTATATTTCCCTACCACCTACCTATACTAGTGACAGTTTTTTTATAATGGCCAATTTACCTATCAACCTGCAAGTCTTTTGGCTTGTGGGAGGAAACCGGAGCACCGCCTGTGTGGAGTTTGCAAGTTCTCCCTGTGTCTGCGTGGGTTTTCTCTGGGTGCTCCGGTTTCCTCCCACAAGCCAAAAGACTTGCAGGTTGATAGGTAAATTGGCCATTATAAAAAAAAAACTGTCACTAGTATAGGTAGGTGGTAGGGAAATATAGGGACAGGTGGGGATGTTTGGTAGGAATATGGGATTAGTGTAGGATTAGTATAAATGGGTGGTTGATGTTCGGCACAGACTCGGTGGGCCGAAGGGCCTGTTTCAGTGCTGTATCTCTAATCTAATCGAATCTAACTAGGTGTCACTGTTTAAAAATAAGACAGAGATGAGGCGAAATTTTTTTCTCTGAGGGGCATGAGTTTTTGAAACTTTTCCTCAAAAGGAGGTGGAGGCAGAGTCTTTAAATATTTTTAAGGCAGAGGTAGATAAATTCTTGATTAGCAAGGGGGTGAAAGGTTATCGGAGGTAGGTGGGAATGTGGAGTTGAAGTTACAATCAGATCAGCTATGGCCTTACTGAATGCCGAAGCAGGCTCGAGGGGCCGAGTGGCCTACTCCTGCTCCTAATTCGTATGTTCATATGATGCTTACATCTCTTTAGAGTTTCTTCTTCTTGAAGTCTTTCCCAAGTAGCCCAGAACATCTAAACAATCCGTGCAGGAGTTTATTAGGATTGCATTACATTAGTTCACAGTTCTCCTCTTTAATTGTAAAGACTATTGTCTGTTACAAATTTCAGATCTTCCATATATCTTCTCTTAGGTTCAGCAATGTTGCTTGCTCCTGTAAATGGTCCCCATGTGTTAGGTTCAGGAGTGTACCCATTCTGCCAAATATCTAATCAATAGTTCTAGATTCTCCCACAAGAGGAAACATCCTTTCCATATCCACCCTGTCAAGACCCCTCAGAATCTTATATGTTAATTTTCTGTGGTTTAGTAATGTCATGGGGTGGGCGGGGAAGCCATAATTTATTTGTTTCCAGGGAGAGTGCTGGCTATACTAATATACTACTTGGAACACAGGAACAATTTGTGCAGCTTAACGGACTTCCCAAACCATATTACTGAATCCTGGGAAAACTCTGGGCTGGATTTTCTGCCCTCCCCCCCTCCACGGAGGCGGGATCAGAGGCGTGGGAGAAAGGAGCATCGTGATGGGTGACAGGGGACGGCAGGGCAGAGGGCTCGACCTCTCCCTATCGGCCAGCGATCCTCCCGGGCTCCCGGGTGCGGGATAGGTCGTCGATGGCCTTCCTGCCCAGAGGCTACTCGAAGTCCTTAAGTGGCCTATTAACGGCCAATTATGGGCCTCATCCCACCACTGCTGGGATCTTAACAGTTTCAGACGGGGGAGGGGGCCTCCACCGCACAGGAAGACGCTTTATAAAAAGAGGCGCCCTCCCTGCAAGCTTGGGAGGGTGTGTCCCTCCTTCATGGGCAATTTGTGGCTCACAGAGGACCCCTATTGGGAACCAATTCATACCCCAGAACCACCACCCCACCCCCCATCCCTGTACCTCCCCAAGCACACCCACGGTGAGGCATTCCGGACTGACCCCAGCAACCCCTCACCTATCTGTTGTCTGGGGTTCCACCGCTGGGCCTGTGTTCGAGGCCTCTGCGGTACCGGCATTGGTTACCGCTCCCAGTGGCACTGCTGATAATGCTGATTGGCCGGCAGCTCATGGAGGCGGGATCCCTGTCCTTAAATGGTTAGAAATCCCACTTCCTGAAACCTACATTTAAATTACCAGTGGATTGCTTCGGGGGCAGTGGGGCAGGGGGCACGAAAATGCAGAGGCGGGATTCCCACTGCCTTTTCAACCTGGCATCGGGATCCCTGCCTCCTAGACAAAATCTAGCCCAGACTCTATTAGTGGGCTTTCGAAACCACACTACTTAACACTGGCAATTCATGAGGAGTAACACTGGAATTCTGGCAAGCCAAGGTCTTCTTAAATCAGTAATTGATTGATTATTTTGCCATTGCAATGGCTATGATCATGTCCAATTGCAGTTTGAACGACTAAATGAATGTGTTTGTGCTCCCAGTCATGTGAGAAGCTGAAAACATACAATGTCTGGGTTTATGTTCTTTGGGTTATTTTGGAGTCTCAGAGGTGACAACAGGCCAAGAGGTGCTGGCCTCATGAAAACTAAAGAAAATTGATAATAACATTTGGAAGACACTCACAAGATCCAGTTAATCCTTCTTAACTGGATATCGAGGTTGGATTTCAGAAAAAAGCTTTCTCTCAGCAATATTTCAGATATAAAGAGCAGCTTCTTGCTCATTCTCAACAGTCAAACAGCCAAGTCAAACATTCGGTAACTTAAATAAAAACAAGAAATGCTGGAACCACTCAGCAGGTCTGGCAGCATCTGTGGAAAGAGAAGCAGAGTTAACATTTCGGGTCAGTGACCCTTCTTCGGAACTAGCAAATATTAGAAATGTCAAAGGTTATAAGCAAGTGAGGCAGGGGTGGGGCAAGAGATAACAAAGGAGAAGGTGTAGATTGGACAAGGCCACATAGCTGACCAAAACGTCATGGAGCAAAGGCAAACAATATGTTAATGGTGTGTTGAAAGACAAAGCATTAGTACAGATAGGGTGTTAACAGACTGAAGATCGAACAGCAGCAAGTACAAACATGAGAAAAAACAGTGGGTAAGCAAACTGAACAAACTAAGTAAGAATTAGAATTAGAACATTACAGCGCTGTACAGGCCCTTCGGCCCTCGATGTTGCGCCGACCTGTGAAACTATCTGACCTACACTATTCCATTTTCATCCATATGTCTATCCAATGACCACTTAAATGCCCTTAAAGTTGGCAAGTCTACTACTGTTGCAGGCAGGGCGTTCCACGCCCCTACTACTCTCTGAGTAAAGAAACTACCTCTAACATCTGTCCTATATCTATCACCCCTCAACTTAAAGCTATGTCCCCTCGTGTTTGCCATCACCATCCGAGGAAAAAGACTCTCACTATCCACCCTATCTAACCCTCTGATTATCTTATATGTCTCTATTAAGTCACCTCTCCTCCTCCTTCTCTCCAATGAAAACAACCTCAAGTCCCTCAGCTTTTCCTTGTAAGACCTTCCCGCCATACCAGGCAACATCCTAGTAAATATATAAAGTATATAAGATAATCAGAGGGTTGGACAGGGTGGATAGTGAGAGCCTTTTTCCTTGGATGGTGATGGCAAACACGAGGGGACATAGCTTTAAGTTGAGGGGTGATAGATATAGGACAGATGTCAGAGGTAGTTTCTTTACACAGAGAGTAGTAGGGGCGTGGAATGCCCTGCCTGCAACAGTAGTAGACTCGCCAACTTTAAGGGCATTTAAGTGGTCATTGGATAGACATATGGATGAAAATGGAATAGTGTAGGTCAGATGGTTTCACAGGTCGGCGCAACATCGAGGGCTGAAGGGCCTGTTCTGCGCTGTAATGTTCTATGTTCTATGTTCTAAATCTCCTCTGCACCCTTTCCAAAGCTTCCACATCCTTCCTATAATGTGGTGACCAGAACTGCACGCAATACTCCAGGTGCGGCCTCACCAGAGTTTTGTACAGCTGCAGCATGACCTCGTGGCTCCGAAACTTGATCCCCTACGAATAAAAGCTAACACTGGTGAAAGACAAAGCGTTAATACAGAGAGGGTGTGAATAGACTGTAAAGCACAAAGCACTCCAAGCACTAACATTAAAAACTTTAAAAAAAAAGAGAAACAGTGGGTAGGCACAGTAGAAACAAACTAAACACACTAAAAAAACCTAAAATAAAATAACCAAATAAAAAAGAGAAAAAGAAAAAAGAAAAAAAGAAAAAATAACTAAACATAAAAAAGCGGGGCCCGTCATGCTCTGAAATTATTGAACTCAATGTTCAGTCCGGCAGACTGTAGTGTGCCTAATTGGTAAATGAGGTGCTGTTCCTCGAGCTTGCATTGATGTTCGCTGGAACACTGCAGCAAACCCAGGACAGAGATGTGAGCATGAAAGCTGGGGTCGGGGGGGTTGTGGAGGGTGTTGAAATGGCCAGCAACTGGAAGCGGTCATGCTTACGGACTGAGTGGAGGTGTTTCACAAAGTGATCACCCAATCTGTGCTTGGTCTCCCCAATGTAGAAGAGACCACATTGTGAGCAGTGAATACAGTATACCAAAGTGAAAGAAGTACAAGTAAATTGCTGCTTCACCTGAAAGGAGTGTTTGGGGCCTTGGATAGTGAGGAGAGAGGAGGTAAATGGGCAGGTATTACACCTTCTGTGATTGCAAGGGAAGGTGCCGTGGGAAGGGGACGAGGTGGTGGGGGTAATGGAGGAGTGGACAAGGGTGTCGCGGAGGGAACGATCCCTTCGGAATGCTGACGGAAGGGAGGGGAAGATGCATTTGGTAGTGGCATCACGCTGGATGTGGCGGAAGTGGCGGAGGATGATCCTTTGGATCTGGAGGTTGGTGGGGTGGAAAGTGAGGACAAGGGGAACCCTGTTGCGGTTCTGGAAGGGAGGGGAAGGGGTGAGGGTAGAGGTGCGGGAAATGGGCCAGGCACGGTTGAGGGCCCTGTCAACCACAGTGGGGGGGAATCCTCGGTTGAGGAAAAAGGAAGCCATATCAGAAGCACTGTTGTGGAAGGTAGCATCATTAGAGTAGATGCACCGGAGACAGAGAAACTGGGAGAATGGAATGGAGTCCTTACAGGAGGCAGGATGTGAGGAAGTGTAGCGGTGGGAGTCGGTGGGCTTATAATGGATATTAGTAGACAACCTATCCCTGGAGATGGAGACAGAGAAGTCGAGGAAGGGAAGGGAAGTGTCAGAGAGGGACCATGTGAAGGTGAGAGAAGGTGGAATTTGGAAGCAAAGTTGATAAAGTTTTCTAGTTCCGGGTGGGAGCAGGAAACGGCACCAATACAGTCATCAATGTACCAGAAAAAGAATTGGGGGAGGGGGCCTGAGTAGGACTGGAGCAAGAAATGTTCGCCATATCTCACAAAAAGACAGGCAATACTAGGATCCATGCGGGTACCCATAGTAACACCTTTTACTTGAAGGAAGTGAGTGGAGTTGAAGGAGAAGTTGTTCAATGTGAGAACAAGTTCAGCCAGGCGGAGGAGGGTGATGGTGGATGGGATCTGGTTGGGTCTCGGTTCAAGGAAGAAGCAGAGAGCACTCAAACCATTCATTAGGACATTAGAACATTAGAACATTACAGCGCAGTACAGGCCCTTCGGCCCTCGATGTTGCGCCGATCATCTGACCTACACTATTCCATTTTCATCCATATGTCTATCCAATGACCACTTAAATGCCCTTAAAGTTGGCGAGTCTACTACTGTTGCAGGCAGGGCGTTCCACGCCCCTACTACTCTCTGCGTAAAGAAACTACCTCTGACATCTGTCCTATATCTTTCACCCCTCAACTTAAAGCTATGTCCCCTCGTGTTTGCCATCATCATCCGAGGAAAAAGACTCTCACTATCCACCCTATCTAACCCTCTGATTATCTTGTATGTCTCTATTAAGTCACCCCTCCTCCTCCTTCTCTCTAACGAAAACAACCCCAAGTCCCTCAGTCTTTCCTCGTAAGACCTTCCTTCCATACCAGGCAACATCCTAGTAAATCTCCTCTGCACCCTTTCCAAAGCTTCCACATCCTTCCTATAATGCGGTGACCAGAACTGCACGCAATACTCAAGGTGCGGCCTCACCAGAGTTTTGTACAGCTGCATCATGACCTCGTGGCTCCGAAACTCGATCCCCCTACTAATAAAAGCTAACACACCATATGCCTTCTTAACAGCCCTATTAACCTGGGTAGCAACTTTCAGGGATTTATGTACCTGGACACCAAGATCTCTCTGCTCATCTACACTACCAAGAATCTTCCCATTAGCCCAGTACTCTGCATTGCTGTTACTCCTTCCAAAGTGAATCACCTCACACTTCTCCGCATTAAACTCCATTTGCCATCTCTCAGCCCAGCTCTGCAGCCTATCTATGTCCCTCTGTACCCTACAACACCCTTCGACACTATCCACAACTCCACCGACCTTCGTGTCATCCGCAAATTTACTAACCCACCCTTCTACACCCTCATCCAGGTCATTTATAAAAATGACCAACAGCAGTGGCCCCAAAACAGAACCTTGCGGTACACCACTAGTAACTAAACTCCAGGATGAACATTTGCCATCAACCACCACCCTCTGTCTTCTTTCAGCTAGCCAATTTCTGATCCAAAGCTCTAAATCACCTTCAACCCCATACTTCCGTATTTTCTGCAATAGCCTACCGTGGGGAACCTTATCAAACGCCTTACTGAAATCCATATACACCACATCCACGGCTTTACCCTCATCCACCTGTTTGGTCACCTTCTCGAAAAACTCAATAATGTTTGTGAGGCACGACCTACCTTTCACAAAACCGTGCTGACTATCGCAAATGAACTTATTCTTTTCAAGATGATTATAAATCCTATCTCTTATAACCCTTTCCAACATTTTACCCACAACCGAAGTAAGGCTCACAGGTCTATAATTACCAGGGCTGTCTCTACTCCCCTTCTTGAACAAGGGGACAACATTTGCTATCCTCCAGTCCTCCGGCACTACTCCTGTCGACAATGATGACATAAAGATCAACAACAACGGCTCTGCAATCTCCTCCCTGGCTTCCCAGAGAATCCTAGGATAAATCCCATCTGGCCCAGGGGACTTATCTATTTTCACTCTTTCCAAAATTGCTAACACCTCCTCCTTGTGAATCTCAATCCCGTCTAGCCTAGTCGGCTGTATCTCAATAATCTCCTCGGCAACATTTTCTTTCTCTACTGTAAATACTGACGAAAAATATTCATTTAACGCTTCCCCTATCTCCTCTGATTCCGCACACAACTTCCCACTACTATCCTTGATTGGGTGGGGGATTTTGGTGGGGGATGGAGGTGTAGAGATGGGCGTCCATAGCGAAGAGGAGGTGGTTAGGGCCAGGAAATTGGAAATTGTCAAAATGACTTGGGGGGTCAGAAGAGTCAAGGATGCAGGTGGGAAGAGACTGGACCAGGGGAGAAAAGATAGAGTCAAGATAGGAAGAAATAAGTTCAGTGGGGCAGGAATGGGTCTGCCGGGACAGTCCAGTTTGTAGATTTTGGGAAGGAGGTAGAAGCATGCTGTCCGGGGTTGTAGAACTATGAGGTTGGATCTATGGTTGTGGAACTATGAGGTTAGAGGGAAGATCTCCAGAGGAGATGAGATCAGTGACAATTCTGTGGACAATAGCTTGATGTTTGGTGGTGGGGTGATGGTCCATGGGGAAGTAGGAAGAAGTGTCTGAGAGTTGGCGCTGAGCCTCTGCAAGGTAGAGGTCGGTACACCAGACAACAGCACCTCCCTTATCTGCAGGTTTGATGACAATGTCGGGGTTAGACCTGAGAGAACAGAGTGTGGCAATTTCAGAGGGGGGCAGGTTAGCCTGAGTGAGGGGGGCAGAGAAATTGAGGCGGCCGATGTCTCGCCGACAATTTTCAATGAAAAGGTCAAGAGTGGGTAAGAGGCCAGAGAGAGGGGCCCAGGTAGAGGGAGAATGCTGGAGGCGGGTGAATGAGTCTGCTGGTCGGGGGGAGGACTCCTGGTCAAAGAAGTGAGCCCAGAGGCGAAGGCGATGGAAGAAGAGCTCAATGTCATGCTGAGCATGAAATTAATTGAGGTGGGGGCGTAAGGGGATAAAACTGAGACCTTTGCTGAGTACAGAACGTTCAGCGTCAGAGAGGGGAAGGTCAGAGGGTATAGTGAACACACGGCAAGGGGCCAGATCAGAAGGGGTGGGGTCAGAGGGAAGTGAAGGGGAAGAAGGATCTGGAGGAGCATTAGTCCCCTTCAGCTGCTGGAGCTTGCGTTCCTTAACACCTGAAAGGAAGAAAAAAAGTTTTTTGTTAATGTGTCGGATAAGAGGAAGGATGAAATGAAACAGTGGAGTAGAACAGCTTTGAGATAAGGTGAGGCGGTGCTTCTGGAGAGAGAGGTCCAGTGTGTACATGTGGCAGCGCATAGCACTGAGTGTGGATCTCAGGATGCGGCGAGAGCAGCAGTCTGAGGAACGTTGTATTTCTCGAAGATACCTATAATCCTGGGCAGATTCAAAACACGAAGGATGAAACTTCAGTTGGACTCCACATGGAATAAGTCAGAGTTGGAGACAGTCACTGAGGAAGGAGATGTGATTGTGAAAAGGGGTTTTGGTAGAATATTTCCTTATGTGGCTCGGTGTCATATATTGTTTTACAATGCTCCTGTGAAACACCTTGGGACGTTTTATTGCATTAAAGGCACTATAGAAATATAAACCAGTGTTGTTGTTATATGTCTATTGTAGTATGAAGGATCTTAGCTGAGAAACTTATGGAAGCCGAAAAGATACCGAACCGCATAACTTTGGCTGAGTAAATTTTCCACATGATTCCATTTTTCCATGAAAAATCAAACAACATTTTTTAAATGTTTTAATCGATCATGACGATGAATGTGATCCTCATTGTAAGACTTCCTTTCATAATTCCATCATACAGTCATAGAGCACCAGAACAGGCCGTTCAGCCCACTGAGTCCATGCCAACCATCACCCACCCATTTATACTAATCCTACATTAATCCCCATTTTTTCCTGTTTGGGCGGCACAGTGGCGCAGTGGTTAGCACCGCAGCCTCACAGCTCCAGCGACCTGGGTTCAATTCTGGGTACTGCCTGTGTGGAGTTTGCAAGTTCTCCCTGTGTCTGCGTGGGTTTCCTCCAGGTGCTCCGGTTTCCTCCCACATGCCAAAGACTTGCTGGTTGATAGGTAAATTGGCCATTATAAATTGACCCTAGTGTAGGTAGGTGGTAGGGAAATATAGGGACAGGTGGGGATGTGGTAGGAATATGGAATTAGTGCAGGATTAGTATAATATGGGTGGTTGATGGTCGGCACAGACTCGGTGGGCTGAAGGGCCTGTTTCAGTGTTGTATCTCTAAAACTAAAACTAAAACTATCACCACCTTCCCTCAATTCTCTGACCTACACTAGGGGCAATTTTTACAATGACCAATTTACCTATCAACCCACAAGTCTTTGGCATATGGCAGGAAACCAGAGCACCCAGAGGAAACCCACACACTCACAGGGAGATGAAAATGAAAAGCATTTACGTTTTATACAAAGAGCAAGCACAATACAAGGTTGAACTTTAATAACCTCTACATTACAGTATGAAACAGTATGACTTTCCTTCAACCAATGAAAAATGAATAAGCAGGCACACCAGCATCAGGCGGTTTCCTGAGCCAATGAGCTTTTGGAATTCAATATTGAATCATAGTCAATGTAATGTAGCAATGTCTGTAATTTTTGAACAGAACATACTTTCCATTTCAATAATAGGAAATTACTAAAAGCAGTAACTAAAGTCACAGAACATAATGTACTTGGCAGTGTCAGGTATCATGCAAAATTTTCCTTCTGGTTTTAAAGGGGCATCATCTTTACAAAGAGTATTGCTTGGCCATGATGATGCCATGCACAGTGGAGAACCAGATTACTGGGTGCATTTTTGGAATTTGTGCCTCATGCACTGGGAGCACACATTGTAAAATTGCATGTGTGGTGCATATGATATTCCATCCATTGAATAGAATGGATGGAAAACCGTGAGAAGCACACATCCGACTGCTGGGTATATGCTGCTGCTTGGCAAAGCTTTCTGCAAAGAATGTTGAAGGTCAAAGTTTATCCCATTGGGAACTCAGACACGTGGGAGGGTCACTGAATTCTGCGGAATTTTCTGTACGTTACAGATAGGAAATCCTGCAGGTCCCATTGTCCCCTGTGTTCCTGGCAGATGAAGCTCTGTGTCTGAAACAAAATTTTGTATGATTTACATTTCTATGTTCTAGAATTATAGACTGCTCAAGCACAGAAGCAGGCCAGGGAGCCCATCTAGTGTGTGCCAGAGTTTTGTTTTCCCAATCAACTTTTGAAAATATTGCAGAGTATTGATAAGGTGAACAGGGAAAAACCCTTCCCATTGTTCAGACAGTTGGTAACTAGAGAGCATAAATGTTAAGTTATCCAAAAAAGAGCTAAGGTACAGGTTAGGAAGATTTCTTTTACCCAAGAAGGGCTGTTTAGGTATAGAATTCCAAACCAGGAACAGCGGTAGAAGCCAAATCCTTAATAGCTTTTAAAAGTGATTTGAATAAATATTTAGAAAAGAGAAAAATGAAAAGGGTGAAGGGAAATGGCTGTGGATTGGGACTATGGATAGTTTTTACAAAGAACTGGCAGAGGTGCGATAGGTCAAATGAACTCCTCTGTTGTAAAACAGTGACTTACCGCTGTAGGCCCATCCGTTCCTATGTCTGACAGGACCTCAATTTAGGTGGCCAGTACTCCAGATCGTAATGGGCAGGGCCTAGTTAAAAAGATGAGAAGGCAGTGTCGGCCTGTTGTGGTTAGAGAAGAAACTTGTGAAGCAAAGGAGGAAAGGATTGCTAGTGATGGTGCTAATGTCTGGTGCTCCAGGTCTGTATAGAGACTAAGAGAGAAGAGGAGTCTTACCTTGGTAATCCTGGTAAGATCATTACATTTATTACTTCACTGAAAGCAAATCCTAGGAACTATGCTAGCGACGTAGGCCTACGTAGCTGCCTGCCTCCATTGCTGCTGACGAATTTGCCAGGGCACCTGTCAGTTATTTGAAGGAAAGAGGACCTCCTTTTTGGACCTCCGTGGCAGTATATGAAAATTGGGTTGTCATGGCTGTCGTTATTCAGCCTGCTTGCTACCCACTCACCATCACTGGAAACTCCATAGTGATATGACTACTGGATTTCCCACTCTAACAAATGGTAATCTGCCTAAACCCAGTGTGATGAGCACTGGCAACTAATTGGAAGAATTTAAATGAGGCTTGATCATAAAAAAAGTGAAATGGTTTCCTGCCAACAGAGTCAGGTGGACAAAATTGGTTCTATGCCCACTGCAGTCCAATCTACACAAACAAAATTGACCTCTATAATTCCATGAAGCACCTGTTCTAATCATATGCTCCTGCTTGATATCCATGCTCTTTAATAGTTCTCTTTTCACAACCTTGACCCTAAGGTGAGCTTCTGACCCTTTACCCTGTCCATCACCAAGACCGCCTCAGAACATCGCCTGTCTCTGTCCCTGCCTTAGTTTATCTGCTGCTGAAACCCTCATCCATACCTTTCCACACTCGACTATTCCAATGCTGTCTTGGTCAGCCTCCCACCTGGCATCCCCTGTAGATGTGAGCATATGCAAATCTCTGCTGCCCTTTCCCTAACTTGTACGACGTACCGTTCACTCATCACCCCAGTGCTCGCTGACCTACATTTATCCTGGTCTGGCAATGCCTCAATTTAAAAATTCTCATCCTTGTTTTCAACTCTTTTCAATCCCTTGCCCCTCCCTCTCTCCCCTCCATTCCTATAACCCTCTAATTCTGGCCCCATGTACATCCGCTATTTTCTTCATTCCACCAGTGGCGGCCACACCTTCAGCTGTTCGGAGTCCAAGCCCAGGAATTCCTTCCCTAAACCTCTACCTCTCTCTTTTTCTTTAAGACACTCCACTTCTTTCACCAAGTTTTCAGTCATCTGTCCTAATATGTGGCTCGGTGTCAAATTTTGTCTGATAAAGCTCCTGTGCAGTGCTTTGGGACATTTTACATTATTAAATGCGTGAGTAGAAATACATAAACCCCTGTATGTATAAATAATTAGACAGACATCCATGTGTAGAAGTGGTCAGATATAAGTACAAGTTTGAGGGCACTCCTCTTCTTCCTTGAACAGAGGCTCAATCAGTTCCCATCCACCACCACCCTCCTCCACGTGGCTGAACTTGTTCTCACATTGAACAACTTCTCCTTCAACTCCACTCACTTCCTTCAAGTAAAAGGTGTCACTATGAGTACCCATAGGGGTCTTAGTGAAGCCTGTCTTTTTGTGGGATATGTCGAACATTCCTTGTTCCAGTCCTATTCAGGCCCCCTCCCCCAACTCTTTTTCCGGTACATTGATAACTGTATTGGTGCCGTTTCCTGCTCCTGCCGCAAACTGGAAAACTTTATCAACTTTGCTTCCAATTTCCACCCTTCTTTCATCTTTACATGGTCTATCTCCGACACTTCTCTTCCCTTCCTCGACTTCTTTGTCTCCATCTCTGGGGATAGGCTGTCTACTAATATTTATTATAAGTCCACCGACTCCACGGCTACCTTGGCTATACTTCCTCACACCCTGCCTCCTGTAAAGACTCCATTCCATTCTCCCAATTTCTCTGCCTCCAATGATGCTACCTTTCACAACAGCGCTTCTGATAGATATTCCTTTTTCCTCAACTGAGGATTTCCCCCCCATTGTGGTTGACAGGGCCCTCAACCGTGTCCGGCCCACTTCCCACACCTCTGCTCTCACCCCTTCCCCTCCCTCCCAGAACTGCGGCAGGGTTCCCCTTGTCCTCACTTCCCACCCCACCAGCCTCCACATCCAAAGGATCATCCTCTGTCATTTCCGCCATGTCCAGCATAATGCCACTACCAAACGCCTCTTCCTCTCCCCTCCCGTCAGCATTCCGAAGGGATCAATCCCTCCGCAACACCCTGGTCCACTCCTCCATTATCCCTGACACCTCATCCCCTTCCCATAGCACCTTCCCAAGCAATCGCAGGAGGTGTAGTACCTATCCTTTTACCTCCTCTCTCCTCACTATCCAAGGCCCTAAACACTCCTTTCAGGTGAAGCAGCGATTTACTTCAACTTTAATATAGTACACTGCTCACAATGCAGTCTCCTCTACACTGGGGAGACCAAATGCAGATTGGGTGACCGCTTTGCAGAACACCTCCACTCAGTCTGAGTGCCATTTCAACACTCCCCCACTGCTTTCATGCCCACATCTCTGTCCCGTGATAGCTGTAGTGTTCCAGTGAACATCAACGCAAGCTCGAGGAACAGCACCTCATTTACCAATTAGGCGCGCTACAGCCTACTGGACTGAACATTGAGTTCAATAATTTCAATGACTGGCCCCCCTTTTTGTTAGTTTTCCTTTGTATTTTTTAGTTGTATTTCATTTTATTTTAATTTGTTTCATCATTACGATTTTTTTTACCATGTGCCTGCCCATTTTTTTTTTCATGTTTTTGCTTATGGCTCGGGCTTTCATTTTTCTGTCACTTAACACCCTCTCTGCACTAACTCTTTGTACTTCACCACACCATTAACACACTCTTTGTCTTTGCCTTTGCCCCATGACCTCCTTGTCAGTTATTCTCTGTGACTCTCTGTCCTATCAACACCTTCCCATTTGTGCTCTTTTGGCCCACCCCCACTTTATTTGTTTAAAACCTATTACATTTCTAACCTTTGCCAGTTCTGATGAAAGGTCACTGACCTGAAACGTTACCCTTGCTTCTCTCTCCACAGATACTGCCAGACCTGCTGAGTATATCCAGCACTTGTTTGGTCTTATTTCAGATTTCCAGCATCTGCAGTATTTTGCTTTTATATAAGTACAAGTTGTTTTCAAACAACTAATCAATTCCCTTTTATGGTCCCTACATCTATATAACTGGATACCTTTCAATTATGACACACATTTAGTACTTGAGTTAAAGGATTTATATTGATGTTATTGTAAATCATTACAAATCTATTAACTCAATCACTAAATGTGTCTCACAATTGGAAGGCATCCATGCATGTCACTGTTTTCAGAAGAGTTGGAGGAAACTACTCAAAGGGAGGAGTGGAGGGAACTACATCATTCTTTCAGAAACTCCAACTATTTTAATAACCATTTCAAAACCCTGAAGACCAGCTGGGATGCAGCTGATATAGGATTTTATGCTTAAAGCTATAAATGTTGGTAACCCTCCAAATCCACTTCCTCCCACACATTTCCACAGACGAAAACGCAATACCATTAGTCCCTTGATAAGTTAGTGATACCATCGTACTGCAAATGTCATTCATTTTTGTCATTTGATGACGTTATAAAGAATCATTTTCTACCAGTAACAGCAATCTAAATTTAACATTATTGTTTCCATTATATGTGCCTAAAAAAAGCACAACGGTAACCAATTTGTGCAAGACATATGAACAATGATGAACAGGAAAAGGTCATCGAGCCTGTCTTCCATACAATTGTGAAACGTTGTGCATTGACACATATACATGCCCCCCTCCTCCCACATGAAACCATGGGCAGGATTTTGCACCTTGGGTCAGGACCTGGACACCAAGATCAAATGGGGGTCACGACCCTACACTGGGGCCCCAACAAGGCAGGATTGGAGGTGGGGGGCAAGGAGAATTGCAACGGGTAGGGGAGGGTGGTGGGGCGGAGGGCCCATTGCCTCCCTGTTGCCCAGCAATCTTCTCAGGGGTGGGATAGGCCGATGTTGGCCTTCCCCCTCAAAGGCTAATTGAGACCCTTAATTAACCTATTAACAGCCAATTGGGGTCCTCTTCCCACCACCGTTGGGATCTTACCAGTGGCAGGTGTGATCTCTGCTAAGCGAGGATGACGCCTTGGAAAATGAGGTTCCCTCCCTGCAGTCTTGGGAAAGGGGGTGAGGTGCCTCCTCCATGAACAATTGTGGCCCACAGAGGACCCCCAGTGGGAACCAATTCACCCCCCCCAGGACCCCACCCTTGCCCTGGACTGCAAGACAACCCCCCAGCACTGCCTTTGTCAAGGCTTTCTGGACTGGCCCTGGCGACCCTGCCTCACTTACCTCTTGTCTGGGGTTCCACTGCTGGGCCTGGGTCTGAGGCCTCTTCGGTACCGGCAGTGGCCAATGTTCCCAGTGGCGCTGCTGATACTGCTGAGCTGCTGGCCAATCAGAGGGTGTGAAAATGCAGTAGTGGGGTTCCCATTTTGTTTTGGATCAGTGCCAGGAGCCCTACCTCCTGCACAAAATCCAGCCCACTGTGTGGAAAACAGTTACCTGGCAGTGATTATCCCCGAATTGGCCAATAGTGGCCAGAGAGCAGGCTTGCTGTCCAATTAAGGACGGCGGACTGGCTGTTGAAGCTGGAGGGCCAATAAGAGGGCCTCCTGCTTGGAAGGAGCAGCAGCATGCAGTTTCAGTGAGAGAGAGTGCGGAGGGGGGGAGCGGTGGGAGGGGGGGGCCTCCATTTTGAGGTACCTTTTCTGCACATTCTAAAGGTATTAAATTAAATTAACTCCTCCACAGGGAGGCCTGTGACCACAGCTGTGGCCAGGCAGGCGAAAGAGCCTCGAAGCCTGCCTAGAGCTCTGGTTTTCCAGTCTGCCGCCAAGAGTCCACCTCCAGGCAACTGGCATAGCCCCCGATGTCTTGTGGGGGCCTGCAGGCTAACCGGATAAGTCCAGTCAGCCTCAGACAATTGACCTTAAAAGGTCATTAAACTATCGTTTGCGGGAAGGTAGCCCTTCTGCTCCTTTTCCCACCTCTGGGAAAATGGCCTGGCTGCAGGCTGGTGCGGCCAAACCAGCACGACGGATGATAGCGAGAATTTCCGCATCTGCCCGCCTCGAGCTTACCCTCATATGGAGCAAACATCCTGCCCATGTGATTTCCTGGAAGAGAGGAAAAAACAGGTAAAAACCCAGGCCAATTTGAGGAAAAAAATCTGGAAAATTCCTTTCAGAGTCCCTTAGGCAATCAAAATTAGTCCAGGAGATCACACTGGTCCTGGTAATATTATGCCGTATTTACCTTATGTGTGAGGTGATCTCTGGCCCTGACAGAAACATGTCCTGGGGTTGCGATAAGGAACAAGATTTAGCAGTACAGAGGCCTATGACTGAGAAAGAGCTGAATTGCAGAGTTGAGGTGAGAGTGACTGCCCTTGACATCAATGCAGCATTTGACCGAGTGCGGCATCAAGGAGCCCTGGCCAAATTAAAGTCAATGGAAACTCTCCACTGGTTGGAGTCATACCTAGCACAAAGAAAGATGGCTTTGGTTGTTGGAGGCCGGGGACATTGCTGCAGGAATTCCTCAGGATAGTGTCCTCGGCCCAATCATTTTCAGCTGCTACATCAATGACCATCTCTCCATCATAAGGTTAGAAGTGGGGATGTTTGCTAATGATTGCACAATGTTCAGCACCATTCACAGCTCCCCAGATACTGAAGCAGTCCATGCCCACATGCAACAAGACCTGGACAATAGTCAGGCTTGGGCTGATAAATTGCAAGTACCATTCACGCCACACAAGTGCCAGGCAATGACCATCTCCAATAAGAGATAATCTAACCATCTCCCCTTGGCATTCAATGGCATTACCATCACTAAATCCCCGACCATCAATATCCTAGGGGTTACCATTGACCAGAAACTTAACTGGACCAGCCATATAAATACTGTGGCTGCAGAAGCAGGTCAGAGGCTGGGAATTATCCAGAGAACAACTCACCCCCTGATTCCCCAAAGCCTGTCCACAAGGCACAAGTCAGGAGTGTGATGGAATATACTCCACTTGCCTGGATGAGTGCAGCACCCACAACACGCAAGAAGCTCGACGTCATCCAGGACAAAGCAGCCTGCTTGATTGGCAGCCTATCAACCACCGTAAAGATTCACTTATTTCACCACCAACGCACAGTGACAGCAGTGTGTACCATCTACAAGATGCACAGCAGCAACTTTCCAAGGTTCCTTTCATAGTACCTTCCAAACCTGCGACCTCTAACATCTAGAAGCACAAGGGCACGGGAAGACGCACGGGAATGCCACTATCTGCAAGTTCCCCTCCAAGTCACACACCATCCTGAACTATATCGCCATTCTTTCACTGTCACTGGGTCAAAATCCTGGAACTCCCTTCCTCACAGCATTGTGGGTATACCTATACCAACTGGACTGCAGCGGTTCAAGAAGGCAGCTCACCACCTTCTCAAGGGAAATTAGGGATGGGCAATAAATGCTGGCCAAACAGCGACGCCCACATCCCATGAATAAATTAAAAAAAGAAATCTGGACACCAGAGACTCAAATTAGTTCTTTCCCTCTGATAACAAATTTGCTTGTACTAATGACCTCATAATATAGATAGAGGTCAGTGTCAGAGAATTTAAAGTGAAAAATTTATTTTTTTACTTGTTATATAAAGAATAGGATTGATCTTGGATATGAAGTATCCCACATGGAACAACCTGTCAGCACTTTAATATTAGGGGTCGCTCATGAAGATGAGTCACTTCAGTGAAGTATCAGCCAGTACCCATCTCTCCAATAAGTGAACCTTGCGACAATTAAGATCAAGATTCTATCTTTGCTGTCAAATACCTAGTCATACGATAGTGTGACCTAGGGGTCATAACAATGAAAACACCCTGTTACGGGAACTAGATACTGTAATTGCTCCCAAGTATGTTCCTCCAATTGTCCAAAAGGCAGATTGATGAACACTCTAGTGAGATGGGAACAATTCTAAATCAACACGTTGATTTATTTTTCATGTAATTTGTGAATGAACAGAGTAACGCTTACATTAAGTTTCAACTAAATTTGTGACAATACTTGTTACCAGGCTAAATGCAACTTTTTGAACATTAAGTTCTCTGAATCTAATTAGCGCTCAACTTTTGGAAAGAACTTTATTTGTATTCTTTCACAGGATGTGGGTATTGCTGGCAAAACCATCATTTGTTGCCCATCCTGAATTGCTCTTGAGCTGAATGGCCCATTTCAGAGGGCAGTTAGGAGTCAGCCACATTGCTGTGGATCTGGAGTCACATGTAGGCCCAGACAAGGATGGCAGATTTGCTTCCCTAAAAGACATTAGTGAACCAGATGGGTTTGTGTGATAATCAAGGATAGTTTCATCACTGAGGCTACCTTGCAATTCCAGATTTCTATTAATTAATTGAATTTTTATTAATTAAATTTCATCAGCTACCATGGTGGGATTTGAATCCATTGCCCCAAGACAGTCACCCAGGCCTATGGATTAAGGGGTTAGTGACAGTACTACTGCACCACCATCTTCCCATCGCAACATCTGCCTTCCTGATCAGATCTCACCGCTTGTCTCAGGCCATGTTCTCTAATAAAAAGAGAAAATGCTGGAAATACTCAGCAGCTCTGGCAGCATCTGTGGAGAGAGGAACAGAGTTAACGTTTCAGGTTGATGAACATTCGGCTTCTTTGTCTCTCAGCTGAGCAGAAAATCCAAGGCTTGACCTCTGACTGCTCCCCACAGGGAATGGTTAGAAGATCTGCCAATCAAACTGCCATCACCCTCCAAACAGTGTGTGTTAAGACCAGATAACCCCATGCACGAATGTAGCTCAATTCAACATACCCTGTGTGAATTTCAAAATGTGATTCATGTCTTGTCCCAAACTGTTAAAGATAACAACTTTAATGGCTGACTCCTTCCCTTTCAGGAGATCTCATTAAGACAGTCAATCACTTTTGTAGTGGCTCCTGCATTTTTTTCAATCAAGTTATAAAAAAGTACAGGACCTTTGGTAATGAAACTCAGAATGCTGAATCTGACTCCGTATTTAAACTCTTTAATAGATTAAGGCAACAGTCGCTTTTAGGCCAAATAGTTGCAAATCCCCAACACGTAACAATTATTTACATGTGACCAAGCAACAAGAAATAGGGTTCGCCCCCTCAATGTAGCAGCAATCCTGCCTGTCTGCTTTAACATGATAAAACTGCAAAAGATATTTTTCTAAACTGTGGACTAAAGGGGCCATTTTACAAATTTTCTTCCTGATGGGGAGCCTTGCCCACCAGAATCACAATATCTGCAATTTGGAAGGTCCCTGTTCAGTTACTGTTATATATGTATATATTGTTATACTATCTGCAAAGTGTTAGGAACTAATTAGCTAGGAACTAGTTGTAATGTGTAAGTGTTCCAGTAGGGGGCCACATTCACAGCTACACTGGGGCGTCATGTTATATGTAACACAAGAACCAGTGGAGTCAGGGTTCTACAGTACAAAGCATGGTGCTATAATAAACAAGACTGACTCCAGCCTTTTCCAAGTTTAAAGCGTGATTCTTTCCAACACCTGGGAACTAGAAACAACATAAATTCGAAACAGTTACCCCATTAAAATAAAACCAGCCCGGAGACCTGCCTGAGTAGCACACAGATACAGACAAACATTAAAGGGAAAAATTAGATTTTAAGTTTAAATATTAAACCAAAGCAGCACCCCAGGTAAAAGAAAAGCACAGTGTGGGTATGCAAGAGCGGTTGATTTTAAGCCCAACCATGCATTTAGAGGCACCAAGGATGAAATCTTACCAGCCCTGTGGCAACAGGTTTGGAGACAGTGAGGGGATGGTAAAATGGTGGGGAAACATGTCAAGTGGAACACCGATATCTTCCTGCTGCTAGGCAAATTTCTGAGGGGCGGTCAGGCAGCGGGATCGGAAAGGTGCAGAATGGCGGCAGGCAGGCAGTTGAGGCTGTTAAGCAGCCAATTTGAGAGTGATTTTGAAGTGGACATTAAATTTTCCCTGGGGTGCACAGGTTCCACGGAGCATCAACGGGTCACCTGCGCTAAGGATGCGAGAGCTCAGTGGTAGGTGAGTGTTGGCTGGAGGTGGCAGCCATTGAGTACTGCTGTCAAACAGGCAGGCTGAGGCTCAGTTAAGCAAAGGATTGAAAAGTTGGAGGGATTGTCAAGTGTGAGCCCATATCGGATGGCATTTATTGGAAGGGTGTCTCCCAGGTCCACTTCAGCTGCTGCAGGCAGCATTAGGGAGTTGAGAGGCTTTGAGCCTTGAAGGCTCCAATTCTCAATGGGTGGTATGCACTCAGAGATTGACACCTACAGTGAGGAGGAGAGTGGGAGAGACAGACAGGTTCAGCTACATGGAGTGGGGCTGCAACAGCCAGAGGAGCACCAGTCTCATGAGGGTGCAAGGGGATGCGGACGAGGAGGGTGCAGAGTGGCAATAATACTGGCTGACATTTACAGAAAGCTCTACTCAGCTGAAAGTGTTTACAGACAGAGGCTTAGCTTCAGGCTAATGTCAGAGCACCAGTGTCTATGAAAACTGCGTCTGTCCAGGCAGGTGGTAGCAGACCTGTGCGGAATGCTGGAGGAGGATTTGAGGCCAACGGGATGCTGTGGCCACCCATTGCCTGTGGTAGTGAAGGTGACCATGGTGCTCAACTTTTATGCCTCAGCCTCATTCCAGGGATCATCTGGAGAGATCTGTGGAATCTCACAGTCACCAGCCCATCACTGCAGCAAGCTGGTGACGGATGCCATGTACCAGAGGGCAGGACAATACATCAGGTATAGCACCGATCAAGCCAGTCAGGTCGAGAGGGCAGTAGGATTGAAAGCCATCACTGTATTCCCTCGGGGGTGAACAACTGCACGCATGTGGCCATCAATGCTCCCTCAGAGCAGCCAGGAGCTTTCATCAATAGGAAGGGTTTCCACTGCCTAAATGTTCAATTAGTCTGCGATCACCGCAAAAGGATCCTGCAGGTGTGTGCATGGTTCCCAGGAAGCTGCCACAACTCGTACATCCTTAGACATTCCCAGCCAAATGCCTGAGTAGATGAATACTGGTGACAAGGGGTACGCAGTAAAGATATGACTACACTTGTGCCGAGCCCTAACACAGAGACAGTGGACAGCTACAACCGCTGCCATGCAACTGCAAAGGCAACCGTCGAACTTTCTGAAAATGAGGTTCCAGCCTGAATAGATGTGGGGCAGCCCTGCAGTTACCCCCATCAAGTGTCTCATGTATCGTGGTGGTATGCTGTGCTCTGGCCGCACGTATTGTGATGGTATGCCATGCTGTGGACAACATAGTGCACCAGAGGGGAGTAGCATTGGTGAATGATGACTGCATTGAGTGCGTTGCCTCGTCCTCTGAG
This sequence comes from Heterodontus francisci, assembly GCF_036365525.1. Taxonomy (NCBI): domain Eukaryota; kingdom Metazoa; phylum Chordata; class Chondrichthyes; order Heterodontiformes; family Heterodontidae; genus Heterodontus; species Heterodontus francisci. The sequence goes on from NC_090371.1 coordinate 49,950,756, forward strand.
GAGGGGGATGAGTTGGAGGAGGTTCGAAATCAGGTGGCCAATGGAAAGTCGATTCACTCCACGTGATATCAAGAAAAGACTAAAGGCACTGGATACTGCAAAGGCTATGGGCCCTGGCAATATTCTGGCAATAGTACTGAAGACCTGTGCTCCAGAACTTGCTGCGCCCCTAGCCAAACTGTTCCAGTACAGCTACAACACTGGCATCTACCCAGCAATGTGGAAAATTGCCCAGGTATGTCTGTACACAAAAAGCAGGACAAGTCCAACCCGGCCAATTACCACCCCACCAGCCTACTCTCAATCATCAGTAAAGTGATGGAAGGAGGCATCGACAGTGCTATCAAGCGGCACTTGCTTAGCAATAACCTACTCAGTGACGCTCAGTTTGGGTTCCGCCAGGACCACTCAGCTCCTGACCTCATTACAGCCTTGGTTCAAACATGACAAAAGAGCTGAACTCAGGAGATGAGGTGAGAATGACTGCCCTTGACATCAAGGCAGCATTTGACCGAGTATGGCATCAAGGAGCCCTAGCAAAACGGAAGTCAATGGGAATCAGGGGGAAAATTCTCCGCTGGCTGGAGTCATACCTAACGCAAAGGAAGATGGTTGTGGTTGTTGGAGGTCAATCATCTGAGCTCCAGGACATCACTGCAGGAGTTCCTCAGGGTAGTGTCCTAGGCTCAACCATCTTCAGCTGCTTCATCAATGACCTTCCTTCAATCATAAGGTCAAAAGTGGGGATGTTCGCTGATGATTGCACAATGTTCAGCACCATTCGTGACTCCTCAGATACTGATGCAGTCTGTGTAGAAATGCAGCAAGACATGGACAATATCCAGGCTTTGACTGATAAGTGGCAAGTAATATTCGCGCCACACAAGTGCCAGGCAATGACCATCTCCAACAAGAGAGAATCTAACCATCTCCCCTTGACATTAAATGGCATTACCATTGCTGAATCCCCCACTATCAACATCTTAGCGGATACCATTGACCAGAAACTGAATGGGAGTAGCCACATAAATACCGTGGCTACAAGAACAGGTCAGAGGCTAGGAATCCTGCAGTGCGTAATTCACCTCCTGACTCGCCAAAACCTGTCCACGATCTACAAGGCACAAGTCAGGAGCGTGATGGAATACTCTCCACTTGCCTGGATGGGTGCAGCTCCAACACCACTCAAGAAGTTCAACACCATCCAGGACAAAGCAGCCCACTTGATTGGCACCCCATTCACAAACATTCATTCCCTCCACCACCGACGCACAGTGGCAGCAGTGTGTACCATCTACAAGATGCACTGCTGCAACGCACCAAGGATCCTTTGACAGCACCTCCCAAACCTGCGACCTTTACCAACTAGAAGGACAAGGGCAGCAAATGCATGGGAACATCACCACCTGCAAGTCCCCCTCCAAGTCACACAGCATCCTGACTTGGAACTATATCGCCGTTCCTTCACTGTCGTTGGGTCAAAATCCTGGAACTCCCTTCCTAACAGCACTGTTAGTGTACCTACCCCACATGGACTGCAGTGGTTCAAGAAGGCAGCTCACCACTACCTTCTCAAGGACAATTAGGGATGGGCAATAAATGCTGGCCTAGCCAGTGATGCCCACATCCCATTAATGAATAATAAAAAAAGGACCCACAGGCCCTATGTTAACGAGCATTAATAAAGCGTGCCAGAGAGATACACTACTCACTCACAAGTACATGTTTTTCCTGAGAGACCATTAAACTCCCCAGGAGAGAATTCAGAGGTGGAGGCAGTGCAAGAGATGGCTGTGGCAATTGTCTTCTGGGTGCCTAAGGCCTAGAGGGGTATGGCACATGGGGGTGTCACCTGCATTTGTGCAGGAGCCGCCTCTTTCATTGGGGCTTCATGCAGCATTTGTGTCACTGCCAAAGGGGCCGTGGATCCGCCCTCAATTCAAGAAATGCCTTGAGAAGAGCTCCTATAGGCTTCAGGCAGCCGCTCCTCAACTTGCCACCTGCCCTTCCCTGCTTGTCTGGAGTGGTTGAACACCTGGAAATGTGTCCAGGCATCTTGGGGCCATCTCACCTACCCAGCACTCAACACAGCTCATAAATGTGCCCATACTGTGGAGGCGGCGTACACCTCCTGCATCCACTGTGTAGTACGTTGCATGTGGCTCTCCATGAGGATTGCAACTCTCTCAATGCCGGAGGCCATGTGCCTACAAGCCAGAGACATGGCACTAATCATGGCATGGATGGAACAGCCTCTGGGAACTCTGACAGATGCCTGCTTATTTCATGCTGCTGCTCCAGCATCTGCCACTTTGCTGATAACTCCAGAGGCTTTCCATTTGCGTGAAATAATATGATTTTATTTTACATTCAGTTTGAGGGAGAGAAGAGTGGATTGAAGACTAGTATTTTAAGTTTAAATAATGGCAATGATGAGGGCATGAAAGCAGAGCGAGCGAAAGTGAACTGGCAAATTAGGGATAGGTCAATAGAGATGCAGTGGCAGACATTTAAGGGGATATTTCAGAATACACAGAGTAGATACATTCCAACGAGAAATAAAAATTCCAAGGGGAGGAGCCACCATCTGTGGTTAACTAAAAAAGTTAAAGATAGTATCAAACTTAAAGAAAAAGCTTTTAATTACACAAAGATGGGTGGCAGGTCAGAAGATTGGACAGAATATAAAATACAGCAAAGAACAACTGAAAGATTAATAAGGAGTAAAAAATTAGAATACGAGAGAAAGCTGGCTAGAAATATAAAAACAGATAGTAAGAATTTCTGTAGATATTTAAAAAAGAAAAGAGTTAACAAAGTGAGCATTTGTCCAATAGAAAGTGAGTCTGGGGGATTAATAATGGAAAATAAGGAGATGGCAGATGAATTGAACAGGTATTTTGCATCAGTCTTCACCATAGAGGATATAAGTAACATCCCAGAAATAGCTGTAAATCAGGAAATGGAAGGGAGAGAGGAACTCAAGAAAATAACAATTACCAGGGAAGTGGTACTGAACAAATTGTTGGAGCTGTGGGCTGACAAGTGCCCTGGTCCTGATGGATGTCATCCTAGGGTCTTAAAAGAAATGGCTAGTGAGATAGTTGATGTGTTGATTTTAATTTTCCAAAATTCCCTAGATTTGGGGAAGGTTCGATTAAATTGGAAAATAGCCATTGTAATTCCTTTATTCAAAAAGGGAGGGAGACAGAAAGGAGGAAACTACAGGCCAGTTAGCTTAACATTTGTCTTAGGGAAAATGTTGGAAGCTACTATTAAAGATGTTATAGCAGGGCACTTAGAAAAATTCAAGGTAATCAGCCAGAGTCAACATGGTTTTATGAAAGGGAAATCATGTTTAACCAATTTATTGGTGTTCTTTGAAGAAGTGACAAGTGCTGTGGATAAAGGGGAACCAGTGGATGTACTGTACTTAGATTCCCAGAAGGCATTTGATAAGGTGCCACATCAAAAGTTATTGCAGAAAATAAAAGCTGATGGTGTAGGGGGTAACATTTTGGCATGGATAGAAGATTGGCTAGCTAAGGGGAAACAGAGAGCAGGCATAAATGGGTTCTTTTCTGGTTGGTAAGATGCAATCAGTGGTGTGCCACAGGGATTAGTGCTGGAGCCTCAACTTTTTACGATTTATGTAAATGACTTGGATGAAGGGACCGAAGATATGGTTGCTAAATTTGCTGATGACATAAAAGTAGGTAGGAAATTAAGTTGTGAAGAATATGTGAAGAAGAGGCTATATAGTCATATAGATAGGTTAAGTGAGTAGGCAAAGATCTGGTAGTGGAGTATAATGTCGGAAAATGTGAAATTGTCCACTTTGGCAGGAAGAATAAAAAAGAAGCATATTATTGAAATGGTGAGAGATTGCAGAGCTCGGAGGTGCAAAGGGATCTGGGTGTCCTAGTGCATGAATCACAAAAGGTTAATATGCAGGTACAGCAAGTAATTAGGAAAGCTAATAGAATGTTAGTGTTTATTGCGAGGGGAATTGAATACAAAAGTAGGGAAGGTTATGCTTCAGTTATACCGGGCATTTGTGAGACTACATCTGGAGTACTATGTACATTATTGGTCTCATTTAAGGAAGGATATAAATGCATTGGAAGTAGTTCAAAGATGGTTGAACGCATACCTGGAATGGGCTGGTTGTCTTATGAGGGAAGATTGGGCAGGCTGGGCTTGTATCCACTGGAGTTTAAAAGAGTAAGAGGCGACTTGATTGAATCATATAAGATTCTGAGGGGTCTTGACAAGATGGATGTGGAAAGAATGTTTCCTCTTGAGGGAGAATCTAGAACTAGGGGTCACTGTTTAAAAATAAGGGATCACCCATTTAAGACAGAGATGAGGAGACATTTTAAGGTCAGGGATACTGCCCCCAACAGTGGTCTCGCTGGGGCCAGTCCGGTAGGCCCTGGCGAGGGGGTGGAGAGTGTGGTGGTTGAGGGCAGAGGGTGATTGTTTCTGGAGGGGTGGCCTTTGCTGCCAGGGGTTCTCTGTGGGCCATAGATTGCCCACAGAGGAGGGTCCCTCCCAACCAGCCCAAAGGGAGGCCATCTTGTTTTACTGGGCGACCTCCCCAAATGGCAGGCTCCCACCAGCTGCTGATAAAATACCACTTGGTTATTTAAGGGCCTCAATTGGCCTGCGGATGGGAATGCTGTCTTTGACCTTCCCCACCCTCAACAAAACCGCATGGCGTCAGGAAGGTGTTGGGCACTCCACCACTACCCCACCCCCCCGCCTTCCCTCACTATTTTATTGGCCCCCCCTCCGTCTCACAGCCTGTGTCCCAAGAGCCCATAAAATTCAGCTCAAGGGAACTGAATATTGGGTAATAAAAACAAGAAATGCTGGAAATACTCAGCAGGTCTGGCAGCAGCTGTGGAGAGAGAAGCAGAGTTAACGTTTCAGGTCAGTGACCCTTCTTCAGAAGGGACTGACTCCTGGCCACCCACTATGTATGACTGTCAAAGTCGAATTTCTACTCCCTGGTGTAACAAGAGTGCAATTATATTAGACCAGGACTGTGGTGATGTCCCTGGCAGAACCCAATAGTGACGATTTGCTTTTCGTGGAATAAATTCCAGTACAAGTGGCTACTGAGGAGTCATTTGGTGGATTTGGTTATTGTGAATAATAAGCAGTCTGCATTGAAAACAAAGCTATGCTAGATGAGTAGGCAGACTCTTTTTAATCAAAGCTCTTTCTCCACAGTAATGTTGACTTTATAAAGGATGAAGTTTAGATAAGAAATCCTCTACTCTGGAAGATATTGAAAACAGGAATTCCATGCTCCACCAGAACTAAATCTGAGTCCCCAGACAAATATGGTTTATTATTATTTAGTCAAGCCAAGATTTTTTTCCTAAGCATCAAAATTCTTGGAATGAGATCAATCCCTGATTCAAAAGAGTCTTTTTTCTAGTTCAGTCATGCCCAGGCACAATTTATGGTTCTGACAAGTTGCATTTTCGATCTGAAAGTGCATACAGTCAAATCTTATTAAATCTTCATGTTGGACTGCCAAAGATATTCACATCAGAAGTTAGTCTTGTACAAGTTTGCGTTCTAGCCCATTGCCATGTAGGATGTTGGAATGTAGTTTGGCACGCACCATGGGTTCTTGATCTCAACCATTCTATTAGGTAGATGGCGGCAAAGCCTCCCTTCTCCACAGGCAACACTATCCGAAGTCAGGGCCTCACAATGAGGGGAATATACGGAATTAAATCCACTTCCTTGGCATGGCCTATTGCTGCATTAGGGTTATTTGAGTTTGTGTTTAACCGGTGTCATTAACTGTATAGCAATGAACAGGCTTCCTGGGTGGTTCAGCAGGGTCTGGATACTCATTACAACTATCATACCACACACAGCCAGACTCCTGCAATCTTGTAAACTGAGTCTACTTGAATTTAAAGATAAAGTGACTTTGGGCCATTGTTTGACACCATTACTTTAACTGTACTTTTATTTCTATATGTTAAGAAATTGTTTCTTAGGTTTGAACAGTGCTAAGTGAAGATGGAGAGAATTTTGCCCAACTACATTTGGTTCAGGGCTAAATGACATCATCAGATCCCGATCTAACTATTTCAAGAAGGACCCCTCTTCCTTCCTACGGTATCCAGCTCACCTGCTCAAGAGACATCAGGATATGTCAGGAAGGAAGCAGGACCAGAGGGGGTGAGTGACTGTCCTCATTTTGACTGCCCGACAGGGTCTGGGTAGCGGGGAGTCAAAATTGGGGCTTATTCACTAAGAGTTTGTTAAATAGAAGTCCTGTAAATTAAATTAGTTTATATAGTGTTAAATCTAGTTTATTTTTATAAGGGCTTTTATAAACATATTTCCAATAGTAATTTTGAGGAATAAAATAGAAAAGCATTAAAAAAAAACCTGATTTTCACACATCAGTCTCGGAATCTGGGGAGGAAGCTGGGGTTCTACTCTATCTGGACTTGCCTGTTAAATTCTGGTGAGGGTGGGGGTGCTATGGCAGAATCTTTCTCCAATGACACTACACCAAGTATTTGTGCGAGTTCCCAGAATTCCCCAGGAATTTTGCCTTTTGCACCCTCAATAGGCTTCTGGGGAGCATGAGTCCGGCTGAGGGTCTTAACTCTGGAAAGGTATCAATCTTGGAGGGTATTGATTTTTTTCCCAAAAATATACTTTATTCATAAAAATATGTAAAAAAATACATTACAAACCAGTTAAAAACAGTTCCAAGTTGACATTCCAGAAAGTGCAAGAGAAATCAGTTTTCTTCAGTACAGAACGTGAGTTGCCTCACAACCCTTCCATTCCTTTTACATGCAATGTACATTTGCATTACACAGCAAAACCATATTTTGGTGTGGACAGCCCGAGGGGTTTTACACAGGTTCCAGCCCCTTAGTTCACTATGGTGGGAGGACCTTACACAGTGGCCTTTCCCCGATGAGCCTTTGCTGCGTCTGCCCCAGGCTTTTGTGCGTCCCTCAGCACGTAGTCCTGGACTTTGGAATGTGCCAATCTGCACCACTCAGTCGTGGACAACTCTTTGCACTGGAAGATCAGCAAGTTTCGGGCAGACCAAAGGGCGTCATTCACTGAGTTGATGGTCCTCCAGCGGCAGTTGATGTTTATCTTGGTGTGTGTCCCTGGGAACAGCTGTAGAGCACAGACTCCTGTGTTACAGAACTGCGCGGGATGAACCTCGACAAAAGCCACTGCATCTCTTTCCACACCTGCTTTAAAAAGGCACATTCCAGAAGGAGGTGGGCAACGGTCTCTTCCCCACCAAAAGCCACCTCGAGGGCAGCGTGCGGAGGCGGTGAGGAAGGATCTGATGAGCAGGGCCCTTCTCACCACCAGCCAAGCTACATCTTGGTGCTAGTTTGAAAGTTCTGATGTTGAGGCATTCTGCCAAATGACTTTTGCAGTCTGCTCAGGGAACCATCCGACAGGATCCACCATCTCCTTTTCCCGTAGATCCTTGAGGACATTCCGTGCAGACCACTGTCTGATGGATTGGTGGTCTAAGGTGTTTTCCTGCACAAACTTTTCCACGAAGGATAAGTGGTACGGCACGGTCCAACTGGATGGAGTGTTCCGTGGCAATGTGGCCAGATTCATCCTTCGCAACTCCGGGGACAGATAGGACCTCAGCACGTAGTGACACTTGGTGTTTACGTACTGGGGTTCTAGCACAGCTTGATGCAGCTGCACACAAAGGTGGCCATCAGGATGAGGGCAACGTTGGGTACATTTTTTCCCCCTTTATCCAGAGGTTTGAACATCGTGTCCCTCTGGACCTAGTCCATTTTGGATCTCCAGATAAAGTGGAAAATGGCTTGGGTGACCGCCACGGCGCAGGAGTGGTGTATGGGCCAGACCTGCACCACGTACTGCAACAACATGAGTGCCTTGCACCTGATGACCAGATTTTTACCCGCAATGGAGAGAGAACGCTGCTCCCACATGCTCAGTCCATGGTGTACCATGGCTACTCGCTTCTTCCAGGTTTTGGCGCACACCCCGCCCCTCCGAACCATATACCCAGCACGTTCAGGTAGTCTGATCTGACGGTGAAGGGGACAAAGGATCGGTCAGCCCAGTTCCCAAAAAACATGGCCTTGCTGTTGCCGCAATTTACTTTGGCTCCCGAGGCCAGTTCGAACTGGTCGCAGATGCTCATCAGCCTGTGAATGGTTGGCAGATCCGAGCAGAAGACGGCGACGTCGTCCATGTACAGGGAGCCTTCGACCTGAGTGCCTCCGCTGCCTGGGATTGTCACCCCTCTTAGGCCTGCATCCTTCCTAACGGATTCTGCAAAAGGTTTGATACAGCAAACAAACAAGACAGGAGAGAAAGGACAGCCCTGCCTGACTCCAGATTTGATCAGGAAACTTTCTGATTCCCACCCATTGATTGAGACTGCACTACTGATGTTTGTGTCGAGCAGTTGGATCCAATTGTGGATTCCCTCCCCAAACCCCATTTTGGAGAGCATATCCATCATGAATGTGTGCGATATCCTGTCAAATGCCTTCTCCTGGTCCAAGCTGATGAAGCAGGTGTCCACCTCCCTGTCCTGTGCATAGGAGATTGTATCCCTGAGTAGCACAAGGCTATCAGACATCTTCCTGCCGATACAGTACAGGTCTGGGGTGAATCACCAACTCCAGAGCAGACTTGACCCAACTGGCGATGACTTTGGACAGAATCTTGTAGTCTACATGAAGCATTAAGAGGGGATTAATTTTTTTTTTATTTCCAAAATATACTTTATTCATAAAAATGTGAAAAATACATTTCCAAACAGTTTCAAACAGCATCAAGTCAAAAAATACAAACATTGCAAGGGACATCAGTTTCCTTCAATACAATCATGGGTTGCTCCACAACCCTTCCATTTCACCTTTGTCATGCCATATAAATTTTTACATTTACAGCAAATGAAAATTTTCCCGATACAGTTCGAGGGGTTTCCCATGGATCCAGCCCCTCAGTTCAGCTTGGTGGGGGGACCTTACACTGTGGTCTGTCCCCATTGAGCCTTTGCTGCGGCTGTCCCAAGCTTTAGTGCGTCCCTCAGCATTTAGTCCTGGACCTTGGAATGTGCCAGTCAGCAACATTCGGTGGTGGACAACTCTTTGTGCTGCAAGACCAGCAAGTTTCGGGCAGACCAAAGGGCCTCTTTCACCGAATTGATAGTCCTCCAGCAGCAGTTGATGTTTATCTCGGTGTGTGTCCCTGGGAACAGCCCGTAGAGCACAGACTCCTGTGTTACAGAGCTGCTTGGGATGAACCTCGACAAAAACCACTGCATCTCTTTCCACATCTGCTTTGCAAAGGCACATTCCAGGAGGAGGTGAGCAACAGTCTCTTCCCCACCACAGCCACCGCGGGGGCATTGCGCGGAGGGGGCGAGACTTCGGGCGTGCATGAAGGATCTGACGGGGAGGGCCCTTCTCACCACCAGCCAAGCTACATCTTGGCGCTTGTTTGAAAGTTCTGGTGATGAGGCATTCTGCCAAATGACTTTGGCGGTCTGCTCGGGGAACCATCCGACAGGATCCCCCGTCTCCTTTTCCCGTAGGCCCTTGAGGATGTTCCGTGCAGACCACTGCCTGATGGATCGGTGGTCGAAGGTGTTTTCCCGCAGAAACTGCTCCACGAAGGATAGGTGGTACGGCACGGTCCAACTGCATGGAGCGTTTCGCGGCAATGTGACCAGGCCCATCCTTAGCAACACCGGGGACAGATAGAACCTCAGCACGTAGTGACACTTGGAGTTTGTGTACTGGGGACCTACACACAGCTTGATGCAACCGCACACAAAGGTGGTCATCAGGATAAGGGCCACATTGGGTACATTTTTCCCGCCCTTGTCCAGAGATTTGAACATCGTGTCCCTCCGGACCCGGCCCATTTTAGATGAAGCGGAAAATGGCTCGGGTGACTGCCACAGCGCAGGAGTGGGGTATGGGCCAGACCTGCGCCATGTACAGCAACAACATGAGCGCCTCGCACCTGATGACCAGGTTCTTACCCACAATGGAGAGAGATCGCTGCCCCCACATGCCCAACTTTTGTCGTACCTTGGCTACTCGCTCCTCCCATGTTTTGGTGCACGCCCCGGCCCTTCCGAACCATATCCCCAGCACCTTCAGGTAATCTGACCTGACGGTGAAGGGGACAAAGGATCGGTCAACCCAGTTGCCAAAGAACATGGCCTCGCTCTTGCCGTGGTTAACTTTGGCTCCCGAGGCCAGTTCGAACTGGTCGCAGATGCTCATCAGTCTGCGCACGGACAGCGGATCTGAGCAGAAAACGGCGACGTCATCCATGTACAGGGAGGTTTTGACCTGAGTGCCTCCACTGCCTGGGATTGTCACCCCTCTTATGCTCGCATCCTTCCTAATAGACTCAGCAAAGGGTTCAATACAGCAAACAAACAAGACCGGGGACAGAGGGCAGCCCTGTCTGACTCCAGATTTGATCGGGAAACATTCTGATTCCCACCCGTTGATTGAGACTGCGCTACTGATGTTTGTGTAGAGCAGTTGGATCCAATTGCAGATTCCCTCCCCAAACCCCATTTTGGAAAGCACGTCCATCATGTAGGTGTGCGATATCCTGTCAAATGCCTTCTCCTGGTCCAGGCTGATGAGGCAGGTGTCCACCCTCCTGTCCCGTATGTAGGCGATCGTATCCCTGAGTAGCGCGAGACTATCAGAGATCTTCCTGCCGGGTACAGTACAGGTCTGATCGGGGTGAATCCAGAGCAGACTTGACTCGACTGGCTATGACTTTGGACAGAATCTTGTAATCAACATTAAGCAGTGAGATGGGCCGCCAATTTCTGATTTCTGCCCTCTCCCCCTTCTGCTTGTAAATGAGGGTGATGATGCCTTTTCTCATGATTTCTGACATTCTGCCGGCCAGGAGCATACTCTCGTATACTTCCAGCAGGTCCGGGCCGACCCAGTCCCACAGGGCCGAGTACAACTCGACCGGTAAGCCGTCGCTCCCGGGTGTTTTACTCGTCTCGAAAGACTCGACGGCCTTTGTCAGCTCGTCCAGAGTTAGCGGCTTGTCCAGTCCCTCCCTCCTGCTGTCATCTAAGACCTCTGTGATAGATGACAGGAAGGACTGGGAGGCTCTGCTGTCTGTGGGCTTCGCGTCATACAGCCCAGCATAAAAGGATTTGCTGATCCTCAGTATGTCGGACTGCGAAGACGTTACCGAGCCATCTTCTTCCTTCAGGCTGCTGATATCAGAGCTCTCTCTGTGTACCTTTTGGAAGAAGTAACGCGAGCACGTCTCATCCTGCTCGATGGAGCGGACTCTGGACCGGAAGATGATCTTGGAGGCCTCCTTGGCAAAGAGCGAGGCCTGCTGGCTCTTCACCTCTTGGAGGTCCTCCTTGACCTCGACCCCCATTGACTGCAACCGGAGTAGATTTTGCCTAATTTTCTGGAGTCGGGACACTTCCCTCTGTCTCTCTCTCGCCTTCTGAACACCTTTGTGGATGAAGAACCTCTTGATGTTCTCCTTAATCGCTTCCCACCAGTGAACTGGAGACTCAAAGAGGGGTTTCATGGTCCTCCAACCTTTGTAATCCCTTTTGAGTTCCTCAACGTTCTCTGGGGTCAGCAGTGTCGCATTAAGCTTCCACGTCCCTCTGCCAACCCGCTGGTCGTCCTGTAAGTGACAGTCGGCCAGTAAGAGGCAGTGGTCGGAGAAGAACACCGGCTTGACGTTGGTGGATCCGACCGTGACAGCACGGGACACAAACAGGAAGTCAATCCTGGAACGGGCAGACCCGTCCGATCTTGACCATGTGTATCTGCGCTGCGCTCCGTCTGCAGGTTTGCTGAAGACGTCATGCAGTTTGGCATCTTTAACTGTTTCTATTAGGAATCTGGACGTAGCGTCCAGTTTGCTGTCGTCACTGCCGGATCGTCCAGCCGCATCGATGATGCAGTTGAAGTCACCGCCTAGGATGACCGGCCTGGACGTCGCCAGCAGCAGTGGGAGCTGCTGGAAGACGGTCAGCCGCTCACTGCGTTGTACTGGGGCGTACACGTTGATCAACCGGAGCGGAGCGTTGTTGTACATCACGTCTGCTACGAGGAGGCGGCCGCCCACCACCTCCTTAACTTCGGAGATGGTGAAGTTACCTCCCCGCAGCAGAATACCCAGGCCGGAGGAACGGCAGTCATTACCCCCCGACCAGATCGATGGCCCGTGGGACCACCATCGCGACCACTGCCTGCAGGTGCTGAGGTGTGGTATTCCACACTCCTGCAGAAACAGTAGGTCAGCTTTGACCTTGGCAAGGTAATCCAAGGTTGAAACACATCGCGTAGTAGATTTAATGCTACGCACATTAATGGAAGCAATTCTTACACCCATTTTTTACTAAAAATTAGTTGTTGCTTCCCATACCATTTGTCCTCGCTAGTCCCAGTCCTTCCCCTTCGGGATGTTCCTGCATACCCATCGTGTGCGCAAGCAGTTTCACGTTGGTTGGGCTCAGAAACCCCTCCTGATTTTTCATGCAGGGTTTGTGCCGCTCGGGTGACATCGGGGGGGTCTTGTAGGCAGAGAGGATTGGGTTGTCCTCAGCTGCTTCCATCTGTTCCTCCTCGAAAACATCACAGCTCCCGGTCTCCCGGAGCTCAGGTGCGCCAGACGTGTCTTTGCTCCCGGTGTCCCGGAGCTGAGATGCGTTGGCCACGTCGTTACGTGTGGGGCATTGGGGTTGGGGCACGCCGGGCCCCTCACAGCTTCCAGTGCCCGGGGGCTGGGATGCTTTATCATCCATCTCAGAGTTCTGCCGCCTCTTTTGAAGGGGCTGTCGTTCCAGCATTTCCCCGTCCAGTGAAGAGGAGTTGTTGCAGTCTGATTCAGAAGAGAGCCTCCTCTTGCCACTGGTTTGGGTGGTGGCTTTGGGATGTTTTTTCTTTGTGGTTTTCCTCTGGACCACTTGCCACTGACCTGTTTGTCCATCTGCTGCCTCCTCCTCCATTGATTCTGTCTGTGGAGGAGGGGTTTCCGGGCGCTGGGTAGGTGCTGGGTCGTTGGTTTCAGCCACCTCCCCTTCCTTCTCAGGTTGAAGTTCCTCACTGCGGAGAAGGTTGCTGGTCTCCTTTCGAACAGCGGACGCCTTCGTCGAACCTTCTCCCGGCCTTTCCTTGGACCTTGCCGCCTGAGCATAGCTGAGGCAACGTTTGGGGCAGGTTTTGTAGAGATGGCCTGCCGCACCGCACAAGTTGCAACACTTAGTCTGCTTACAGTCCTTGGTCTGATGGCCTTCCTCCTTGCAGTTCTTGCAAACAACCGTGCTGCAGTTGGTTGCCATGTGACCAGATTTGCCACAGGTGCGGCAAACTCTGGGCTGCCCAGCGTAGACCAAGAAGCCTCGACTTCCCCCGATAGCGAAGCTGGAGGGAGGGTGGATGATGGCTCCACTGGGATCTACCTTCAAGGTCACCTTGACCTGCCGCTTGCTGGTCCAAATCCCAAAGGGGTCCTTGACATCAGTGCTGCTGCCGGCCACCTCGATGTACCTGGCGAGAAAGGTGAGTACATCCACCACCGGAACATGGGGGTTGTAGAGGTGAATCGTCACCACCCGGTCCCGTTGTGACGGAAGCGTGAAGAGCGGCTCCGCTGTGAGGATCGACAGTGGCGCCCGGTCCCCTTTCTCCTTGAGCGCCTTCAGGAACTTGATGCATCGCGCCACGTTCCGGAACGTCACGTTGAAGTATCCACTGCTGGGGAAATCCTGCAGGCAGAAGACGTCCGTCGCTTGAAATCCGCAGCAATCGAAGAGAATTTTCTTGATGAAGAAGGTGCGATCGACCGGTGCATCTCCTTCCTTGTCCTTCACGACCACCCGAACGGTGTTGCGCACTCCCTGGCCCGAAGCTCGAAAATTGGTTATAGCCATTTTACTCAAAGCTTTCCCAGGATCAAAAGGCGATGATCATGGTCTCTTCTCAATCAAATAAGCACTGATAAGAACAGATACTACACTTGATCTTAGCCAAAAGGCCGAGAACCATAATTACTTTTTTTTAAATTTCCAAAATATACTTTATTCATAAAAATCTGTAAAAATTACATTGCCAAACAGTTTCCAAACAGCACCAAAAAATACAAACATTGCAAGGGAGATCAGTTTCCTTCAATACTGTCATGAGTTTCTTCCCAACCCTTCCGTTTCACAATTGTCATGTCAATTACAGTTTTACATTTACAGCAATTGAGAATATTAACGATACAGTTCGAGGGGTTTCCATTGGATCCAGCCCCTCAGTCCAGCTTGGTGGGGGAACCTTACACTGTGGTTTTTCCCCATTGAGCCTTTGCTGCAGCTGCCCCAAGCTTTAGTGCGTCCCTCAGCACGTAGTCCTGGACCTTGGAATGTGCCAGTCTGCAACATTCGGCGGTGGACAACTCTTTGCGCTGGAAGACCAGCAAGTTTCGGGCAGACGAAAGGGCGTCTTTCACCGAATTGATAGTCCTCCAGCAGCAGTTGATGTTTGTCTCGGTGTGCGTCCCTGGGAACAGCCCGTAGAGCACAGACTCCTGTGTTACAGAGCTGCTTGGGATGAACCTTGACAAAAACCACTGCATCTCTTTCCACACCTGCTTTGCAAAGGCACATTCCAGGAGGAGGTGGGCGACCGTCTCTTCCCCACCACAGCCAACGCGGGGGCACTGTGCGGAGGGGGCGAGACTTCGGGTGTGCATGAAGGATCTGACGGGGAGGGCCCTTCTCACCACCAGCCAAGCTACGTCTTGGTGCTTGTTTGAAAGTTCTGGTGATGAGGCATTCCGCCAAATGACTTTGACGGTCTGCTCGGGGAACCATCCGACAGGATCCACCGTTTCCTTTTCCCGTAGGGCCTTGAGGACATTCCGTGCAGACCACTGCCTGATGGACCGGTGGTCAAAGGTGTTTTTCCGCAGAAACTGCTCCACGAAGGATAGGTGGTACGGCACCGCCCAACTGCATGGTGCGTTCCGCGGCAATGTGACCAGGCCCATCCACACCATAATTACCTCCACAAGTAGCCCAGTTGCTCCACTGAGAGCAGAACATTGAAAGGAAAGGATTTTCTTCAGACTCTGGCTGGTGCTCTTGTCGGTCATTATGGCTGCAGTTCTAAGAGGCACCACTGAATCCTTATGGGCACGATGCATCCACCCATATCATGCAAATAACCTTTCCTGGCAATTTTCCATCTCTCTTGATACCTTTACCTGATAGAAATCTGTTAATTTCAGTCTTAAAACATTCAATTGATCCAGCAACCACAGCCTTTTGGGGAAATGAATACTGCATTTCAAGTACGCTTTGTGTGAAAAAGTATTTCCTGAATTCACTCCAGAATGACCTTGCTTTAATTTTAAGATTGTGCCCCCTAATTCTGGATCTCCTCACCAGAGGAAATAGCCTCTCTATATCTCCTCTACCAAATCCATCTATCATTTTAAACACTTCAAATGGGCCACCCCTTCACTTATTAAACTCAAGGGAGTACAAACCAAGTTTACATAACCTCTCTGGAAAATATAACATTTTAAGCCATGGTGCCATTCTGTGAATCTGCACTGTACACCCTCTAAGGCCAATATATTCTTCCTGGAATATTATGACGAATACAGCTGCAATTTCCTAATCGATTTATTATAATACCTCAGGGTGGAAGCCATCAGGCCCCTTGTTTGTTGGTGTTTTGACTTCTTCCTCGTCTGTGAAAATGGATATAAAGCATTCTTCTAATAAGTCTGCCATTTCCTTATTATCCATTACAGTATCACCTGCATCTATCATTCATGAACCCATATCACCCTTACTACAATCTTTTAATATGTTTACAAAAAAGTTTTACTGTTGATATCTCTTGCAAGGTTTTATTCATACTTTTTGTGCCTCCTATTATTTTCTTTATATCCCTTTTATTATAGTTAGCCCAATCTGCTGTTTTTTAACTTTTCCTTGCATTTGTGTAGGCCTTTCCTTTTAACTTAATGCTGTCCATTACCTTATTTGTTGACAATGGTTACTTAACTGAACAGTGGAGCTTTTGCCTTTTAAGGTGAGGACACAGGAATGTTTCCCTTTTTAGGAGGAACTGCTCTCTTTTTCTTCTGAAATGTTCCTTCTTGTCTCTCTGGCCCAGTAGTTTTACTCCTGCACTAACAGTAGTTTTAGGATCACAGTGCTTGAGCTGAAAACAAACAAAGCTGCTCAGCCCATAAAGGCAGCAAGTTCTCTGAACCTATCCATGGGTAAGGGTTAAACCTGCTTACAAAGAAAGTGGCTCTATCTACGGTCTTTAACATGAACTGTCAGATTATGTAGCCAGAAGATTTTAGTTTTTGTTCCACCAATTGTTCTGCCATTGTGGTTAGACAGCAATGAGCAATTCAACAAACCCACCATCCATGGACCTCAAGACATTCTGAGAGACCCTTCAGTGATTCAACAATGTTTTAACTTCAAAGAGGAAAAGCTGTGGGATAAGTTACCAACTTGAAGAACTGCACAGTTGAGATATAAGTTATAATTAAAACAAGCAAACAATAATGCACCAGAAAAGATCCAAACAAAGATTTGCACTTGTGGTAACCTCAGACTGATAATACAGACAGTAGCAGCTTCTTCAGAGAAAAAAGCAATTGCCAGCTTTGAGGTGGTCTTTCTGAGAAATATTCACTGAAAACACATAATTATGGCATATTACATAGTTTTAATGGGTGTATTGGCTTAAAGAGACCAATTACCAATGTTTAGGTAATAAACACAAAAGACTGGATTTTAAGTTTGCGACATGCTGGGAATGGGGGTAGGGAGGGGGTTATCTGGTATCGTCCGGGAAACCTAGAAATCAGTGTCTATCAGTGACTTTTTAATCCGATACTTCATTACCATATGATTTGCGGTTTTCCTGACCAATTAGCTTCGCTGGGTGTGATGTCAACCCACATGACATGATTTCAACTCCAAGATTTAAAGAAACACTCCAAAAATACAATTTGAAGGAGTTTGGAGTCAGAATCGAAGGGGAAGGAAGCACCAGAATGGAGTCTAGAAGGTCAAAGACTGCTCCATGGTTCAGTGACTCCTTCGTGGATCTGCTGTAGGGGGCTGTGAGGACCCAGAGGGATATTCTGTTCCCTAGAGATGGGAGCCTCAAGAAAACGAACATCATAGGATAGGATGTCAGAAATGCTCCATCCAACAATATCGGTGACCATGCTCTGGAAGTGGTTCAAGAGTTCACCTACCTAGGCTCAACTATCACCAGTAACCTGTCTCTCGATGCAGAAATCAACAAGCACATGGGAAAGGCTTCCACTGTTATGTCCAGACTGGCCAAGAGAGTGTGGGAAAATGGCGCACTGACATGGAACACAAAAGTCCAAGTGTATCAAGCCTGTGTCCTCAGTACCTTGCTCTACGGCAGCGAACCCTGGACAACGTATGTCAGCCAAGAGCGACGTCTCAATTCATTCCATCTTCGCTGCCTCCGGAGAATACTTGGCATCAGGTGGCAGGACTGTATCTCCAACACAGAAGTCCTCGAGGCGGCCTGCATCCCCAGCTTATACACACTACTGAGCCGGCGGCGCTTGAGATAGCTTGGCCATGTGAGCCGCATGGAAGATGGCAGGATCCCCAAGGACACATTGTACAGCGGGCTCGTCACTGGTATCAGACCCACTGGCCGTCCATGTCTCCGCTTTAAAGACATCTGCAAACGCGACATGAAGTCCTGTAACATTGATCACAAGTTGTGGGAGTGAGTTGCCAGCGATCATCAGAGCTGGCGGGCAACCATAAAGGCGGGGCTAAAGTGCGGCGAGTCAAAGAGACTTAGCAGTTGGCAGGAAAAAAGACAGAAGCGCAAGGGGAGAGCCAACTGTGTAACAGCCCCGACAACCAATTTTATCTGTAGCACCTGTGCAAGAGTCTGTCACTCTAGAATTGGCCTTTATAGCCACTCCAGGCGCTGCTTCACAATCCACTGACCACCTCCAGGCGCTTACAAATTGTCTCTCGAGACAAGGACGCCAAAGAAGAAGAAGAAGAAGAAGAAGAGATGGGAGGAAGAAGCCAGCTGGAAACAGTAAGAAAGTGTGATTGGAGGTGGCACAACAGATCAGCAGCAGAAGTGTTGTGCCACACTCATGGATAGAATGTAGGAAGCAGTTCAATTACTTAAGCAGGGCAGGAACAATGAGAGCAATGGTACACTCACCTACATCACCTCAACCCCCTCACACTACCTACCCAAGCCTATTCCACAACATCACTCCTCATACCAACTTACTTTGCAGGTACACCCATCCCTCCCTGTCTATGCACAGCCTCATCAGTCCATCGATCACTGACGCTCATTGTCACCTTTAAACAATGTCATGCCTTTCCCTCATACTCATCTCAAGAAATGCTCTCCATCCATCCATCCAGACCATAACTCTCACTCATAGCTCTCTGCTTTCCCTCCTTGCAGAAGAAGAGAGCATGGCTCAAAAGGACAGGCTGAGAACTGAAGGTGGCCCTCCAGCCACCTCGCAGCTAACAAGCGCAGAGGAGGACGCACTGGAAATCATTGGAGTCTTAGTGTGCCTGCCTGGAGAAGGAGGGGCCACCATGGTGACAGCATTAAATATCTCCATGATGGCAATCTCATGGCTTACAAACTCACTCATGTTGAGTGGATGCCAGCAACAAATGAAATATGATAATGGGCATAATGATATCATAAATTATTCTTACTTTGACAGCACTCATTCAAATTTTATATCTCTCACAGGGCCTTCACACATACTGCAGGTGGTGGTCCAGCTGACCAATGAGCTGACTATCGGAGGAGATCACTCATTCTGAGGGTGGTCCATCACAGGACTCATGCAGACCATGCACCGCTCAGATACCCACACTTCAGTGGGACCAGTAAGGAGCATACGTACATACGTATGACCATACGAATTAGAAGCAGGAGCAGGCCACTCGGCCCTTCAAGCCTGCTCCACCATTCAATAAGATCATGGCTGCTCTGATTGTAACCTCAACTCCACCTTCCCGTCTTTCCCCGATAACCTTTCAGCCCCTTGCTTATCAAGAATCTATTGACCTCTGCCTTAAAAATATTCAAAGACTCTGCTTCCACAGACTTTTGAGGAAGAGAGTCCCAAAGACTGAGCACAGTGGTGCAGTGGTTAGCACCGCAGCCTCACAGCTCCAGCGATCTGGGTTCAATTCTGGGTACTGCCTGTGTGGAGTTTGCAAGTTCTCCCTGTGTCTGCGTGGGTTTCTTCCGGGTGCTCCGGTTTCCTCCCACATGCCAAAGACTTGCTGGTTGATAGGTTAATTGGCCATTATAAAAATTGCCCCTAGTATAGGTAGGTGGTAGGGAAATATGGGGATGTGGTAGGAATATGGAATTAGTGTAGGATTAGTATAAATGGGTGATTGATGGTCGGCACAGACTCGGTGGGCCAAAGGGCCTGTTTCAGTGCTGTATCTCTGAACTATAAAAACTAAACTAAAAAACTAAAAACTGAACAACCTTATGAGAGAAAAATTTCTCCTCATCTCCGTCTTAAATGGACAACCCTTATTTTTAAACAGTGACTCCTAGTTCTAGATTTTTCCACAAGAGGAAACATCCTTTCCACATCCACCCTGTCAAGATCCCTCAGGACCTTAAATGTTTCAATAAAGTTGCCTTTTACTCTTCTAAACTCCAGGGGATATAAGCTTAGCCAGTCCAACCTTTCCTCATAAGACAACCCGCCCAATCGAGGTATTAGTCTAGTAAACCTTCTCTGAACTGCTTCCAATGCATTTACATTCTCTCTTAAATAAGGAGACCAATACTGTACACAGTACTCCAGATGTGGTCTCAAGAATGCTCAGAATAATTGAAGCATAACCTTCCTACTTTTGTATTCAATTCCCCTCGCAATAAATGATAACATTCGATTAGCTTTCCTAATTACTTGGTCTACCTGCATACTAACCATTTGCGATTCATGCACTAGGACACCCAGATCCCTCTGCTAAAGGCCTGCTACCCGACCCGAACTCGACGGGATCCGATAACATGTGTCATGTTTGGGTCGGGTTGGGTCGCTCTTCTGGGTCCAGCTTTCGGGCTCGGGTTGGGTCAGGCCGGGTCCGGGTCGGGCTGGGTCTGGATTGGACACACATTGTACTCCACATTACTCCACAGACTCTGAGTCTGCGCAGTGAGCGAGTGAGCGTCTCTATGACGTCATCGTGCTCATGCTGCAGCAGTGCAGCTTCCTTCCAATCCATCCATCCAAACGTGGTAAGTACAGCGAGTGCACTATGGTCAAGTTGGACTCGGGTTGGGCCGGGGTCGGGTCGGGTTTTTTTTCCAGACCTAAGCAGGCCTTTACCCTCTGCATCTCAGAGCTCTGCAATCTCTCACCATTTCGTTAATATGCTTCTTTTTTAATCTTCCTGCCAAAATGGCCAATTTCACATTTTCCCACATTGTACTTCATTGCCAGGTCTTTGCCCACTCACTTAAATGATCTACATCACTTTATAGCCTCCTTATGTCCTCTTCACAAGTTACTTTCCTACCTATCTTTTTGTCATCAGCAAATTTTGCAACCATACCTTTGGTGTTTTCATCCAAGTCATTTATATAAATTGTAAAAAGTTGAGGTCCCAGCACAGATCCCTGTGGCACACCACACGTTACATCTTGCCAACCAGAAAATGACCCATTTATGCCCACTCTCTGTTTCTTGTTAGCTAGCCAATCTTCTATCCATGCCAATATGTTACCCTGTGCACCATGAGCTTTTATTTTCCGCTATAACTTTTGATGTGGCCTTATCAAATACCTTCTGGAAATCTAAGTACAGTACATCCACCAGTTCCTCTTTATTCACAGCACATGTTATTTCTTCAAAGAATTCTAAAAAATTGGTTAAACATGATTTCCCTTTCACAAAACCATGTTGACTCTGCCTGATTACCTTGAGCTTTTCTAAGTGCCCTGCTATAAAATCTTTAATAATAACTTCTGACATTTTCCCTATCACAGATATTGAGCTAACTGCTCTTTCTCTCTCCTTCCCTTTTTGAATCATAGGATTATAGGATCACAGGAAATAGGAGCAGGAGTAGGCCATTCGGCCCATCGAGCTCTGCCATTCAAACGGATCCTGGCTGATCATATATCTCTATGTCATTTTCCCCCACTATCTCCATATCCCTTGATGTTGTTAGTATCCAGAAATCTATCGATTTCTGTCTTGAACATGCTCAACGATTGAGCTTCCACGGCCCTCTGGGGTAGAGAATTCCACCGATTCGCCACCCTGAGTAAAGAAATTCCTCCTCATCTCAGTCTTAAATGGCCTGCCCCTTATTCTGAGACTGTGTCCCCTAGTTCTAGACTCACCAGCCAGAGGAAACATCCTATCTACATCCATTCTGTCAGGCCCTGTAAGAATTTTGTAAGTTTCAATGAGATCACCTCTCATTCTTCGAAACTCTAGAGAATACAAGCCCAGTTTCTGCAATCTCTCCCCATAAGACAATCCTGCCATCCCAGGCATTAGTCTGGTGAACATCTGTTGCACATCCTCAATGGCAAGTATATCCTTCCTTGGATAAGGAAACCACAACTGCACACAATACTTCAGATGTGGTCTCACCAAGGCTTTATATAATTGAAGCAATGCATCTTTACTCCTGTACTCAAATCCCCTTCCAATGAATGCCAACATACCATTTGCCTTCTTACTTGCTTGCTGCACCTGCATACTAGCTTTTAATGACTCATTAACAAGGACACCCAGGTCTCTTTGGACATCAACACTTCCCAACCTCTCACCATTTAAGAAATACTCTACCTTTCTGTTTTTTCTACCAAAGTGGATCACTTCACACATCAATTCACATTATATGGGTTTGAATCCCACCATGGCAGTTGGTGAAATTTGAATTCAATGAATAAATCTGGAATTAAAAAGAGCTAGTTTAATGGTGACCAATTGTTGATTGTTGTAAAAACCCATCTGGCTCACTAATGTCCTTTAGGGAAGGAAATCTGCCATCCTTACCTGGTCTGGCCTTCATGCGATTCCAGACAGCAATGTGGTTGACTCTTAAATGCCCTCTGAAATGGCCTAGCAAGCCACTCAGTTCAAAGGCAATTAGGGATGGGCAATAAATGCTGGCCTAGCCAGCGACTCCCACATCCCACAAATGAATAAAAAAAAATTCCATCTACTATGTTCTTGACCATTCACTTAGACTGTCCAAATCCCCTTGAAGCCTCCTTGCATCCTCCTCACAACTTACATTCCCTCCTAGTTTTGTGTCATCTGAAAATTTGGAAACATTACAATTGGTCCCCATATCCAAATCATTTATATAGATTATAAACAGCTGTGGCTGGAGCACTGATCCTTGTGGTATCCCACTAATAACAGCCTGTCATCCTGAGCATGACCCATTTATTCCTACTCTCTGCTTTCTGTCTGTTAACCAATTCTCAATCCATACTAGTATATTACCCCCCAATCCCATTTGCTCTAATTTTGTTTACTAACCTCCTGTGTGGGATCTTATCGAAAGCCTTCTGAAAATCCAAATACTTCACATCCACTGATTCTCCTTTATCTATGCTACAAGTAACATCCTCAGAAAACCCCAACAGTTTTATCAAATATGTTTTCCCTTTCACAAATCCATGCTGACTCTATCCAATCATATCATTATTTTCCAAGTGTCCAGTTATCTCATTGTTTGCAATAGATTCTAACATTTTCCCTACTACTGACATCAAACTAACAGGCCTGTAGTTTCCTGTTTTCTCTCTCGCTCCCTTCTTAAATAGTGGGGTTACATTCGCTCCTTTCTAGTCTGCAGGAATCCTTCCAGAATCTATAGAATTTTGAAAGATTACCAAATAAAGGAGTTACATTTGCTATTTTCCAATCTAATGGAACCTTCCATGAATCTAGGGAATTTTAGAAAATTAACACTAATGCATCAACTATCTCACTAGCCACTTCTTTTAAGACCCTAGGATGAAGTCCATGAGGAACAGGGGACTAGTCAGCCTGCAGCTCCAACAATTTTCTCAGTACCACTTCCCCGATGATTGTAATTTTCTTGAGTTCCTCCCTCCCTGTGAATACCAATGCAAAATACCTGTTCAGTTCATCTGCCATCTCCTTATTTTCCATTATTAGTTCTTCAGACTCACTTTCTATAGAAGCAATGCTCACTTTGTTAACTCTTTTCTTTTTAAAATATCTATAGAAACTCTTACTGTCTGTTTTTATATTTCTAGCTAGCTTTCTCTCGTACTCTAATTTCACCCTCCTTATTAACTTATTAGTCATTTTTTGCTGTATTTCATATTCTGTCCAATCTTCTGACCTGCCACCCATCTTTGCACAATTATATGCTTTTTCTTTAAGTTTGATACTATCTTTAACTGTTTTAGTTAACCACAGATGGTGGGTTTGCTCCTTAGAACTCGTCTTTCTTGTTGAAATATCTTTATTCTGTGTATTCTGAAATATTCCCTTAAATGTCTGCCACTGCATCTCTAAAAACTTATCCCTTAATCTAATTTGCCAGTTCACTTTAGCTAGCTCTCCTTTCATGACCTCGTCATTGTCCTTATTTTAGTTTAAAATACTGTCTTAGACCCACTCTTTTCTCCCTCAAACTGAATGTAAATTTCAATCATATTATGATCACTGCTGCCTAGGGGCACCTTCACTATGAGCTCATTAATTAATCCTGTCTCGTTGCACAATATCAGGTCTAGCATAGCCTGCTCTCTGGTTGGCTCCAGAATATGCCGTTCTAAGAAAATATCTCAAAAACATTCTTTGAACTTCTCATCTAGGCTACCTTTGCCTATCTGATTTTTCCAGTCTGTATGTAGATTAAAATTCCCTATAATTATCACTGTGCCTTTCTGACAAGCTCCCATTATTTCTTCTTTTATACCCCGTCCTACCATATGGTTACTAATAGGGGGCCTGTACATCACTCCCACAAGTGACTTCTTGCCTTTATCATTTCTCATCTCTACCCAAACTGCTTCTACATCCTGGATTCCTGAACTTAGGTCATCCCTTTCTATTGTGCTAATACCATCATTAATTAACAGAGCAGCAAAGAATGTGCAAAGTACTTGCAGGTGTTCCAGCCGTATTGTGTGAGCTTGCGGAGAGATTGGAGGAGTTCATCTCAAGCATGAGTGGCATGATGTCACAGGCCTTTGTGATGATGTCTTCATCCATGGAAAGAATGGCCACCTGCAGGGAGCATCAAACAAGGCAATCAAAAGAGTGCAAGCAGACATTCACAATGGCTTTCACACCATGAAAGCCACCTTAAATAGGATGAATGATACCCTCACCTTGACTGTTCATTGTTCCATTGACATGCAGAAAAGTGTCCTCCAGTAAAGGCACGGGTCGGGTCGGGTGCAGGAAAAAATGGAAAAACTCGGGCTGGGTCGGTCTCGGCTCCGATATGGTTCAGTCGGGTTCAGGTCGTTTTTTTTCCAGACCTGAGCAGGCCTTTATGCTCCAGCTCAATACGAGCAGCAAAGTGCGGCTGGGCCACATGAAGGATGATGGTGAAAAGGAACATGGAAGCGGGGACTTGGCTCAAAGTGTTTCCATTTCTCACTGGCTGCCACACCCCCGGTCAGTATCCCCCTTGTGTCCTGTTGGCCAAGACTGTCCGTGCAAAGGTGCAGATGGAGCAGTCTTTGGCAAGGCTCTAATGGGCTCTAACACACAGAGGCAAAGCCAAGATCATCTCAGAAGTCACAGCAGGGATCTGAGCAGCCTGCCTCAAGATCTGTTGAAACCACAGGGGTTGCACCATGTAGAAGTTGTCGGAAAAGGAAGAGTAAAGATTTGTAGTTACAAAAGGATATGCACCTGGGTGATTTAGTTGCACTGTTTTCCTAACTGCCTATTCTTGGTTGCTGGTTGGCAAGTGGTCTTTTGTTTTGAATGTCGATGAATGGGAAGAATGCTGAGCAATGGGGGCTGTGAAAAGGAGGTTTGGTTGCTTCAAGGACTATTCTGTGTTAGTGGTATTAGGGGTGAGGTGGGGAGAAAGTGGCTTTTGCATGTGGTTGTAAGGTGGGTGGACTGGTGGAACATAAGTGAGGACAATAATGAGGACATACTGGGCAGCAATGTGCACCGCTGGTGGTGCATTGTCTGCATCACCTTCCACTTTCTTCTCCTCCTTGGACAATTCTGTTCTTTGTGCAGTGTTCCTCCTGCAAGTGGGAATGTTGTGATGTGCGCGGCATAAAACAACCATTCTGGAGATCCTGGCTGGTGCGTTCAAGTGGGGCACCTCCACACCTGTCCAGGGATCTTCAGCCAATAGCTTGTTTGATGAAACATCTGGTGGTTATATGACATTCATATCACTCCTATGTCCTCATTCCTCAGGTTTTTAAGAGGTGTCATAGAATCATAGAATCATAGAAAGTTTAAAACACAGAAAGAGGTCACTTGGCCCATTGTGTCTGCGCCGGCTGAAAAACGATCCACCCATTCTAATCCCAGCTGCATGTTCATGCAGTGGAAGCCCTTCTTGTGCATGAACACTCCTGGGTGATTTATGGGTGCCCTAATTGCCACATGTGTGCAGTTGATAACGCCTTGCACCTGTGGGAAGCCAACCAGAACCCCAAACTCGAGTGCTCACTCATTCTGACTGATATCATGGCAGGTGAAGTTGACATCATTTGCCAGCTCTTTCAAAGAAGCAATCAGTCGCATGTTTTATGCATTTGGATGAAATCCTGCAGCTGCCTCCATTTGAACCCTGGAAAGATTCAGAGGCAAAAAAGTTGAGGGCAGTGGTGACTTTGACAGCAGCTGGTAAAGCGTGACCACCAAGTCCAGCTGGCAGCTGGTCTTGGTCCAGCAGGCTGCAAATGTCTGGCACAACTTGACGCAACAACCTGAGCCTCCTGAGGCACTGGTGTTCTGACATGTCAAGGAAGCTTATTGGGTGCTCTGGTTTCCTCCCACATGCTAAAGACTTGCAGGTTGATAGGATAATTGGCCATTATAAATTGCCCCTAGTATAGGTAGGTGATAGGGACAGGTGGGGTTGTGGTAGGAATATGGGATTAGTGTAGGATTAGTATAAAATGGGTGGTTGATGGTCGGCACAGACTCGGTGGGCCGAAGGGCCTGTTTCAGTGCTGTATCTGTAAACTATCTAAACTTATCTCCTGCCTGTTCACCAAGTGTGCTGGGTATGGCTTCCTGTGAACTGCACCTCTGCTGATCCCTTCTCTCCTGTGGAACTGCAGGTCTGTGAGGTCCTGCTGCTCCTGATGCACACCTTGGTCCCTATCTGAGCATAAGTGGCACCCATGTCGATATGATAGATTAGAGCTCCCAAGTGCAGATCAGACCTCAGATCTTCCAAAGTGCAGATGACACCTCCAAAATGTGTATTTTTTAAAAGTTATTTGTTCATGCAATGTGGGCATCACTGGCAAGGCCAGAATTTATTGCCCATCCCTAATTGCTCTTGAGAAAGTGGTGGTGAGCTGCCTTCTTGAACCATTGCAGTCCATGTGGTGTAGGTCACAGTGCTGTTCGGGAGGGAGTTCCAGGATTTTGACCCAGTGACATTGTAGTTCCAAGTCAGGACGGTGTGTAGCTTGGAGGGGAACTTGCACTTGCTGCCCTTATCTGTCTAGGTGGTAGAGTTTGAGCGTTTGGAGTGTGCTGTTGAAGGAGCCTTGGCGAGCTGTTGCTGTGCATCTTGCGCATGGTACAGACTGCTGTCACTGTGCATTGGTGGTGAAGGAAGTGACCATTCAAGGGGGTGGATGGGTGCTGATCAATTACCTGCTTTGTCCTGGATGTTTTGAGCATCTTGGAGCCACAGACATCCAGGCAAGTGGAGAGTATTCCATCACACTCCTGACTTGTGCCTTGTAGGTGATGGTCAGGCTTTGGGGAGTCAGGAAGTGAGTTACTTGCTGTAGAAGTCCCAACTGTAAAATATGCTATTTTTACTGCTTAGGACTTAACACTAGACAAAATTTAAGAAGCCCTGAAAGCTTCATATGGACCCCACAGACAATCAGCTAAAATTTCGATAATGTCAAATAGTGGTGCAGGGATTACAATGTGTGATTACCTCACACGCGGTCGAGTTGATGCAGGCTGCACACAAACTTTGTGCTGCCTGCTCATCCCCATGATTGTGGCTTGCAGCACATCTGTAAAGATGCTGTTGACTGCTTGCATGTTCAGTGTGGGCTTAACACGTGTTACAGCTAACCTGCACTTCAGAAAAGCAATCTGCACCTCTTAAAGGGAAGGTGAATCTGGGCTGCAGCTGCAGGTAGAACTGTTTGTGGAAGAATTTCAGAGATGGAATAGAGCAGCAGGCCAGAGAGAGGGCTCCCAAGTTCTCTGGTGGTGCGCTGGAGGCCTTGGAACAGGAGGTGGAAAGGAGAAGAAAGGGTCTGTTCCCTCGGGTGGTCGGGGCGGGCGGGTGGGCCCTCTACACACATGCTGCAAAGGGAATGGAAGCTGGTAGCTATGGAGGTCACTTCAAGGAGTCTGGATCTGAGGACCTGGCTGCAGTGTCGAAGAAAGTTCAATGATCTCACACGAGTGGTCAAGGCCAGTGAATGCGTTTTCATATGTCATCTCCTATCCACTGTACCACTGACCTCACACACTGTTCAATGCACCACACCCCATCACTCACCAATAAGCTCAGGACACATGCCGAACATTCAATGCACCACCTCACCCTTACCCACCTACCAATGCTGCCAGCCTCACACCCACATATCACAGCTCCCACATACTTTCAGCTATTCAGCTGTGACAGGCACATCACCCAAACACCTTGCAACACTCTCACTGACACTCTCATCTCTCTCTCTTTCAGGACAAAGTCAAACAAAGTGGGAGGCAGCAGTAGAGAACTGGTGGGGGACAGGCATGCCTGCATCTCCTGAGCCCCATGGAGGAGACAGTGCTGTGAATTATTGGGCTGACAGTGACTCAGGCCACTGCACTTTGGGTCGCTGAAAACATCCAGGTGCATGGCTGAGGTAGCACAATCCGAAGCTGAGACCTCAAAGCCCAGAGGTTGTCCAGCAAGGCTATCTGCAGTCTCCCCCAGTGAAAGTTAGCAGCCTTCCACCAGCCATGCATGAGCCACTGGGTTAGCCCTGTGTTAAGCTCAAGGAGAGGGAAAGACATCTGTAAGACAGGCACTAAGGGGATGCACAAACAAAGAACAAAACAAAGATAATTACAGCACAGGAACAGGCCCTTCGGCCCTCCAAGCCTGCGCCGATCCAGATCCTCACTAAACATGTCGCCTATTTTCTAAGGTTCTGTATCTCTTTTCTTCCTGCCCATTCATGTATCTGTCTAGATACATCTTAAAAGACTCCATCGTGCCCGCGTCTACCACCTCCGCTGGCAACGCGTTCCAGGTGCCCACCACCCTCTGCGTAAAGAACTTTCCACGCATATCCCCCCTAAACATTTCCCCTTTCACTTTGAACTCGTGTCCTCTAGTAATTGAAACCCCCACTCTGGGAAAAAGCCTCTTGCTGTCCACCCTGTCCATACCTCTCATGATTTTGTACACCTCAATCAGGTCCCCCCTCAACCTCCGTCTTTCTAATGAAAATAATCCTAATCTACTCAACCTCTCTTCATAGCTAGCGCCCTCCATACCAGGCAACATCCTGGTGAACCTCCTCTGCACCCTCTCCAAAGCATCCACATCCTTTTGATAATGTGGCGACCAGAACTGTACGCAGCATTCCAAATGTGGCCGAACCAAAGTCCTATACAACTGTAACATGACCTGCCAACTCTTGTACTCAATGCCCCGTCCGATGAAGGAAAGCATGCCGTATGCCTTCTTGACCACTCTATTTACCTGCGTTGCCACCTTCAGGGAACAGTGGACCTGAACACCCAAATCTCTCTGGACATCAATTTTCCCCAGGACTTTTCCATTTACTGTATAGTTCACTCTTGAATTGGATCTTCCAAAATGCATCACCTCGCATTTGCCCTGATTGAACTCCATCTGCCATTTCTCTGCCCAACTCTCTAATCTATCTATATTCTGCTGTATTCTCTGACAGTCCCCTTCACTATCTGCTACTCCACCAATCTTAGTGTCGTCTGCAAACTTGCTAATCAGTCCACCTATACTTTCCTCCAAATCATTAATGTATATCACAAACAACAGTGGTCCCAGCACGGATCCCTGTGGAACACCACTGGTCACACGTCTCCATTTTGAGAAACTCCCCTCTACTGCTACTCTCTGTCTCCTGTTGCCCAGCCAGTTCTTTATCCATTTAGCTAGTACACCTTGGACCCCAAGCGCCTTCACTTTCTCCATCAGCCTGCCATGGGGAACCTTATCAAACGCCTTACTGAAGTCGATGTATATGACATCGACAGCCCTTCCCTCATCAATCAACTTTGTCACTTCCTCAAAGAATTCTAT
Organism: Heterodontus francisci; assembly: GCF_036365525.1. Taxonomy (NCBI): domain Eukaryota; kingdom Metazoa; phylum Chordata; class Chondrichthyes; order Heterodontiformes; family Heterodontidae; genus Heterodontus; species Heterodontus francisci. The sequence goes on from NC_090371.1 coordinate 49,980,364, forward strand.
TAAGTTGGTAAGACATGACCTTCCCTGCACAAAACCATGTTGCCTATCACTGATGAGCCCATTTTCTTCCAAATGGGAATAGATCCTATCCCTCAGTATCTTCTCCAGCAGCTTCCCTACCACTGACGTCAGGCTCACCGGTCTATAATTACCTGGATTATCCCTGCTACCCTTCTTAAACAAGGGGACAACATTAGCAATTCTCCAGTCCTCCGGGACCTCACCCGTGTTTAAGGATGCTGCAAAGATATCTGTTAAGGCCCCAGCTATTTCCTCTCTCGCTTCCCTCAGTAACCTGGGATAGATCCCATCCGGACCTGGGGACTTGTCCACCTTAATGCCCTTTAGAATACCCAACACTTCCTCCCTCCTTATGCCGACTTGACCTAGAGTAATCAAACATCTGTTCCTAACCTCAACATCCGTCATGTCCCTCTCCTCGGTGAATACCGATGCAAAGTACTCGTTTAGAATCTCACCCATTTTCTCTGAGTCCAAGCATAACATTCCTCCTTTGTCCTTTAGTTTGCCAATCCTTTCTCTAGTTACCCTCTTTCTCCTTATATATGAATAAAAGGCTTTGGGATTTTCCTTAACCCTGTTTGCTAAAGATATTTCATGACCCCTTTTAGCCCTCTTAATTCCTCGTTTCAGATTGGTCCTACATTCCCGATATTCTTTCAAAGCTTCGTCTTTCATCAGCCGCCTACACCTTATGTATGCTTCCTTTTTCCTCTTAGCTAGTCTCACAATTTCACCTGTCATCCATGGTTCCCTAATCTTGCCATTTCTATACCTCATTTTCACAGGAACATGTCTCTCCTGAACGCTAATCAACCTCTCTTTAAAAGCCTCCCACATATCACATGTGGATTTACCTTCAAACAGCTGCTCCCAACCTACATTTCCCAGCTCCTGCCGAATTTTGGTATAGTTGGCCTTCCCCCAATTTAGCACTCTTCCTTAAGGACCACTCTCGTCTTTGTCCATGAGTATTTTAAAGCTTACGGAATTGTGATCACAATTCCCAAAGTAGTCCCCTACTGAAACTTCAACCACCTGGCCGGGCTCATTCCCCAACACCAGGTCCAGTATGGCCCCTTCCCGAGTTGGACTATTTACATACTGCTCTAGAAAACCTTCCTGGATGCTCCTTACAAATTCTGCTCCATCTGGACCTCTAACACTAAGCGAATCCCAGTCAATGTTGGGAAAATTAAAATCTCCTATCACCACCACCCTGTTGCTCCTACATCTTTCCATAATCTGTTTACATATTTGTACCTCTATCTCACGCTCGCTGTTGGGAGGCCTGTAGTACAGCCCCAACATTGTTACCGCACACTTCCTATTTCTGAGTTCTGTCCATGTTGCCTCACTGCTCGAGTCCTCCATAGTGCCCTCCTTCAGCACAGCTGTGATATCCTCTTTGACCAGTAATGCAACTCCTCCACCCCTTTTACCTCCCTCTCTATCCCGCCTGAAGCATCGATATCCTGGGATATTTAGTTGCCAATCATGCCCTTCCCTCAACCAAGTCTCAGTAATAGCAATAACATCATACTCCCAGGTACTAATCCAAGCCCTAAGTTCATCTGCCTTACCTACTACACTTCTTGCATTAAAACAAATGCACCTCAGACCACCAGTCCCTTTATATTCATCATCTGCTCCCTGCCTGTTCTTCCCCTTAGTCACACTGACTTCATTATCTAGTTCCTTACAGGCTTTTGTTACTACCTCCTTACTGTCAACTGACCTCAATTGGTTCCCATCCCCCTGCCACATTAGTTTAAACCCTCCCCAACAGCGTTAGCAAAAGCACCTCCAAGGACATTGGTTCCAGTCCGGCCCAGGTGTAGACCGTCCAATTTGTAATAGTCCCACCTCCCCCAGAACCGGTCCCAATGTCCCAAAAATCTGAACCCCTCCTTCCTGCACCATCTCTCAAGCCACGCATTCATCCTGACTATTCTTTCATTTTTACTCTGACTATCACGTGGCACTGGTAGTAATCCTGAGATTACTACCTCTGAGGTCCTACTTTTTAACTTGGCTCCTAACTCCCTAAACTCTGCTTGTAGGACCTCATCCCGTTTTTTACCTATATCATTAGTGCCTATGTGCACAATGACAACTGGCTGTTCACCCTCCCCCTTTAGAATGTTCTGCAGCCGATCTGAGACATCCCTGACCCGTGCACCTGGGAGGCAACATACCATTCGGGAGCCTCGTTTTCGACCACAGAACCGCCTATCTACTCCCCTTACAATCGAATCCCCTACGACTATAGCCCTTCCACTCTTTTTCCCGCCCTTCTGAACAGCAGAGCCAGCCACGGTGCCATGGACCTGGCTACTGCTGCCTTCCCCTGGTGAGCCATCTCCCTCAACAGTATCCAAAACGGTATACTTGTTTTGGGGGAGATGACCGCAGGGGACTCCTGCGCTGCCTTCCTGCTCTTTCTCTGCCTTTTGGTCACCCATTCCCTTTCTCCCTCAGCAATCCTAATCTGCGGTGTGACCAATTCACTAAACGTGCTATCCACGACCTCCTCAGCATCGCGCATGCTCCAAAGTGAGTCCATCCGCAGCTCGAGAGCCGTCATGCGGTCTAACAAGAACAAAGGTGAATAAAACCCATTCAGTCAACTAATGTCCTTTAGGGAAGGAAATCTGCTGTCCTTACCTGGTCTGGCCTACGTGTGACTCCAGACCCACAGTAGTTGATTATTAAAATGGCCTCTGAAATGGCCGAGCAAGCCACTCTATTGAAAGGCAATTAGGGATGGGCAATAAATGTTGGCCTAGCCAGTGACACCCACATCCCACAAAAAAATGAATTAAAAATATCAGTTTTGTATGTATTATTGGAAGTGTTGTTAGGTTATGGAATTAATTTTTTGGCATGTCTTTTATTTCAGGATTTGACCTTGAGGACACTGTGATGGGCCATAGCAGAAGGATGGTAAGGTGGGGAAATGTGGAGCAGTGGTGATGTGGGATGAAATTTTAGGTTAACTGGAGTCTGAGTAGCTGCTCATGGACAGCCCGTCCGAAGTTATGGGGTTCTGGTGCCTCCTCATTGCTCCTCTGCCTCCTCTTCCTCTTCCTCCTCCTCCTCCTTTTCCTGAGGTTCTCGCTGGAGGCTTGGTGCAAGGGATGACCCTTCATGAGGGCGAGGTTGTGTGGCCTGCAGCAGACCACCATGAATTTGGGGACATTTTGCAGTGAGTATTGGAGAGCTTCCTTTGAACGGTCCATGCAGTGGAGTCATTGTTTTAGAACGCCAATGGTTTGCTCCACAATGTTTCTGGTAGCAGCATGGGTCTCATTGTACGCACGCCATCCACGTGTGGTTGGGTGGCAGAGGGGAGTAATGAGCCACGTGTAGAGCTAGTAACTCTTGTCCCCAAGCAGCCAACCTCTGGTACATTGTGGTGGCTTGACTATTGCTGGAAGAGCTGACTGGCATAGTATAAAAGCAACATGATTGCTGCCAGGATACTGAACATTTACCTGCAAGTGGTCACATTCCAACTGCATGTTAACAGAGTGGTAACCCTTGCAGTTCTGGTGCATCTCCCCCATTGATCTGTGGCACACATAGAGCCATGCGCGTGCAGGTGATGGCTCCCTGCACCATTTGGAATCCCACACCCTGGCAAAGCCTCATGTTCAATCCTCTTCTTTCTGCTTAGAGTCATAGAGTCATAGAGTTATACAGTTATACAGCACAGAAACAGGCCCTTCGGCCCATCGTGTCCATTGGTCATCTCCCTCCAAAACAGGTATACCGTTTTGGATACTGTTGAGGGAGATGGCTCACCAGGGGAAGGCAGCAGTAGCCAGGTTCATGGCACCGTGGCTGGCTCTGCTGTTCAGAAGGGCGGGAAAAAGAGTGGAAGGGCTATAGTCATCGGGGATTCGATTGTAAGGGGAGTAGATAGGTGGTTCTGTGGTCGAAAACGAGACTCCCGAATGGTATGTTGCCTCCCAGGTGCACGGGTCCGGGATGTCTCAGATCAGCTGCAGAACATTCTGAAAGGGGAGGGTGAACAGCCAGTTGTTGTTGTGCACATAGGCACCAATGATATAGGTAAAAAACGGGATGAGGTCCTACAAGCAGAATTTAGGGAGTTAGGAGCCAAGTTAAAAAGTAGGACCTCAGAGGTAGTAATCTCAGGATTGCTACCAGTGCCACGTGACAGTCAGAGTAGAAATGAAAGAATAGTCAGGATGAATGCGTGGCTTGAGAGATGGTGCAGGAGGGAGGGGTTCACATTTTTGGGACGTTGGGACCGGTTCTGGGGGAAGTGGGACTATTACAAATTGGACGGTCTACACCTGGGCCGGACTGGAACCAATGTCCTTGGAGGTGCTTTTGCTAACGCTGTTGGGGAGGGTTTAAACTAATGTGGCAGGGGGCTGGGAACCAAATGAGGTCAGTGGACAGTAAGGAGGTAGTAACTAAAGCCTGTAAGGAACTAGATAATGAAGTCAGCGTGACTAAGGGAAAGAGTAGACAGGGAGCAGATGATGAACGCAAAGGGACTGGTGGTCTGAGGTGCATTTGTTTTAATGCAAGAAGTGTAGTAGGTAAGGCAGATGAACTTAGGGCTTGGATTAGTACCTGGGAGTATGATGTTATTGCTATTACTGAGACTTGGTTGAGGGAAGGGCATGATTGGCAACTAAATATCCCAGGATATCGATGCTTCCGGTGGGATAGAGAGGGAGGTAAAAGGGGTGGAGGAGTTGCAGTACTGGTCAAAGAGGATATCACAGCTGTGCTGAAGGAGGGCACTATGGAGGACTCGAGCAGTGAGGCAATATGGGCAGAACTCAGAAATAGGAAGGGTGCGGTAACAATGTTGGGGCTGTACTACAGGCCTCCCAACAGCGAGCATGAGATAGAGGTACAAATATGTAAACAGATTATGGAAAGATGTAGGAGCAACAGGGTGGTGGTGATAGGAGATTTTAATTTTCCCAACATTGACTGGGATTCAATTAGTGTTAGAGGTCTAGATGGAGCAGAATTTGTAAGGAGCATCCAGGAGGGTTATCTAGAGCAGTATGTAAATAGTCCAACTCGGGAAGGGGCCATACTGGACCTGGTGTTGGGGAATGAGCCCGGCCAGGTGGTTGAAGTTTCAGTAGGGGACTACTTTGGGAATAGTGATCACAATTCCGTAAGTTTTAGAATACTCATGGACAAAGACGAGAGTGGTCCCAAAGGAAGAGTGCTAAATTGGGGGAAGGCCAACTATACCAAAATTCGACAGGAGCTGGGGAATGTAGATTGGGAGCAGCTGTTTGAAGGTAAATCCACATTTGATATGTGGGAGGCTTTTAAAGAGAGGTTGATTGGCGTGCAGGAGAGACATGTTCCTGTGAAAATGAGGTATAGAAATGGCAAGATTAGGGAACCATGGATGACAGGTGAAATTGTGAGACTAGCTAAGAGGAAAAAGGAAGCATACATAAGGTGTAGGCGGCTGATGAAAGACGAAGCTTTGAAAGAATATCGGGAATGTAGGACCAATCTGAAACGAGGAATTAAGAGGGCTAAAAGGGGTCATGAAATAGCTTTAGCAAACAGGGTTAAGGAAAATCCCAAAGCCTTTTATTCATATATAAGGAGCAAGAGGGTAACTAGAGAAAGGATTGGCCCACTCAAGGACAAAGGAGGAAAGTTATGCGTGGAGTCAGAGATAATGGGTGAGATTCTAAACGAGTACTTTGCATCGGTATTCACCGAGGAGAGGGACATGACGGATGTTGAGGTTAGGGACAGCTGCTTGATTACTCTAGGTCAAGTCGGCATAAGGAGGGAGGAAGTGTTGGGTATTCTAAAGGGCATTAAGGTGGACAAGTCCCCAGGTCCGGATGGGATCTATCCCAGGTTACTGAGGGAAGCGAGAGAGGAAATAGCTGGGGCCTTAACAGATATCTTTGCAGCATCCTTAAACACGGGTGAGGTCCCGGAGGACTGGAGAATTGCTAATGTTGTCCCATTGTTTAAGAAGGGTAGCAGGGAAAATCCAGGTAATTATAGACCGGTGAGCCTGACGTCAGTGGTAGGGAAGCTGCTGGAGAAGATACTGAGGGATAGGATCTATTCCCATTTGGAAGAAAATGGGCTCATCAGTGATAGGCAACATGGTTTTGTGCAGGGAAGGTCATGTCTTACCAACTTAATAGAATTCTTTGAGGAAGTGACAAAGTTGATTGATGAGGGAAGGGCTGTAGATGTCATATACATGGACTTCAGTAAGGCGTTTGATAAGGTTCCCCATGGTAGGCTGATGGAGAAAGTGAAGTCGCATGGGGTCCAGGCTGTACTAGCTAGATGGATAAAGAACTGGCTGGGCAACAGGAGACAGAGAGTAGCAGTGGAAGGGAGTTTCTCAAAATGGAGACGTGTGACCAGTGGTGTCCCACAGGGATCCGTGCTGGGACTACTGTTGTTTGTGATATACATAAATGATTTGGAGGAAAGTATAGGTGGTCTGATTAGCAAGTTTGCAGACGACACTAAGATTGGTGGAGTAGCGGATAGTGAAAGGGACTGTCAGAGAATACAGCAGAATATAGATAGATTGGAGAGTTGGGCAGAGAAATGGCAGATGGAGTTCAATCAGGGCAAATGCGAGGTGATGCATTTTGAAAGATCCAATTCAAGAGTGAACTACACAGTAAATGGAAAAGTCCTGGGGAAAATTGATGTCCAGAGAGATTTGGGTGTTCAGGTCCATTGTTCCCTGAAGGTGGCAACGTAGGTCAATAGAGTGGTCAAGAAGGCATACGGCATGCTTTCCTTCATCGGACGGGGTATTGAGTACAAGGGTTGGCAGGTCATGTTACAGTTGTATAAGACTTTGGTTCGGCCACATTTGGAATACTGCGTGCAGTTCTGGTCGCCACGTTACCAAAAGGATGTAGATGCTTTGGAGAGGGTGCAGAGGAGGTTCACCAGGATGTTTCCTGATATGGAGTGCACTAGCTATGACGAGAGGTTGAGCAGATTAGGATTATTTTCATTAGAAAGACGGAGGTTGAGGGGGGACCTAATTGAGGTGTACTAAATCATGAGAGGTATAGACAGGGTGGATAGCGACAAGCTTTTTCCCAGAGTGGGGGATTCAATTACTAGGGGTCACGAGTTCAAAGTGAGAGGGGAAATGTTTAGGGGGGATATGCGTGGAAAGTTCTTTACGCAGAGGGTGGTGGGTGCCTGGAACGCGTTGCCAGCGGAGGTGGTAGACGCGGGCACGATAGCGTCTTTTAAGATGTATCTAGACAGATACATGAATGGGCAGGAAGCAAAGAGATACAGACCCTTAGAAAATAGGCGACATGTTTAGATAGAGGATCTGAATCGGCGCAGGCTTGGAGGGCCGAAGGGCCTGTTCCTGTGCTGTAATTTTCTTTGTTCTTTGTTCTATGCCAGCCATCAAGCCTAACTATTCTAATCCCATTTTCCAGCACTTGGCCCGTAGCCTTGTTTGCTATGGCATTTCGAGTGCTCATCTAAATACTTCTTAAATGTTGTGAGGATTCATGCCCCTGCCACCCCTTCAGGCAGTGTGTTCCAGATTCCAGCCACCCTCTGGGTGAAAAATTGTTTCCTCAAATCCTCTCTAAACCTCCTGCCCCTTACCTTAAATCTATGTCCCCTGGTTATTGACACCTCCGCTAAGGGAAAAAGTTTCTTCCTATCTACCCTATCTATGCCCCTCATCATTTTGTATACCTTAACCAGGTCTCCCGTCAGCCTTCTCTGCTCTAAAGAAAAGAGAGAAGACTATGAAGTCCCCTCCCCTTGTGTGCAGGGCCTCTACTACCTCTCTGATGTCATTATGCACAGTGATCTGTAAGATGTTTACAACATTGCTGACTCAAGCCTTAAAGGATCCTGAGGCATAGAAATTGAGGGCGACGGTGATCTTGACGGCCACTGGCAGCACTGTCCTCGCCTTGCTCTGAGGCTGCAGTCCAGTTGGAGGAGATGGCATAGTTCAGGAAGTACCTCATTGGTGAATTATTGCCACCTCAGGCACTGCTAATAGCTAAGGTGGAGGTAGGGGAAGTGCTCCCTGAAGACGTTTGGTGGGTTTGGCCTTTCATTGAGAGCCCTCCTCCTCCTCCCTCTGTGCACAGCTTCCCCGCTCTGCCGCCTATGTTTCATCTCCCTGCCATGCTGCAGTTCAAGAGGGACTGTAAATATAACCCTCATGAGTAATAGAATACTTTCTGCTGACAGGCCGTGAAACTCTACTGAACCCCTTAGAAATGTCCACGACCACTGCCTCCTGACTCCAACAACTTTTCAAAACTTCTCCAACCCAGGAAACAGTAATTCATTAAATCTTTTGGAGCAGCAAAAGAAAGGGCTGAATTTTCCAGAAATGAAAATGCAAAGTGCTGGAAATACTCATCAGGTCAGGCAGCATCTGTGGAGAGGGAAGCAGAGTTAAAATTTCAGGTCTGTGACCTTTCATCAGAACTGCCAAAGGTAAGAAAAGTATTAGGTTTTAAGCAAGTGAAGTGGGAGGTGAGGTGGTGGGGAAGAGAACAAAGGGGAAGGTGTGTGAGAGGGCAGAGGGCAAGAGAGATTAAATAACAAAGCTGTCCTGGGACAAAGGCAAAGAGAGTGTTCATGGTTGTGGTGAAAGACAAAGTATTAGGCCAGAGAGAGTGTTAATGGCAGAATAATAAGCAGTTCTGTCCAAAAGCACAATATGAAAAACAGGCACCTCGTTAAAAAAAATAAAATAATTGAAAAATAAATTTAAAAATTAAAAATATTAAATATTAAACTAAGACCAGTCATGCTCTGAAATTGTTGAACTCAATGTTGAGTCCGCAAGGCTGTCGAGTGCCTAATTGAAAGATGAGGTGCTGCTCCTCGGGTTCGCATTGATGTTCACTGGAGCATTGCAGCAGGCCAAGGTCCGAAATGTGGGTATGAGAGCGGAGGGGGGTGGGGGGGGAAGGTTTGGGGGTGGGGGGGGGAAGGTTGGGGGGTGGGGGGGGAAGGTTGGGGGGTGGGGGTTCGGGTGGGTGGTGTGTGTTGAAATGGCAAGCAACCGGAAGCTCAGGGTCACGCTTGCGGACTGAGCGGTCACCCAATTTATGTTTGGTCTTCCCAATGTGGAGGAGACCACATTGTGAGCAGCGAATACAGTATACTAAATTGAAGGAAGTACAAGTAAATCGCTGCTGGAAGGAGTGTTTGGGGCCTTGCATGATGAGGAGATAGGACATAAAAGGACAGGTATTACACCTCTTGCGATTGCATTGGATTGAATTTTCCAGGTCCTTTGGGAAAGGCTGGGAGGCAGGAGGGGTTGGAATATCGAGATGGAAGGCATCTTGACGTTTGCATTGAAACCAGATATTCTGAAGGGCAGCCGGGTGGGAATGCCTCACGCTCACACCTGGAGGGAAGGTGATTAAGCCTGTTAAACAGGCAATTAACTTCAATTTCACTGGGATTTTCAGATTTTCCGAGGTGTGCACAGGAACCACAGGGCTTCAGAGCCTCACCAGGTATAACACTGTGACGGCACAGTGGAGCAGCGGTTAGCACCGCAGCCTCACAGCTCCAGCGACCTGCGTTCAATTCTGGGTACTGCCTGTGTGGAGTTTGCAAGTTCTCCCTGTGTCTGCGTGGGTTTTCTCCGGGTGCTCCGGTTTCCTCCCACAAGCCAAAAGACTTGCAGGTTGGTAGGTAAATTGGCCATTATAAATTGCCCCTAGTATAGGTAGGTGGTAGGGAAATATAGGGACAGGTGGGGATGTGGTAGGAATATGGGATTAGTGTAGCATTAGTATAAATGGGTGGTTGATGGTCGGCACAGACTCGGTGGGCCGAAGGGCCTGTTTCAGTGCTGTATCTCTAAACTAAAATAACAACGTGGTGAGCTAGCAGGAAGTCAGTGCTGACTCCAGACAGCAGACATTGTGAATGCTAGTGTGGCTTGGCAGGAACAATGGAACAATGTAGACATTGACAGTGTCAGTCAAAAAGTTACCAGCACTGGATGGACATACCGCCAGAGTTCCATCCACTTGTGTGGATAAAGCGAGGGGTGGGGTGGAGTAAGAGGCCCTGGAAACTGAGTGCATCTACCTGCCATGGGCCTCATTCACTCAGGCTTCGGGACCTCCAGTGAGCAGGAGCATCAGAGTGGGAGAAAGCTGCAGCAACCTGAGGGCCAACAGGAGCCCCCGTCCCGGGGGTGGGGACGCAGGAGAAGGGCGCAGAGGGGTACGCAACCAGCCTCCTGTGCACAGAAGGGGTTATCCACCAGAGAGTGTCTACCATCCAAGGCTCAGTTGCCTTCAAATGTCAGAGCAGCAGTGTCGCCAATGACTGCACCTCTCCAGGGAGACAGTCACCGAGCTGTGTGCCATGTGGAGGATGAGTTGAGTCCCATGGGAAGAGGTGGCCACCAATACCAGTGGTGCTGAAGGTCACTGTGGCACTGAATTCCAACACCTCAGGATCATTCCAGGTATGTGTGGGATCTCCCAGTCTGCGGCTCATCGCTGCATCAAGCTGGTCACCAATGTTGCCTTCAAGAGGGCCATCCAATACGTATACTTTTGTACCAATCTGGAAAGACAGGCTGAGATGGCTATAGGGTTCGGGACCAACACAGGATTCCCCAGGTGCAGAGTGTTATCGATTGCACACATGTGGCCATCAAGGCTTGCACAAACCAGGCAGCAGCCTTCATCAGCAGGAAGGGCTTCCACTCACTCAATGTACAACTGGTCTGCGACCACCACAAACAATTCCTACAGGTCCATGATTCGCAGGAAGCAGCCATGGCACTTACATACTAAGGCAGTCCCAGATGCCAGATCAATTAAGGACCCCCGTCAACCTTCAAGGATGGATACTAGGTGATAAGGGCTATCCACTGAAAACATGGGTACTGATGCCTGTGAGGAACCCAAGCACTGTCATGGGACAATTGGTGCGACCATTGAGCAGGCTATAGGGCTGCTGAAGATGTGGTTCTGATGCCTTGATAGATCTGATGGAGTCCTTCAGTATGACCCAGCAAGGGCCCCGCGTATCATGGTGGTGTGCTGTGCTCTGTACAACTTGGTGCTACAGAGAGAACAGCATTTAAACTATGGGGATATCTTGGAGTGAGATTTCTCCTCCCAAAATGAGGGGATGGAGCAAGATGATGGCCAGGCACTGGATGCTCAAGAACCCCAGGGACCACAGGCAAGGCGCAATGAGATACGTGCAAGGGAGGCTCGGGAAATGCTAATACCGGCATGTTTCACATGATCTTTACTAACAGATTCATGCAATCCGATAAAGCTTTAGCGTTCTGCAGCCTTGTTGCCGCTTCCTTCATTGACCTTACCATTTACCTGCACCCAGTAAGACATTGGACTGCGGCATGGGGAATGCATCGACCAACCATTCTACCCTCTTACAGAGCCAGTGTACTCCTGAAGTCCCAGCGGCTCACAATACGTGGAAGGATAACTCTTGCCTTCCCACGTTCCACATTTAATGTTGAGGAAAAGAGATTGCAAGGCAAAATGCTTTAACAAACCATTAACCCGGGAACTAGGTGCTTTTCTTAAATCTCTTACATGTGCACCTACATGGTGCTTCCCACCACACGCTACCAGCTTAGGTGGAGGGAGGCTGTTGACCTTGCTGCCCCATGGCTTTGGATGACCTGGGCGGTCGTCCTCTGACTACCTGAGGCCTGGAGGGCCCCAGCATATTGAGGGCCTCCAGCACAAGTGCGGGAATGTCCTCGATCATCGTGGCTAAATGAGGCACTGGGGTCATGGACAGAGGGGCTGAGGAGTTGCTGTCAACACCAGGAAAGCAGCCACAAGATGCATCAGGCAGCTGCTCCTGCTCCCTTTCAAGGCTCACCTGTACCTCCCTGCTCGCCTGAGGAGTCTGAGAACCTGGCGGTGATTGCAGGTGCCTCGCACTCCCCTCCCCTCACCTCGCCCAGCAATTGCTGCACAAAACTCATGGAGATGGCGATGGCATGTAGGCCCATGCACATCTCTGGCATCCACTGAATGGACTGCTGGATATGGCTCTCCATAAGGGACACCAATCTCTCAATGGAGAAAGCCAAGTGCGCACATACCAGAGACATTTTGGCATTCATGGCCTGGATAGATTCCTCCATCATCCATGCCAGGGTGCACATAGCCCCTGGAAGCTCCTGTACCTCATGCTGTAGCTTCAGCCTTGCTGCCACCTCTGGAGGCATGTCATCAGCCTGAGCCTCAGCATCGCCCTTGCCTCCCACAGTCCTCCAAGCGTCAGTGGTAGCGGCTGTAATAGTCTCCATCAGCTGCTCAGGCACGGCTGTGCTGTGCTCACCAGTTGTGACCCCACATCTACTCGTGAACAGAACCCACTGACATGAGCGTATCTGCACTGGAGGGTGCGGGGAAATGACGTGAGGGTGAAGCCTCTGAGCTCCCCTCCTCCTCCTCAGAGGTGGATGGCTGTTCCCCAGTCATTGGAGCTGTCTGCTCTTCTCATTAATCTGCATGAGACAGAAGATTAATTAGAGAGTAATGCACATTCCATCACGTCCTTCAGACTACTCCTAGTGTGTAGCTCCATGTGGAGGACACATGAGCACTATGCCTCGTGTTCGCCACAGGGTTTCTTGTGTCCATCCATTAGGCCACTCAGTCTTTCATGTCTCCACTCCCTTCTCCCATCTGCAATGGAACGGCCCCCATGCTGGCCTCCAAGTTTATGGGGGTCAGGCTGGCAAGGTAAGGGATCCTGCTACCAGTCTTGACCATTTCTTTAGCATTGTGCACAGTCTTCTCCTGCAAGCACATAAAAGACCATTTAATTATTAATTATCCAACAAAGACAAGCAGAATGCCTTTTCTGGTGGGAGCCTGACTGTCCGTGATGGAGCCACAGGAATGCCTCTTGCATGTGGCCACACAGAAGCGGCAGTGCAGGAGTCACCCCTGATGGACCGGGGCCATTCACCAAGAGGCTGCCATGCCTATGACAGGCAGTGCTGCTACCTGGTCCCATTGCCATTGACTGGCGTGGCATTCCCTTTCTATCAAACTCACTCATGGGTAGCCACATGTAGGGCCCAAAGGAAAGCAATGTGTGGTGCATTCACCTTGTCGAATTGCATGAGTCATTAACCCGCTTGCGGCACTGCAGCCAGGTTTGAGGGATGACCCCACAGCTACTGACCTGCTCTGTGATCTCCATCCAAGCTTGCTTTGTCAGGCGGGCCTGTCTCCTCCTCCCATCCTGACGAAAGAGAACCTCCCTCATTGCCCGAGCAGTCTGGAGGAAATCCTGCAGGGTGTCATCACTGAACTGTGTGGCCACCCTGGATCATCCTTCAGCCATTCCTTGACAAGTCTCCTTCATGGCTTCCACTGCTGCTTCTTTGTAGGAGGACTGATTTTAAAGAGTTGGCAGCCCTCTAAATATTGTGCTAGCACTTTCAGTGGCGTGACCCAAGTGGAAACAGCTGCCACTTCTGGTCCCAACAGCGGAACCTTCGGTCTTACCGCAAAACTCAGCCCAAAGTCAAAAGCACCCCACCTATAAGCCAGATGCTGATCCCTTTAAATAGCACTAATGGGGTGGGGTCCTTCATGCAACTGAAGGTATGTTCCCCTGAGAGAGTTTGAGAGAGGGCATTAACAGGACTTGCGAGGTCCAAAATGGCAGGTCATGTGCCAAATCAACATGAGACACTGATCTTAACGCTAGATTTTGCCTGTTTCCGGCTCAAGCACCGCATGTCCACGCTAGCACCTTTACAAGCTTGGTGATTATCATGGATCGCGATGGAAATAACAGAAAGCAGATCAGTTTTCGGGTCTCTGGGTCTTCCATAGTGCTGACACCAGCAGCACAACAGAGCCAGATTTTGCAAACAATTAGTCATAGGGCTAAAGGACAGTTGGAAACTGTTGCTATTTGGGGGGAATGTTGTATGAGTCCCTTTACAACCTTCGAAGAGGGATAGGCCAGAGAGCATCAACAGATGGTAAGAACAGTTATAGAACCATTACAGGAAAAATTACTAATAGTTTAGCACAGCAGCAGTTGTGAAACAAAAACAAGAAATGCTGGAACCACTCAGCAGGTCTGGCAGCATCTGTGGAAAGAGAAGCAGAGTTAACGTTTCGGGTCAGTGACCCTTCTTCGGAACTGACAAATATTAGAAAAGTCACATATTATTTCCAGCTTTATTATGGGAGACCTAAGGTTAACAACTACAACAAGATTTATATATTATTTTACTGCACCTAGTTAATTGTTCTTTCACTGTTTAACAAATTTGTTTGACAGATAAAGCCAAAGTTCAATTTTAATGTAGTGTTATTCTGTCACTTTCCAAAGCCAGGGGTGACTACATGAGATCATGTGATTTTTCAATCATGTGATTGTAATTCTTCTGTCTTCATAACCTGGGATCACAATATAGGTTTTGCAACAGCAAGAGAAAACCCTTTCTCTGGGACAAATGCAGCTGGAGTTCACCAATGAGAGTGATCTGAAACATGGAAATCCAAAATATTACAAAAGGTCGAGTAACATCACAGCCACGTTCATCACACCAGTTGGTGGTGTTCATTATGCTGGGAGCTTGCCATTAAAATTTACTCGAGCTGACTCCAGAAGCTATGCTAGGATCATCTAATTTCTTGACAGGTGGACACAAATTCCGCCCAGGGTTCAGCTGAACAGAAAAGTCTAGGCTTGCCAAGTCTGAACTTATGCTACTCAGAGCTCACTAGCATGCACTTTTCTTGCAGGCTAACTGGACAGCAATCAAAAACACAAGAACACAAGAAATAGGAGCAGAAGTAGACCATATGGCCCATCGAGCCTGCTCTGCCATTCAATACGATTATGGCTGATCTTGGGCTTCAATTCCACTTTCCTGCCCACTCCCCATGTCCCTTGATTCCCCGCAAGACCAAAAATCAGAAGTGGGAATCCTGGCTGTTTTCCCTTTCCCTTCCCCATATCACCTCTTCAGCTGAGAACACAAAAACAGGACCTGCGAGGTCCAAAATGGCAGGTCAGGTGCCAAATCAATGCTAGACGCTGAATGCTGTGAATGCTAGACTCTGCATGTTTCTGGCAGAAGCACTGCATCCCCACGTTAGCGCCCTTACAAGCATGGTGATCATCGTGGACCGTGATGGAAATGACAGGAAGCAGATCAGTTTTCGGGTCTCTGGGCCCTCCATCAATCCAGAGTCCTTCCTCAACTGCATAGTTCAGTACCATACTGAACAGTGTATTCACCAACAGAGCCACTGGAATAAGGCATGGGTAAGTGGCAATCATAGAATCTGACAGAACAGAAGGAGATCATTCGGCCCATCACACCTGTGCTGGCTCTTTGAAAGAGCTGTCCAATTTAGTCCCACATCCTAACTTTTTAGAAACATAGAAACATAGAAAATAGGAGCAGGAGTAGGCCATTTGGCCCTTCGAGCCTGCTCCGCCATTCATTATGATCATGGCTGATCATCCAACTCAGTAACCTGTTCTGGCTTTCGCCCTATACCCTTTGATCCCTTTAGACCCAAGAGCTATATCTAACTCCTTCTTGAAAACATACAATGTTTTGGCCTCAACTGCTTTCATCATAACCTAAAAGTTAGTCCCCTTGAAGTACATATCCAGATCTTAACAACCCCATGTGTGAAGAAATTTCTCCTAATTTCCCCTCTAGTTCATTTACCAATTATTTGAAATTGATGATCTCTGGTTACAACCCACTTCCCAGAGGAATTAGTTCATCTCCTGTCCATTTCACCAACCATCAAATGGGGCCAGGAGCAGCACCGCCCTGGCATTTGGTCAGGTGCCTGTCTGATAGCTCCTCCCCTATTGTGTCAGTCATGGCTTAGTGGAGTCAAGTGCAGATGGCCTTGGAGGACAAAATGCAACAGTTCTGGGCCTAAAAAGCAAGGCTTCAGGTTGTACCATCTCGGCATGGGTGGCAGCAATCTGAACTGGTTGGCTGACAGGGGACAGTAAGGGGCAGTGGAGTGGCAGGGTTGGGATCACGAATGCTCTCATCCTGAGAGAAGCCAGCAGATTCATGCTCCGTGCAGCTGCTGCCATTCCCCAGGGTGGCACTTCAGCAATTCTAGTAATCTGCTGGAGGACAGGTTGCTGAACTACTGTGATCCTTTGAACACTGCAATTCACAGCCATGATGACAGCAGTCTGAGCTGCTGCTGCAGCACTCACACCTATGGTGGAAGTTGCGCGTGTTGCAATGGAAGCTGAGACATCAGCCTTCAGACGGTGCATCACGGTTGGGCCCACAAGTCTGTTGATGGAGTTGGCCACTAGTTCCATGCTGAAAAGGTTGGGCTCCAAGCTCTGTACAAAGCCCTGTGCCAGACTCCTCCAAGCTTCCTGATGTTGAAGGCAGGGTTTCTGACAGGTTTCTGACAATGCACTAAGCATTTTGTTGTATAAACTCATCAGCATTCTTCTGTAGCCTGGCCCATCGAAATTCTCATCTGAGTCCTGTGCAGCAGAACTCGTGTGCAACTTCATCCTTTAGTGAACTGGCACCTGTACTATCCTTGCCCTGGCAGCTATATACTTTTGCTTGGTAGCTCACCATGTCCTGCCTCTATGCTATCCTCTAAGATACACACAAGCCGGAATTTTACACCACCCCGGAGCAGGCTGGGAAGCTGTGCGTGGGATGGTAGGGGGCGGGGGGGTGAGTTGGTGTGTGGGGGGAGGGTGGGAGGTGCCATAAAATTCGGTGGGATGGTGGGGGGATGCTATGCCTGTCGTCTACCCACCTCCACTAATTAATGGTCGCTTAACGACCTCTTCCCACAGCCGCTGGTATTTTACCTGGTGGCCTGACTGCGGGCTCGGGGGTGGGGCAGTCCGTCCTGTTTCGGCACACTGTAGAAGGCTCCCCCCATCAGCAAGGGCCGCCCTGCTTGAATAAACCCCCTGGTGATTACCCCAACCCCCCACTCCTTGCCGGTGCCTGCCTTACTGACCCTGGCAAGCCTGCCCATTTATCTTTGCTCCAGGCCTCTAGCACTGTTTTATTTATCTTTTATTTAGAGATACAGCACTGAAAGAGGTCCTTCGGCCCACCGAGTCTGTGCCAACCAACAACCACCCATTTACACTAATCCTACATTAATCCCATATTCTCTACCACATCCCCACCATTCTACTACCACCTCCCTACACTAGGGGCAATTTTTTTTAATGGCCAATTTACCTATCAACCTGCAAGTCTTTGGAGATGGGAGGAAACCGAAGCACCCGGCGGAAACCCATGCAGACACAGGGAGAACTTGCAAACTCCGCACAGGCAGTACCCAGAACTGAACCCGGGTCGCTGGAGCTGTGAGGCTGCGGTGCTAACCACTGCGCCACTGTGCCACCCACTGCTCCTGGTCCTGGGTCTACTGCAGTCCCAACATTGGCCACCACTCCTGGTGGCACTACTGGGACTGAAGAGTTGTCGGCTGTCTGATTGGTCTGCAGCTCTTGGAGGCAGGACATCCTGCATCAGCAGGGAGAAGCCACGACCTCAGACAAATAACTGTCTGATAATCGTAAAATCCGGTAGTAGCTTCCAGGGCCGGCGGGGGTGGGCTCTGTCCCAACTTTCGAGCTGGTGGGCAGGCCACTGTCTCTGCATTAACTCTCAGCCACAGTGTCAGCTGGCGCATATGAGTGTGCAATCAAGTGATGGTGTGTCTTCACCTTCACTGCCTTCCTGCTCTTTCTCCACTCTCTGTGCAGGTTACTACGAATATATGAACATATGAATTAGGAGCAGGAATAGGTCATTCGGCCCCTTGAGCCTGCTCCGTCATTTGATATGATCATGACTGATCTGATTGTGGCCTTAACTCTACTTTCCTGTACCCTTTGACTCCCTTGTCAATCAAGAATCTAGCTAACTCAGCCTTAAAAATATTCAATGACCCAACCTCTCTGGGCAAGAGAATTCCACAGCTTAATGACCATCTGGGAGAAAACATTTCTTCTCATCTCCATCTTAAATGGGAGACCCCTTATTTTTAAACTGTGTCCCCTGGTTCTAGTCTCTCTCATGAGGGGAAACATCCTCTCGGCATCCACCCCGTCAAGTCCCCTCAAGATCTTCTATGTTTCAATAAGATCACCACTCATTCTTGGATATCTGAAAGGAAAAAGGCACAAGGTAAGGTTGTGGTGAGGGGAGGTGGGGCAAGTAAGCGGTGCATGCTTACAACATCTACAGCTGGGAAGTCAGAAGAGATTGTAGGATGAGAAAGAAGTGTGATGTGAGAAGGGGGATTAGGTATGAGGATACCATCTTCTTCAATGGATTCAGCCCCGTCACTGGCCGTAGCCTCAGCAATGCTCCTTCTTATAATGGCCAGCACTGCCTCCTCCATGGTGGGTTAGAACATGTAGGCTGGTCTGTCTGCCTGTGGTTATTTCCTGCTGCCTCCAGTTGTGTGCCATCCTGTCCTGCAAGAGAGGGAAGTGTGTCAGTGAGGGTCATGCAATATGATGTGATTGTGATGCGGCTGCGATGGCTGAATACCTGGCAGTGTCTGCAAGCTGTGAGATGTGGGTGTGAAGCTTGCAACAGTGCTAAGTGTATGAGGGTGAGGTGAAGCATATGAATGTTAGGTATGAGTCCTGGTAATAGGTGAGTAATGGGGGAGGTGTGGTGATTATTAACAGTGTCTGAGGCTACTGCTGCAGTTGGTAGGATATGGCATTTAAAGGAATGTGACGTGATACATTTTGGCAGGAAGAACGAGGAGAGGCAATATAAAATAACGGATACAATTTAAAGGGGGTGGAGTAGTAGAGGGACCTGGGGGTATTTGTGCACAAACCATTGAGGGTGAGAGGGCAGGTTGAGTAAGCAGTTAATAAAGCATACAGGATCCTGGGCTTTATAAATAGGAGCATAGCGTACAAAAGCAAGAAGGTTATGATGTAAAAACAAAAAGTGCTGGAAATACTCAGCAGGTCTGGCAGCATCCGTGGAGAGAGAAGCAGAGTTAACGTTTTAGGTCAGTGACCTTTCTTCAGAACTGGCAAAGGTTAGAAATGTAATAGGTTTTAAGCAAATAAAGTGGGGGTGGGGCAAGAGATAACAAAAGTGAAGGTGTTGATAGGACAGAGAATCAGAGAGATTAACTGACAAGGGGGTCATGGGGCAAAGGCAAAGTGTGTGCTAATGGTGTGTTGAAAGACGAATCAATAGTGTAGAGAGGGTGTTAAATGACAGAATAATGAACAGCCCTGGTCAAAAGCACAAATGTGAAAAAAACAGTGGGGCAGGCACATGGTAAAAAAAGAAGAATGGAACAAACTAATACAAAACTGACCTGAGACGTTAACTCTGCTTCTCTCTCCACAGATGCTGCCAGACCTGCAGAGTATTTCCAGCACTTCTTGTTTTTATTTCAGATTTCCAGCAACTGCAGTATTTTGCTTTTATTTTAAGGTTGTGATGTACCTGTATAAAATATTGGTTCGGCTTCAACTGGAGTATTGTGTCCAATTTGGGACATAGCACCTTAGGAGAGATGTGAAGGCATTACAGAGGTTGCAGGAAAGATTTATGAGAATGGTTTCAAGGATGCGGGACTTCAGTTGTGTGGATAGATTAGAGAAACTGGTACTCTTCTCCTTGAAGAAGAGAAGATTAAGAGGAGATTTGATAGTGGTTTTCAAAATCATGAGGGGTCTGGACAGAGTAGATAGGAAGAAACTGTTCCTGTTGGCAGAAGGGTTGAGAACCAGTGGACACTGATTTAAGGTGATTGGCAAAAGAAGCAACAGTGCCATGAGGAAAAACCTTTTTACAGAGTGAGTGGTTAGGATCTGGAATGCACTGCCTAAGAGTGTGATGGAGGCAGATTCAATCGTGGCTCTCAAAAGAGAATAGGATAATTATCTGAAGAGAAAAAATTTGTAGGGCAACGGGAAAAGACGGGGGAGTGGGACGAGATGTGTTACTCTTACAGAGAGCTGGCACAGACATGATGGGCCAAATGCCTTCTGTGCTGTAACCATTCTATGATTCTATAAATGCATTCACTAACCTTGATCAATTGTGTGAACTCCTTGGGGCTATACTCCTGGCATCTGCCTCCGCAGTTATCTGTTCCCACTGCCATCTCATCACTTGTCTGGAGGGCATCCTGCCACTCTGCAGATATGTGACATCTCCTCCTTTCCACTTCCTCCACCGAGATCATAAGTGCAAACCTTAGTGTATGCTCCCTCTTATGGTCAACTGTTGCTGTTTGTTGCACAGCAGTCTTCTGAATGATCTCAGTATCTCCAGCAGTCACAACACACCTTCCCTTTAAACAGCACAGGCTATCTTCAAGTAGTGCAAGCAAGTACCAGTCTCATAAATCTTTTCTGCAATCTCTGTAATGCCTTCACATTCCTTCTAAAATGCCGATGTGTGCAAAGGAGGACACCAATAACTTCCCAGAAATGTTAGGGAACCAAAGGTCCAATGAGAGGGAGGAACTGAAGGAAATCAGTATTAGTAAAAAAAAGTGCTAGGGAAATTAATGTGGTTAAAGGCAGACAAATCCCCAGGGCCTGATAATCTACATCCCAAAGTACTAAAGGAAGTGGCCCTGGAAATAGTGGATGCAATGGTGGTCATCTTCCAAAATTCTATAGACTCTGGAGCAGTTCCTACAGATTGGAGGGTGCCAAATGTAACCCCACTATTTAAAAAAGGAGGGAGAGAAAACACAAGGAATTACAGACCAGTTAGCCTTACATCAGTAGTGGGGAAAATGCTAGGGTCTATTATAAAGGATGTGATAGCAGAACACCTGGAAAGCATAAACAGGATTGGGCAACATCAGCATGGGTTTACGAAAGGGAAATCATGCTTAACAAATCTACTGGAGTTTTTTGAGGATGTAACTAGTAGAATATGTAAGGGGAACCAGTGGATGTGGTATATTTGGATTTTCAGAAGGCTTTTGATAAGGTCCCACACAAATGGATAGTGTACAAAATTGAAGCACATGGGACTGGGAGTAATATACTGGCATGGATTGAGAATTGGTTGACAGACAGGAAACAGAGAGTAGGAATAAACGTGTCTCTTTTCGGGTGGCAGGCAGTGACTTGTGGGGTACCGCAGGGATCAGTGCTTGGGCCCCAGCTATTCACAATATATATGGGTGAGGGAACTAAATGTAACATTTCCAAGTTTGCAGATGACACAAAACAGGGGGGGAATGTGAGCTGTGAGGAGGATGCAAAGAGGCTCCGATGTGATTTGGACAAGTTGGATGAGTGGGCAAATGCATGTCAGATGCAGTATAACATGGATAAATGTGAGGTTATCCACTTTGGTTCTAATAATAGAAAGGCAGATTATTATCTGAATGGTGATAGATTGGGAAAGGGGGAGGTGCAACGTGACCTGGGTGTCCTTGTACACCAGTCCCTGAAAGCAAGCATTCAGGTGCAACAAGCAGTTAGGAAGGCGAATGGTAAGTTGGCCTTCATTGCAAGAGGGTTTGAGTACAGGAGCAAGGATATTTTACTGCAATTCTACAGGGCCTTGGTGAGACCACATGTGGAGTACTGTGTGCAGTTTTGGTTTCCTTATCTGAGCAAGGATGTTCTTGCCATGGAGGGAGTGAAAAGAAGATTTACTAGGCTGATTCCTGGGATGGCAGGATTGACGTATGAGGAGAGATTGGGTCGACTAGGCCTATATTCACTAGAATGTAGAAAGATGAGAGGGAATCTCATAGAAACCTATAAAATTCTAACAGGACTAGTCAGGCTAGATGCAGGGAGGATGTTCCCGATGACTGGGGAGTCCAGAATCAGAGGTCACAGTCTCAGGATACGGGGTATGCCGTTTAGAACTGAGATGAGGAGAAATTTCTTCACTCAGAGGGTGGTGAACATGTGGAATTCTCTACAGCAGAAGGCAGTGGAGGCCAAGTCATTAAATATATTCAAGAAGGAGATATATATTTCTTAATGCCAAAGGGATCAAGGGATATGGGGAGAAAGCGGGAACAGGGTACTGAATTAAACAATCAGCCATGTTCGTTTTTAAATGGCGGAGCAGGCCCCAAGGGCCGAATAGCCTACTCCTGCTCCTATTTTCTTTGTTTTCTATGTTTCTATGTGCAGCCAATGAATGGTTCGGTTAGTATTGGCTGAGCAGGCAGTACAAATTTGCATTAAATGGATGTGGCATGGGTATACGTGCATTGTCATACCTGCCCCCATTTTCAAGGGGCCATCCAATTTAGCCCTCTCAGTCTTTTAAAATACAAAGATTGGTATCACTCAATCACTGTTTATCTCTTATTCCTCTTAAGCTTGGTGTGTTCTATTCACTTAGGTTTCTCAGGAGAAGAGCTAACCTTGGAAAGAATGTCACATGTTAGTCAGACTTCAAAGAGTAGGGAAGGATAATTGTTGGGACTAGCGCATTTAGTTATGAGAAGAGATTGTCAGGAATGAAATAAGAAAATTGAAAGGGATCATAATCTAGTCTTTAAAACTCTGAGAAGTGTAAAATGAAGCAGGAAGATTTTGATTTAAGCATTTTTGTGGTGGGCAGTATTTTTTGGACATTGTTGATCACCCACATTATGATTCTTTTAGCAAGTGTTTATATATACAGGGAATCAATCTTTTTCCTGGAAACTTTGGGCTGAATTTTGCCGTGGGCCTTGAGAACCTGATGTTGGGACCATTTCCAGGTCCTAAGTCCGTGTGTTTCAGTAGTGCGCCCGCCAGCCTAATTTTATGGAAGGCAGCCAATTAACAAGGCTGCATCCACATTTGCCTCCAAATAAGGACAGCGGATGGTTTCCGGAGGCAGGAGCTCAGGACAGTGTAGCCCACTGCACTGTGTAACCAGCGGGAGCGCTGCTGAGGCCCATGTTACAAGCTCACAGGACAACAGCATTGCTTAACTGTGTCTTTTAATGAACTGACTGTGATGGCTGCCTCCAGTCAGAGTGCCTCATGGTAGAGGTCACATGACGATGGCAAGCCAGGAGGCACATTAGTACAGTATTGCATTTCTATCACAAACATCCCCCTTTTGATACAAAAAAACCAAAAAAAATTTTCATGTATTATCATTTACACTGAGTTGCCCAAGTTACCCACGATGCACACAACTGTTCTCATGCATTAGCAGTTCGTCATTCTTGTCAGCACATGCATGGCACACAAAGTCTTTACATCATGCCGGTCTCTTAATGGTGCACGTACGCATTGTCATTGTCTGTTCATCTGGTTGATTTTCTTTCTCTGGCGAGCATCGTTCCCTTGTCACTTGTTGCCATGGTAACTGTTGCTGTTTGATTTCTGTTGTTGGGGTGCTGTAGACCTCTGGGGCTGATAGTTGCTTTGTGGTCCGTGCAGTTCGTGAGTTCTCATCTTCCCGATCGGCCGCCTGTCGTGAAGGAACAGCTTCTGCAGCTGTGCGTGTGTGCCTGTGGTTGTGACGGAATCTCTGGTCCTTTACTTCCACCGCACATGATCGAGGTGACAACTGCTCTATGCAGGTCCTATGTTGCCACTTGGGCTGACTCTTGTTGAGTGTCTCGAAGGTTTGTATGCTGACTGGCTCTTCAATGCTCAATTCTGGCAATATTTCGGCAGTTTTGTCAAAATGAAATTTGACTTTCTGCCGTTTCACCTTGATTTTTTCTGCCCGCTCTATGGAATCCAAGCGCTCCTTCCCCAAAGCCTCCAGCTCGGGTGCCTGAACAGACCGCTGCCAGATCTTCCTCCTCTTCACTGCCTGTATGACTCACGTCACCTTGTGACTGGCAAAGGTGCTCTTGTTCCGGTGCCCGGTCCTGTAGACCATCTCCTGGATTTGCTCTTCCTTAATCAGAGGACAGGGCTTTTGCGAGGCCTTCTTTTCTGCAACATCTTCCACCTTAATTATCTGCTCTGTTTTTATGTTCTTCTTTTTCATGGCTTTCTTCCTCAGACTCGACTCAATTCCTCAGTGGTTTGCATAGAAGCTCTTTAGCATCTCTTTTTGCACGTTGAGGGTTACCAGTCCAAGCTTTAAACTTGCGTCGGCTGAGATGAGTGGCATTTGCTTGCCGTCTGTGATCTGGAACTCCAGATTCATTCTTGTCACTGCATTGGGCTCTCAGAGTAATTTGTCTTCTCGGCGTTAGTATGGTGCCATCATATAGCCTCAACCTTACTTTCGAAGGCTTCAATTTTGGATTGCCATGTTGAGCCATTTCGCACAGGTCTGTGAAGGTCATTATGTTGCATGATGCACCAGAGTCTATCTGGCACTTTATGTTGACTTGAGGTTCTCCTTCTGCAGTCATCATTCCAACAGTCACAAGCCATTTATCACCGATTGACCTGTCTGAAGCAACCTGTTGTATGTTGTATAGTGATTTGTCAGAATCTTCAGCTGACATCTCTCCAGTGGCCATCTGTACCTGCTTGTTGTGCTTCCTGCTAGCCAAGTACTTGCATGCAGAATGATTCAGCTTCTTACAGTGAGAACTCTGCTTTCCCCACGCTGGATATGCCTTCTTTTCCTGTGCATGATGTCCTCTGGAGTATTTGCATCCTGCCCTTTTTCCGTGATCCTTCTGCCCTTTTAGCCGGGACTGCCTATCAGCATAATGCAAGGCCTGTTCTGTTTTGTCATGAATATGCTCTAGCTGCTGATTTACAACCTCAGCACTTCTGCACATGTTGATCACTGAGAGTAAGTTTGTCTTCACTCAGTAGACGTGCTGTCACTGTGAGATCTCTTATCTTTAGCAAACAGGGTTAAGGAAAATCCCAAAGCCTTTTATTCATATATAAGGAGAAAGAGGGTAACTAGAGAAAAGATTGGCCCACTAAAGGACAAAGGAGGAATGTTATGCTTGGACTCAGAGAAAATGGGTGAGATTCTAAACGAGTACTTTGCATCGGTATTCACCGAGGAGAGGGACATGACGGATGTTGAGGTTAGGAACAGATGTTTGATTACTCTAGGTCAAGTCGGCATAAGGAGGGAGGAAGTGTTGGGTATTCTAAAGGGCATTAAGGTGGACAAGTCCCCAGGTCCAGATGGGATCTATCCCAGGTTACTGAGGGAAGCGAGAGAGGAAATAGCTGGGGCCTTAACAGATATCTTTGCAGCATCCTTAAACACGGGTGAGGTCCCGGAGGACTGGAGAATTGCTAATGTTGTCCCCTTGTTTAAGAAGGGTAGCAGGGATAATCCAGGTAATTATAGACCGGTGAGCCTGACGTCAGTGGTAGGGAAGCTGCTGGAGAAGATACTGAGGGATAGGATCTATTCCCATTTGGAAGAAAATGGGCTCATCAGTGATAGGCAACATGGTTTTGTGCAGGGAAGGTCATGTCTTACCAACTTAATAGAATTCTTTGAGGAAGTGACAAAGTTGATTGATGAGGGAAGGGCTGTCGATGTCATATACATGGACTTCAGTAAGGCGTTTGATAAGGTTCCCCACGGCAGGCTGATGGAGAAAGTGAAGGCGCTTGGGGTCCAAGGTGTACTAGCTAGATGGATAAAGAACTGGCTGGGCAACAGGAGACAGAGAGTAGCAGTAGAGGGGAGTTTCTCAAAATGGAGACGTGTGACCAGTGGTGTTCCACAGGGATCCGTGCTGGGACCACTGTTGTTTGTGATATACATTAATGATTTGGAGGAAAGTATAGGTGGACTGATTAGCAAGTTTGCAGACGACACTAAGATTGGTGGAGTAGCAGATAGTGAAGGGGACTGTCAGAGAATACAGCAGAATATAGATAGATTAGAGAGTTGGGCAGAGAAATGGCAGATGGAGTTCAATCAGGGCAAATGCGAGGTGATGCATTTTGGAAGATCCAATTCAAGAGTGAACTATACAGTAAATGGAAAAGTCCTGGGGAAAATTGATGTCCAGAGAGATTTGGGTGTTCAGGTCCACTGTTCCCTGAAGGTGGCAACGCAGGTAAATAGAGTGGTCAAGAAGGCATACGGCATGCTTTCCTTCATCGGACGGGGCATTGAGTACAAGAGTTGGCAGGTCATGTTACAGTTGTATAGGACTTTGGTTCGGCCACATTTGGAATACTGCGTACAGTTCTGGTCGCCACATTATCAAAAGGATGTGGATGCTTTGGAGAGGGTGCAGAGGAGGTTCACCAGGATGTTGCCTGGTATGGAGGGCGCTAGCTATGAAGAGAGGTTGAGTAGATTAGGATTATTTTCATTAGAAAGACGGAGGTTGAGGGGGGACCTGATTGAGGTGTACAAAATCATGAGAGGTATAGACAGGGTGGACAGCAAGAGGCTTTTTCCCAGAGTGGGGGTTTCAATTACTAGAGGACACGAGTTCAAAGTGAAAGGGGAAATGTTTAGGGGGGATATGCGTGGAAAGTTCTTTACGCAGAGGGTGGTGGGCACCTGGAACGCGTTGCCAGCGGAGGTGGTAGACGCGGGCACGATGGAGTCTTTTAAGATGTATCTAGACAGATACATGAATGGGCAGGAAGAAAAGAGATACAGAACCTTAGAAAATAGGCGACATGTTTAGAGAGAGGATCTGGATCGGCGCAGGCTTGGAGGGCCGAAGGGCCTGTTCCTGTGCTGTAATTATCTTTGTTCTTTGTTCTTTAATACAATCCTGTCATTAATTAGACCATCTTTTAGTTGCACAAATTCACCGAATTGTGTGAGCTGTGTTAATGCAGTCACATATTGAGCAATGGATTCTTTTTCACCTTTTTCACTAACATTGAACACATACCGTTCAGAGGTTACCTTCACTTGGGGTTCAAAGCATGCCTTCAAGGCTTTCAAAATTTCTGCGGTCCAATTTTTATGTTCTTCAGGAAAATTTAGGGTGGAATACATTTTGTAACAGTCTCTCCCCAACAGTGATAAAAGTGTAGCTACGCGTAGCTGCTCTGGTTTGTTAATTAAATCTATCACAATTTCATAATTTTGCCATTGCGAGTGGAAAAACTGCCAGTTGTGCTTCATATCACCTTTCATTTCGACCGGCACAAGAAGAGGAAAATTTGCAGCCATTGTCATACCCTGTGCTTTCAGCTGTTTCTTTGTTCCTTTTCTGTGGCTTCCTGTGACTTTTAGCAGCTTTTAGCAGTTGTGACCGTTCCTGTGGCCTTTGTTCCATAGCTGTGCTTCTTCACCACTCAATCTCAGCTCCACTCTAACACCATGTTATGAACTCACGGGACAACAACCTTGCTTCAACTGTGTCTTTTAATGAACTGACTGTGATGGTTGCCTCCAGTGAGAGTGCCTCATGGTAGAGGTCACATGACTACAGCAAGTCAGGAGGCACATTGGTACAGTATTGTATTTTTATTCCAAACAGGCCAAGCAGCTGAGACATCATTTGGCTCCTGGTGTTCAGAGACATTCTTCTCCACGAATTCAACACTCAATTCCAAAGCTTTGAGATGGGACGACAGTAGCCTTGTCACTTTCTGCTGGTATCAGTTAAATCTCAATCATATGTAATGCAGTGTCCACCTCCCGCTGTGCAGCCGCCTTCTCTTACTTGCCAGGGTGCCAACACAGCGGCACAGTGGTACAGTGTTTATCACCACAGCCTCACAGCTCCAGCAACCTGGGTTTGGTTCTGGCTACTGCCTGTGTGGAGTTTGCAAGTTCTCCCTGTCACCGTGTGGGTTTCATATGGGTGCTCCAGTTTCCTCCCACATGCCAAAGACTTGTGGGTTGATAGGTAAATTGGCCATTGTAAAAATTGCCCCTAGTGTATGTAGGTGGTAGGAGAATTGTGGGGATGTGAGAGGGACAATGGGATTAATGTAGGACTAGTATAAATGGGTGGCTGATGGTCAGTGTGGACTCGGTGGGCCAAAGAGCCTGTTTCGATGCTGTATCTCTCGATGACCTTCTAGCAGCAAGTCATTAGTTTTCTATCAGAAGTGCGAACTTTGGTTGATTTTTCTTGATCCTTGTACAGGAACACAGTGGTTAATTTTGGTATTCTTGTAATTACAAAGAAGTATCCTTAAAATAATTTATGGTGTGTTCTCATCAAAACTTTCAGTTATTCAGCCAATGTTTCAACAGAAACTGCAATATTTTTAATAGATTTGATTGTAATGGGAAGTTGAGGCAAGAGTAACTGTTTGTGGTTTCTCAATATAGTTCCTCCAAATAGTATTGCAATTTTTTTTTGTCACTGTAATGTTAATTTTGAGATTAATGGTTTTTAATACCGCTATTTGATATGATTGTTCCAGTCTTTTACTGGAAGTAGGACTATAATAGCATATCTGACTCAATACTGGCCACATGATTGCTTCACACCACAGGTTCATTAACTGAAATTGCTGAACAGTTTTTTTAAATTCACACATTCCCACTTTCAATTTAGGCAGGCTGTTTAGTTTTTTGCATTAATGATGCTCTCATTCGAGGTGGTCGCTTGTAATCGACCTGGGGCATTGGACTTTTGTCCAATGCCACCTTAGTGGCCTTTCAGAAAAACAGGGCCAACCGTAAATACAAAGTCTTTTTTTAAACGGGGTCATTGCTCCAAATTTCAATTCAGAATGAAGACTTGCATTTATATATCACCTTTCATGATGTCAAGATGTCCCAAAGCGATTTACAACCAATGATATACTTTTGAAGCATAATCACTGTTGTAATTAGTTTAGTGAAAAAGATTAATGAAGACAAATGTAGGTCCCTTACAGTCAGAAATGGGGGAAATTATAATGGGGAACAAAGAAATGGCAGAACAATTAGACACATACTTTGGTTCTGTCTTCACAAAGGAGGACACCAATAACCTCCCAGAAATGTTAGGGAACCAAAGGTCTAATGAGAGGGAGGAACTGAAGGAAATCAGTATTAGTAAAAAAAAAGTGCTAGGGAAATTAACGGGGTTAAAGGCAGACAAATCCCCAGGGCCTGATAATCTACATCCCAGAGTACTAAAGGAAGTGGCCCTGGAAATAATGGATGTATTGGTGGTCATCTTCCAAAATTCTATAGACTCTGGAGCAGTTCCTACAGATTGGAGGGTGGCAAATGTAACCCCACTATTTAAAAAAGGAGGGAGAGAAAACACAAGGAATTACAGACCAGATAGCCTTACATCAGTAGTGGGGAAAATGCTAGATTCTATAATAAAGAAAGTGATAGCAGAACACCTGAAAGCATAAACGGGATTGGACAAAGTTAGCATGGGTTTACGAAAGGGAAATCATGCTTAACAAATCTACTAGCGTTTTTTGAGGATGTAACTTGTAGAATAGATAAGGGGAACTAGTGTATTTGGATTTTCAGAAGGCTTTCGATAAGGTCCCACACAAAAGGATAGTGTACAAAATTAAAGCACATGGGATTAGGGGTAATATACTGGCATGGATTGAGAGTCGGTTGACAGACAGGAAACAGAGAGTAGGAATAATCGGGTCTTTTCCGGGTGGCAGGCAGTGACTTGTGGGGTACCGTAGGGATCAGTGCTTGGGCCTCAGCTATTCACAATTAATGACTTGGTGAGGGAACTAAATGTAACATTTCCAAGTTTGCAGACGACACAAAGCTGGGGGGGGCGGGTGCGGGGGGCATGTGAGCTGTGAGGAGGATGCAAAGAGGCTCCAATGTGATTTGGACAAGTTGGGTGAGTTGGCAAATGCATGGCAGATGCAGTATAACATGGATAAATGTGAGGTTATCCACTTTGATTCTAAAAACAGAAAGGCAGATTATTATCTGAATGGTGATAGATTGGGAAAGGGGCAGGTGCAACAAGACCTGGGTGTCCTTGTATACCAGTCGCTGAAAGCAAGCATTCAGGTGCAGCAAGCAGTTAGGAAGGCGAATGGTATGCTGACCTTCATTGCAAGAGGATTTGAGTACAGGAGCAAGGATGTCTTACTGCAGTTATACAGGGCCTTGGTGAGACCACATGTGGTATATTGTGTGCAGTTTTGCTCTCCTT
This sequence comes from Heterodontus francisci, assembly GCF_036365525.1. Classification (NCBI taxonomy): domain Eukaryota; kingdom Metazoa; phylum Chordata; class Chondrichthyes; order Heterodontiformes; family Heterodontidae; genus Heterodontus; species Heterodontus francisci. The sequence continues at coordinate 50,010,414 of NC_090371.1, forward strand.
ATCTGAGGAAGGATGTTCTTGCCATAGAGGGAGTGCAAAGGAGATTTACTAGGCTGATTCCTGGGATGGCAGGATTGACGTATGAGGAGAGATTGGGTCGACTAGGCCTATATTCACTAGAGTTTAGAAGAATGAGAGGGGATCTCATAGCAACTTATAAAATTCTAACAGGACTAGATAGGCTAGATACAGGGAGGATGTTTCCGATGACTGGGGAGTTCAGAACCAGTGGTCACAGTCTCAGGATACGGGATATGCCATTTAGAACCGAGATGAGGTGGAATTTCTTCACTCAGAGGGTGATGAACTTGTGGAATTCTCTACCGCAGAAGGCAGTGGAGGCCAAATCATTAAATATATTCAAAAAGGAGAGGGATATATTTCTTAATGCCAAAGGGATCACGGGATATGGGGAGAAAGTGGGAATAGGATACTGAATTAGACGATCAGCCATGATCTTTTTTGAAGGGCCGAATGGCCTACTCCTGCTCCTATTTTCTATTTTTCTATGTAATTTAGGAAATGCAACAGCCAATTTACGCACAGCAAACTCCCACAAACAGCAATGTGATGATGACCAGATAATCTGTTTTTGTGCTGTTGATTGAGGGATTTTTTGATGTTTCAATAAATATTGATCAAAACATTCCAGATAATTCAAATAAGCACAGAAAATGGTAGAAACACTCAGCAGGTCTGTTAGCATCTGTGGTGAGAGAAACAGAGTCAACGATTCAGGGCTATGACCTTTCATCAGAACTTGATGCTGCTAGACGTGCTGAGTGTTTCCAACATTTAATGTTTTATTTCAGATTTCCAGTATCCACAGTATTTTGCGTCGGTATTCGTACTCCAGATAACTCTGCTGATCTTCCTTGAAATAGTGCCTGGCATTTCTTACATCCACCTGAGAGAGTAGACAGGACCTCAGTTTAATGTCGCATCAGAAAGATGGAGCTTCCAACAATGCAGCACTCCCTCCATACTAGGCTGGAGTGTCAGCCTTGATTGTTGTGCTCAAGTCCTGGAGTAGGACAACTTTCTTACTTAGAGGCAAGTGGGCTACCAACTGAGCCACCGCTAACACATACACATGAAGTGCTTTGGGGTGGTCTAGGGACATGAATGGATCTATATAAATATAAAGTTTTTCTTTCTTTGCAGCAAATTGATTAATAAATACATATACAACGGAAACAGGTCCATCTTGAGGTGCTCCCGAGGACTCCAGCCTGCCTCAGCAGCGCCCACCTCTTATGGTGGCACTGCTGAAGCTTTTGATTAGGCCAGAAGGGCTCCTTGAAGACCTTTGGTGGGGTAGGACGTTCTGTTGATAGCATGCCTCCTTCTTCCTCTGTGCACAGCTTCCGCTCTCTGCAGCCTGTGCTCCAACTCCCGGTCATATTGCAGGGCAAGAGGGACTCCAACTGTAGTCCATCCATCATTCTAGTAGGCTTCCATTTTTACAGGGCAGAATACTCCTCTGACCTCTCTGTCAGGATGCAGAAAACACTGCCTTCAAATTCAACAAGTCATCAAAACTCCTCCAAGAATGCGCCACAGTACTTCCACAAACCTTGCAAGAGCAAAAGTAAGTCAAAAACACCTGCGAGTTGGCTAACTGGCCCTTTAATAAATGCCAGTGGGGACGTTGTGGGGGGTTGGGGGTGCCTTCATGCATCTGATTATATGTTCAGCTGTGACTGAATAGGAGAGGGCATTAACTGGACATCCAAATTGGCAGAACTTGCATCAAATCAGACAAAGTGGTTGATTGACATCATGATCTGCCCACTCTGCATGCTTCCGGCATCACTGAGCAGGTTATTGCTAAGCAAGTGCCGCTTGATGGCACCGTTGATGACACCTTCCATCACTTTACTGATGATTGAGAGTAGGCTGATGGGGCGGTAATTGGCTGGGTTGGACTTGTCCTGCTTTTTGTGTACAGGACATACCTGGGCAATTTTCCACATTGCAGGGTAGATGCCAGTGTTGTAGCTGTACTGGAACAGCTTGGCTAGGGGCGCGGCAAGTTCTGGAGCACAGGTCTTCAGTACTATTGCCAGAATATTGTCAGGGCCCATAGCTTTTGCAGTATCCAGTGTCTTCAGTCGTTTCTTGATATCACACGGAGTGAATCGAATTGGCTGAAGTCTGGCATTTGTGATGCTGGGGACTTTAGGAGGAGGCCGAGATGGATCATCAACTCGGCATTTCTGGCTAAAGATCGTTGCAAATGCCTCTGCGTTATCTTTCGCACTGATGTGCTGGGCTCCCCCATCATTGAGGATGCCGATATTTGTGGAGCCACCTCCTCCAGTTAGTTGTTTAATTGTCCACCACCATTCACGGCTGGATGTGACAGGACTGCAGAGCTTAGATCTGATCCGTTGGTTATGGAATCGCTTAGCTCTGTCTATCACATGCTGCTTACACAGTTTGGCACGCAGATAGTCCTGTGTTGTAGCTTCATCAGGTTGACACCTCATTTTGAGGTATGCCTGGTGCTGTTCCTGGCATACCCTCCTGCACTCTTCATTGAACCAGGGTTGGTCTCCTGGCTTGATGGTAATGGTAGAGTGGGGGATATGCTGGACCATGAGGTTACAGATTGTGGTTGAGTACAATTCTGCTGCTGCTGATGGCCCATAGCGCCTCATGGATGCCCAGTTTTGCATTGCTAGATCTGTTCAAAATCTATCCCATTTAGCACGGTGGTGATAGTGTCACACAACACGATGGACGGTATCCTCAATGTGATGGCGGGACTTCGTCTCCACAAGGACTGCACGGTGGTCACTCCTACCAATACTGTCATGGACAGAAGCATCTGCGGCAGGCAGATTGGTGAGGACAAGGTCAAGTATGTTTTCCCCTTGTGTTGGTTCCCCCACCACCTGCCGCAGACCCAGTCTAGCAGCTATGTCCTTTAGGACTCGGCCAGCTCGGTCAGTAGTGGTGCTACCGAGCTACTCTTGGTGATGAACATTGAAGGTCCCCCACCCAGAGTACATTTTGAGTCCTTGCCACCCTCAGTGCTTCCTCCAAGTGGTGTTCAACATAGAGGAGTACTGAGTCGCAGCTGAGGGAGGGCGGTAGGTGGTAATCAGTAGGAGGTTACCTCGCCCATATTTGACCTGATGTCATGAGACTTCATGGGGTCCTGAATCGATGTTGAGGACTCCCAAGCCAACTCCCTCCCTATTGTATTCCACTGTGCCACTACCTCTGCTAGGTCTGTCCTGTCGGTGGGACAGGACGTACCCAGGGATGGTGATGGCAGTGTTTGGGACGTTGTCTGTAAGGTATGATTCCATGAGTATGACTATGTCAGGCTGTTGCTTGACTAATCTGTGAGACAGCTCTCCCAACTTTGGCACAATCCCCTAGATGTTAGTAAGGAGGACTTTGCAGGGTCGACAGGGCTCGGTTTGCCGTTGTCATTTCTGGTGCCTAGGTCGATGCCGGGTGGTCCATCCGGTTTCTTTCCTTTTTATTGACTTCGTAGCGGTTAGTTACAACTGAGTGGCTTGCTCGGCCATTTCAGAGGGCATGTAAGAGTTAACCACATTGCTGTGGGTCTGGAGTCACATGTAGGCCAGACCAGGTAAGGACAGCAGATTTCCTTCCCTAAAGGACATAAGTGAACCAGATGGGTTTTTACAACAATCGACAATGGTTTCATGGCCATCATTAGACTAGCTTTTGATTCCAGATTTATTAATTAAATTCAAATTCCACCTTCTGCTGTGGTGGGATTCGAACCCATGCCCCCAGAGAAATAACTTGGGTCTCAGGGTTACTAGTCCAGGGATAATACCACTACGCCACCGCCTACCACCGTCTACTCTTTCTTTCCTTTACAGCCTAGGATGCATTTTGTCTGGGCCTGGGGATTTGTCCACTTTCAATGTTAAACCCCATAATACTTCCTCTCTCAGTATCTTAACTTCCTCTAATATTTCACATTTCTCCCTGAATGCAATGTCTGTATCGTCCCTCTCTTTCATGAAAACAGATGCAAAGTATTCCTTAAGAACCATAACAACATCCTTCGCCTCCACACACAGGTTGCCCCTCTGGTCTCTAATAGGCCCTCCTCTTTCTTTAGTTATCCTCTTGCTCTTTATGTATTTATAAAAAAATCTTTGGATTTTCCTTGCCAATACTTTTCCTGCCCTCTCTTTGCTTTCCTAATTTCCTTTTTCATTTCACCCCTATACTTTTTATATTCCTCTCGGTTTTCTGCAGTATTGAGCCCTTGTTTTTTTTTATTCTTTTGTGGGATGTGGCTGTCACTGGCAAGGCCAGCATTTGTTGCCCATCCCTAATTGCCCTTGAGAAGGTTTTAGAGACACAACGCTGAAACAGGCCCTTCGGCCCACCGAGTCTGTGCCGACCATCAACCACCCATTTTTTAGACTAATCCTACACTAATTCCATATTCCTACCACATCCCCACCTGTCCCTACCACCTACCTATACAAGGGGCAATTTATAATGGCCAATTAACCTATCAACCTGCAAGTCTTTTGGCTTGTGGGAGGAAACCGGAGCACCCGGAGGAAACCCACGCAGACACAGGGAGAACTTGCAAACTCAACACAGGCAGTACCCAGAATTGAACCCGGGTCGCTGGAGCTGTGAGGCTGCGGTGCTAACCACTGCGCCACTGTGCCTTCTTGAGCTGCCTTCTTGAACTGCTACAGCCCATCTGGTGCTGTTGGAGAGGGAATTCCAGGATTTTGATCCTGCAACAGTGAAGTATCAATGATATATTTCCAAGTGAGGATGGTGTGTGGCTTGGAGGGGGACTTGCAGGTGGCAGTGTTTCCATAGGAACATAGGGACATAGAATCATAGAACGTTTAAGGCACAGAAAGAGGCCTCTTGGCCCATCATATCTGTGCTGGCCGATAAATGACCCACCTATACTAATCTCACCTTCCAGCATTTGATCCATAGCCCTGCAGCTTACAGCACTTGAGGTGCATATCCAAACTCCTTTTGAATGGGTTGATGGTCTCTGCCTCAACTACCCTTTCAGGCAGTGAGTTCCAGACTATCACCACCCTTTGGGTGAAAACATTTTTCCTCATTTCCCCTCTAATTTTTCTATCAATAACTTTAAATCTATGCCCCCTCGTCACTGACCTGTCTGCTAAGGTGAATGGACCCTTCACCTCCACTCTATCCAGGCCTCTTAAAATGTTGTACATTTCAATCAGATCTCCCCTCAGGCTTCTCTGTTCCAAGGAAAATAACCCCAGCCTATCCAATCTTTCCTCATAGCTGCATTTTTCCAGTCCTGGCAACATCCTCATAAATCTCCTCTGTACCCTCTCTAGTGCAATTACATCCTTTCTGTAATGAGGTGACCAGAACTGCACACAGTACTTACGTTTGTGGCCTAACCAATGAGTTATACAGTTCCAGCATAACCTCCCTGCTCTTGTCTTCTATACCTCGGCTAATAAAGCAAAGGATTCCATATGCCTTCTTAACCACCTTGTCGACATGTCCTGCTACCTTCAGGGATCTGTGGACATTCACTCCAAGGTCCCTCACTTCCTCTACACTTCTCAGTATTTTCCCATTAATTGTGTATTCCTTTGACTTGTTTGACCTCCCCAATTGCATCACCTCACATTTTTCTCGGTTGAATTCCATTTGCCACTTTTCTGCCCATCTGACCAGACCATCAATATCTTCCTGCAGCCTATAGCTCTCCTCCTTGCTATCTACCACACTGCCAATCTTTGTGTCATCCGCAAACTTCTTGATCATACCCCCTACATTTACATCCAAATCGTTAATGTACATCACAAAAAGCAGGGGACCCAGTACTGAGCCCTGCAAAACGCTACTGGAAATAGCCGTCTAGTTGCTAAAACAGCCGTCAACAATTACCCTTTGTTTCCTGCCACTGAGCCAATTTTGTATCCACCTTGCTGCATTTCCCTGGATCCCATGGGATTTTATTTTTTTAACCAGTCTGCCATGTGGGACCCTTGTCAAAAGCCTTGCTAAAATCCATGTAGACCACATCAACTACACTACCCTCATCTATCTTCCTTGTTACTTCTTTACAAAATACAATCAAGTTGGTCAAACAAGATCTTCCCTTAACAAATCCATGCTGACTATCCTTGATTAACCTGTGCCTTTCTAAGTGACAGTTTATCCTGTCTCTCAGAATAGATTCCAATAATTTGCCCACTACTGAGGTTAGACTGACTGGCCTGTAATTATTCAGTCTATCCTTCGCTCCCTTTTTAAACAGAGGTATAATGTTAACAACTTTCCAATCCTCTGGCACCACACCTGTATCCAATGAGGACTGGAAAATGATGGTCAGACCCTCTGCTCTTTCCTCTCTTTCTTCTTTTAACAGGCTGGGATACATTTAATCTGGCCCTGGTGATTTATCAACTTTCAAGGATGCTAATCCTATTAATAGATCCTCTCACCCAATGTTTATCACATCCAATACTTCACACTCTTACTCCTTAACTACAATATCTGCATTGTCCCCCTCTTTTGTGAAGACAGATGCAAAATATTCATTACGAACCATACCATACCAATATCTTCCGCTCCTACACATAGATTACCTTTTTGGTCTTTTATGGGCCCTACTCTCTCCTTAGTTATCCTCTTACTCCTAATTTGTTGATAAAACATCTTTGGGTTCACCTTGATTTTGCTTGCCAATATTCTTTCATGCCCTCTCTTTGCTTTCCTAATTTCCTTTTTGTTTTCACCCCTCCACTTGCTATCCTCCTCTTGGCTTTCTGTAGTATTGAGTTCTCAGTGTCGGACATAAGCTTTCTTTTTCTGCCTTACCTTAGGAGCAGGAGTAGGCCATTCTGCCCACCGAGCCTGCCCCACAATTCAATAAGATCATGGCTGATCATCCATGTCAATGCCTTTTCCCCACACTATCCTCATAGCCCTTTATGTCATTGGTATTCAGCAGCATCTGCTGTCCTTGTTCTTCTAGGTGGAAGAGGTCGCGGGTTTGGAAGGTGCTGTTGGAGGAGGCATGGTGAATTGCCGCAGTGCTTCTTGTAGATGGGTACACACTGCTGCCACTGTGCATGAGTGGTAGAGGGAGTGAATGTTGAAGGTGGTGGATGGGGTGCCGATCAAGTGGACTGCTTTGTGTTGGATGGTGTCGAGCTTCCTGAGTGTTGTTGGAGCTGAACTCCAGGCAAGTGGAGAGTATTCCATCATATTCCTTGTGCCTTGTAGATGGTGGACAGGCTTTGGGGAGTCAGGAGGTGGGTTACTTGCCGCAGAATTCCCAGTTACCACTACCCTGAGGAACTCCTGCAGTGATGTCCTGGGGCTGAGATGATTGGCCTCCAACAACCACAGCCATCTTCCTTTGTGCTAGGCTTGACTCCAACTAGTGGAGAGTTTTCACCTTGATTCCAATTGTCTATAGTTTGTCTAAGGCTTCTTGATGCCACACTCGGTCAAAAATGCTGCCTTGATATTCAAGGCAATCATTGTCACCTCACCTCTTGAGTTCAGCTCTTTTGTCCATGTTTGGACCAAGGTGAAGAGGTCAGCAGCCGCGTGGCCCTGGCAGAACCCAAACTGAGCATCGGTGAGCAGGTATCTGTCATAAGCTTCACTTTTTCTTTATCCTCTCCTTTAAGCCATTTGACATCCGGGGGCTGTGGATTTGATCGGCCTACCCTTTTTCTTTAAGGGAATGAAGACAGGTAAGTTTTCCTGAGGAAGCTAGGGCCAGACAGGCAGGCCCTGGTGATTGTGGTGGTGGGGGGAATTGTGTGCAGTTTTTGCAGCAGCGGCGACTTAGGCATGGGGGAGGGCAGCCATTGCCCCGCAGGCCCCTCCATGGACCATGAAGCATCCATCCAGGGCGCCATCCCCGGGAATCTGCTGGGAGGCCGCCAGGGTTTACCTGGTGGTCTCCCCACTCAGCGGCAGGCCCTTCCGACGCAGGCAAAATGTCCGCGGAGGCTGGAGGTGGCCCTTAATTGGACCCTTAAGTGGCTAAGGCTCCCACCGCTGGTGATATGCCATGGCAGTGGGAAGACATCGGGCTCCGCTCCCAAAGCCTTCCCTCACCATATTGCCAGCCCTCCCGCCTCCCAGCACATCTCCAAAAGGGCTGGGAAAATTCATCTAGGAGAAGTCTGAGAGGTTTGATAGAGGTATTCAAAGTCATGAGGGGACTAGATAAAGTGGACAGGGAAAAACTGTTCCCACTCGTGAAAGGATCAATATCGAGAGGGCACAGATTTAAAGTGATTGGCAAAAGAAGCAAAAGTAACATGAGGAAAAACCTTTTCACGCAGTTAAGGTCTGGAATGCACTGCCTGAGAGTGTGGTGGAGGAAGGTTCAATCCAGGCTTTCAACAGGGAATTAGACTATTATCTGAAAAGGAAGAATATGCAGGGTTACGGGGAGAAGGAGTGGCACTGAGTGAATTGCTCATTCAGACAGCCAGTGCAGAAACGATGGGCCAAATGGCCTCCTTCTGCACTGTAACAATTCTGTGATTCTGTGAAGGAAAGGGTAACAAAGGGAGATGAGAACAAAATGGGTACAATCATTAGGGCTACCTCGGAAGATTAAACAGGAACAATAACCGAACTGCCTGTTTCTATGTTGCAATGTCAACTGACAGCTCACACAAAATCCTAGCAGAAAACTTTGCAAAATTTTGCATAACGGTGATTTACCAGGACAGCCAAATCTCTCTTAAGAGTTTGGAGCTGGGTATTCCTGTCTCTGAAGTCTCCCAATGTGGTACCACCCCTTTTAAACAAGCAGTACAGCTGGGACCCCAAGGTCATTGCAGCCTCCTGTGTGTTTTCTCACAGCCTCACAGGGCTGTATTGTATTCTCCCAGCATTATTCGCACTCAGCTATCTGTTTTAAACGAAACAGTCAGAACTGGTGACTTTGTAGCAGAAAAGTCCTTTAGACTTGACAATATTTCATTGCAAAATGTTTCTGTCTGCTTTGGGAATACTACCATTTCCCATGTGAAAAGAGTTCAGACTAAAGTAAAAGCACAGAAAAATGTACTAGCTGGGCCCATGAGAGCACCATCTGTGGGATGCAAACTTTTCTTTTAATTCATTCACAGAATGTGGGCATTACTGGCAAAGCCAGCATTATTGCCCATTCCTAAATGCCCCTGAGAAGGTGACGGTGAATCGGCTTCTTGACAACTGAGTGGCTTGCTAGGCCATTTCAAAGGGCAGTTAAGAGTCAACCACATTGCTTTGGGTCTGGAGTCACATGTAGGCCAGATCGGGTAAGGACGGCTGATTTTCTTCCCTGAAGGACGTTAGTGAACCAGATGGGTTTTTACAACAATCCAGTAGTTTCACGGTCACCATTACTGAGGCTAACTTTTTAATTCCAGATTTATTTAATTAAGAATTTAAATCCTCCAGCTGCTGTGGTGGGATTTGAATTCAAGTCTCCAGGCCTCTGGATTACTAGTCCTGTAATATAACCACTATGCTAGTGTACCCCTACATCAGGGCTACATTGATTGTCATTTAAATTACATCAGTGGAAAAATTACTCAGAGTTGTAATTTCCTGAAAGTTTTTTTCTTGTGATTAATCAGTTCCCTCCAGCCATTAAATGAGCCACAAACTATCTACCACAGCATCAACTATACATCTATAGGAAATCCCCAAATAATTTACTGGGTTCAGGCAGAATATAAAAAATTGTACACATTCCTTCCACCACCTCTCATACACTTGCTAAATGAATATTACCAGTGAAATCCAAGGAGCATGTTACCCTGGAAAATGTCTTGATTTTATATTTCAAATTGTGTTTCTGGTTCATTTTAGAACAATTTTTCAATTCAGATGTGATAGATTTTAATGTGAGGAATTAGTACGAGATTGCCCATTACAAAACTTTAGTGAGGTATTGGAGCGGTGTGGAATCTGGAATTTTAACCCAACATGACCAATGTAAATGCCCTGGGTTACTTACGCATTAGAAAGCTGTCCAGATCCCAAGGTTCAATTTTAACCAGCTCTTCTGGGTAGGCGGCAAAGGCATCCGCCTGAAACTGGTGTGGTCCTAACTGACATGTTAATTGAGGTCTGATGATGTCAGTACCTTGTTCTATGGCAGCGAGGCCTGGATGTCAGCCAAGAACGACATCTCAATTCATTCCATCTTCATTGCCTCCGGAGAATCCTTGGCATCAGGTGGCAGGACTGTATCTCCAACACAGAAGTCCTCGAGGTGACCAACATCCCCAGCATATACACCCTACTGAGCCAGCAGTGCTTGAGATGGCTTGGCCATGTGAGCTGCATGGAAGATGGCAGGGTCCCCAAGGATGCATTGTACAGCGAGCTCGTCACTGGTATCAGACCCACCGGCCATCCATGTCTTCGCTTTAAAGACGTCTGCAAACGCAACATCAAGTCCTGTGACATTGACCACAAGTCGCGGGAGTCAGTTGCCAGCTCTGTCTATCGCTTGCTGCTTATGCAATTTGGCATGCAAGTAGTCCTGGGTTGTAGCTTCACCAGGTTGACACCTCATTTTGAGGTATGCCTGGTGCTGCTCCTGGCATGCCCTCCTGCACTCTTCATTGAACCAGGGTTGGTCTCCTCGCTTGATGGTAATGGTAGAGTGGGGGATATGCCGGGCCATGAGGTTACAGATTGTGGTTGAGTACAATTCTGCTGCTGCTGATGGCCCACAGCACCTCATGGATGCCCAGTTTTGCATTGCTAGATCTGTTCGAAATCTATCCCATTTAGCACGGTGGTGATAGTGCCACACAACACAAGGACTGTGCGGTGGTCACTCCTACCAATACAGTCATGGACAGAAGCATCTGCGGCAGGCAGATTGGTGAGGACGAGGTCAAGTATGTTTTTCCCTCATGTTGGTTCCCCCCCCACCTGCCGCAGACCCAGTCTAGCAGCTTTTTCCAAACCATTCTGTTCTGGTTTTAACAAACAGATCTTCCTAGTCACTGCACTCTATGTAATCTAATTCCACTGATAACGTTTGCTTTTAGAGCACCAGACACTGCTCTGGTCTAAACATTTTTTTGGCTTTGCCTTTTTCTTCACAATAAAGTGTACTTGGATTAGTTTCAGACTGAATAAGGGCATGAGTACATCCACAGTTTTTGGACTGAAGATCTTTTTAATGTGGGCCCAGTTTAACTTTGGGCTATGTAATGGATTTTTGCCTTCTGTTTATTGCTCAGAGCGCTATGATTTTAATTAAGGCCTTCTTTTCTTCTCCCCCCTCGCAATCTACCCGCATCAACTGGCTTCTGGCAACACTGAGCTAAATGCCCCAATTCCATGCAGTAATAACATTTAACCTTCTTAAAAAAAGGCATTGGTCTGAATGATGATTATTTTTAGCACATTTCCAACATGGTTGAGCAACTCTGGTCACTCTGGAGTTGTTGGAATCTGGAACATAACTCGCTAGCATGATTGTCAGAAGTCTTCAGCTCAAGTGCTATCAAGAAAGCTCTAGCAGATGGAGTTTGTTCTCTACTGACAGTGTCCTCTGTATTGACATTTCCAGTAACCTGCAGACAAGTGGTATCCTATTGCATTGTCAAGAAATCCACTATACTCACATGTTCACGCAGTTTCCTCAGCTCTGCCATAAACTGAGAAACATTTTCATCACTACTTTGCCTCCTCTGGTTAAACTTGAACCATTCCTCAATAATGAATGGCTTCAGGTTCAGATGCTCTTTGACCAGTTGGATGGACTCCTCAAATGATATGTCTTTAAGCTGGGCAGGAGTAATCAGACACTTAAACAATGTGTGTGTTGCAGGTCTGTACATAGTAAACAAAACTGCTCTCTATATTGCTCTCACTGCAAGTTAGTTTGCCTCAAAATTAAAATGAAGTCTTCCTACACACTCACTCCAGCTAGACTCCACTCATTGATTTTCTCCAACCCATGGTAGCAAGGGCCCAGAATTTGTTGAAAAAATATTGTGACGGAAATCACACCTGCCAAATTGAAACTTATTAATTTTATCATATGGGACACTGGTTGAAACTTTTTTTACTGGACATTGCAAATAACTTGTTTAAAAAGCAGAACTGAACAGCACGTTTGCACTCTGAGAAGACAAGGGCTGGCTGCAAGACTGATGAATAGAGAGACAATGGGGGTGCTCCTTGATTCAATTAGCAAGATTGGTCTGGGCAATAGTGGTGATCAACATCCCTTGACTTTGTAAGAGCCAAAACTCCACCTCCCACCATGTATGTCTGGAAGGCTCTGAAATCCAACAGCCCTCCAAGAATAAAAGCAAAATAGTGCAGATGCTGGAAATCTGAAATAAAACAAGAAATGCTGGAAATACTCAGCATTTGGCAGCATCTGTGGATAGAGAAGCATAGCTAACGTTTCAAGTCAGTGATCTATTGATTTCAATAATTTCAGAGCATAACGGGCCTCCCTTTTTATTTTTATTTTTTATTTTTTTTATTTGTTTATTTTATTTTTGTTTGTTTCATCACTCATTTTTTTTTACCATGTACCTGCCCACTGTTTTTTTCATGTTTGTGCTTTGGGCCAGGACTGTTCATTTTTCTGTCAATTAACACCCTCTCTGCACTAATGCTTCGTCTTTCAGCACACCATTAACATACCGTTTGCCTTTGCTCCATGGCCTTCTGGTCAGTTATTCTCTGTGACCCTGTACTATCAACACCTTCCCTTTTGTTATCTCTTGCCCCATTCCCACTTTATTTGCTTAAAACCTATTGTGAAATGGTTCCCAGTACTCAGGTAATTGTTTAGGGAGTGAACTGGAAGGTTTTCATGATCAGGGGAGAAGCAGGGAAGCCCATGGCAAGGGAGGGCCAAAGTTCCTTGTGAGGTCTGCAGGAGCCCAAGTAAACCAAAATAAACACAAAAATCCACTTATCTATCCATGAGTATCCCTGGATACCCGTGGCATCAAATTGGCCATGACAGCTTCCCAATGCCTTAGTTTAAAATTGCAGTCCTATTTTCATATTTGAAGACCGAGCTGCCTTCTAACTGGTGTCCCTCTCGCCTACTCAAAAGATCAGGTTAAAATTACAACTTGTGGGAAGGCAGACGGTCCAGACAGGGCAAGTGTTGTAACCATTTTAACTGCCTGCCTAGTTTCTTCCAAGTGGGCAGTGGTAAAATTGACCCATTAGAGTGTGAGTCACTTCCTGATTGCACAGCAAAACCCTGCGCACATTGGCATGAATTTGGCCCGAGCCCTCGGCACACACTATTTGGAGGCTCTGGCACCCAAAGTACAGAATTGTTGCAGGTGCCTGCCATCTCAGTATTGGCGTATGAGGCTCACAAGCTCATATACTGGTCAAAATGCAACCCAAATGAGATAAAATTCAACAGTTGCTATTCAGTTTTTGCTTTTATAGTTTCTGGGCTTTTTCAGCAGTCTGCAACTCTTAAGCATACTTAAAATGTAAGCCAGTCTCTTTCATCTGAGTAATGAGCTTAGCGACCAAGCATCAAAAGCAGCTTAAGTCCCTGCCGAAATACCCTTCCTTTGCAAATAAAGCAGCCCTGTCAAAATGACAAAATCCTTTTGCCGAAACCAGCTTCTGCACAAATTTCAACAAATTGCTTCTGCATTGTGGACAGAGGTTGTGTAACAGGTTAACAATTTGAATGCCTAAGAGATTAAGTGCTGATTAACTTGCAAATGATAAACTCACATGGCCCTTTTGGCCCTGGCCAATAAAAATATTAACTGTTCAGGCATGTGACAAATAACCCCATTTGTGATGTTATTCAACAGTTATAATGCAAAGAAGTTGAATAATCTTTAGTTAGTGGTTGGTATTTTCCAGGCGGGTAATGGTGTCGGTATTTAGCTTCAGTATCAAACTCTCAGATTTATACCTACTTTCAGAAGCAGGTATGAATGCAGTTTCCTCTTTTGCATTGGGTATTAAGTATTCACACCAAGAGGAAAGTTGGATGTGCTCCATTACAGCTGCGTGATCTCCTCCAGCCGCTTTTTCGTCTATATGCTCCACCACCTAATTGATTAACCCCAGAGTGCCAATGAGCAAAATCCGTTCCAGACTCCGACAGATATCTGTGGCCTCCCACACTGTTAATTATACCCAGTAAGGCTAATCTTTTCACTGTACAGTTTTTCAATCTGTTCCCATTCTCACCACTTAAACCACATCTATTAACTATTTTCTTAATTACTGGAGTCCAACCAGTGTAAATGCCATTTTTAAGGTCTTTATTACTGGACATTATTGACATTAGGTGTGACAAATGCAGATTTTTCTTTATACCGTATAGTTCTGGGTCAATGCCTAGGGCTGTACACCACAGTCCCTTGCTTAAACCTCACTGCCCATATGGCTCTTTGTCCCTCGCAGGGGAGGGGTTGAGACACTGATTTCTTCCCCTCGGTGATTCACCAATAGGCCTGTGAATAACACTGGCTCTCTGCTTTTTACCCTCACTTCATCCATGGTCTGTTTCAAAGAGGCTATTTCTTACTGTTCTCAAGATGAATGGAGGCCACACTGGCGAATGAGCATGGCATGTGAGAATTGACTCCTACTGTATCAGCTTGAAGCAGACTGTAAGCCACAACCTTGTTCAAACTGCTCCATCTGGTTTCAATACAGACCTTCAACGACTGCAGCTGATGACTTCCCACCTTTGTGAAATTGCTTGGTTTCACTTTCCTTGCATTGTTTCAAAGCAATTCCCAAATTCAATCCCAAAATACCTTCCGTGAAGAAAAAGAATGATCGAAATTCCAAGACATGGGTGGATGTTGGTCGGCACAGACTCGGTGGGCCGAAGGACCTGTTTCAGTGCTGTATCTCTAAATAAAATAAAATAATAAAATAAAACATCTCAAGACACATTCCCTCATTCACCCCCTCCACAATCAGCAATTACAGAGATACCTGTTGCTCCTATACAGACAACTTGCAACAAATTGCCCATAGTGACAGGTAGAAATAGCAGATAGGGTGCAGCTTTAAGAAGCTCTGGGAAAACTCATTGTTGTAAAAATAGCTAGACAACTAAACAGCCACTCAAAGATAAAAGAGTCAACTAGAGTACTTGGAGCTACGATGTTGTGGCCATTACGGAGACTTGGATATCACAGGGGCAGGAATGGATGTTGGATGTTCCTTGGTTTAGATGTTTCAATAGGAATAGGGAGGGAGGTAAAAGAGGTGGGGGAGTGGCATTGCTAATCAGGGATAGTATCACAGCTGCAGAAAGGGAGGTCGTCGAGGAGGGTTTGTCTACTGAGTCATTATAGGCGGAAGTCAGGGCTCTAAAGGGTTACAAGGTAGCCAGGAAGGAACTGAAGAATGGACTTAGGAGAGCGAGAAGGGGACATGAAAAAGTCTTGGCGGGTAGGATTAAGGAAAATCCCAAGACGTTCTACACTTATGTGAGGAACAAGAGGATGGCCAGAGTGAAGGTAGGGCCAATCAGGGATAGTAGAGGGAACTTGTGCCTGGAGTCGGAGGAGGTAGGGGAGGTCCTAAATGAATACTTTGCTTCAGTATTCACTAGTGAGAGGGACCTGGTCGTTTGTGAGGATAGCGTGAAACAGGCTGATATGCTCGAACAGGTTGATGTTAAGAGGGAGGATGTGCTGGAAATTTTGAAAGACATGAGGACAAATAAGTCCCCGGGGCCAGACGGAATATACCCAAGGATATTACGGGAAGCGAGGGAAGAGATTGCCGCGCCTTTGGCGATGATCTTTGCGTCCTCACTGTTCAATGGAGTAGTACCAGATGATCGGAGGGTGGCAAATGTTATTCCCTTGTTCAAGAAAGGGAATAGGGATAATCCTGGGAATTATAGACCAGTCAGTCTTACATCGGTAGTGGGCAAATTATTGGAGAGGATTCTGAGAGACAGGATTTATGATTATTTGGAAAAGCATAGTTTGATTAGAGACAGTCAGCATGGCTTTGTGAGGGGCAGGTCATGCCTCACAAGCCTTATTGAATTCTTTGAAGATGTGACAAAACACGTTGATGAAGGAAGAGCAGTGGATGTGGTGTATATGGATTTTAGCAAGCCGTTTGATAAGGTTCCCCATGGTAGGCTCATTCAGAAAGTAAGGAGGCATGGGATACAGGGAAAGTTGGCTGTCTGGATACAGAATTGGCTGGCCCATAGAAGACAGAGGGTGGTAGTAGGTGGAAAGTATTCAGCCTGGAGCTCGGTGACCAGTGGTGTTCCGCAGGGATCTGTTCTGGGACCTCTGCTCTTTGTGATTTTTATAAATGACTTGGATGAGGAAGTGGAAGGCTGGGTTAGCAAGTTTGCCGAAGACATGAAGGTTGCTGGAGTTGTGGATAGTGTGGAAGGCTGTTGTAGGTTGCAACGGGAAATTGACAGGATGCAGAGCTGGGCTGAGAAGTGGCGGATGGAGTTCAACCTGGAAAAGTGTGAAGTGATTCGTTTTGGAAGGTCGAATTTGAATGCAGAATACAGGCTTAAAGACAGGATTCTTGGTAGTGTGGAGGAACAGAGGGATCTTGGGGTCCATGTCCATAGATCGCTCAAAGTTGCCACCCAAGTTGATAGGGTTGTTAAGAAGGCGTATGGTGTGTTGGCTTTCATTAACAGGGGGATTGAGTTTAAGAGCCGCGAGGTTATGCTGCAGCTCTATAAAGCCCTGGTTAGACCACACTTGGAATATTGTGTTCAGTTCTGGTCGCCTCATTATAGGAAGGATGTGGAAGCTTTAGAGAGGGTGCAGAGGAGATTTACCAGGATGCTGCCTGGACTGGAGGGCATGTCTTACGAAGAAAGGTTGAGGGAGCTAGGGCTTTTCTCATTGGAGCGAAGAAGGATGAGAGGTGACTTGATAGAAGGGTACAAGATGATGAGAGGCATAGATAGAGTGGATAGCCAGAGACTTTTTCCCAGGGTGGAAAGGGCTATCATCAGGGGGCATCATTTTAAGGTGATTGGAGGAAGGTTTCGGGGAGATGTCAGAGGTAGGTTCTTTACACAGAGAGTGGTGGGTGCGTGGAATGCACTGCCAGCGGTGGTAGTAGAAGCAGATACATTAGGGACATTTAAGCGACTCTTGGATAGGTACATGGATGATAGTAGTATGAAGGGTATGTAGGTAGTTTGATCCTAGAGTAGGTTAAAGGTTCGGCACAACATCGTGGGCCGAAGGGCCTGTACTGTGCTGTACTGTTCTATGTTCTATGTTCTAGAGAGAAGAGGCCTCCTGATTACACCCCTTTTATATGGACACCAGTAACTGGATAGACTGGTTACTTCTTTGTGCATCTGTGGACAAACATATGGCCCTATTCCTAGTTCTCATATGCTGCCTGTATCCTAACTCGCACCAAGTCCCGTTTACCCCTCACTGCTGTACTTGCTAACCTAATTGCCTCCCGTTCCAGCAATGCCTCAAGATTAAAATTCTATTTCTTGTTTTCAAACCCCTGCATAGCCTCACCTGTCCCTATCTCTGTAATCTCTTCCAGCTCCACAACCCTCTGAGATCTCTGCACTCCTCCAATTCTGTGCTCTTGAAAAACCAGATTTTAATCACTCCACTGTTGGTGGCTGTACCTTCAGTTGCCAAGGCCTGAAGCTCTGGAAGTCCTTCCCTCAACCTATCTACCTCCCTCCCTCTCTACCGTCCTTTAAGACATTTCTTAAAACCTACCTGTTTGACCAAGCTTTTGGAAAACCGTCTGAGTATCTCCTGATGTGGCTCGGTGCCAAAATGTGTTGGATAATTGCTCCTGTAAAGCACCTTGAGACATCATACTACCTACAAAGTTGAAAATTCCCATTGGGAACAAATGTATCAACAAAAGGAGCAACAGTTTTAGTTGAGGTGAAAGACAACCTGGTGCTGATTGGAAGACACTTGCATGCCTCTAATATGGAAGATCTTCTTTTGACTAAGATATCTAACCAAAGCAAGTTGTTGTTGTTATTGATGTAGCATGGATTGAACCTAAAGCATGGCAATTACATGCAGTTGTGACCTTAACGGCCAGTAGCAGAGAGATGGCATGGTGGAAATGGGCTGTGAGTCTGACAGCTTCTTTTGGGAAGTGAAGTGTCTCCAGGAACAGCTCTCCTGGAAAATGCAAGTAGGAGCATTCCAGCTTGTATACTTTGGTATGATGCTACTGGTGAGAAAGTGGAATGTGCCTGCATGCAGCCTCAACAGGCTGGTCTTCCTTCCTTGCTCTTGCTCCTCTTTTTAAAAGGAAGCAAAGATAGAGAGGAATTCCTCATGGCCATGTCATTGTGTCTCAGGGGAAATGGTAATTCCTCAAATACAGATGGAAAAGTAGATGAGTGTACATAGAATTTTACAGCACAGATACAGGCCATTTAGTCCAACAGGCCTATGTTCCACATGATCTATGTTCCACATGATCTATGTTCCACATAAGTTTCCTCCCACATTACTCATCTCACCCTACCTACAAGATACAATTTTCTATGGAAAATGGGACTGATAAAATCACCACATCAGTATCACCTCCTTTGCATTTTTGCCAGCTGCCGAAAATGACAGCAGTGGTATTGTAACATTGTCTCATTTCCCACAGCCGCCCACCTGATTAACACCTCCACATCAGACCACAGGAGTAGATATTGCAGGCCAGTGGATCTTCCCATCCTGACCTATATGCTGCAAATTACTTTGTATGCTGTGCACACTCAGTCTGTGGGCTTTTTTCATTGTAGTATTCAAATCAGATGCGAAGAAAATAAGTTTGGTTCTTAGAACATGAGAAATATAAGAACCTTTACGTTCTCAAAGTACAGGCAGTTGTTTTGCATTTTCCTTTATAATTCACCTTTTATGTAATCAAGAATGCACTACAACCTTTTATAAGATGAGCATCTTACACAGAAGTATTTTAATTGAGCTAAAGCTCGTGTTTCTGAAATCTTCACAATCACTCATTGTTTTTACCACTAACCACACAAACACAAAAGCAGCACTACTTTGTCAAGTTCATTTTGCTCTCAATAGAGCCAATTGTATAGCAAGAATATAAACAATTCACCATACTTCAGCCTGCCTGTTTTCTTAGTTTCAAGAAATTCCTCTGGATTAGGGTCTGACAGGTCATGGGAACAGTTATGTCAGCGTGCCAAAATTAAAAAAAATTTCTATACTGCAATATTTCGAAGTCTGCATAAATACACTGTCATCTTTTTTCTCATTGATTCATAGGTTGTCGGCATTGCTGGCAGGGCCATCATTTATTGCCCATCCCTAATTGCACTTGAGAGGGGTGTTGGTGAGCTGCCATCTTAAACTGCTGAGTCAGTGTTGTGTAGGTACACGAACAATGCTGTTAGGAGAGAGTTCCAGGATTTTGATCCTGCAACAATGAAGGAACAGCGATATGTTTTCAAGTTAGCAGGAGAACTTGCAGGTGATGGTGTTCCCATGCACTTCCTATCCTTGAACTTCTAGGTGGTAGAGGTCCTGGGTTTGGGAGGTACTGTAAAAGAAGCCTTGGTGAGTTGCTGCAGTGCATCTTGTGGATGGTACACACTGCTGCCATGGTGTGTTGTGGTGGAAACAGCGCATGTTTAAAGTGGTGGACGCATGCCAATTAAGCAGGCTGCTTTGTCCTGGATGGTGCTGAGCTACTTGAGTTTTGTGAGAGCTCCACTCATCCAGGCAAGTGGAGAGCATTCCAACACACTCCTGCCTTGTACGTTGTAGATGGTGGACAGGTTTTAAGGAGTCAGGAGGTGAGTTACTCGCCGCAGAATACTCAACCTCTGACTTGCTCTTGTAGCCTCAGTATTTATATAGCTGGTCCAGTTAAGCCTTTAGTCAATAGTGACCCCAGGATATTGATGGTGGAAGTTTCAGCGATGGTAATGCCATTGAATGTCAAGGGGAGATGGTTAGATTCTCTCTTATTGCAGGTGATCATTGCCTGGCACTTGTGTGGTGTGAATCCTGCTTGCCACTTATCAGCCCAAGCCTGCATGTTGCCCAGTTCTTTCTGCCTGCGGGCACAAACTGCTTCAGTATCTAAGGAGCTGTGAATGGAACTGAACACATTGTAATTATAAGCAAACATCCCCACTTCTGACATGCTGGAGTGAAGGGCATTGTTGAAGCAGCTGAATATGGTTGGGTCTAGGACATTACCCTGAGGAACTCCTGTAGCAATATCCTGGGGCTAAGATGATTAGCCTCCAACAACCACTTGTGCTAGATATGACTCAACCAGTGGAGAGTTTTCCCCTTGATACCCAATGACTTCAATTATACTAGTGCTCCTTGATGCCACACTCAGTCAAATGCTGCCTTGATGTCAAGGGCAGTCACTCTCACCTCACCTCTGAAATTTATGTTCATGTTTGGACCAAGTCTGGAGGCCAAGAGCCGTGTGGCCCTGGCAGAACACAAACTGAGCATCGGTGAGCAGATTGTTGCTGAGTAAGTGCCACATACTAGCACTGTCGATGATCCCTTCCATCACTTTGCTGATGATTGAGAGTAGATGATGGGGTGGTAATTCGCTGGATTGGACTTGTCCTGATGTTTCGTGGACAAGACACTCCTGGGCAATTTTCCACTTTGTCAGGTATATGCCTATGTTGTACTGGAACAGCTTGGTCATGGGTGCGGCTAATACTAGAGCACAACTCTTCTGCAGTACAGCTGGAATGTTGTCGGGGCCCATAGCCTTTGTTGTATTCAGTGTGCTCAATCATTTCTTGTTATCACATGGAGTGAATCGAATTGGCTGAAGACTGGCATCAATGATGCTGGGGAACCTCAGGAGGAGGCTGAAATGGATCATCCACTTGGCACTTCTGGCTGAAGACAGTTGCAAATGCTGTTTGTGGAGCCTCCTCCACCTGTTTGCTGTTTAATTGTCCACCACCATTCACGACTGGATGTGGCAGGACTGCAAAGCTTTGATCTGATTCGCTGTTTGTGGTATTGCTTAGCTCTGTCTATAACATGCTGCTTCCGCTGTTTAGCGTGCATGTAGTCCTGTGTTGTAGTTTCACCAGGTTGGGACCTCATTTTTAGGTATGCCTGGTGCTGCTCCTGGCATGCCCTCCTTGAACCGGAGTTGATCCCTTGGCTTGATGGTAATGGTGGAATGAGGGATATGCTGGGTCATGAGGCTACAGATTGCAGTGGAATACAATCCTTCTGCTGCTGATGGCCCACTGCTGGAGAACTCTGCGATGTTAGCTGAAAGGTATAATTCTGTGAGTATGACAATGTCAGGCTGTTGCTTGACTAGTCTGTGGGACAGCTCTCCCAATTTTGGTTCAAGTCCCTGGATGTTAGTGAGGAGCCAGATGGTTTTTTACTACAATTTTTATAGATCTCTGTCATCTAACACTTCCCATTTTTACCCTTCCTGCTTGTCTGGATTTTTTTTGTTGTGTTGAATTGTGCTTTTTTAAAATTCATTTTTGGGACGTGGACATCATTAGTAAGGTCGGGATTTGGTGCCCATCCTGAGTTACGAACATACATACAAACATACGAATTAGGAGCAGAAGTAGGCCACTCGACCCCTTGAGACTGCTCCGCCATTCAATAAGTTCATGGCTGAACTGATTACTCCACATATCCACTTACACCTGATAACCTTCCATTCCCTTACTTATCAAGAATCTATCTACCTCTGCCTTAAAAATATTCAAAGACTCTGCTTCCACTGCCTTTTGAGGAAGAGAATTCCAAAGACTCACGACCCTCTGAGAGAAAAAATATCTCCTCATCTCTGTCTTAAATGGGCAACCCCTAGTGACACAGTGACCCCTAGTTCGGGATTCTCCCACAAGGGGAAACATCCTTTCCACATCTACCCTGTCAAGACCCCTCAGGATCTTATATGTTTCAATCAAGTCACTGCTTACGCTTCTAAATTCCAGCGGATACAAGTCGAGCCTGTCCAATCTTTCCTCGTAAGACAGGTCACCCATTCCAGGTGCTAGTCTAGTAAACCTTCTCTGTTCTGCCTCCAATGCATTTACATCCTTCCTTAAATAAGGAGACCAGTACTGTACACAGTAATCCAGAGATTCCCGGAGTCAGCGACTCATATCGACAGCAGCTTCTTCCCTGAGGTAAAATCCGAAAGCGCAATTAAAGATCCAAGAGCGGCCATCTTTGGGAGGGGCGGCGAGGTCACAGTGCTGCTGGTAAGGTCAAAGTGCGGGCTTTGGTGTACGTCGGGCTTCAGTGAGGTGGGTGAGTTTTGACCAGGTAAGGCTTAGTTTTTTTTTATTCCCAATTTCTGTCTTTCTTTCTTTCTTTTAAGCCAGAAGTAACACGAGGATGGAACTAGCAGTCAGTGGGGTAGTATGGTCCTGTGAAATGTGGGAGATCAGGGAGAAGTCAAATGTCCCTGGCGACTACGTTTGCAAGAAGTGTGTCCAGCTACAGCACCTTTCAGATCGCATTGATCGGTTGTGTGGCAGTTGGACTCACTGAGGAGTATACAGGAGTCAGAAAGTATCATAGATAGGAGTTTCAGGGAGGTGGTCACACCGCAGGTTCAGCCAGATAGATGGGTGACCGCCAGGAGGGGCAGGCAAGTAGTGCAGGAGTCCCCTGTGGCTATTCCCCTCAATAACAGGTATGCTGTTTTGGATACTGTTGGGGGGGATGGCCTCCCTGAAAGCAGCAGCAGCAGCTAGGCCAATGGCACCACGACTGGCTTTGTTGCACAGCAGGGAAGGTCAAAGTGTAGGTGAGCGGTAGTGATAGGGGACTCTATAGTTAGGAGCACAGATAGGCATTTCTGTGGCCGCGAGCGAGAATCGAGGATGGTGTGTTGTCTGCCTGGTGCCAGGGACAAGGATGTCGCTGAGCGGGCACAAGGCATTCTGAAACGGGAGGGTGAGCAGCCAGAGGTCGTGGTCCATATTGGTACCAACGACATAGGCAGGAAGAGAGATAGGGTCCTGCAAAGTGAATATAGGGAGTTAGGCAGAAGGTTAAAAAGCAAGACCTCTAGGGTTGTAATCTCAGGATTACTCCCTGTGCCGCGTACTAGTGAGGGTAGGAAAAGGAGGATAAGGCAACTGAAGGCTGGTGTAGGCGGGAGGGCTTCAGCTACTTGGACCATTGGGATCTCTTCTGGTGCAGAGGTGACCTGTATAAGAGGGACGGGTTGCATCTGAACTGGAAGGGGACTAATATCCTTGCGGGGAGGTTTGCTAGTACTACTCGGGAGGGTTTAAACTAGTCTTGCAGGGGGGTGGGACCCAAAGTAGTAGTCTCTCCGATGAGATAGTTGAGGCAAATGTAGAGGTTAAAGCAAGCAAGTCCAGTAGGCAGGCCAGGCAGGGGCAGGACAGGGAGTGTGGAAGGTCTGGTAGGCTAAACTGCATTTACTTTAATGCAAAAGAAGCCTTACAGGTAAGGCAGATGAACTCAGAGCATGGATCGGTACATGGGATTGTGATATTATAGCTATTACAGAAACGTGGTTGAGGGATGGGCAGGATTGGCAGCTCAATGTTCCGGGGTACCGATGCTTCCGGCGTGACAGAGGTGGAGATAAGAGAGGGGGGGAGTTGCACTATTGATTAGGGAGGACATCACGGCAGTACTTAGAGAGGATATCTCGGAGGGAACATCCAGCGAGGCCATATGGATAGAACTTAGACATAAGAAAGGGGTGATCATTTTGATGGGATTATACTATAGGCCCCCCAATAATCAGAGGGAATCGGAGGAGCATATATGTACGGAAATCACAGATAGGTGTAGGAATTATAGGGTTGTAATAGTACGTGATTTTAATTTCCCTAATATTGACTGGGACTGCCTTAGTGCTAAGGGATCAGATGGGGAAGAATTTGTTAACTGTGTCCAGGATAGTTTTCTGAAGCAGTATGTGGATGGCCCTTCTAGAGAAGGGGCTACACTTGACCTCCTCTTAGGAAATGAGGCTGGGCAGGTGGTTGATGTGTCAGTGGGGGAGAACTTTGGGACCAGTGACCACAACTCTATTAGCTTCAAGATAGTTATGGAAAAGGATAGGACTGGTCCTTAGGTTGAAGTCCTAAATTGGGGGAAGGCTAATTTCGATGGCATCAGACAGGAACTCTCAAAAGTTGATTGGGAGAGGCTGTTTATAGGTGAAGGGACGTCTGGCAAGTGGGAGGCTTTTAAAAGTGAGTTAGGAAGAGTTCAGGGCCGGCATGTTCCTGATAGATTGAAGAGCAAGGCTGGCAAGTTTAGGGAACCTTGGTTGACGAGGGAAATGGAGGGTCTGGTCAGGACAAAGTAGGAGGCATATGTCAGGTATGGGCAGCTGGGATCAAGTGAGTCCCTCGAGGAGTATAGGGGATGTAGGACTACATTTAAGAAGGAAATTAGGAGGGCGAAAAGGGACCATGAGCTTTCCCTGGCAGATAAGATAAAGGAGAATCATAAAAGATTCTCTAAGTATATTAAGAGTAAAAGGGTAGCGAGGGAGAGATTAGGTTCCCTTAAGGGTCAGTCTGGTAATCTATGTGTGGAGTCACGGGAAATGGGCGCGGTCTTAAAATGAGTACTTCTCGTCTGTATTTATCGTGGAGAAGGCCATGGAAGCTAGTGAGTTCAAGGGAGGGAACAGCGATATCCTGGAGCATATCAACATTAAAAAGGAGGAGGTGTTGGAGGTTTTGAAGCGCATTAAGGTGGATAAATCCCCAGGGCCTGACCAGGTGTATCTTAGGATGCTATGGGAAGCAAGGGAGGAGATTGCTGGGGCCCTGGCAGAGATTTTTGTATCATCGTTAGCCACAGGTGAGGTACCGGAAGACTGGAGGATAGCCTTTATTTAAGAAGGGCAGCAGGGATAAGCCAGGGACCTACAGGCCAGTGAGCCTTACATCAGTGGTGGGAAAGTTATTGGAAGGGATTCTGAAATACTGGATTTATATGCATTTGGAAAGGCATGGTCTGATTAGAGATAGTCAGCATGGCTTTGTGCATGGGAAGTCATGTCTCACGAATTTGATAGAGTTTTTTGAGGAGGTGACCAAGAGGATTGACGAGGGCAGGGCAGTGGCCGTTGTCTACATGGACTTTAGCAAGGCCTTTGACAAGGTCCCGCATGGTAGGCTGGTCCGGAAGGTTCAAGCACATGGGATCCAGGGTGAGCTAGCCAATTGGATACAAAATTGGCTTGGTGAAAGGAGGCAGAGGGTGGTAGTGAAGGGTTGTTTTTCAGATTGGAGGCTGGTGACCAGTGGTGTGCTGCAGGGATCGGTGCTGGGCCATCTGTTGTTTGTCATATATATTAATGACCTGGATGAGAATGTGGGGGGCATGATTAGTAAGTTTGCAGGTGACACTAAAATTGGTGGTATAGTGGACAGTGAAGAAGGTTGTCTAAGGTTACAACAGGATATAGATCAACTGGGAAAGTGGGCAAGGGAGTGGCAAATGGAATTTAACGCAGACAAGTGTCAAGTGATGCATTTTGGGAAGTTAAACCAGGGCAGGACATATACAGTGAATGGCAGGGCCCTGGGGAGTGTTGTTGAGCAGAGAGACCTTGGGGTACAAGTACATAGTTCCCTGAAAGTGGCAACACAGGTAGACAGGGTGGTGAAGAAGGCATATGGCATGCTTGCCTTCATTGGCCGAGGCATTGAGTGCGAGTTGGGACGTCATGTTACAGTTGTACATAACGTTGGTTAGGCTGCATTTGGAGTACTGTGTGCAGTTCTGGTCGCAGCACTACAGGAAAGATGTGATTAAGCTAGAGAGGGTGCAGAAAAGATTCACAAGGATTCACATGAGAGGTATAGACAGGGTGGATAGCAAGAAGCTTTTTCCCAGAGTGGGGGATTCAAATACTAGGGGTCACGAGTTCAAAGTGAGAGGGGTAAAGTTTAGGGGGGATATGCGTGGAAAGTTCTTTACGCAGAGGGTGGTGGGTGCCTGGAACGCGTTGCCAGCGGAGGTGGTAGACGCGGGCACGATAGCGTCTTTTAAGATGTATCTAGACAGATACATGAATGGGCAGGAAGCAAAGAGATACAGATCCTTAGAAAATAGGCGACAGGTTTAGATAGAGGATCTGGATCGGCGCAGGCTTGGAGGGCCGAAGGGCCTGTTCCTGTGCTGTAATTTTCTTTGTTCTTTGTTCTTTGATGTTGCCTGGTTTGGAGGGCTTGAGTTATAAAGAGAGATTGGATAGGCTGGGTTTGTTTTCCCTGGAGCGAAGGAGGCTGAGAGGGGACATGATAAGAGGTATATAAAATTATGAGAGACATAGATAGGGTAGATAGCCAGAGTCTGTTTCCCATGGCAGGGGTGTCTAAAACTAGAAGGCATAGATTTAAGGTGAGAGGGAGGAGGTTTAAAGGGAATCAGATCAAAGGGGCAAATTTTTCACACAAAGAATAGTGGGTATCTGGAATGAGCTGCCAGAGGAGGTGGTGGAGGCAGGAACAGTAGCAACATTTAAGAGGCATCTGGACAGGTACCTGAATGAGCAAGGCATATAGGGATGTGGAATTAATGCAGGCAGGTGGGATTAGTATAGATAGGCATTATGGTCGGCATGGACGTGGTGGGCCGAAGGGCCTGTTTCTATGCTGTATGACTCTATGACTCTATGTGGTCTCACAAATGCCCAGTATAGCTGAAGCATAACCTCCCTACTTTTGTATTCAATTCCCCTCGCGATAAACGATAACATTCTATTAGCTTTCTTAATTACTTGCTATACCTACATACTAACCTTTTGCGATTCATGCACTAGGACACCCAGATCCCTCTGCATCTCAGAGCTCTGAAATCTCTCACCATTTAGATAATATGCTTCTTTTTTATTCTTCCTGCCAAAGTGGACAATTTCCCACTTTCCCACATTATACTCCATTTGCCAGATCTTTGCCTACTCACTTAACCTATCTATATCCCTTTGTAGCCTCCTTATGTCCTCTTCACAAGTTACTTTCCTACCTGTCTTTGTGTCATTTGCCTTGAATGAATGGCTTGCTAGGCCACTTGAGCCAAATTGGTGTGTGATAGGAGTCACATATAGAGCAGACCAGGTAACCTGCGGATTTCCTTCCCTAAAGGACATTAGTGAACCAGATTGAGTTTTTACAACAATCTGACAGCTTCCTGGTCACTTTTAATGATAACCAGTTTTTGTTATTTCCAGAGTGTTGAGATATGCCAGCGCCAGTGAATGGAAAGCATTCCTATCTATTGTTTGAATCATTAATTCTTGGGTCTGGTACATTATCGGTTAGATTCTCAGCTCCCTCTACCTTGCCTCCAGCAATGATAAATAGAATTAAACAGAAACAGGCCATTTAGCCCAGCTGCTCTATGCCTATGTTTATGGACCACACGAATCATCTCCCACCCTACTTCATCGTTCTCTATCAGTGTAACTTCCTATTTCTTTCTCCTTCATGTGCTTATCATGTACTTGTGCCGTAACCCACCCAAATCGGGAAGAGTACCAGTTGCCAGTACATATCGAGAAGACTGCAGCCCACTGCTCCCAATTTACCACCCATAATACAAGTTACCCCAGCAACAATGACACTTTAATTACCACACAAAACAAAGCGACTATTCCCGTGTGTCCGGCACTGGGAGCCTGTGCCCAACTATCCACAAGGTTCAATAGGGTCATTAACTGGGCCCCCCATAAAGCAACTGAAATGCCTGAGTATTGCCAGTCGCATGATGCCCTTTTAGAACAGATGTTAAAGGGAAGCCCCTATTCGGAAGAGTCACTCTCCCCTCTCCTGACACCTACTCTAACATTCCTCAGAAAAAGCTGCCGGTACTCCACAAGCAGCATCATCTTTCACTGGCTGCTGTTCTGACCACTGCACCCCACCCCACCCCACCCCACCACACCCGCTTCCCCAATGTGTTTCAAGGATAGTGCCAGAAAAACAGCTATGTATTTAAAAACAGAGGCTGGGAGGGTGGGCAGTTAAAATTGGGCAAGTGACCAACCTAGTGATGTTCAGCCCAGATTCCGCCATCTTCAATTCTAACCTGCTCTACTGCTACCTGGCTGGGTCATTACGTAGGGCATGGAAGGATGATGCTGTCAAGCCCCGACTACAAATTTAAATGTGGCCTGAGCTGGGAAGTCGTTATGTCTTTCCCACCAGATGAAGATTATGGGAAGGGGATCCGTGATAAGAAGTGATTATTAAGGTAAATTATTGCTTTCCTTGTGGGACCAGGAGGGTGTAAACTAATATATTTTCACTAATATGATACGCTGGCATGTTAGGCCAACAATAGCACAAACCTCATTCCTCTCTGAGAACTAATGTGCTCTGTGTAAAGACAAACAAAATACAGTTTTAAACATAGGGGCTGACATTGTTCTGGGGACACGGGTGTGATGTAAACATATTTTCCCCTGTGTGTTTGATGTTTCTGGCACATGACCTGGCTTTTCCAACTTCCCTTGTTGACCTATTGCTGATGCACATTCAGCCACAAATTGTGTCATGTCA
The DNA here is from genome assembly GCF_036365525.1 of Heterodontus francisci. Classification (NCBI taxonomy): domain Eukaryota; kingdom Metazoa; phylum Chordata; class Chondrichthyes; order Heterodontiformes; family Heterodontidae; genus Heterodontus; species Heterodontus francisci. The sequence goes on from NC_090371.1 coordinate 50,038,960, forward strand.
GTGAACAGGATTTCCTGGGCTGAAGAGCCAGTTTGTTGGTGCGGTTCCTAAAAGCTGCACCTGTAATTTCTGTTGGTTGCAGATTATCCAGTCTTCTTCTGCTATGTATTGTGCTGAAGTGAGGTAGAGGCCTGCTAGTTTCCAAGGGGAGGGCAAACAGCTATCTTTACGGAGATAGAATCGTAGAGTCTTACAGCACAGAATGAGGCAGTTTAGCAAAATCACTCCTGTGCTGGCTCTTTGAAATAACTATCCAATCAGTTCCACTCTCCTGTTCTTTTCCTATAGCCCTGAGAAAGGCCTGGAGATCAAACTGAGGGAGGTGATGACAAGATTCCTTTTTGGGTTGCAGTGCGTCACAACAAATTCTCCCCCATTGATTTGATTTTGATTTAGAGATACAATTGGAGAGGGCAATGCAGATGCAAAACCTATATCTGCAGGCTAGTACAATTCTTTCAGCTTAGAGAGAGAGATACAGCATTGAAACAGGCCCTTCGGCCCACTGAGTCTGTGCTGACCATCAACCACCCATTTATACTAATCCTACATTAATCCCATATTCCCTGCCACATCCCCACAATTCTCCTGCCACCTACCTACACTAGGGGCAATTTACGATGGCCAATTTAGCTATCAACCTATCTTTGGCTGTGGGAGGAAACCGGAGCACCTGGCGGAAACCCACAGGGTTACAGGGAGAACTTGCAAACTCCACACAGGCAGTACCCAGAATTGAACCCAGGTCACTAGAGCTGTGAGGTGACAGTGCTAACCACTGCGCCACTGTGCCGCCCTACGAGAGCTTTCCCATCCCTCAAGGAATTAGGCAACCTTCCTGTCACCACATCATTATATTGTTTGCTCCTGCAATCTGTTCCTAGAGTGCCTTCCAGATTCCAATATATGCTTCTTTCCCCAAGGTGTTTCCATAGAGTCACCTGGTGAGGTATTTGCATATCCAAATAGTGGGCCTAATGCTTGTTTGAGGCCCCCTTTGTAATATATGTTTGTGAGTGAAAAGAACATGAGCCATGCATGCTGTGGTCAGTATTGACAAGCACTTATCAGCTAAATCAACACTCCTTATCTGTTTTTAGCTTTATGTTTAGGCAATCTTTATTGATCTGACCACTATGAGAGCATTTACCATACTTCAGTTCACCTTCTTGGGTAGTCTAGTAGAAGGCACTCAGACTATCATTGCCTCCATGCCAGGCATATTTTCTTATCTGAGGACTTCAATGTCTAGAATCTTGCACCACTATTGAATTTTCATGATCTTTCTGACATAATCTTGATGAAAATGATAGTTTTCTGATGTGGTGACTGAGTGGTCCAGCTATTGTACACATATAGCAAGGATATTATAATTAGTCATTTAGTAGTACAGAACTTGAGTAGTGCTGAAAATAGAAACATGTTGTTGAAGCTTTTCATCTTGCACTCATCAGGACAATCCACAAGAATAACCAATGTAAGGGAAAACAACAACTAATACTGCATGAAAAGAGTGTGCTGATCGGTTGGCAAGTGAACTCTGATTGGTAGAGGCATTGCCATGGAGAATGCACCAGTTTACAACATGTCCCTTCTGCTGTTCGCAATGGGCAAGGTATGGGCTGTACCGAACTAGCCCGTGCTTGCAAAACTCAATACACAGTGTCCAACATTAGATGTGATTCCGTGATTGGACACATTTGCTAAATAATCCGCAGTGTTCTAAGAAATATGCTGACAACCAATTTAAGATTGTCAGTAGGGCTCGTAGTGTGGCACATTTGTGAGTCCTGGAAGCTACATATATTAATACACAGGGCCCTGTTCTTTGCAGACAGAAAGAATATGTGAAAACATTGCGCCTGTTTCAGCTGAACAAAATAAGTGACAGCCATTCACTGGTTCATTCCTCAGGGCAATGCCTTGACCAATCAGAGTCAAGCTGCCTGGTTTAAATTTCAAACAAATCTTGGCAGTTAACTGTCAGTCACCGTAAACTGGTGCATTCTCCATGGCAATGGCGCTACCAATCAAAGTTCACTTGCCAACCAATCAGCACTCTCTTCTCATGCAGTATAAGTTGTTGTTTTCCCTTACATTGGTTATTCTTGCGGATTGTCTTGATGAGTGCAAGACGCAAAGCTTCGACAACATGTCTCTATTTTCAGTGATGGTATAGTTATTGTGTTGTAAACCTTAAGTTTTTTTTCTCAACTGAATGTCCCTTTTATTCCATAACCTCACTCAGAGCCTTCTAAATGCATTACTGGCTTTAAACAATCTGTTATTGACTTTCATCATCTAGGAGTGCATAATATGACCATAATATGTTCCTATGCTCAGTAGTCAGTGTGTACCCTTTGATGGCAATATTGAGTGACCCATAAGGAGCAGATTTTCCCAGGGACTTGGATTTTGTTTTGGGCATTTGGATTGGGGGAAGCATGGAAAATTGCGGAGAAAGAGGTTGTGCTGGTTTCCCAATGTTTGCCCGCCTCCTCGCGCTGTTCCTGGAGATGGCTTCAGTGTGGTGACTGCAACCCACCTGACAGAGACAGGAAGACAATTAAGGCTCATCAACAACCAATTAGTAGCAATATTCCAATGCAAATGAGATTTTCCCAGTGTCGCACAGGACCCCCATTGTGTCTGCAGCTCATCAGGTAACAGGAGGCGAATGCAGAGTGGAATGTCAGAGCACCATGACAAATAAATTAAATCTACTGCCTTAAGCCTGACATTCTCCACAGGCAGAAGCTCACAATTTCCTTCCAGTCCCCTGGAGACTGCAGTAAGGAATAGTGATGGTGCTGAGGAAGTGGCAGCCATTGCCTCCAACCATTTTACTCCTCCATTTTGTTCAGCCCTCTTGCATCCCGTGCACACCAGCAGCACTCTGACTGTATACAGTGAAGGCTCCTGGGCAGCCTTGCAGTCTCAAGCGCTGACTTTCCCTCCCACCTCCATAACCTGCATGCCATCCTAAATTAGACAGGCATCCTGGAGGTAGCCTCTTAATTGGGTGCCTCCATAAAATTACCGTGGGAGGAACACGGCTGCTGGAAACAGGGTCACGACCTGAAAATGTTCCTGACTGCCAAAACTTTTCAACGTCTGAAAGAATCATCCCATAAGGTTTTAACACAGGCGGGTTGGCATATAACTTTCATCTTTAGATTGATAGTGAGGCTAAATTTCTTACAAGAATCCAAGAAATGGTCCATTTCTGTGTGGGCAACAAGAACACAATCATTAGCAAGCAAGAGTTCTTGAACAGAGGTCTTAGTTTTGGACTGCCGGCAGCAGAGGTTGTACAATTTGCTACTAGACTGAAGAGAATATGTACAGCTTTATCCAAGTTCCTGAAGGCATAACTTCATGTATCTCCTCAGATATAAACATTTAGGAACAGAGGAACAGGGGGTATGCCATTCAGCCCCTTGAGCCTGTTCCACAAATCAGTTGGCGCATGGCTGATATATATCTTAACTCTATCTACCTGCTTTGGTCTGTAACCCTTATACCCTTCCCTAATGAAAATCTATCAATAATAGTTTGTAATATTTTCAATTGACCGAGTCTCAAAAGTTTTTTGGAAGAGAGAGTTCCAGATTTCCACTACCCTTGGTGAAAAGTGCTTTCTGACATCACCCCTGAATAGCCGAGATCTAATATTGAACTTATGGTCCCTTGTGTTGGACTCCCTCATCAGATGAAATAGTTTCTCCCTACCTACCCTATCAAATCCTTTATTAATCTTAAACAGCTCAGTTAGATTATGGAAGGTTCTTCAGCAAGAGACACAGTAATCAGACTTTTAGGTAGTTGATCTATGACCTCATTTCCCTGCTGGACTTCTGGTTTAAAAAATTCTTATAATAGTTAGCCCAAATATCCAAGATTTGATTCTTGTCAGTTATCAAAGTGGAACCATCATCATGCATTAGGCAGGTGTTGCTTCCAGACAGGGGACCATAGATTGTTCGTAGTGTCTCATAGAACCTTTACATATCACGCGAATCACCATACATTTGGATTTCGTCAGTTTTGCTACTCCACCACTTTTGCTGCATGGCCTTCAGTTTTGTTTGAAACTCACTAGGTTTATTGTTATATGCAGCTTTCTATGATGTTTATGGCAGGTCTTTCAGTCATGCTTTGTTAAGGTGTGTTTCTCACAGAGCAGTTTAGCGATTTTTGTGTTAATCCCATCATATCAGTCTTGGTGTTTTCTAGTTTATGACCCCAGCATCTTACAGGCTGGAGAGTATAAGGCATCCCTGAAAATTTTCCAGTCCATTTCGACATTGCCAGAAGCTGTGATGACAGTGCTGAGATGAACCTCCACATCTTGCCAGGCTGATCTTCAACTCCTGCTGTTTTAAATTTGTCAACTTTTAAACTAGTAAGGGTTTTTTTTCTCACTTTATGTTCATTGAAGTGGAGCAATCTGGAGATCAAGCTTTGCTCAGAAGAGTCTGTGGTTCATCCAAGACTCAGCTCCCCTCATGTCTTGTGTGATCTTAACATCTTTGATATTCCACTGGCGGATCGGCACATAGTCAATCAGGTGCTAATATTTGGAATGAGGGTGCATCCATGTTGTTTTGTATTTGCTTGGAAGCCTGAAGAATGTGTTAGTGATAGTGAGATAATGCTCTGAGCCCATTCTAAGGCGCAGTATTCTATTACTATACCATGGTTACCAATGACTCCCTTCCAGGACTGGGTGGGCACCACTTACATGAGTATTAAATGATAACCAACCCGTCCTTGCTTGGACTCTCTTAGATGACATGCTCTAGATTGTCACAGAATTCATTTTTAGTTTCATTGGAGTTGGTCATATCCCTTTGTAGCCTCCTTATGTCCTCTTCACAACTTACTTTTCTACCTATCTTTGTGACATCAACAAATTTAGTAACCATACCTTCGGTCCCTTCATTCAAGTCATTTATATAAATTGTAAAAAGTTGAGGCCCCAGCACAGATCCCTGCAGCATACCACTCGTTACATCTTGCCAACCGGACAATGACCCATTTATGTCTACTCTGAGACAGAGATGAGGAGAAATTTTTTTCTCTCAGAGGGTCGTGAGTCTTTGGAACTCTCTTTCTCAAAAGGCGGTGGAAGCAGTCTTTGAATATTTTTATAGGTAGATTCTTGAGAAGCAAGGGGGTGAAAGGTTATTGGGAGTGGGGGGAATGTGGAGTTGAGGTCACAATCAGCTCAACCATAATCTTGTTGAATGGCAGTGTAGGTGGGTGTATAGGTATTAATAATGGTGGCATACCTCTTCCGAGACAAGGGAAGTCTCATAGTCATCAGGCAGTGACCGAGTCCTTTAGGAAGACTTTCAAGCTTAGATATCATGCTGCATTTCACTGCAAAGCCAACCCCAGCTTCTCTACTACAAAGGCAAAATGCTGTGGATGCTGGAAGTCTGAAATCTAACTAGAAAATGCTGGAAGTACTCAGGCAACGGGTCAGGCAGCATCTGTGGAGAGAGAAACAGAGTTGAAGTTTCAGCTTGGTGACCTTTCGTCAGAAAGCTCCTTCAGCTAGACCCAGTCCTAGTCAGAGTTGAGACACCTGGAGATGAAATCAGCTGTCGTGGGTGGCAATGTTCCCTCAAAGCTGCATGCAGCCTGGAAGTTCTGGCGGTGCACAAGTCGGCCCCTTTAAGTTACCATGTGTGCGTGGCCACACAAAAAATTAAAAGGGCTTTGCACTTAAACACATCATCTACGCATCCAAAAAAAAAATTAATGGGTGGCCTACGGTAGCTGGCGCACATGTGCAGGTATCTGTTACTGTGCCTGCTAAATTGAGCCTATCTGTTGAGTCTGCAAGGTTCACCACAGTAGACTTCGCACACAAGGAAGGAAAATGAGTGCCTTCGATCACTCAAGGTCCTTCTCTCAAGATCTCAAAATCTCCCTTCCACCTAAATTATGTACAATTGAACATACAAATTAGGAGCAGGAATAGACCACTCGGCTCCTCGAGCTTGCTCTGCCATTCAACAAGAACATGGCTGATCTGATTGTAACCTCAACTCCACATTCCTGCCTGCCCCAATAAACTTTCAGCCCCTTGCTTATCAAGAATCTATCTACCTCTGTCTTAAAAATATTAAAAGACTCTGCTTCCACTGTCTTTTGAGGAAGAGAGCCAATGAGCTGATGTAGTTACCCAAGAAACTTGGAGGAAGCGTCTTAAATGTGTTCAAGTGGCAGAAACGACTTCCACCAAAATATCCTGACTTTAAAAAAAAATTCTTTGCACCATTTATACATCGCAAATGTGCTGAAAACAGCAAGGAACTTCACACCAATGGTTTTATAATCTTTCAGGGTCTTTATGAGAATGTCAGTATTTGAAGGTGATGCCCAGGAGTAAGTCAGTATCAATAGGTGCTCCCTGGAAATGGAAGAATATTTACAAGTGGTATCTGGGAGAGTGCCAATATTCACAGAGAGTAGTCTAGACTGTTGCAATGAATATAGGAGTCCAGCATGTAATAACATTTGAATACCAATGTGTCACAAGCAATTTTACTTCTTCAAAACCACCACGTATAGACATTTTCGTGCATTTGCAAGCATTCTCAGGATTAATGGATAGGTTGGAGGCAACCATTTGTAATCAAAAACTACTGTTGAATCTTCACACATTATGAAACAGAAGGGCTTTTGAAGGAAATTTCCCTACTGAAATTATAGAATGAGGAAGTTGTCCATTCATTAATAGATTATTCTGACTTTACATCAAGCATTTGAAAATATCTATGGCCATGTTCCTGTTTCATGTTTAAATGTTACTCTTTCATGTTACTGAGCAAATTGTTTTAGCTGTGGGCTGACAAGTCCCTGGGTCTTGCTGGACTTTATCCTAGGGTCTTAAAAGAGGTGGCTAGTGAGAGATGATGCGTTGGTTTTAATTTTCCAAAATTCCCTAGGTTCGGGGAAGGTTTCGTTAGATTGGAAAATAGCAAATGTAACTCCTTTATTCAAAAATGGAGGGAGACAGAAAGCAGGAAACTGGCCAGTTAGCTTTACAGGAAAATGTTAGAAGCTATTATAAAAGATGTTATAGCAGGGCACTTAGAAAAATTCAAGGTAATCAGGCAGCGTCAACATGGTTCTGTGAAAGGGAAATCATGTTTTACCAATTTATTGGAGTTCTTTGAAAAAGTAACATGTGCTGTGGGATAAAGGGGAACTGATGGATATACTGGGGCGGCACAGTGGCGCAGTGGTTAGCACCGCAGCCTCACAGCTCCAGCGACCCGGGTTCAATTCTGGGTACTGCCTGTGTGGAGTTTGCAAGTTCTCCCTGTGTCTGCGTGGATTTCCTCCGGGTGCTCCGGTTTCCTCCCACATGCCAAAGACTTGCAGGTTGATAGGTTAATTGGCCATTATAAATTGCCCCTAGTATAGGTAGGTGGTAGGGAAATATAGGGACAGGTGGGGATGTGGTAGGAATATGGGATTAGTGTAGGATTAGTATAAATGGGTGGTTGATGGTCGGCACAGACTCGGTGGGCCGAAGGGCCTGTTTCAGTGCTGTATCTCTAAACTAAACTAAACTAAACTGTACTTAGATTTCCAGAAGGCATTTGATAAGGTGCCACATCAAAGGTTATTGTGGAAAATAAAAGCCCATGGTATAGGGGGTAACATATTGGATAGAAGATTGGCTAGCTACTAGGAAACAGAGAGTAGACATAAATGGGACATTTTCTGGTTGGCAAAATGTAACGAGTGGTGTGCCACAGGTATCAGTGCTGGGGCCTCAAATTTTTACAATTTATATAAATGACTTAGATGAAGGGACTGAAGGTATGATTGCTAAATTCGCTGATGACACAAAGATAGGTAGGAGAGTAAGTTGTGAACAGCACGTAAGGAGGCTACAAAGGGATATAGATCGGTTAAGTGAGTGGGCAAAATCTGGCAAATGGAGTATAATGTGGGAAAGTGCGAAATTGTCCATTTTGACAGGCAGAATAAAAAAGAAGCATTTTATCTAAATGAGAGATTTCAGAGCTCTGAGATGCAGAGGGATCTGGGTGTCCCAGTGCAAGAAACACAAAAGGTTAGTATGCAGGTACAGCACGTAATTAGGAAAGCTAATAGAATGTTATTGTTTATTGCAATGGGAATTGAATGCAAAAGTAGGGAGGTTATGCTTCAGTTATATAGGGTATTGGTGAGACCACATCTGATGTACAGTATACAGTATTGATCTTATTTAAAGAAGGACGTAAATACGTTGGAAGCAGTTCAGAGTAGGTTTACTAGACTGGAATGGGCGGGTTGTCTTATGAGGAAAGGCTAGGCTTGTATCCGCTGGAATTTAGAAGAGTAAGAGGCGACTTGATTGAAACATATAAGATCCTGAGGGGCCTTAACAGGGTGGATGTGGAAAGGATGTTTCCTCTTGTGGGAGAATCTAGAACTAGTGGTCATTGTTTGCAAATAAGGGGTCACCCATTTAAGACAGAGATGAAGAGAATTTTTTTTCTATCAGAGGATCGTGAGTCTTTGGAACTCTCTTCGTCAAAAGGCAGTGGAATCAGAGTCTTTGAATATTTTTAAGGCAAAGGTAGGTATATTCTTGATAAGCTAAGGGGGTGAAAGGTTATCGGGGGTAGGCGGGAATGTGGAATTGAGGTTACAATCAGATCAGCCATGATCTTGTTGAATGGCGGAGCAGGTTTGAGGAGCCAAGCGGCTTACTCCTGCTCCTAATTTGTATGTTCGTATGTATATAAATCTTTGATTTGCTGTCAGGTTCATTCAAGGTTATTTCTGTCAATCAAGTTAAAGGTTTTCGATATACAGGGCAGCCCAGTAGCATAGCACCAATGCACAGTGCTATAGACCAGTTGTTCTCAAGCTTTTTTGGTTGAAGGACCACTTTACAAATGGATTAGTAATTATGAACCACGAATCTAAATTATAATACTATATAATACTCATAATATGAAGGTGCTGCAAGTAAAGATTGTTTTAATTATGCTTTTTAATGCTAATGCTTAATGGTTTCATACTTATCTATCTGATAGTAACCAAATAATCACTTGCAATGGCTTCTCTTCCTGCTCCCGCACTGTTACCTCTGGTGTCTTCCTAATATCTTTGGCCCCCTCCCATTTTTTATTTACATGCTGCTCCTTGGTGACATCATCCAAAAGCACAAGGTTAGTTTTCACATGTACGCTGACGACACTCAGCTCTACCTTCACGACACTGCAGTTGCCAAACTATCAGACTGCTTATCCCACTTCCAGCATTGGATGAGCAGAAATTTCCTCCAATCAAATATTGGGAAGACTGAAGCCATCATTTTCTGACCTGCTCCAAACTCCATTCCCTAGCTATCATCCCACTCCCTGGCAACAATCTGAGATCAAGACAGTCTGTTCACAATTTTGGTGTCACATTTGACACCAAGATGAGCTTCCAACCTCATCTTTTATTTTTTTAAATTTTATTTAGAGATACAGCACTGAAACAGGCCCTTCGGCCCACCGTGTCTGTGCCAACCATCAATCACCCATTTATACTAATCCTACATTAATCCCATATTCCTACCACATCCTCACCTGTCCCTATATTCCTCTACCACCTACCTATACTAGGGGCAATTTATAATGGCCAATTTACCTATCAACCTGCAAGTCTTTTGGCTGTGGGAGGAAACCGGAGCACCCGGAGGAAATCCACGCAGACACAGGGAGAACTTGCAAACTCCACACAGGCAGTACCCAGAATTGAACCCGGGTCGCTGGAGCTGTGAGGCTGCAGTGCTAACCACTGCGCCACTGTGCTGCCTTCACTGCTCTCAGTCATGCTACATCCAGTCATGATTGGTGGTGAGCAATTAAACAACTAACCAGAGGAGGAGGTGGCTCTAAAAACATCCCCATCATCCAGGATAGAGGAGCCCAGCATGTCAGTGCAAAAGACAAGTGTTACAATCAGGTGAGGAGAGGTCGCAAGGCTCCTCTCTTGTCTTTCTTCTTATTTGACCACAACAGGATTTATTCCTTTTTAAACAGTGGATGTGTTTACCACTTCATTGAGTGTTTTACCTTTTACTTTTGTTGTGATCGTAAAAGAACCAATCATACAGGTTTTCTTGAATTTAAACAAAGAAGAGGTGAGTTTATTGTACTTAAAAATCTAAACCGAATCTAAATAAAAATAATAAAATTACGCTACACTTTCACGCACAAACAAGAATCACACACACACACAAATAGATTACAGAGTGATTGAGGAATAGATTGTGTTTGATTAGAGTCCAGAACAAATAAAGACAATACACAGTCTGTGGTGACTGGTGACTTTAGTGGTCTTCCGGTTGAATTCATGGTCCTGAAATTCAGCGTTGATGGTTGCTGTTGGAGGCAGTTAAGCAGAGGGCTTCCTTCTCGGTGTCTTTGATCTAGCAGCTAGTTTTCGCACACCCCACAAGGCCTTCTGGAGAGAGAGTCAGCCCTTCTGGCATCTGCACAGAATGAGTGCTTGTTTACTTGTCCAAGGGAAACTTCCAGCTTTCACAGAGATAGACAGAGGGTCACATGACTGTCTCAGTGCATTCTCTGGTACTTTCTAATGAGATTCAAGTTTAGGAATTTCAACCTCTCAAGCTTCATGATAAATGTTCACCCTGGATGGAGTTTGCCCTTTCAATGTTAAGGGCCAGGCTGTTTTTGAATGTCTTGGTAATGAAAGCAATCTTAGGTAGTTCAATCAATACAGCAAGCCATTGTTTTCGGTACAGTCTAATCAGACATGTGTCTCCACTTTTGCTGCCTTGGAACGTGCAAGGTTTTCAAATGCAGATGGTGGCAGCCATTTTTAGCTGTGGCAAAGACTTTGTAAACGTTGTCTGTAATATTCCAGCTTTCCTTCTTTTTAAGTTAAATTTAAGTTTCCAACCGATGAACTAAAAATTCTCATTTGGCATAGCATGTTTTCTTGACACAAGTCTGAAACATTCGCAGTCATCTTCAGCCAGAAGTGCCGAATAGATGATTCATCTTGGCCTCCTCCTGAGGTCCCCAGCATCACAGATGCCAGTCTTCAGCCAATTCCATTCACTTCACTTGATATCAAGAAACAGATGCTGCAAAGGCTATGGGACCCGACAGCATCCCGACTGTAATACTGAAGACGTGTGCTCCAAGACTAGCCGTGCCCTTGGCTAAGCTGTTCCAGTACAGCTACAACACTGGCATCTACTCGACAATATGCTCAGTTTGGGTTCTGCCAGGGCCACTCAGCTCCTGACCTCATTACAGCCTTGGTTCAAACATGGACAAAAGGGCTGAATTCCAGAGTTGAGGTGAGAGTGACTGCCCTTGACATCAAGGCGGCATTTAACCGAGCGTGGCATCAAGGAGCCCTAGCAAAATTGAAGTCAATTGGAATCATGGTGAAAACTCTCCACTAAGTCAAACCTAGCACAAAGGAAGATGGTTGTGGTTGTTGGAGGCCAATCATCTCAGTCCTAGGACATCACTGCAGGAGCTCCTCAAGGCCATGTCCTAGGCCCAACCATATTCAACTGTTTCATCAATCATAAGGCCAGAAGTAGGGATGTTCGCTGATGATTGCACAGTGTTTAGTTCCATTTGCAACTCCTCAGATAGTGAAGCCGTCCGTGTCCACATGCAGCAACACCTGGACAACATTCAGGCTTGGGCTGATAAGTGGTAAGTGACATTCATGTCATACAGGTGCCAGGCAATGACCATCTCCAACAAGAGAGAATCTAACCATCCCCCTTGACATTCAATGACATTACCATCACTAAATCCCCCACTATCAATATCCTGGGGGTTAACATTGACCATAAACTTAACTGGTACAGCCATATAAATACTGTGGCCACAAGAGCAGGTTAAAGGCTGGGAATTCTGCAGTGTGTAACTCACCTCCTGACTCTTCAATGCCTGTCCATCACCTACAAGGCATGAGTCAGGTGTGTGATGAAATACTCTCCACGTGCCTGGATGGGTGCAACTCCAACAACACTCTGAAAGCTCAACACCATCCAGGACAAAGCAACCTGCTGATAAGCACCCTATCCACCACCTTCACCATTCACTCCCTTCACTACCAGCACATAGTGACAGCAGTGCACACCATCTACAAGATGCACTGCAGCATCTCGCCAAGGCTCCTTTGACAGCACCTTCCAAACCCGCAACCTCTAACACCTAGAAGAAAAAGGGCAGCAGACACATGGGAACACCGCCACCTTCAAATTCTGCTCCAAGTCAGGCACCATCCTGACTTACAACTGTATTGCCATTCCTTCACTGTCACTGGGTCAAAATCCTGAAATTCCCTTCCTAACACTTTGGGTGTACATACACAATATGGACAGCAGCAGTTCATAAAGGTGGCCCTCCACTACCTTCTGAAGGGCAATTTGGGATCTGCAATAAATGCTGGCCTTGCCAGCAATGCCCACATCCCAAGAACGAACAAAACAAAAATTGCTAAGACCACCTATTTCTACCTCTGTAACATTGCCCAACTTCACCCCTGTCTCTGCTTATCCGCTGCTGAAACCTCATTCATGCCTCGTTACCTCTAGACTTAACTATTCCAATGCACTTCTTGCTGGCCTCCCATACTCTACCCTCTGTAAATTTGAGGTCATCCAAAACTCTGCTGCCCGTGTCTTAACTCACACCCAGTCCCGTTCCCTTATTACCCCCGTGTTCACTGATCTATATTAGCTCCTGGTCAAGTAACATCTTGGTTTTAGAATTCTCATCCTTGTTTTCAAATCCCTTCATGGCCTCACTCCTCCCTACTTCTGTCTTCTCCTCCAGCCTCACAACCCTCCTCTAATTCTGGCAGCTTGAGGTGCTGTTGAAGGATTTGGTGAGTTGCTGCAGTGCATCTTGTAAATGGTACACATTGCTGCCACTGTGTGCTGGTGGTGAAGGGAGTGAATGTTGAAGGTGGTAAATGGAGTGCTGATCAGCGGGTTGCTTTTTCCTGGATGGTGTTGAGCTTTCAGAGTGTTGTTGGAGTTGCACCCATCCAGGTAAGTGGAGAGTATTCCATCACATTCCTATATAACTATATAAATTGTTTTTTTCTTATAAGAAAACAGCTATTTACTTACAGATATCAGTGAGATGGGTGTGCCTGCTTCTCATTGTGGAGTCTGTCTATCTTTGGTGTGATATTTGCCCGCACTCTGCTCCCACCTCTAGGCTTGCACCAAACCTGTCTCTGGGTGCCACTTATTCAGTTAGTCTTGACCGCGGCACCCGCTGACCATGGTGCTCTGAACGTTTGCCAACCTGCAAGACTGGCCCTGCTCGGTAAGCACTTTCACATTATTTCGCAGACCCCCGGAATGTCTGTATGGATCCCAAGGTGTCTGCGAATGCCAGTTTAACAACTACTGATGTACAGTAGAAGGACATAACTTTAATTTCCACTCACGCCCATGCCAGGCTGCACTGCTGTGGGGTAAACTGACAGCTACTCTCGCATCCTTCCTGGTGACCATCTCAAACCCTCCAAATGTACTAGAAATAAAAACAGGATGTGCTGGAAATACTCAGCAAGTCTGGCAGCATCTGTGGAGAGTGAAATAGAGTTAACGTTTCAGGTCTGTGACATTTCATCAGAATCAATGTACCTGCAGGAGGTGTGTAAATTGAACAGAACAAAAACACCAACAACAACTTACATTTAGATAGTGCCTTTAATGTTGTAAAACATCCCTTATCAAATAAAATTTGACACTTAAGGAGATATTAGGGCAGATGACCAAAAGCTTGGTCTAAGAGATAGGTTTTAAGGAGGGTCTTAAACAAGGATAGAAATGTAAAGAGTCGAAGAGATTTAGGGAAGGAATTCTAGTGCTTAGAGGCTCAGTCGATGAAGGCATGGATACCAATGGTGGAACGATTAATATCAGAGATGCACAAGAAGCCAGAATTAGAGGAGTGCAGAGATCTTGGAGGTTGCAATCAGCCTGGTTCAGCTTCAGACAGTTGCCAGGGAGAGAGACAGAATTGGTTGTTAGGGAACTGAGTTTGTGCCAGGGACCTTTTTGTATTTGTTAGTGAATACTTAACATTTATGACCACCTGTTTTGTACTACCCCACAAGTGGAAAAATCTTCTCTATGTCTACCCTAACGAATACCTTCATAATTTTGAAGACTTTCATTAAGTTGCCCCTCGGTCTTCTCTTTTCCAGAGAAAAGAGCCCCCGTTTGTTCAGCTTTTCCTGAAGGTTTTACCTTGTGAAAATGCAGTTGATGCCATGTGTGCAGTTCTTCACCAATTGGAGGCACTTTCACATGTCTAGACTACATTCTCTGTAGTTTTGACAGCATCAGCTTTGTTTTGATATTCTTGTGCGTTCCTGTCAGATTTACCAGCCTTCCATGTTGTCCCATGACACTGTAGACTGTGAGAGTCCCCTGTGGAGTCTCACTTAAGTTTGGAGCTGTACCCTGGACAGAAGAAGAATAAGTGATTCCACACCAAATAATGTGTTAACATGGTAATCTTATTGAGTAATTATTAAGTAATTATTAAACAATTATTAATGATAAAAATAAGAAGGCAAGATAACTTTATTAAAAAGAAAGGAAGGAAAAGAGTGCAGAAAGACAACAAACTTCTAGCGCAACTGCTATAACCCCAAATTAGTCTGTTCAACACAGCTTCCTAAAAAGGTACTGTTCCCCCTGGGTACATACATCACCAAGTCTCTGGAGAACCTTGCACAGGGGTGGACTCTCTGGTCAGTCACTCGGTTGACGTCCCTTCCTCCGGAGTCTTCAGTGGTTGACTAGTCGACTCCGGCTGTAGCCCTGAATGTTGGATGCTGTGCCCCTTTCGGTACAATTTCTGGCTCCATCCCAGCTTTCCAAGGCCTCTATCAGACTTTCTCAAAACTAGAGTCTGACAACCATGAGTCCTAATCAAATTCTTCTCTGGCATTACGAGGTTATTCAGGTTGTTGGCACATCCTTTGATTGTGTCTCTCACCTGCCATCAATTAGGTTATACTGTTAATTAAACTCCATCTTCTGACTCCATGGTGGACCACCCCATATGTAAAGCTATCCATTGTCCTGGCTTGTAGTCCAAGGGTCACAGAATACCGTCAGAACTGACTCCTGTTGAAAAAATAGGAAACAATCTTTATTTTTAAGAGAAGGACGGTAGTTTAGACAAAACAGCTGCAAATATGGCTTGCTGTAACCAGCGTGAAAATGAAACAAAGGAGTTCTTAGGGAAAAACAAGTTTACAATTAATAATATTACTATTGATTATATAATTGATTAATTATTTGATTAATCAGACCATAATCACACTTAGTTTTCAATCAATGTCTACAAAGTAACCTTTAAAAATTCACTACAGGTTTAATACAGGCTTTTTAAAAAATTAAAAGCAAAGCAAAGCAAGGCAGAAGTAAAAAGCAAAACGTAAAAAGTGCAAAAATTAGTGGCTGCAGGCCTCAGGCCTATAACACACATGGAGCTGACTCTGTATATCTGTGCTGTTGCATCAGGCCAGGAATTGCCTTGGGACGGTTCCTGCTTCACCACCATGATTTCACCACAATAATGGTGAAATGCAGAAAGGCCATAGTTTCCTTTTGGGTCATAGACTTGATTTCCAATTAAGTGGTGACATTAGTTGGCAGAAGAATGCAGAACTGCCTTCTTATCTTCAAATAAATCTGGAATCTCTACCTGAAGCAGCAGAAAAGGTGGATGGAACTGTGATTTAAAAGTGTGACACAAAACTGAAAAAACTGGGTCTCTCTTCAGGCCATGCTAAAGATAGTCTTCAGCTTGATGTACACAGATGTGTGGCAAAACAAGAAGTATATTACCTCTAATCCACTGGTGAACGGCTCACTAGCTTGATACCTCCTGCCGGTGCCTGGTAGCACCCAGTTTAGAAGTCTCACCTGCACTGGGAATGGCATCCAGAAGTCACTCCTTGCAAGTCTCCTTCCTCCAGATGCAGACAGTTCTGAAATCACATTCCTGAGGTACAAAGTCTATACACACTATTCTTCTCTGAGCTCAAGTTCGGTGGAAAATCCAGTGCTTGCATAAGCACAGTGGGCAAAATAGCCTATAATGTCATTTCTATGATTCAGGGCCACGAGCTAATCTCAGGAATGTAGACAGGGTCAGCTCTCTAAGCATTCGGGAACATGCTAATAATCTATTATCAGAGTCCCGCACCGAAAGTCCAGATTGGTTTCCTAGCTTCAAGCAGAAGGAGACTGCACATAAGAGCGATGAAAATCAATTGAGGTTTCACACAGCTAACCGAGATCAGGAAATCATGTTAATTCAATGGATGAAAAATCATAGCCAGTGCTACTGTGATTATCTGATATGCACTAGTGGTTGGAAGGTTCCAGCAGTAATACAGCATCTCCTATAACTTGTTAAATTATGAATGAAACTACAGTATAAGATATTAGCATTGAAATCCATTGGTAGATATTATAAGAAATTCCTTTGTATTAACCCACTTATTTTAAAAAGGTTAATTTCATTGTTAAATTGAGCCGCAGAGTTTCATATCAGCACATTTTATGCTAATATCCCACGACATATAGGGTTTTCAGCCCTCCTGGATTGTCATGGATTCTTCCAGGATTGAGGATTGATCTCCTGGGTATTCCTGTGAGGAACCTGGGAGAAAGAATTTCAAGCTCACCTGGTGACTCCTGCTGCCGTACCTTGAATGGCACTGTTTATTCTTTCCCATCTCAATGCAGCTGGTCTCACAGCCAGCTTGGATGGTGTCTGTGTACACACAATAGAGCAGTTTCAACAGCACTGGGCTTTGTCGGCATCCCAGGCCACCATTGCAGCTGTTTTTGGTATCAGATGTCATGTGATCAACCTTCAGGAATGTGTCCAGTGAGAGTTGGCAACCCTAATAGTATGATTTCATCTCATTGCTATTTAACTTCATTACTAATTCAGATTTGTATGGTTCTCTAACAACATGGCAGAATGACTGAACCTATAGTGTTAACATTTGATTGAACAAAATGACTCGTGGTCTAAAAGGGTTAAAGAGGACAGGTTGCATAGAGCAGGCTTGTCTTTCCCTGAGTATAGAAGATTGCAAAGTGACACAATTGAGGTGTTTAAGATGATTAAGCAAGTTGATAGGGAAGATAGAGCAAAGCTGTTTCCACTGTTAGGAGAGTCCAGATCAATGTGTCATAATCTTAAAATTAGAGCTAGGTCATTCAGGGATGATGTCAGGAAGTACTTCTTCACACAAAGGGAAAATGGGATTAGAATAGATAGGTGCTTGACGGCCAGTACGGACACAATGGGCCGAAGGGCCTGTTTCTGTGCTACATAACTCTGTCTATGACAAAGGAAATCTGGAACTGTCTCCTCCAAAAAGCTGTTGAGGCTAGATCAATTGAAAATTTTTAAACTGCGATTTTGTTAGGTAAAGGTATTTAGGTGCATAGATGGAGTTAAGATACAGATCAGCCATGATCTAATTGAATGGTGGAATATGCTCAAGAGGCTGAATGGCCTACTCCTGTTCCCAAATGCCATGTTACTCAGAGTCTAACCACTGCAATACTGTCAGGTCAGCCTCGGCACCCCAACAGCCTCCTCACACTCAGCAGAAAAGAGTGCTTGTCTAATTTACAAGACTTCAACTGCTGGAAAAGGTCACTTCAGTTAAAAAGTCTTTAGTTAAAGCCAGAACAGCAGCATACATCTCCTTTAAATTCACACTCTTCTCAAATTACCTATGTTTCAAATTATCATGTTGGTTTTGATTTCCTACAAAATTGTGGCCGATATTTACCAGAAAAAACCTGTGGTTTACAACAGTAATCTCAAATGGGATAAGAATTAACCTTCTATTCTTCTGTGGCTCTGTTTCACATTGCGAGTGGGAAATTTGAAAGAAGTTTCCCAATGAGTCAGCATTCTCCTCTCATGACATCAGAGCAAGTACAAGATGTTCTGAGATATGAATTCAACCTCAATGGCAACAACAACAACAACTTGCATTTATATTGTGTCTTTAACCTAGTAAAACGTCCCAAGGTGCTTCACCATAATCAAACAATTTTGACGCTAAGCCATATAAAGGGATAAAAGGACAGATGAGCAAAAACTTGGTCAGAGGTAGGTTTTAAGGAGTGCTTAAAAGAGGACAGGGGATAGACAGTTTGAGAGATTTAGGGAGGAATCCCAGAATTTAGGACCTAGGCAGCTGAAGGCAGGACCGCCAATGATGGGGCAATGGAAATTGGGGATGTACATGAGACCAGAATTGGAGCACAATATCAGCCCAATGTGATGGAATTGCTCTGATTGGAAGCCATTCAGATTTATTACTATCAGTTTTTCTTATTTTATTCATAGTTATCCTGAACTTCCATTAGGTCTGTCATCAAGGGGAATTACTAGCATGAGAGTCCCCGGAAACATGCTGCTGACACCACCACAGTATATCACTTCAGGAAGAGGTTCCCTGATTTGTATTCTCAGGATAAGTGTCCGCATCACTACGGGCTGAACTGGGTGTACAACTGTGCTACAAAGCCAGGAATCCTGGCAAAAATCATCCAATTCCAGTAATGAGGGAATCATAAGCCAGGATAAGCAGCAACATGTTGCTCCACAGACATTTGACAAAATTATTGACTCAGCCACGGACATGGGGGCAATTAATCTGTATATAAAGTGTATCGGCAATCTAATGCCATTAAAACACAGTCCGATTTAAAACACATTTTTCCCTATATATAAAGTAGCTAAGCATACAAACATCAATGTAGAGTAGCAAGCAAAATAGTATGCAATGCCAATATGCCAATGCGAATTACTTTTTCTGACAGAATAAAGCTAGCTACACAATGTGCTAATGTTGTGTTAGCATGTAGCCAGCCAGCTAAACCATTACGTGATAAAAACCAGGACTGTGAGAACTAACAGTCTCTTTCCCAAGCTGTGTTGAAAGATCTTTTTTTTCAAATTTGACGCCTTTTTTTTCACAGGTAAGAAAAAAGCAGGAAAAATGTGAACATAGAATTAGAATTCACTGCCTCCCGAGTCCCTGCCTGGTCATTGAGGACACTTAATGCATGTTAGACTTAATAAATATGTTCTATCCAAAAACTGAATGAGATATGACTGTGTGGATTGATGCCTTTGCAGAGACTAACACCAGAACCGATGCAATTTCACTGCGGTCTTTGTGAAATGGCTCATTTATCGCATGGCGTGGTGATGGCGTAGTGGTATTGTCACTGGACTTGTCACTGGACCAGAGACCCAGGGTATTCCCCTGGGACATGGGTTCAAATCCCACCACGGCAGCAGCTGGAATTTGAATTCAATTAATAAAAATCTGGAATTAATGATGGCCATGAAACGATTGTCGCAAAAAAGACCCATCTGGTTCACTAATGTCCTTCAGGGAAAGAAATCTGCTGTCCTTACCTGGTCTGGCCTACATGTGACTCCAGACCCACAGCAATGTGTTTGACTCTTTATGTGGCTTTGATGAAGCAGCTGAAGATGGTTGGGCCTAGGACACTATCCTGAGGAACTCCTGCAGTGATGTCCTGGAGCTCAGATGACATCAAGGCAGCATTTGACCGAGTATGGCATCAAGGAGCCCTGGCAAAACTGGAGTCAATGGGAATCAGAGGGAGAACCCTCCACTAATGGGAATCGTACCTAGCGCAAAGAAAGATAGTTGTGGTTGTTGGAGGTCAATCATCTCAGCTCCAGGACATCACTGCAGGAGTTCCTCAGGGTAATATCCTAGGCCCAACCATCTTCAGCTGCTTCATCAATGAATTTCCTTCAATCATAAGGTCAGAAGTGGGGATGTTCACTGATGAGTGTACAATGTTCAGCACCATTTGCGACTACTCAGATACTAAAGCAGTCCGTGGAGAAATGCAGCAAGACCTGGACAAGATCCAGGCTTGCGCTGATAAGTGGCAAGTAACATTTGCGCCTCACACGTGCCAGGCAATGACCATCTCCAACAAGAGAGAATCTAACCATCTCCCCTTGACATTCAACAGCATTACGATTGCTAGATCCCACATTATCAACATCCTGGGGGTTACCATTGACCAGAAACTGAACTGGAGTAACCATTTAAATACCATGGCTACAAGTGCAGGTCAGAGGCTAGGAATCTTGTAGCGAGTAACTCACCTTCTGACTCCCCAAAGCCTGTCCACCATCTACAAGGCACAAGTCAGGAGTATGATGGAATACTCTCCACTTGCCTGGATGGGTGCAGCTCCAACAACACTCAAGAAGCTCAACACCATCCAGGATAAAGCAGCCCACTTGATTGGCACCCCGTCCACAAACATTCAGTCCCTCTACGAGCGATGCACAGTGGCAGCAGAGTGTACCATTCACAAGATGCACTGAAGCAACGCACTAAGACTACTCAGGCAGCACCTTTCAAACCTGCAACCTCTACCACCTAGAAGGACAAGGGCAGCAGATGCATGGGAACACCACCACCTGCAAGTTCCCCTCCAAGCCACACACCATCCTGACTCGGAACTATATCACCGTTCCTTCACTGTCGCTGGGTCAAAATCCTGGAACTCCCTTCCTAACAGCACTGTGGATGTACCTAACTCACATGGACTGCAGCGGGTGTTTATGAAGCTTCCCCACCCACCGGCTCCATTCCTCTTCTGCACTCAGCAGTTTCTCACCCGCTGCAGATCCAACATGAATGCCGCTGTCCAGCTCCAGAACCCGCACTGCACATGCTCCAGTCACAGCCAGCAAGCTACTCAAAGACCATCGTTGAGCGACCAGTAGCTCACGATCAACATGTTGGTGATCCCGTTCTAGGACCTAGCCTGATTACTCTGATCCTTTCTAATTACTTTTGCTCCTGATAATTTTAAATGTCGTGCTCCAACCCTTTAAACTGTTGTTTTAAAATAACCGCTCCGCTCGGTTTACTTTAAAACAAAAGTTTAAAAGCTTGGAGCAAGACATTTAAAATTACCACAGACCTCAAAACGTTTACCACTAACTCTGGTGTCCGTGTATAGACACGTTGCCGACCCCTGATCATAAGAACATTCGAAATAGAAGCAGAAGTTGGCCATAGAATCACCTCGTGCCTATTCCACCATTCAATACGATCATGGCTGATCTTCAGTCTCAACTCCACTTTTCTGCCTGATCGCCATATCCCTTGATTCCCTTTGAGTTCAAAAATCAACTGATCTTAACCATGAATATACTCAACAGCTGAGCATCCATAGCCTATGGGATGAAGAATTTGAAAGATTCACAACCCTCTGAGTGAAGACATTTCTCCTCTTTCAGTCTTTAATGGCTGACCTCTTAATCTGAGAGTATGCCCATTAGTTCAGGTCTCGCCAGCTGGGGGAAACAGCCTCTCAGCATCTACCCTGTCAAGCCCTCTCAGAATCTAATATGTTTCAATGAGATCACCTCTCATTCTTCTAACCTCCAGAGAGTATAGACACAATCTACTCAATCTCTCCTAATATTGTAAGCATCGTCTTTTAATTTAATACTATCCTTAACCTCTTTAGTTCGTCCAGGATGCATCACTTTGGAGTTTTTGGGCATGTAATTTGGATCTGTAGCACTGCTGGAAATGGTGATATAGAAGCTGGAGGCCCTCTGAGTGGGGTACACTGTGTCTCCAGCCACTTCCATGATGGTACCCCATGCTGAGAAGGGCACTCTTGCAGGCATCCCCTGTGTTTTTGTTTATTCATTCATGGGATGTGGGTGTTGCTGGCCAGGCCAGTATTTATTGCCCATCCCTAATTGCCCTTGAGAAGATGGTGGTGAGCTGCCTTTTTGAACCGCTGCAGTCCATGTGGGGTAAGAACACCCACAGTGCTGTTAGGAAGGGAGTTCTGGGATTTTGACCCAGCGACAGTGAAGGAACGGCAATATAGTTCCAAGTCAGGATGGTGTATGACTTGGAGGAGAACTTGCAGATGGTGGTGTTCCCATGCATCTGCTGCCCTTGTCCTTCTAGTTGGTAGAGGTCACGGGTTTGGAAGGTGCTGTCTAAGGAGCCTTGGTGAGTTGCTGTAGTGCATCTTGTGAATGGTACACACTGCTGCCACTGGGGACCCACTTGGAGATGGTGATGGTAGTGTCTGGGACATTGTCTGTAAGGTATGATTCCATGAGTATGACACTGTCAGGCTGTTGCTTGACTAGTCTGTGGGACAGTTCTCCCAACTTTGGCACAAGCCCCCAGATGTTAGTACGGAGGACTTTGCAGGGTCGACAGGACTGGGTTTGCTGTTGGCACTTCCAGTGCCTAAGTCATTGCCGGGTGGTCCGTCCGGTTTCAATCTTTTTATTGACTTTGTAGCATTTAGATAAAACTGAGTGGTTTGCTAGGCCATTTCAGAGGGCATGTAAGAGTCAACCACATTGCTGTGTATCTGGAATCACATATAGGCCAGACCGGGTAAGGACAGCAGATTGCTTTCCCTAAAGGACACTAGTGAACCAGATGGGTTTTTACAACAATCGACAATGGTTTCACGGCCATCATTAGACTAACTTTTAATTCCAGATTTATTGATTGAATTCAAATTCCACTTTCTGCTGTGGTGGGATTCAAACCCATGTCCCCAGAGCAATACCCTGGATCTCTTGTTTTCTAGTCCAGTGACAATACCACTACACCAACGCCTCCCCTGTATACAGGAAGCCTCTGAACTGGTGAAGTCATGACGTCACTCAGCCCTACCGGCTGACTGCATGGTCTGTCTGCTAACTTGGATGATGCAGCCCATTCAATGTATTCACGTCACTCAGTAAAAAACATGTGCTCAGCTACAAGAGTGGCCCAACAGTAGTGTTATTTAAAGGACCAGGTGGCAACTTTCAGGTGAGATGCTTTTGACTTACTTTTGCTTAGGCTGCGTTTGTGGAAGTACTGTGTTGCATTTTCAGATGTGTTTTTTGACACAGGATACAGGAACTGCTGCCTGAGTATGGTGTCTGTGGTTGCAGTCCCTTGTGGTCTGCAAAATGCCCATGAGATGAAGCAAAGGCTGCAGAGAGGAAAGCTCAGTGAAGAGGGAGAAAGAGGAGGGCTCTACATGGAAGGCATTACCCACTAAGGGTTTCTCAGGAGCACTTCCACCTTCACTTGATCCAAGAGCAGTGCCTGAGTTGACTCGGGTTCAACATGGACGTGGTCACTGAACTGTGCCATCTCCTGCAACACAACCTGGAGTCTCACACTAGGGCAGGGATGACCCTGCCAGTGGCCATGAACGTCACTGTCACCTTAAAATTTTATGCATCCGGGTTCTTACATGCAAGAGTGGGAGACATCTCCAACATCTCCCAATATGCCATTCATCAGAACAAGGTTGCTGAGGCCATCTGCTCCAGACGAGTACAGTAGATTGTCTCCTCACTCAGGAGGAACAAGCAGGATCCTGGGCTTTGCCAGGATAGCAGCATTCCCGATAGTGCAGAGCACCATCAAATGCTCGCACGTGGCTCTGTGGGCCATCCATGACAAGGGAGAAAGGTACAGGAACTGCAAGGGGTTCCATTCCATTGTCATGCATTTGGTGTTTGACCATACCAAGAACATCATGTCAGTGAATGCCCGCTATCCTGGCAGCAGCCATGACACATTCATCCCAAACCTATCAGCCCTACCCACTATCTTTCAGCATCCTAGAGGAACTAAAGGCTGGCTGTTTTGGGACAAGGGTTATCCCCTCTACTTATGGCTGATGACACCCCCCTCCCCGCCATCCCAATATGCCAGGAAAGCCACAGATCCACACAAAACATGGTCGAGCAACAGATCAGCCTGCTGAAACAATAGTTCTGCTGCCTTGACCGCTCAGGGAGAGCCTTACGTTACAGGCCAGAGTGGGTTTCGAAGATCGTGGTGATCTTCTGCAAACTCCAGAATATTTCTATTATGAGGGTGCAGCCCTTGCCTCCAAGAATCGGAGCCCACCTCAGGAGGAGGGGGAAGAAGAGGAGGATGAGGAACAGGAGGAAGCAGGGAGGAGGCACAGTGGGTCCCTTCTAACCAGACTGGCTCTCAGTGAGCGCATTATCAGACTCTATTTTCAGTGAAACCACTGCTCCTCTCCACCATGGATCCATCATTCCTCACCATCACTTCCATCTGAGATGTCCTATCACAATATCCCCTTGGCCATTATCCAACAATAAAGAGCACTCACAAAAACCTTCTCATTAATGTATTTATCCAACAACATGTCCAATTATACAAACAGAAACAAACTATTCACCCTTGTGCAATCACTTAGTGCCTATCTTGTGGGTAACCTTGCCTGTCCTAGTGCTGCTATGCAGCGCTACCCCAGGGACTGCAGCATGGCTGGTGGAAGGCTGCTGTGGGGGAGACTTTAGATGGCCTTGCAGGATGGCCTCGAGATACTCTGAGCCTTGAGGGCCTGGCTGCGGACTGCAACATGTCAACATGGTGGGTAGCAGTCTGGACGGGCAATAGCAAGGGCAATGATATAGTATCAGTGGTCAGAGCATGAATGCTGTCATCCTGAGAGAGGACAGCAGGCTGGTGCACCACAGAGCCACTGTCACTCCCTTAAGGTGGCTGCTCCATATTCCAGTAATCTGCTGGAGGACAGATTGCTGGACTGCTGCGAGAGCTTGCATGCTGTAGTGTTATAGTGTTTTGAAATTGCAATCGCATTGTGGATTGTGTCCTCTAGAGGCTGCTGTAGAACACATATGCAAGCAAAGGAAAAGTGAAACTTACACAAGATAAAAGGAGAAGCCTTTATGTTCAGCTGCTGCAGTCTTTGTCTCTCACTGTCTTTGCCTCATATCTTATGAAAAGTCCTGGGGAAAATTGATGTCCAGAGAGATTTGGGTGTTCAGGTCCACTGTTCCCTGAAGGTGGCAACGCAGTTAAATAGAGTGGTCAAGAAGGCATACGGCATGCTTTCCTTCATCGGACGGGGCATTGAGTACAAGAGTTGGCAGGTCATGTTACAGTTGTATAGGACTTTGGTTCGGCCACATTTGGAATACTGCGTACAGTTCTGGTCGCCACATTATCAAAAGGATGTGGATGCTTTGGAGAGGGTGCAGAGGAGGTTCACCAGGATGTTGCCTGGTATGGAGGGCGCTAGCTATGAAGAGAGGTTGAGCAGATTAGGATTATTTTCATTAGAAAGACGGAGGTTGAGGGGGGACCTGATTGAGGTGTACAAAATCATGAGAGGTATAGACAGGGTGGACAGCAAGAGGCTTTTTCCCAGAGTGGGGGTTTCAATTACTAGAGGACACGAGTTCAAAGTGAAAGGGGAAATGTTTAGGGGGGATATGCGTGGAAAGTTCTTTACGCAGAGGGTGGTGGGCACCTGGAACGCGTTGCCAGCGGAGGTGGTAGACGCGGGCACGATGGAGTCTTTTAAGATGTATCTAGACAGATACATGAATGGGCAGGAAGAAAAGAGATACAGAACCTTAGAAAATAGGCGACATGTTTAGAGAGAGGATCTGGATCGGCGCAGGCTTGGAGGGCCGAAGGGCCTGTTCCTGTGCTGTAATTATCTTTGTTCTTTGTTCTTTGTTCTTATACCAAACTTTTCTAAACCTCACTCAAGCCCCGAGGACATTACACACGCTCTTTGAGCACTGAGATCTGCAGCCATGATGGCAGCAGCCTGAGCCTGTATGACAGTACATATGGATCTCATGACCTCCATCTGAGCTTCCACTGCAGCACTGAGATGTTGGGTGACTTCCACTTGTGCTGCAATAGAAGCCAAGACAATGGCCAGCAGACACTCCATCACGGCTGGGTCCATACGCGCTGTCATGGCCACCACTTCCACACTGGGCAGGACAGACTCCAAGCTCTGCACGATGCCATCTGCCACGATGGAGCTGGACTCCTCCTTGCTCCTTGACCTTGACAACAGGCTCTGTGGCAGGCCTGTAAATGCACTAAGCATTTTGGTGTGCTTGCTGATCAACGTTCTCCTGTATGCCAACCCTTTGAAGTCCTCATTTGACTTCCCTGTGGGACTTTGCCCTGTGGTGAGCTGGCACACGAGGTATCCTTTCCTCATGGCCTGGCTCCATTGATCTCCCTTGCCACCTGCTCCCATTCCTGTTAGAAGGTCTGCCTTGAGGGTTTCCTGGCCCCGAATGGAAACATGACCTCTCTTCTAATATTCACTTTGGTCACTAATGCCTCCGGTGCCGCATCTGTGAACCTGGGAGCCCTCTCCCTGTCCTGGTATTCCATTATCCTTCTTCAGATCTGCATCAATATCGACCAGCCACAGCCTTCTGTTATCCAGTGCTTTTTCCCTTTAAGAGGGACCGACTGTGTTTAAGAGCTGGAGGCTAGCTGGAATGTATTCTAGTCTCACACGCTATTGGTCCCCGTTGAGTGTGCAGCTGGTCAGTAGCATGGGTCACGCTGGGCTACACGACACAATCATTTAAATTATGAGGCAGTATAAAATTTGCCTGCTGCGTACCTCCGTGGCAACATGTGCGAGCGGATCTTGAATCATGACCCCTGTGCCCAAAATATGGCACATACTAATTTCTAGGCCCTTATTTTTCAACAGAATGTATACTTGTTGAGAATTATGAAATATTTCTCTAAATGTTTGCCAATGCTTATCAATTATCATACCTTTTAATCTAATTTTCTAAGCTATCTGAGCTAACTTTCTCCTCTTACCTATATAATTGGTTTTATTTAAGTTTAATACTCTAGTTTCAGACTTACGTATGTCACCCTCAAACTCAATGTGAAATTCTATCATATCATGACCACTCTTCCCCAGAGGATCACTTACTATGAGGTGAATAACTAACCCTGAACCCTGTCTCATTACGTAAGATGAGATCTAAAATAACCTCTTCCTTGGTTGGAGCCTGTGTCAATGGAATTCCTCCCTCTTTCCCCAGTACTGCTGCCAATATCCCATGAACCTCCCATACTACTCTTTGAGTCATTCATTGAACTCTCTGATCTGTTTGACTCTGTGCCACTTTGCATGTGGCTCAGGTAATAATCCAGAGATTATTATCTTTGAGATTCTGCTTTTTAATTTGGATCTTAACTCCTCAAACATCCTGAGTAGAACATCATTTCTGGTTCTATCTATGTTGTTGGTTCCTACATGGACCACAACAACTGGATCCTCCCCCTCCAATTCCAAGTTCTTCTCCAGCTGCAAGAAGATGTCCTTAACCCAGGCACCAGGCAGGCAACACTGTTTTTGGGACTCCCGTGCAGTTGCAGAGAACAGTATCTGCCCTTATCTTTTTTAAAAGTTATTCTCAGGGTGTGGGTGTCGAAGGCAAGGCCGGAATTTATTGCTCATCCTCTAGTTGCAAGTAGTGGCTTGATACAGTTGAATGGCTTGCAAGGCCACTTCAAAGAACAGTTAAGAGTCAACCATGCTAGGGTAGGACTGGAGTTACATGTACGTCAGACTGGGTAAGGTTGGCAGGTGTCTTTCACCTAGAGGCCATTAGTGACCCATTGAGTTTCTACAACAATCCAAGAGCTTCATAGTCACTTTTACCGGTATCAGTGTTTCATTAGCAGATTTTCTAAACTGCATTCAATTCTCAAACAAATATGCGCTACCCCACCATCCACAGCCCCCTCAATGCCATTATTCTTGTAAGGGGTGGGTGAAATTTCCAATGCCAGAATTACAGCTGGAATGCACTGGAAGGGCTATGGAATCTCCCACGCCATTGTTTGCAGATGTTACCATATTATATTGATACAAAGGTATACCTCTGTTTAATTTACCCAGTCCCTTTATAACATCACAGTTTGTTTGCTGCAAATCTTGAGGTCACTGAAAGCTTAATATCTTTTGTTGAAGGAAGTGTAAAAATTGGCAGGTGCTTGCAAATTCCTAGCTTCCAGTAAAGAGGCATTCAGGATGACATAATTACCTTCCTCTCTGAAATGAGATGGGCACACAGTAGACACAAGACTTTCATGGGAATAATTAATTTTTAGTTCTTTGTTCTTCGCCCCTCCCTCTCCACTTGCTCCAACACATCATTCCTCAAATGAAGATACTGGGAAGAAAGCCTGTTTCCAGGCCTCTATCAGGTCACCTTTGCGAGAGTATTGAGGAAATAAGTGATATTAGCTGCCAGTGACCGAAATTGCAATTTATTTTGCCTTTTTGCTTAGTGCACCCTCTGACCAACTTATCCGTTGTGCAGGTGAATGAGAAGAGCAAATCTGTGGGCTGACAACCTTTAGGTGCAATACACTGGATAACTAATGTGTTACTATGCCATGATAAAATAAATCAAATATATGTCATAAAGTTACGATCAACAATATCACACACAAAAGTTACTAATATTAGATACACCAATAGCTGTCATTTATAGGCATTCTGTCAACTAGTACAGAGGTATGCAGATCAGGGAGGTCACAAGTTGGACCCTCGATCCCTGTTATATTAGTTGATGTCAAACATGCTGACTCTCATTGATCGCTTAATACTTCTCTAAGTTCTCAGTCACTCTGTTTCTGATTCCAGTAACTTCCCCACATCTGATGTTAAACTGGCAACTCTGTAGTGACCTGGTTTTTCTCTCTCCCTTCTTAAATAATGCAATTTGCGAATCCAAGGGAACAATTCCTAAACAGTGAAGTTTGGAAAATCATGGAATGTACCTGCAATTTCTCACCTATTTCTTTTAATAATTTGAGGTAGAAACTATCAGGTCTTGGAAATTTGTCTAACTTAAGTCCCATTACCATTTTTAACTTATATTAAATCAAGCTTGACAGGGTAGACGCTGAGAAAATGTTACCCCTCACTGAGGAATCCAGAACACGGGGTCACAGTCGCAGAAAAAGGGTTTGGCCATTTCGGACAGAGATCGGGGGAAATTTCTTCACTCAAAGGATTGTGAATCTTTGGGATTCTCTACTCTAGAGAGCTGTGGATGCTCAGTCATTGAGTATATTCAAGACAGAGGTCGATAGATATTTGGGTGCTAAGGGAATTAAGGGATATAAGAAAAGTGCAGCAAGGTGGAATTGAGGTAGAAGATCACCCATGATCTTGTTGAATGGCGGCATAAATTTGAAGGGCCAAATGGCCTAATCCTGCTCCTATTTTTTAGGTTCTTATGCTCTAATCTCATACTTTAAAATAATCATAGATTGGGGGAAAAAAGCAGCACTGTATTTGCTGGACCATAAGATGCACCAGGATTTTAAAAGGAAATATTTAGGGAATATTTGGGTGTAAGACTCTCAGTCATTTTAGACAACTTTTTTCCGGAAAAAAGTGTTTAATGGTCCAGCAAATATGGTAAGTAGCCCTCTTTGATTTTAACTTACCTGCTGGTTTCTGATGGAGAGTTAAATTCCTCATCATATTTCTCATATAGAAATATATTTACTTTGTACTTATATTTGAAGATTTCCCATTGCCAGTCTCTAGACCTATTTGCTAACTTTTCTACCTAATTTTGACCAGATACCCTTTTGTTGCTCTGAATGTTGCTTTTTCCTAGTCCCAAATCCTTATCCTTGATTCTTTATTGTCCTTTTCGTTCTTGCAAAAAAATTATCTATGTTGCAGAAATTTCTCAGAACTATGTCAATCTAGCTTCTTCCCCTGTTGTACTAGTAAGATACTGATCTAGGAATAGAATCAGCAACTCTGGTTGGATATATTGTTGAAGGTGTCATCATATGACTTCCTGCCTCCACCTGCCCACCATTGATCACCCAATATGTCATCCTCATGGCGCCCACCTTCCCAGAATAGGAAAGAGAAAAGATGCTTCTGTACTCAATTAGATGATTCTTGGCTGTAGTAAAACAACCTTTTTTCCCTCATGCCCAATACTTTTCGTGCACAAAATTGTTGGAGGATTTTTATTTTAAAAGGCACAATTTTTTTTCTCCTTATGACTTTTCTCCAGGGTTGCTTGCTCACTGTAGTTGCTGGCAACCTGATTTAGGAAGCAGAACATAATATGTTCCTTCCTTTATGTGTGCTTGCCCTCCCTGGGCTATATTTTACAAATACCCTGATGTCGGGAGTTGTGGCGACTCTCGCAGAGGCCCGCCATGGACCTCGACGCCGGGAAGGCCTGGCCTGATATTGCCGGCGGCAGTGAGGCCTCAGGGCGGCCCTCCCCCCCCCCACCCACTCTGCCATTCGGCAACAGGACTCCATTAACATATTTAAATCCATTAAAATTAATGAATTAATCAGACCTGCGCCTCCGCCTTCCGTTCCACTGCGATATTGGTGCGGGTGGCCAGTACTCACGTGCCTTTGGATCCCCATCTGGGGATCTGAGGTGGAACACTGGTGAGGAGGGGGGAGCAGGTAAATTTCTCAGTGTGGGGTGGGGAGCTGGGTCAAACTGATGTCATTGGTTTAGGGGATGGGTGGGAAGTGTTAGAGTTTAAAGTTTATTTACTTGGTGGGAAGGTCAGGTGGACAAAGGAAGTGTTTTGAGAGGGGGAGAGGGCAAGAAATTAATTGCATGGTTATTGGGGGGCTGGGTGAGGGGCAAATTAAATGTTTTTAAAATTTTTTTTACCTCTTTCTTTAAATATTTCAATTGAATGGAAGGGTTCAAAGTCCTTTAAATATGGCCTCAGCACCTGCGCAAAGAATTAGAATTAGAACATTACAGCGCAGTGCAGGCCCTTCGGCCCTCGATGTTGCGCCGACCTGTGAAACCATCTGACCTACACTATTCCATTTTCATCCATATGTCTACCCAATGACCACTTAAATGCCCTTAAAGTTGGCGAGTCTACTACTGTTGCAGGCAGGGCGTTCCACGCCCCTACTACTCTCTGAGTAAAGAAACTACCTCTCACATCTGTCCTATATCTATCACCCCTCAACTTAAAGCTATGTCCCCTCGTGTTTGCCATCACCGTCCGAGGAAAAAGACTCTCACTATCCACCCTATCTAACCCTCTGATTATCTTATATGTCTCTATTAAGTCACCTCTCCTCCTCCTTCTCTCCAACGAAAACAACCTCAAGTCCCTCAGCCTTTCCTCGTAAGACCTTCCCTCCATACCAGGCAACATCCTAGTAAATCTCCTCTGCACCCTTTCCATAGCTTCCACATCCTTCCTATAATGCGGTGACCAGAACTGCACACAATACTCCAGGTGCGGTCTCACCAGAGTTTTGTACAGCTGCAGCATGACCTCGTGGCTCCGAAACTCGATCCCCCTACTAATAAAAGCTAACACACCATATGCCTTCTTAACAGCCCTATTAACCTGGGTAGCAACCTTCAGGGATTTATGCACCTGGACACCAAGATCTCTCTGTTCATCTACACTACCAAGAATCTTCCCATTAGCCCAGTACTCTGCATTCCTGTTACTCCTTCCAAAGTGAATCACCTCGCACTTTTCCGCATTAAACTCCATTTGCCATCTCTCAGCCCAGCTCTGCAGCCTATCTATGTCCCTCTGTACCCCACAACATCCTGCAGCACTATCCACAACTCCACCGACCTTAGTGTCATCCGCAAATTTACTAACCCACCCTTCTACACCCCCTTCCAGGTCATTTATAAAAATGACAAACAGCAGTGGCCCCAAAACAGATCCTTGCGGTACACCACTAGTAACTAAACTCCAGGATGAACATTTGCCATCAACCACCACCCTCTGTCTTCTTTCAGCTAGCCAATTTCTGATCCAAAGCTCTAAATCACTTTCAACCCCATACTTCCGTATTTTCTGCAATAGCCTACCATGGGGAACCTTATCAAACGCCTTACTGAAATCCATATACACCACATCCACTGCTTTACCCTCATCCACCTGTTTGGTCACCTTCTCGAAAAACTCAATAAGGTTTGTGAGGCACGACCTACCCTTCACAAAACCGTGCTGACTATCGCTAATGAACTTGTTCTTTTCAAGATGATTATAAACCCTGTCTCTTATAACCTTTTCCAACATTTTACCCACAACCGAAGTAAGGCTCACAGGTCTATAATTACCAGGGCTGTCTCTACTCCCCTTCTTGAACAAGGGGACAACATTTGCTATCCTCCAGTCTTCCGGCACTATTCCTGTCGACAATGACGACATAAAGATCAAGGACAAAGGCTCTGCAATCTCCTCCCTAGCTTCCCAGAGAATCCTAGGATAAATCCCATCTGGCCCAGGGGACTTATCTATTTTCACACTTTCCAAAATTGATAACACCTCCTCCTTGTGAACCTCAATCCCATCTAGCCTAGTAGCCTGAATCTCAGGATTCTCCTCGACAACATTTTCTTTCTCTACTGTAAATACTGACGCAAAATATTCATTTAACACTTCCCCTATCTCCTCTGATTCCGCACACAACTTCCCACTACTATCCTTGATTGGCCCTAATCTAACTCTAGTCATTCTTTTATTCCTGATATACCTATAGAAAGCCTTACGGTTGTCCCTGATCCTATCCGCCAATGACTTCTCGTGTCCTCTCCTTGCTCTTCTTAGCTCTCCCTTTAGATCCTTCCTGGCTAGCTTGTAACTCTCAAGCGCCCTAACTGAGCCTTCACGTCTCATCCTAACATAAGCCTTCTTCTTCCTCTTGACAAACGCTTCAACTTCTTTAGTAAACCACGGCTCCCTCGCTCGACAACTTCCTCCCTGCCTCACAGGTACATACTCATCAAGGACACGCAGTAGCTGCTCCTTGAATAAGCTCCACATTTCGATTGTTCCCATCCCCTGCAGTTTCCTTCCCCATCCTATGCATCCTAAATCTTGCCTAATCGCATCATAATTTCCTTTCCCCCAGCTATAATTTTTGCCCTGCGGTATATACCTGTCCCTGCTCATCACTAAGGTAAACCTAACCGAATTGTGATCACTATCACCAAAGTGCTCACCTACATCTAAATCTAACACCTGGCCGGGTTCATTACCCAGTACCAAATCCAATGTGGCATCGCCCCTGGTTGGCCTGTCTACATACTGTGTCAGAAAACCCTCCTGCACACACTGGGCACAAAGGTGGCTGACACTATTGCTGGGGACAGACAGCCACTCCGTCCATGTCATCGGGGTGGGCAGTCCGCCCCGGCCATTTAAATGAGCCGCCGCGCTGAATATCATGGCGGCTCTGGGACATGAGGTCCTGCCGCTAATTACAGCGGCAGAAATATAAATTCCAGACCCCTATCTCTGTAACCTCCCCCAGTCCTCCAAGATCTCTGCACTCCTCCAATTCTGGCCTATTGCACACCCACTATTTTAATCGCTCTGTTAGTGAGATCCGTGCTTTCAGCTGCCTTGGCCCTAAGCTCTTGAATTCCCTCCTTAAACATCTCTGACTCTCGACATTTCTCTCCTCCTTTAAACTGCTTCTTAAAACCTACCTCTCCAACCATGCTTTTGCCCACCTGTACTATTATCTCCTTCTGTGACTTGGTGTCAAATTTTGTTTGATAACGCTGTCTTGAAGTTCTTTGGGACGTTTTGCAACATTGAAGGTTGGTTGGCATCCTTCCATCTACAAAAGAAGATGGACACCCAGCAAGCAATCCATTTAAGTGGGGTGTCTTTTCTTGATGTGCCTTTGCCGATGGCTGTGAAGGCCAATCCATGAGAGGCAGGTTCTGCCGCAAGTGCTGCCGGTGAAGCAGCCAAATGACGCTGTGAGTTGTTGTTTTTGATGCAGTGCATCTTGTAGATGGTACACACTGCTGCCACTGTGCGTCGGTGGTGGAGGGAGTGAATGTTCGTAGATGGGATGCCAATCAGGCGGGCTGCTTTGTCCTGGATGGTGTCAAGCTTCTTGAGTGTTGTTGCAGCTGCACTCATCCAGGCAAGTGGAGAGTATTCCATCACACTTCTGATTTGTGCCTTGTAGATGATGGACAGGCTTTGGGGAGTCAGGAGGTGAGTTACTCGTCAAAGGATTCCTAGCCTCTGACCTGCTCTTGAAGCCACGATGTTTATATGGCTACTCCAGTTCAGTGTCTGGTCAATGGTAGCCCTGAAGATGTTGATAGTGGGGGATTCACCGATTGTATTGCCATTGAATGTCAAGGGGAGATGGTTAGATTCTCTCTTGTTGGAGATGGTCTTTGCCTGGCACTTGTGTGGCGCGAATGTTACTTGCCACTTATCAGCCCAAGTCTGAATATTGTCCAGGTCATGCTGCATTTCTACATGGACTGCTTCAGTATCTGAGTAATTGTGAATGGTACTGAACATTGAGCAATCATCAGCGAACATCCCCACTTCTGACCTTATGATTGAAGGAAGATTATTGATGAAACAGCTGAAGATGGTTGGGCCTAGGATACTACCCTAAGTAACTTCTATTCCTGGTAGCTGTAAATCGCCCATGCTTCACAGCCATACAGCAAGTTGCTGAGAACACAGACCTCAAAACCATCAGCTTGGTCCTAAGGGTCAGCTTGGTGTTATCCAATGTGCGTTTTGCAAGTCGGCCAAAGGTGGTAGCTACTTTCGCTATGCATGTCTCGAGCTCTGCATCAAGGGACAGATTGTCTGTCACCATGGACCCAAGGTAGGCAGAATTTGCTAGCCACTTCCAGTGGTGTGTTATTTAGTGTGATCAGGGATGGAGATGCAACACCTTGTCCCATGACCATGGTTTTCTTGGCACTTATAGTCAAGGAGAACAAGTTACAGGCAGGGGAGAGACAGTTCATCAGTCTTTGTAGCTGAGTTTCCATGTGAGCGACTAGCGCATCATCAGCAGCATAGAGAAAGTTTCTGATCAGGATGTGATGTATTTTTGTCTTTGCTTTCAGCCTTGATAGATTGCAGAACTTGCTGTCCGACCTAGTGTGCAAGTAGATTCCTTCCATAACTGCAGGGACGGCAAAAGTCAGGAAAATGGAGAAGAAGATGCCAAACAGAGTGGGGGCTTTGACACAGCCCTGTTTCACTCCATTCTTCACTCCAAAACTGTTGGAAGTGGAGCCATCAAATTGTATGGTGCAGTGTTGTCATGGAAGGAGCAGATGAGACTGAGGAGCTTTGGTGGACAACCAATTTTTCCCAAAATGTTGTAGAGCCCTGCTCTGCTGACAATGTTAAATGTCTGACTGCAATCTACAAAAGTAAGGATAAAGGTGTACACTTTGTTTTCTACACTTCTCTTGTCGCTGGCCTATGGAGAAGATCACATCCACAGTAGATCTGCCGGCATGGAAACCGCTCTGTGCTTCCAGGTACACTCGGTCTGCAAGTAAATGGAGTCTTTTAAGTATGATCCTAGCAAAGGCCTTCCCCGTGATGCTAAGGAGTGAGATGCCTCTGTAGTTGTTGCAGTCTCCTCTGTCGCCTTTGCTTTTGTACAGTGTGATGATTTTGGTGTCACACATCTCCTGTGGAGCAGAGCCTACTTTCCAGCAGAGAAGGAGAAGGTCATAAAGGTGTGGCACTAGATGGGACTTTCCGTGCTTGATCAGTTTGGCTGGGATTCCAACATTAAAAGTGCTTTTAGATTTAAGTTGTTGCAATGTCAAAAAAGTAACTTTTTTGGTTATGAAGTGCTTAGGATGCCCAGAGAATATGAAAACCTATAACATAAATACAACATCTCGGATTCAGGGAGACCTGGAGATGAATATCTACCATATGTAAAACCTGCCAATTATTTATTAGAGGTTTTTGTGGACACCATGTAAACACTAGCAGACATTATTTTATCAACAACATTTTAGAGAGTAATACATTGTCTGGTTCAAACGAGTTTGATTGCAAAGAAAAGTCAACAATTACTCAGATCTTCATGATGCACCACAACAGTTTCATTTCCTGCATCACTTGGCAAGCTTCTACTTTCCCTCCTCCTCCCTTGGCTCGAACCAGCATATGGTTCCACATAAGCCAATAACCCTTCTGCACCACGCATGTGGAGGGTGGCACAGTGGCGCAGTGGTTACCACCGCAGCCTCACAGCTCCAGTTTTACGGGTTCAATTCTGGGTACTGCCTATGTGGAGTTTGCAAGTTCTCCCTGTGTTTGCGTGGGTTTTCTCCGGGTGCTCTGGTTTCCTCCCACATGCCAAAGACTTGCAGGTTGATAGGTAAATTGGCCATTAGCAATTGCCCTTAGTGTAGGTAGGTGGTAGGGAAATATAGGGACAGGTGGGGATGTGGTAGGAATATGGGATTAGTGTAGGATTAGTATAAATGGGTGGTTGATGGTCGGCACAGACTCGGTGGGCCGAAGGGCCTGTTTCAGTGCTGTATCTCTAAAACTATTCTTCATGTGTGAGGCTAGGCAGTGAATGTTGGCATATTATTTCACTGTGGAGGGCATCACAGCCAGATCTTATCTTAACCACATCTAATGCACTTAACAGCAGGGCTCTTGTTAGAATGTGACAAAAGTCAACAAATTTCTGAACAGGAAATTGACCTGCCACCAGTGATTTTGTTGCAGTGAAAGCTTAATTTTTTGAAAACTTTGGTTTCACCTGAACATTTGGTGACCAGAACTGGATGCAGTACTCTAGTTATGGCCTAAACAGATCTTTATAAAGGTTCAGCATAACATCCCTACTTTTGTATTCAGTACTTCTATTTATGAAGCCTAAGATCCCATATGCTATGCTATACACTCTCTCAATATGTCCTGCCACCTTCAAAGATGTACCCCCAGGTCCCTCTGTCCCTGTACACTCTTTAAAAATGTGCCATTAAGTCTATATTGCTTCTCCCTATCCCTTCTGCCAAAATGCATTACCTCACACCTCTCTGAATTAAATTCCATTTGCCACTTGTCTGCCCATTCTGATAATCTTTCTTTGCCCTGTTGCTGTCGATTTGTATCATCCTCACTGTTTGCCACTCCTGGTAGCATGTTTTGAAATGTTACTCTGTATTCCAATAACTGCTCCTAATTCTTGTGTTCCTGTGTATCCAAGTCACTTATATATATCAAAAAAATAGTCCAAGCACTGATTCTTAGGGAACACCGCTGTCTACCATCCTCCAGTCTGCAAAATAACTCTTTACCTCGAATCACTGTTTTCTGTCCTTAAGCCCAACTTTTTTTTATCTAAGCTGACACTGA
Organism: Heterodontus francisci; assembly: GCF_036365525.1. Classification (NCBI taxonomy): domain Eukaryota; kingdom Metazoa; phylum Chordata; class Chondrichthyes; order Heterodontiformes; family Heterodontidae; genus Heterodontus; species Heterodontus francisci. Next base: position 50,076,136 of record NC_090371.1, read on the forward strand.
TCCTCCTATTCCATGAGCCTCAATTTTATTAACCAGCCTTTTATGTGGTACTTTGTCAAAGGATTTCTTAAAAACCATATAGACAACTTCCATTGCATTCCCTTCATCAATCTTCTCAGTTACCTCATCAAAAAATTCAAATAGATCAGTCAAGCACAATCTGCCTTTTACAAATCCATGCTGGCTCTCCTTAATTAACTCAAACCTCTCCAAGTGCCGGTTGATTTTTTTCCCTGATTATTGTTTCTAAAACCTTACCCATCGCTGATGTTAAACTATGCTACTCTCATGAAAGGTCACTAACATGAAACATTAACTTTGCTTCTCTCTCCACAGATGCTGCCAGACCTGCTGAGTATTTTCCAGCAATTTTTGTTTTTATTTCAGATTTTCAGCATCTGCAGTATTTTGGTTGTATGTTCTTATACTGATGTTAAACTGACTGGCCGGGAGTTTCTTATACCCTTTCTTGAACAGGGGTGTCACATTTGCCACTCTCCAATCCTCTGGCACAGAGAAGATTAGAAGATTATGGAAAGCCAACTCTCCCATTTCCTTTAGCAACCCTGGAATGCAAGCTAATTCTTTCAAGAGGAGTGAGACAAATTACTGTTTGGGAGGGAATTGAAATCTAAATGTAGAGAATGAGAATCAAACACTTTATGAAGCAGTATTGTTTCTGTGCAGGTAGAAAAATGAAGGTGTCACCTGTGTAAAGTAAGTGAGGTTGGTTGTAAGGGTTGAGGAACAGCACCTCATCTTCCAATTTACAGCCTTCTGAATTCAACATTGAGTTCAACAATTTCAGACCATTACCCCCATTTTAATTGTGTTTTTTTTTTACCACGTGCTGGTCTTAAACTTGTTTTTCATGTTTTTGCTTTCAGATCAAGCTGCTCATTTTTTTTGCCATTAACACTCTCTCTGGACAAATGCTTTGTCTTTTATTATGAATATTACTACTCCCTTTGCCATTTGTTTCATGACATCTTTGTCATTTAATCTCTCCTGCCCTCCACCCTATCACAGACTTTCCCTTTTCTTCTTCTTGAAACCACCGCCCCCACCGCACCCAGCCCCCGCCCCCTCCCCACCCCCACCATTTTCACTTGCTCCAAACCTATTACGTTTCTCACTTTTGCCAGTTCTGATGAAAGGTCATCGACCTGAAACGTTAACTCTGTTTCTCACTCCACAGATGCTGCCTGACCTGCTGAGCATTTCCAGCACTTTCTGTTTTTATTTCAGATTTCCAGCATCCACAGTATTTTGCTTTTATATTATTATGGTTGTAAGGGTAGATGGACATTGTTTGAACTTGATTACCTGGGGTTCAGGGAAATAATTCTCTAGAATTTTCCCTCAGATGATTAACCAGGTAGATTATTGTCATAATAGGATACATTATAACTAGACGAAATGGGTTCAAATCACTGGTTTCTCTTTTTTCTTATGTTATTTATTAGCATAGAATTCCAAGTAACTTGAAGAGTTTGATGTTTCTTTCTGTTATTTCTGCTGGTTTTTAATAAAAAGATTAAGGCTAGTGCCTTGGAGGATTCATGGATGCAAGCAGTGGAACAGAATTAAAGTAACTTCACTTGATGTAAACATCAACTTCAAGAGCTTCATTTCAGCTGTGTGTACATTAGTTCAGGTCTCCGGTAACATGAAGCAGAGTCACTGCATCAAACCATTCAGAATTTAAACAAAAAATATTTTAACAAAACACAACACAAATGACAAGCAGGAAATCAAGGACCTTCATGTTAAACTGAATTCCTTGTGAGCGTTTGAGTTTAAAAGGGGTGTCAAATTTCACCCTAATTATTTTTGTGTCTGCTTCCCTCAGCTTTCTTACCCATTAGTTATGCTCTTTGACTGAAACCAATAGAGGAGTGTAATGCTGATAAAGAACTGAAGAGCATTTTTTTAACTGATCACCAATGACCTTGTTGGTTTACACAATAAGTAGAAAAGTAGACAGTTTACTAATAAGTCTATAAACATCATGAAATGGCCTGTAAAACGCATAGATAGAGGGTTTCAGGCTACAGTACACATTGTGATGACTGGAGAGAAGATTTAAGTGTTTTTGGATTGCATAAATTACACTCTCTTGCTACTGATTCCATCCCCTTAAGGCTTTTTCACTCAGGTTGTATCAGGCTATGTGATGCCTTCCAGTCAAACATTGAGAAGACTGAACCTATCATTTTTGCTTCATCACAAGCTCAATACCCTTGCTACAAATTCTATCCCTTCCCCAGCCAGAAGGTTGAACCACACTGTTCACAACCTCAGCATTGTATTTGAACAAGAACTGTGTTTGTGACCCCATATTCCTTCCAACGCAAAGACTTCCACTTCCATAATACCGCCTGCCCCCACCCTGCCTCAACATATCTGATGAAACTCTAATCCTTGTCATAGATTTATACAGAACAGAAATAGGCCCTTCGGCCCATCGTGTCTGTGCCAGTCATCAAGCATCTATCCATTCTAATCCCATTTTCCAGCACTTGGCCTGTAGACTTGTATACTATGGTGTTTCAAGTGCTCATCTAAATACTTCTTAAATGTTGTGAGGGTCCCTGCCTCTACCACCCCTTCAGGCAGTGCGTTCCAGATTCCAACCACCATCTGGGTGAAAATTATTTCCTCAAATCCCCCCTAAACCTCCTGCCTCTTACCTTAAATCTATGCCCCTGGTTATTGACCCCTCCACTAAGGGAAAAAGTTTCTTCCTCTCTATCCTATCAATGCCCCTCATAATATTGTACACCTCAGTCAGGCCCCCCTTCAGCCTTCTCTGCTCTAAGGAAAACAACCATAGCCTATCCAGTCTATCTTCATAGATGAAATGCTCCAGCCCAGGCAACATCCTGGTGAATCTCCTCTGCACCCTCTCCAGTGCAATCACATCCTTCCTATAGTGTGGTGCCCAGAACTGTACACAGTACTCCAGCTGTGGCACTAACTAGCATTTTATACAGTTCCATCTTAACCTCCCTGCTCTATGCCTCGACTAATAAAGGCAAGTATCCCATATGCCTTCCTAACCACCTTATCTACCTGTGCTGCTGCCTTCAGTGATCTATAGACAATTACACCAAGGTCCCTCTGACCCTCTGTACTTCCTAGGGTCCTACTATCCAGTGTATATTCCCTTGTCTTGTTAGTCCTCCCAAAATGCATTACCTCACACTTCTCAAGATTAAATTCCATTTGCCACTGCTCCACCCGTCTTACCTACACATCTATATCGTCCTAGAACCTAAGGCTTTCCTCCTCACTATTTACAACACCACCAATTTTCGTGTCATCTACAAACTTACTCCTATATTCACGTCTAAATCATTAATGTACACAACAAACAGCAAGGGTCCCAGCACCGATCCCTGCGGTACACCACTGGTCACAGGCTTCCAATCACAAAAACAGCCCTCGACCATCACCCTCTGCCTCCTGCCACTAAGCCAATTTTGGATCCAATTTGCCAAATTGCCCTGGATCCCATGAGCTCTTACCTTCTTCACCAATCTCCCATGCGGGACCTAATCAAAAACCTTACTGAAATCCATGTAGACTACATCAACTGCTTTACCCTCATCGACACATCTAGTCATCTCCTCGAAAAATTCAATCAAGTTAGTTAGACACGATCTCCCACTGACAAAGCCATGCTGACTATCCCCGATTAATCCCTGCCTCTCCAAGTGGAGATTAATCCTGTCCCTCAGAATTATTTCTAATAGTTTCCCTACCACTGATGTTAGACTCACCGGCTTGTAATTACCTGGTTTATCCCTGCTACCCTTCTTAAATAATGGCACCACATTCGCTGTCCTCCAGTCCTCTGGTACCTCTCCTGTGACCAGAGAGGATTTGAAAATTTGTGTCAGAACCCCTGCCAGCTCCTCCCTTGCCTCACATAACAGTTTGGGATACATCTCATCTGGGCGTGGGGATTTATGCACTTTTAAGCCTGCTAAAACAGCTAATACCGCCTCCCTTTCAATGCTAATTTGTTAATGTATATCACAATCCCCATCCCTGATTTCTAAACCTACATTGTCCTTGTCTTAGTCACCGACAGGCCCCACTATTCCAACGCTCACCTGATCAACCTCCCATCTTCCAATCTCTATTACCTAAAGCTCTGCTGCCTGTATCCTAGACTGCACTAAATCCTACTCAACAATCGTGCCTTTCTTTTCTGACCTGCAGTGGCTCCCTGTCTTTTAACATCTCCAATTTACAGTTCCCATCCTCATGTTTAAATCTGTCCATGTCCTTGCTCCTCATTATCTATCCTTCCCTGCCTAACAGCACTGTGGGTGTACCTACACCAGATGGACTGCAGCAGTTCACCTTCTCAAAGGTAATTTGGAGATGGGCAACAAATATTGGCCTTGTCAGCGACGCCCACATCCCAAGAAAGCATAAAAAAATTCAATGTAACCTTCATCAGCTCTCAAACCCCAAGATGTCTGTCTTCCTTTGGCTTCGTGCACGCCCCACCCCGCACCCCAACAGTGGCAGCCATGGCTTCTGTTGTTGAGGCCCTTCACGCTGGAGTTCCCTTCATAAGCCCATTTATCTCTCGATCTCCTTTTCCTCTTTTAAGGCTGTCGTTAAAATCTACCTCTTTGATCAGGTTTTTGGTCTGTCCCTGAATATCTCCTTCTTAGGCTTAGCATCCATTTTTGTCTAATGATGCCTCTGTGAAGTGTCTAGGGGTATTTTTCTGTGTTAAAGGCACACTATATAAATGCAAGCCATTGTCGATGCCCCTATTCAACCCTGAGCAGAGTTTCAAACCCTACATCCTACCCTCCACCAAGACTGTTTACTTTCACTATGCAACATCACCCATCTCTGCCACTACTACCTCATTGCTACCAAAACCTTCTCCATTCTTCAGTAACTGTAATATATTCAGGTGGCACTCGCAGAGAATTAGACATCAAACATGGCCAGTTTAAGTAAGTGTTGATTTACGTCATTACATTATCATGTCATTACTTCATTGTGTCATTACATCATTAGGATGATAACTGCCTTTTACAAATCCATGCTGGCTATCCTTATTTAACTCAAACCTCTTCAAGTGCCCATTGATTTTTCCCCCAATTATTGTTTCTAAAACCTTACCCACCACTGATGTTAAACTAACTGACCTGTAGCTACTAGGGCTGTCCTTACACACTTTCTTGAATAAGGGTGTCACATTTACCATTCTCCAATCCTCTGGCACCTCCCCCATATATAGGGAAGATTGATAGATTATGGCAAGCCCTTCCGCTATCTCCTCCCCCACTTCCTTTAGCAACCTGGGATGCAAGCCATTTATTTACCCCAAGTATAGTCAGCTTTTCCAGTACCTCCTCCATCTCAATTTTTACCCTATCCATTGACTCTACCATTTCCGTTTCTACCGATATTTTGTCAGATTCCTCTTCTTAAGTAAACACCAACACAAAGTACTCATTAAGCATTCTCGCCCTGTGCCTCAAATCCTCTTTGTCACTAATAGGCCCCACTCCACCTCTTACTACCCATATTTCATGCTGGTAGAAGTTTTTTGGGTTCCCTTTTATGTCGAATGCCATTCTATTCTCATATTCTCTCTTGGCCAGTCTTATTTTCCTCTTCACCTCCCCTCCCAACTTAATATATTTGACCTGGTTCTCACTTGAAGAATTCACCTGACATGCATCATAGACCCTCTTTCTTTTATTTCAGCATATTCTTTATCTCTTCATCCAAGGAGCACTGTTTTGGTTCCCCTACCTTTTGACCTTGTTGGAATGTACCTAGCCTGTACCTGAAGCAACTCTTCCTTAAACGTAACCCATTGTGCCAATACAGTTTTTTCTGTCAGTCTTTGGTTCCATTTTGTCCTGATTAGATTCCTTCTCATTGCATTGAAAATAGCCCTCTTCCAATCTTGCCCTTCCACCTTGTATTCTTCCTTGTCTTTCTGCATTATGAGTCTAAACCTTATGATCACTTGTATTGAGTACAAAAGCAGGGAAGTTATGCTGAACCCTTATAGGAACATAGGAACATAAGAGCAGGAGTAGGCCATTCAGCCCATCGAGCTTGCTCTGCCATTCAATATGATCATGGCTGATCATCCACTTCAATGCCTTGTTCCCACACTATCACCATATCCCCTGTCATTGGTATTTAGAAATCTGTCAATCCCTGCTTTAAGCATCCTCAATGACTAAAGCTCCACAGCTCTCTGGGGTAGAGAATTCCAAAGATTCATAACCCTCTGAGTAAAGAAATTTCTCTTCATCTAAATGGCTTTCCCCCTTATTTTGAAATTGTGTCTGGATTCCCAAACCAGGGGAATCATCTTACCTGCATCTACTCCATCTACCTTTTAAGTATTTTGTAGGTTTTGATTAGATCACTTCTCATTCTTCGAAACTCTAGAGAATACAGGCCCAGTTTCCCCAATCTCTCTTCATAGGACAGTCCCGCCATCCTGGGAACAAGTCTGGTGAACCTTTGTTGCACTCCCTCTATGGCAATAATATCCTTCTGAAGGTAAGGGGCCAAAACTGTGCACAGTACTGCAGGTGCAGTCTAACCAAGGTTCTATACAATTGAAGCAAGACTTCGCTACTCCTGTACTCAAATCCTCTTGCAATAAAGGCTAACATACCATTAGCCTTTCTAATTGCTTGCGCACCTGCATGTTAGCTTTCAGTGGCTTATTGATGAGGATACCCAGGTCCCTTTGTACATCTACACTTTCTAATCTTTTACCATTTAAGAAATACTCTGCACATCTGTTCCTCCTTATAAAGCTCTGGCTAGACCACAACTAGAATATTGCATCCAGTTCTGGTCACCATACTTCAGGAAGGATGTGAGGGTCTTTGAGAGGGTGCAGAGAAGATTTACCAGAATGGTTCCAGGGATGAGGGATTTTAGCTACAAGTTTAGTTTGAGCAGCTGGTGTTGTTCTCCTTAGAGCAAAGGAGATTGCAGGAAGATTTGATAGAGGTGTTCAAGATTATGACAGGTTTGGATAAGTTAGACAAAGTAAAAGTGTTCCCCATTAGCTGATGGTACAAGGACTAGAGGACACAGATTTAAGGTTTTGGGCAAGAGATGCAGGGGGATGTGAGAAACAGATTTTTTATGCAGCGTGTGGTAATGACCTGGACTCGCTGTCCACGAGCATGTTGGAAGTGGAGACAATCAATAATTTCAAAAGGAAATTAGCTGACCACTTGAAGGAAATGAACTTGCAGGGCTATGGGGATTGACTGGGGGAATGGGACTGACTGGATTGCTCTACAGCGAGCCAGCATAGATTCAATGAGCTGAATGACTTCCTTCTATGCCATGAATGACTCTATGACTTGAAACCAGTTTATCTGGTGGTTGAAAATGTTCTCTTACCCAAATGAGCACTTTGAGTCCAATGCATATCACGACCCTTCGGCATCCCATTCAATTGCGGCGACAGTTTGAGGCTCAGGCATCGCACAATGAAGTCAAAATCTCTGCCATCTGAGCAGGTAGGTCACCAGGAGCTGGCTAATCTTGGTCACTGCAGTCCCTGCTGCTGTTTGCTGCCCATATTTACAGACTTTCATCTCATTCTTGTCACCATTTTCTGTAATATATTCGGGTGACACTAGCAGAGAAAATGGACACCAAACATGGCCAGTCGAAGGAAGTGTTTATTTATGGCAGTATATCATCACATCATTACGTCATGACATCATTAGCATAACATACCAATACATTACAGTAACCTCTGGACTTGGTATCTCCGAACTACTTGCTTCTTGCAACCTTTAAACTCCAACTTTCATAAACTCCCACTGCCCACCTCCTGCCTCACACTAATTGCCACTTCACCACCTATATTTGGTTCTGCACTATGTCCCATTCATCCTTCACTGGGACCTTGCTGAACTATACTTGCTGTCTGATCCTCAATGTATTGAATTTAAAATCCTTGTCCTCTTCTACAAATCCCTCCAAGGCCTCCCCTCACCCTACTTCTGCAACCTCCTCAAGCCTTAATTTCCATCCCACACTCGTCAGTCCTCCAACACTGACCTTCAGCCTGCAACAGCCTAAACATGATCCTGGTTTATCCATCCTGTAATACAGCAAATTTAGTCAAGCAATATATCATCTGATTAACACTTGGTAAAAATATTATCTACATTACTGATACTGAAAGGTACAGACCTCACGGATAATATTTGTAATACTGTTTACTGATCAGTTAAGGAAACTTGCTTAAGGCGCATGTAGTTTTGTTTATTTCAGTTTTGGTTATTTACATTTTTACAATTTTTTTGCTGTGGAATTCAAGTACTTGCTTAAGATACAAGTTGTTGTATTTGTTTACTTATTCTTCATATTTATGTGTTTGTTCCTTCCTCTGCCCTCAGCAAAACTTTTTTTTAGTGCTGGCCAGGATTTTATCTAGGCGATGGGGGCCTTGGCCATCGGCTAAAGGGCTGGTGAGAGCTTTGCATCGCCTTCTCTGGGGAAGGCCCACCAAATCAAGTGGCATCAAGGACCCTGGTGATAGAAGTCCTGCCTGCTGAGAGCTGTTGCCAATCAGAGGCCGGCAGCTCTTTAACTGAGCAGCATCACCATGGAGATGGTGGCTGCTGCAGTTACTAGACTCACCTGAGGCGCTGGAACCAGGCCACAGGTAAATCAGAGCAAAAGGGGTTTCGCGGGGTGGGGGTGTCACAGGGAAGGGGGGTGTAGGGCAGTCAGCAGCAAGGATGGGGTTGGCTCTCAGCTGGCCCCCTCTTCCAAATGCCGGGCCCCTCGTTCAGACTCTAGGTGCCTTTTAACAAGCCGATGCCCGCGCACCCCCCCCCCCCCCCACCACCTGCAAGGAACCCACACGGGTTTGCTTGGTGTGCTCCATGTGTGGCAACAGGCCTGCCCACCCGTTGCTAGGCTAATTCATGCAGCCGCAGGATGAGGCCCATAATTGGGCATTAGTTGCTCACTTAAGGCCATCCCACCCCGGACTTAATTTGGTTGGAGGTGGGAAGGTGGCAGGGTCCCCCCGCCACCACCATCCCGCCTGATTATATGCACTTCCTGCCTCCAAAGTTGCTGTGGGAAGAACATAAAATTCCCCCGTTATTTCACATGACTACATATGACTATATTAGGCAAAACAATTCTTCCTTCTGCTTGTGCTTGGCAATGATCAGACAGAAATCCCAGAAACATGATATTGTATCCCATTTGTATAATAGGAACAAAGGCCTGAACCATTAATGGTGCAGCAGAGGTGGCCACCATACTGGCCTATGGGAATCAATCTTGGAAGAGACTGGAATGCTGCTCCAAGAGGGGTCGCCAGAAGCCTGAATCAGATCGAGGATCAAACCTGGAAATATTGTTTTTAACCTTTTAACATCAGAATTCTTAATCTGGAACAGTGCTCAGTCCTCCGGGTTTAATTATTGTTCACACTTACAAAACAAGACTGGAGAATTCATCGTGCCATGAGCTTGAAGGTTTAATGGCTGATCAGGCCTTGTTGAATTCTGAAGAATCTGTTCCAACACCTCTCTTTATATATTTTTGTTTCCTCTAGTGCAGATTCATATGCTATCAAAGCATAGATTCAAAATCATTGGAAAAGGATCTAGAGGGAAGATGAGGTGAAATCGTTTTACTTAGAGTTGTCAGGATATGGAACGCTCTACCTGAAAAGATGGTGGAAGTTGATTCCATAAATAATTTGAGGATGAAGTACTTGAGGATAAGGAACTTTTAGAGTTATGGACAAAAAGTGAGGATGTGGGACTAATTTTGACTGCTTTTTCAAAGAGCCTGCAAAGGCATGATGTGTCTTCTGTACTTTAAGTTTCTATGATTCTATGAGCAGAGCAGGGTCCCGTTCATTGATTAGTCCTGTGCTCGTTGACCTACATTAGCTCCTGGTGTGGCAATGCCTCAATATTAAAATTCTCTTGCTTGTTTTCAAAACCCTCCATGGCCTCGCCCCTCCTTATCTCTGTAACGTTCCCCAGCTCCACAACCCTCCAACATCTCTGCACCTCTCCAATTTTGACCTCTTGCGGATCTCCAATTTTAATCGCTCCACCATCGGTGACCGTGCTGTCAGCTGCCTAAGCCCTAAGCTCTGGAATTCCCTCTATAAACATCTTTGCCTCACTACATCTTGTGCTTTAAGATGCTACTTAAAACCTACCTCTTTGAACAAGCTTTTGGTCATCTGTTCTAACATCTCCTTCTGTAGCTCGGTATCAGGTTTTGTTTGACATTGCTCCTATCAAGTGCCTTGGGACATTTTCTGACATTAAAGGTGATATAAATGCAAGTTGTTGTTGTTGTTCTCCTGATGTCCAGGAAAACATTCTTCCTTCCACCATATTCAGGGTAATTGGTTGTTCATTTTACTGTTGTTTGTGGGATTTTGCAGCGTGCAAACTAGCTGCCTCATATTGTTAGATTTGATGTTCCATACTGCGTTGGCCCAGATTATATCTTTGGACTGCATTTCATTCAGCAATTATGGCTAGCATTAGTGTAGGAACTCAACGTTCAACCGTGTTCCTGAGGGATTATTTTCAAAGAACAAAGAACAGTACAGCACAGGAACAGGCCATTCGGCCCTCCAAGCCTGCGCTGATCTTGATGCCTGTCTAAACTAAAACCTTCTGCACTTCCGGGGACCGTATCCCTCTATTCCCATCCTGTTCATGTATTTGTCAAGATGCCTCTTAAACATCGCTATCGTACCTGCTTCCACCACCTCCCCCGGCAGCAAGTTCCAGGCACTCACCACCCTCTGTGTAAAGAACTTGCCTCGCACATCCCCTCTAAACTTTGCCCCTCGCACCTTAAACTTATGTCCCCTAGTAACTGACTCTTCCACCCTGGGAAAAAGCTCTGACTATCCACTCTGTCCATGCCACTCATAACTTTGTAAACCTCTATCATGTCGCCCCTCCACCTCTGTCATTCCAGTGAAAACAATCTGAGTTTATCCAGCCTCTCCTCATAGCCAATGCCCTCCAGACAAGGCAACATCCTGGTAAACCTCCTCTGTATCCTCTCCAAAGCCTCCATGTCCTTCTGGTAGTGTGGCGACCAGAATTGCACACAATATTCCAAGTGTGGCCTAACTAAAGTTCTGTACAGCTGCAGCATGACTTGCCAATTTTTATACTCTATGCCCCGACCGATGAAAGCAAGCATTTCACCTTCATCACTTGGGCAATAGACCAACAGAGTGGATAGCCCACCTTTAATAGAATCCACCTGATTTTCCTTTGAAATCAAGTCGTGAAAATAAAGATTACTCCCTTATAATGTGTCCATTTACAGCAAGACCTGGGCAATATTGCTATCACAGAGACATGGTTGAGGGAGGGACAGGACTGGCAGCTCAATATTCCAGGGTATAGAATCTTCAGGCGTGACGGAGGAGGGGATAAAAGAGGAGGTGGCATTGCACTGTTGATCAAGGAGTCAATTGCTGCAGTAGGAGGGATGACATCTTAGAAGGTTCCTCAAATGAGGCCATTTGGGTAGTACTTAAAAACAAAAAGGGGGCAATCACTTGGCTGGGTGTGTACTACAGGCCTCCAAACAGTCAGAAAGAGATAGAGGAGCAGATATGTGGGCAAATCTCTGAGAGGTGTAAAAATAATAGGGTAATAATAGTAGGGGATTTCAACATCCCCAATATTAACTGGGATAGCTTAGTGCAAAAGACTTAAAAGGGGCGGAATTCTTAAAATGCAAACAGGAGAGCTTTTTGAGCCAGTACGCAGCAAGTCCTACAAGAGAAGGGGCAGTACTGGACCTAATCTTAGGGAATGAAGCCGGTCAAGTGGTAGAAGTATCAATGGGGGAGCATTTTGGGGATAGTGACCAAACCTCTGTAAGATTTAAGGTAGTTATGGAAAAGGGCAAAGATGGACCAGAAATAAAGGTACTGAATTCAGGGAAGGCTGATTTCAATATGATAAAACAGGATCTGGCCAAAGTGGACTGGAAGCAGCTACTTGTAGGAAAGTCTACATCACATCAGTGGGAGTCATTCAAAGAGGAAATTGTGAGAGTTCAGAGCCAACATGTACCCGTTAAGGTGAAGGGTAGGACTAACAGGCCCAGGGAACCTTGGATGTCAAGGGATATAGAGGATTGGATCAGGAAAAAAAAGGAGGCTTCCGGCAGATCCCAAGTGGAGGCACTAGCGGAGTATAGAAAGTGTGGGGTAGCACTTAAAAAACTAATTAGGAGAGCGAAGAGGGGACATGAAAAAACACTGGCAGGCAAGATAAAGGCAAATCCCAAGATGTTTTAAAAGTATGTTAAGGGTAGAGGGTAACCAGGGTAAGAGTAGGGTCCATTACGGACCAATGTGGCAATCTTTGTGTGGAGCTGGAGGACTTAGGTGAGGTTTTAAATGATTACTTTTCATCGGTGTTCACGATGGAGAAGGGCGTCGTAGGTGTAGAGATGAGGGAGGGGGATTGTGATATACTTGAACATATTAACATTGAAAGGGAGGAAATATTAGCTGTTTTAGTGGGCTTAAAAGTGGATAAATCCTCAAGCCCAGATGAGATGTATCCCAGGCTGTTATGTGAGGCAAGGGAGGAGATAGCAGGGGCTTTGACACAAATTTTCAAATCCTTTCTCTGGCCACAGGAGAGGTACCAGAGGACTGGAGGACAGCGAATGTGTTGCCATCATTCAAGTAGGGTAGTAGGGATAAACCAGATAATTACAGGCCGGTGAGTCTAACATCAGTGGTTGGGAAAATATTGGAATAAATTCTGAGGGACAGGATTAATCTCCACTTGGAGAGGCAGGGATTAATGAGGGATAGTCAGCATGGCTTTGTCAGGGGGAGATCATGTCTAACTAACTTGATTACATTTTTCGAGGAGGTGACTAGATGTGTCGATGAGGGTACAGCAGTTGATGTAGTATACATGGATTTCAGTAAGGCTTTTGATAAGGTCCCGCATGGGAGATTGGTTAATAAGGTAAGAGCCCATGGGATCCAGGGCACTTTGGCAAATTGGATCCAAAATTGGCTTAGTGGCAGGAGGCAGAGGGTAATGGTCGAGGGCTGTTTTTGCGATTTGGAAGCCTGTGACCAGTGGTGTACCACCGGGATCGGTGCTGGGACCCTTGCTGTTTGTCGTGTACATTAATGATTTAGACGTGAATATAGGAGGTATGATAAGTAAGTTTGCAGATGACACGAAAATTGGTGGTGTTGTAAATAGTGAGGAGGAAAGCCTTAGATTACAGGGATATCTAGATGGGCTGGTAAGATGGGTGGAGCAGTGGCAAATGGAATTTAATCCTGAAAAGTGTGAGGTAATGCATTTTGGCAGGACTAACAAGGCAAGGGAATATACAATGGGTGCTAGGACACTAGGAAATACAAAGGGTCAGAAGGACCTTGGTGTACTTGTCCATAAATCACTGAAGGCAGCAGCACAAGTAGATAAGGTGGTTAGGAAGGCATATGGGATACTTGCCTTTATTAGCCGAGGCATAGAATATAAGAGCAGGGAGGTTATGATGGAGCTATATAAAACTCTAGTTAGGCCACAGCTGGAGTACTGTATACAGTTCTGATCACCACACTGTAGGAAGGATGTGATTGCACTGGAGAGGGTGCAGAGGAGATTCACCAGGATGTTGCCTGGGCTGGAGCATTTCAGCTATGAAGAGAGACTAAAAAGGCTAGGGTTGTTGTCCTTGAGGCAGAGAAGGCTGAGGGGGGACATGATTGAGGTGTACAAGATTATGAGGGGCATTGATAGGTTAGATAGGAACAGACTTTTTCCCTTAGCGGAGGGGTCAATAACCAGGGGCATAGATTTACGGTAAGGTGCAGGATGTTTAGGGGGGATTTGAGGAAAAATGTTTTCATCCAGAGGGTGGTTGGAATCTGGAATGCACTGCTTGAAGAGGTGGTGGAGGCAGGATCTCTCAAAACATTTAAAAAGTGTTTAGATAAGCACTTGAAACACCATGGCATACAAGGCTACGGGCCAAGTGCAGGAATATGGGATTAGAATAGTTGGGTGCTGGGTGGCCAGCACAGACACGATGGGCCGAAGGGCCTATTTCTGTGCTGTATAACTCTATGACTCTATAACTTTCAGGCTTGAGCTGCTTAGTGGCAAGCAACATTTGTACTACACAAGCGCCAGGAATTAACCATTTCCAATAAGAGAGAATCTAACCATCTCCCCTTGACGTTCAATGACATTACCATCGCTGAATCCCCCACTATCAACATCCTGCAGGGGGTTAAAATTGACCAGAAACTTAACTGGACCAGCCACATAAATACTGTGGCTACAAGAACAAGTCAGAGGCTGGGAATTCTGCAGCGGGTAACTCACCTCCTGAGTTCCCAAAGCCTGTCCACCATCTACAAGGCACAAGTCAGGAGTTTGATGGAATACTCTCCACATGCCTGGATGAGTGCAGTTCCAACAACACTCAAGAAGCTCGACACCAACAAGGACAAGCAGCCCACTTGACTGGCACCCCATCCACCACCTTCACCACCGACACACAGTGGCAGCAGTGCATACCATATACAAGATGCACTGCAGCAATTCACCAAGGCTCCTTAGACAGCACCTTCCAAATCCACAACCTCTACCACCTAGAAGGACAAGTGAAACTGTGTATGGGAACACCACCACCTGCAAGTTCCCCTCCAAGCCACACACCATCCTGACTTGGAAATATATTGCCTTTCCTTCACTGTCGCTGGGTCAAAATCCTGGAACTCCCTTCCTAACAACACTGTGGGTGTACATACACCAGATGGACTGCAGCCATTCAAGAAGGCAGCTCACCATTTCAAGGGCAATTAGGGATGGGCAACAAATGCTAGCCTTGCCGGTGCTGCCACAACCCATGAAACAAATTTAAAAAAAGTTACTGGCCTTTCTGCGCAGGACTAAGAACAGAAGCTGCCTTTCTGCGGGATATCCATTTAAAGAGATTCACAGAGCGCAACACAGTTTTATCCTTAAAAAAATGGCTGAGGGGATGTGAAAGAGGTATGGATAAGATTGATATGGCAGGGTATTTAATTCGGCTCCTTTGTGCAGAAGAGGACAAGAGTACAAAAGGAACAAGCATCAAGTAAGGTTAAAGATCAAAGCAATTTCCACACACCGGCCATTCTGCACAGTCAGAAATACATGGATTAAATTCCCAGCACAAGCCCCTCATGTTGTGTTGAATAACTTATTCTAAGAAGAGCTGGATATAAATTTGGAATTGGTTATTTGGATGAAATATAATCAAATATCTTATGAAACAAAAGAAGTAACTAATGGGTTAAAATGCTGACAAGAATTGTAAACTGCACTGCAGTTTACACCACTTTGTAGCATGTATTTATTTAATAATAGGTTATCAAACCGCAGCGGCCCCTTGCTGAAAGTGGTTAACAGAATTGACCTCTTAATCACTGCTTGCTTTCTTGCCCTTCCTTTTCCCTTCGCCTGCAAATGATCCGATTATACTTGTTCACCTCTAAAAAATAGGTGCTTCTCCACCCAAAACATTAGCCTGATTTGTTTTTTCTGATTTATTGCTGTGCACATGCAGCATTTTCTGGGTTTTCCTTAAGGCGTTTGTACTTTATATATTTCAACTGTCAATGGGAAATATTTAAACAGCAGAGCAGAAAGAAATGAATGCAATAATACTTGTTCCTCTGTATACGCAAAGCTTTTATTTCTTCCTCTTTTTTTTAATACTCAAAGTGCACAATATCTAATTACTTTGAGGAGGTATTACCACCTGTCTCACCATGCTCTGACGCATTATTCCAAAATAAACATGACCGGAATGGAACTACGGATCTGCAACCAACAAAGGATAAGATTACATTAAAATAAAGACAGTCATCAAGGTCAATTTAACGGCAGTTTTAAAAAATTCAAACTGCTTTGATTGAATGTCTGCACTCTCATTTTCAGTTAATTGAATTTTTTCAGCTGTAATTTGCAGTTGACTAAATCCAGCAACTGATATCTCTCATTCTCACCTATTTGATGTATCCAGTACCTGCAGCTTTTAAAAATAATCTTTTAATTTAAATGCATGTTTTAAAACATGCATCCTGTCATCAAGCTATGCAATTACCACCCTTTTGTGTTTGTCTGCGTACAGGCTAAGTCCACAAGATGGAAGACAGTCGCATACCCAAGGACCTTTTGTATGGTGAGGTAGCCGGGGCCAAATGACCAGTGGGGCATCCAAAGCTCCGCTTCAAAGGTGCTTGCAAGCATGACATGAAGGCCCGAAATGTCGACTATCCCACCTGGGAGTGACTAACTGGTGAAAGAGGGAAATGGCGACACATCCTGTGGGCTGGTGTGCACTACCACGATGACCAGTGGCTAGAGCAGCTTGGCAACAGGCGCCAACGCTGGAAACAACAAATCACAGCATCACTTGGCAGCTTCATATGCAGCAATTGTGGCAAAACCTGCCTCTCAAGGATTGGCCTTCACAGCCATCAGCAAAGGTGCACCAAGAGAAGATACCCCACCTAAATGGATTGTTTGCTGTGTGTCCATCATCTTTCATAGATGGAAGGATCCAACACAAAAAAAATAAATTGCGTTTGTCTATTTTCTTTATGATCTGCACCTTCTGGATTCAAATGCATTCTCTTCTGGCATTCTGAGCAGCTCTTTAGAAATCTGGTCACTGCTTCTCGTGGCAAAAAGGCATAGGTTTCTGAAATTGTTTTGTAGGTTCTTTTCTGACCAGCGTGTTTTCGGGATTTTTCTCCATTTACTCCCATCTCAACATGCATGGAGTAAATAATATCAAAAAAATCTTCAACCACTGCGACTCGCTTTAAAGACTGCTTCTCTTTTGTACTGACTCCATCCGTTGTTTTGACTGGCACGTAAAGGACCAGTTTACCACCTCCAGCCTTCAGCTCCTCCGACAAACCGACAACACATTCCCAAGGGGTAATGGGCTAGACAGTGAGGCCCGGGGCAGGAGTAACTTCACAACCACAGCTTCTCTGTGCTTCCAAGCTGCAACAACAACATGCATTGATACAGCACCTTTAAAGTTGTGAAATGTCCCAAGGCACTTAACAGCAGCTTTATCAGACAGAATTTGACACCAAGCCACATAAGGAGAAAATAGGACAGGTGACCAAAGGCTTGGCCCAAGAGCTTTTAAGGAGTATTTTAAAGTAGGAGAGGTAGAAAGGTAGAGAAGCAGAGAGGTTTAGGGCGAGATTTTAACTCAAAACCCATTCACTTCAACAGAGTTAAAATTGGGCCCTAAAGAAAGGAATTCCAGAGCTAAGGCTTAGACAGCTGAAGGCACGGCCGCCAATCATGTAGAAAAGAAAATCGGGGTGCACAAGAGGCCAGAATTGGAGGAGTGCAGAGATTTAGGTGGGTTGTGGGGCTGCAGTAGATTACAGAGATAGGGAGGGGTGAAGCTATGGAGGGATTTGAAAAGAAGGATGGAAATTTGAAATTTGAGTTTCTGCCGGACTGGAAGCCAATGTAGGTCAACAAGCACAGGCACAGTGGGAGCGCTGCTCTGGGGATTTTAAAATATATATTGTGACTTTTTTTTAGTAAGAAGTGGTTGCACTGTGTTCATTTTAACAAATTGCAAGCAATATTTTAACATTAGTAAACCCTAACAGAAAATCCGGAGCGGAACCCCGTAGGCGGTCATGTGTCACCTTTGGCATGTTTCCGGCAGTTCCTGCAGCCATACTGGTGCCAAACGTCGTGTCCTGCACTCCTTTGGACCCCACCAGAAAGGCCGAGAGGGGGGTTTTGACGACTGGGCAACTCTCAACCTCCATAAATTTGCCCAGGCATGCGCCATGGAGAGGTCACTCCATAGTTGCCTCACAGCGACTGAAACAACACGGAAGGCAGCAGTTACGGGTTATAAGTCCAGATAAATTGGCGTAGAAACTGGGCGCCACGGGTTGCCTTTGTCGGTGGGAGAGGTCATTGCACCTCACTGGACAGCTACCGCCCGCCTCAAACCGGGCAGCCCCCGGTCAATAAGGTTCTGTCCCGCCACAGTCTGCCTGCTTCAATGGGTGCTTGGAGCTCAGGGTCATTGCCCGAAAGGTGGACTGATACACCGCACCAAACAACATGAAAAAAGGAAAGAAGGTACCAGCCCTTCGCTTTGCAAGCTGGAACGTCAGAACTATGTGTCCTGGCCTGTCGGAAGACCTTACACAAATCAACGATTCTCGGAAGACCGCCATCATTAACAACGAGCTCAGTAGACTCAATGTGGACATTGCAGCACTTCAGGAGACTCGCCTCCCCGCGAGTGGCTCTCTAGCAGAGCAAGACTACACCTTCTTCTGGCAGGGCAGGGATCCTGAAGAACCAAGACAGCATGGAGTGGGCTTCGCCATCAGAAACTCCTTGCTCAGCATGATAGAGCCTCCCTCAAATGGCTCGGAACGCATACTGTCCATCCGACTGCTCACCACCTCTGGTCCAGTACACCTACTCAGCATCTATGCTCCAACACTCTGTTCCGCACCTGAAGCTAAAGACCAGTTCTATGAACAACTCCATAACATCATTAGCAGCATCCCCAACACCGAACACCTATTCCTGCTGGGGGACTTTAATGCCAGGGTTGGGGCCGACCATGACTCATGGCCCTCCTGCCTTGGGCGCTATGGCGTTGGAAGGATGAATGAGAACGGGCAGAGACTGCTTGAGTTGTGTACCTATCATAACCTCTGCATCACCAACTCGTTCTTTCACACTAAACCCTGTCACCAGGTTTCATGGAGGCACCCAAGATCACGTCGTTGGCACCAGCTAGACCTCATTGTCACAAGGCGAGCCGCCTTAAACAGTGTTCAAATCACACGCAGCTTCCACAGTGCGGACTGCGACACCGACCACTCCCTGGTGTGCAGCAAGGTTAGACTCAGACCAAAGAAGTTGCATCATTCCAAGCAGAAGGGCCACCCGCGCATCAACACGAGCAGAATTTCTCACCCACAGCTGTTACAAAAATTTCTAAATTCACTTGTAACAGCCCTTCAAAACACTCCCACAGGGGATGCTGAGACCAAGTGGGCCCACATCAGAGACGCCATCTATGAGTCAGCTTTGACCACCTACGGCAAAAGTGCGAAGAGAAATGCAGACTGGTTTCAATCTCATAATGAAGAGCTGGAACCTGTCATAGCCGCTAAGCGCATTGCACTTTTGAACTACAAGAAAGCCCCCAGCGATTTAACATCCGCAGCACTTAAAGCAGCCAGAAGTACTGCACAAAGAACAGCTAGGCGTTGCGCAAACGACTACTGGCAACACCTATGCAGTCATATTCAGCTGGCCTCAGACACCGGAAACATCAGAGGAATGTATGATGGCATGAAGAGAGCTCTTGGGCCAACCATCAAGAAGATCACCCCCCTCAAATCTAAATCGGGGGACATAATCACTGACCAACGCAAACAGATGGACCGCTGGGTTGAGCACTACCTAGAACTGTACTCCAGGGAGAATGCTGTCACTGAGACTGCCCTCAATGCAGCCCAGCCTCTACCAGTCATGGATGAGCTGGACATACAGCCAACCAAATCGGAACTCAGTGATGCCATTGATTCCCTAGCCAGCGGAAAAGCCCCTGGGAAGGACAGCATTACCCCTGAAATAATCAAGAGTGCCAAGCCTGCTATACTCTCAGCACTACATGAACTGCTATGCCTGTGCTGGGACGAGGGAGCAGTACCCCAGGACATGCGCGATGCCAACATCATCACCCTCTATAAAAACAAAGGTGACCGCGGTGACTGTAACAACTACCGTGGAATCTCCCTGCTCAGCATAGTGGGGAAAGTCTTTGCTCGAGTCGCTCTGAACAGGCTCCAGAAGCTGGCCGAGCGCGTCTACCCTGAGGCACAGTGTGGCTTTCGTGCAGAGAGATCGACTATTGACATGCTGTTCTCCCTTCGTCAGATACAGGAGAAATGCCGTGAACAACAGATGCCCCTCTACATTGCTTTCATTGATCTCACCAAAGCCTTTGACCTCGTCAGCAGACGTGGTCTCTTCAGACTACTAGAAAAGATCGGATGTCCACCAAAGCTACTAAGTATCATCACCTCATTCCATGACAATATGAAAGGCACAATTCAACATGGTGGCTCCTCATCAGAGCCCTTTCCTATCCTGAGTGGTGTGAAACAGGGCTGTGTTCTCGCACCCACACTTTTTGGGATTTTCTTCTCCCTGCTGCTTTCACATGCGTTCAAATCCTCTGAAGAAGGAATTTTCCTCCACACAAGATCAGGGGGCAGGTTGTTCAACGTTGCCCGTCTAAGAGCGAAGTCCAAAGTACGGAAAGTCCTCATCAGAGAACTCCTCTTTGCTGACGATGCTGCTTTAACATCTCACACTGAAGAATGCCTGCAGAGTCTCATCGACAGGTTTGCGTCTGCCTGCAATGAATTTGGCCTAACCATCAGCCTCAAGAAAACGAACATCATGGGGCAGGATGTCAGAAATGCTCCATCCATCAATATTGGCGACCACGCTCTGGAAGTGGTTCAAGAGTTCACCTACCTAGGCTCAACTATCACCAGTAACCTGTCTCTAGATGCAGAAATCAACAAGCGCATGGGTAAGGCTTCCACTGCTATGTTCAGACTGGCCAAGAGAGTGTGGGAAAATGGCGCACTGACACGGAACACAAAAGTCCGAGTGTATCAGGCCTGTGTCCTCAGCACCTTGCTCTACGGCAGCGAGGCCTGGACAACGTATGCCAGCCAAGAGCGACGTCTCAATTCATTCCATCTTCGCTGCCTTCGGAGAATACTTGGCATCAGGTGGCAGGACTATATCTCCAACACAGAAGTCCTTGAAGCGGCCAACATCCCCAGCTTATACACACTACTGAGTCAGCGGCGCTTGAGATGGCTTGGCCATGTGAGCCGCATGGAAGATGGCAGGATCCCCAAAGACACATTGTACAGCGAGCTCGCCACTGGTATCAGACCCACCGGCCGTCCATGTCTCCGTTATAAAGACGTCTGCAAACGCGACATGAAATCGTGTGACATTGATCACAAGTCGTGGGAGTCAGTTGCCAGCATTCGCCAGAGCTGGCGGGCAGCCATAAAGACAGGGCTAAATTGTGGCGAGTCGAAGAGACTTAGTAGTTGGCAGGAAAAAAGACAGAGGCGCAAGGGGAGAGCCAACTGTGCAACAGCCCCAACAAACAAATTTCTCTGCAGCACCTGTGGAAGAGCCTGTTACTCCAGAATTGGCCTTTATAGCCACTCCAGGCGCTGCTTCACAAACCACTGACCACCTCCAGGCGCGTATCCATTGTCTCTCGAGATAAGGAGGCCCAAAAGAATTTTAACATTAATATAACATATAGAATCAATTTATTGATATATATCACTTGATCCCCCAACCCTCAAGTAAATGCATGCAAGATGTAAAAAGACATGTATTATTGTTTATTGCTTTTCTAAAAAAACAATCTGTATAGTTCTTCCTTTTTCACATCTTGCTGCAACAAATATCATTTCCCTGTTGCCCGGCTTCTGACTCTCAGTCCTAGGTTCTAATCCAGGCCTAACTGGGTATGAAAAATCTGCTTTTCTCTACAGATTGTTAGGCCTCTATCTTCATTAAATGCTTCAGAGGTACTTTTTCTGAAGGTACAATTAACTGTATACTGCATGCAGTAAATGTTCCTCTGAGAATTCGTTAGTTCTTCAAACTTTTCAAGTAGGTGTGTGGGGCAAATGTCCACTGCTTCTGCTTTGTAATGCACTTTAAATGAGCATTTTCCTAAAATGCTTTCAGGCTTTTTCTCCATTACCAACTTATTTTTATATTTACGAACTATACCTTTGAGAATTTGAAGGGTTTGTGCCAATCTTCCCATCATATTTTCTTCAATGAGAACCATTAATTCTGTCAGCGAGCTGACCACTCTTTGTCTACTTATATAATTCCCTATTTCATTGTTTGTTCCTTTTTTTGGACTGTTGGATTGACACACAAAATTCTCCATTCCTCTGGCCCATTATGAAGCTCCTGAAAAGATTATGTAGAGCCTTGTCTTTATTCCCACTCATTTCCTTGATGATTGATTGCATATTCAAGGAGGGTTCCCAGTGGGGTTCCCGCCATCAAAATGGAGCCCGCCAACTGAATGAGCATAAAGGGGCCGAATAGTCCTGAATATCCAGAAGATACTCTGAGACTGAGGCCTTCTACAAATGAGTGCTTGAGGCTGACTAGAAGGGGAGGTGGTTGCTGCAAAGCCCTCTCCATCTATTGGTGAAACTCAGGGGCTGCTCACTTGCGCAACATCAACAAAACTGTTCTTAATGAGCATAATTTCCAAGCTTTCATTTTCTGTCACTTTTTAGAAGATGATCTCTGCATAAAAAGTCTTTTTTTATATCACTATGAGTATGTGGTTAAAGCTAGGATGTTGCCACTGAGGCTAATCAATGCTGGGAGATCTCTTAAGAACATTTGGTTATCTCACCCAGATGGTGTTGTCACTTGGATTTCTGTTCCTTGTACACAGAAGGCAAAATGTATTCAATTGTTATTTGCTGAGCCATATTTGTTGGAGCTTGTATTAGATTACGGAGACCTGCCACTTTATCATTTAATAACCACAGAACAGTTTCTGCTTGTCCTCCACTTCTCCCAACAACCAATTATCCTTGTTACAATTAACACCAGTTAGGATCATAGAATCATAGAACGTTTATGGCACAGAAAGAGTCCACTGGGCCCATCATGTCTGCACTGGCTGAAAATCATACCATCCAGCCTAATCCCACTTTCCAGCATTTGGTCCGTAGCCCTGTAGGTTATGGTTCTTGAGGTGCCTATCTAGACAACTTTTAAATGAGTTGAGGGTTTCTGCCTCAACTTCCCTTACAGGCAGTGAGTTCCAGAACCCCACCACCCTCTGGATAGAAAAAAAATCTCCTCATCTCCCCTCTAATCTTTCTACGAATCACTTTAAATCTATGCCCCCTAGTCACTGACCTCTCTGCTAAGGTGAATAGACCCTTCCTATCCTCTCTATCCAGGCCCCTCACAATTTTGTACATCTCAATTAAATCTCCCCTCAGCCTCCTATTTTCAAGGAGAACAACCCCAGCCTATCCAATCTTTCCTCATAGCTGCATTTTTCCAGTCCTGGCAACATCCTTGTAAATCTCCTCTGTACCCTCTCTAGTGCAATTACATCCTTTCTGTAATGAGGTGACTATAACTGCACACAGTACTCAAGTTGTGGCCTAACCAAAGAGTTATACAGTTCCGGCATAACCTCCCTGCAATTATATTCTATAACTCAGCTAATAAAGGAAAGGATTCCATATGCCTTCGTAACCACCTTATCGCCCTGTCCTTCTACCTTCATGGATCTGTGGACATTTACTCCAAGGTCCCTCACTTCCTCTACACCTTTCAGTATTCTCCCATTTATTGTGTATTCCTTTGCCTTGTTTGACCTCCCCAAATGCATCACCTCACACTTCTCCAAGTTGAATTCCATTTGCCACTTTTCTGCCCACCTGATCAGTCCATTGATATCTTCCTGCAGTTCACAGCTATCATCCTCGCTATCAACCACACGCCAATCTTCGTGTCATCTGCAAACTTCTTGATCATGCCCCCTACATTTATGTCCAAATTGTTAATATATGCCACAAAAAGCAGGCGACCTCATACTGAGCCCTGCAGAATGCCACTGGAAACAGCCGGTTGCACTCTGTAGTTGTACTATTGAAACAAATGGCTCAAAATTCCAGGTTTCCTATCCTGCCACTGGAAGTGCAGCAGAACGGGATTTTCAGCTGTCATGGGAGTCTGGCATTGACCCCATCCCAAATCTCAAGGACAAAATCATTTTAATAATCAGGTCAGACAATCTACGCCTGTAGAAGTACCCAATCCAATGCGATAGAGATGCAACCTGTCACTCTGAAGGTCTGGAAGGATTAAAGATAAGTGTGAACAAAATGTTTCAAATGTAAGCTTTCAAAGATAGTCAATTGCCCATTGGTCCTTCTTACTGGTAGTCTTGGGACCTACTTACGGACTAGTAGTGGACCTATTGTTTAGCTGGTGTAGTTCCCACAGGGACTATCAGGTGGCATACTAAATAGAATTCACCGGATAACCTTGGAATGCACCCAGATATGCCACCAGAGCTTGTTATGGATGGTGGGGTGCAAATGCTGACAGAAAACTTACTCACCTCTTCCCCCAGTTGAAATTTCTATGTCATTCAAAGGGGGCTGGGAAACCTGCATATTTAGATACTGCCCAAGTTCATTCCCCCTAAGGTCAATTTGCTCAAATTTCCCCCTCCTCCTGTCCCTCTAGAATATCAATCCAAAATTGTTTTAACCCTGCATCGTTTATTCAAAACATGCTCTGATAAATGGCAGAGGGGTCAGACTAGATCTATACATGAAACTGTCAGAAGGTACATGCTTGATTGCCAAACATCCTTTCTTTGCTTTGTACACGGTTATCTATTTGTATTTTTAAAACTTAGTTATTTGATGAATCTTTCGGACTTTGAAAATTTTTAGCAGTTGGGACCGTTTGCAGGTTTGCAGGAGCAGCGCGGCTTCTGGGGTAGTTTTACAGGAGGTGCCCAATTAAGAGACTGCCTCCAGGATCCCCATCCAGACTGCAAGGCCAACTGGCAGCCTTCACTGTGTATACAGTAAGAGTGCTGCTGGTGTGCACGGGATGCGAGAGGGCTGGACAAAATGGAGGAGTGAAATGGCTGGAGGCAACGGCTGTCACTTCCTCAGCACCAGCACTATTCCTTACAGGAGACTGGAAGGAAGTTGTGAGCTTCTGCCTGTGGAGGACCTCAGGCTTAAGGCGGTAGATTTAATTTATTCGTCATGGTGTCCGACCTCCCACTCTGCATTTGGCTTCTGTTACCTGATGAGCTGCAGACACAATGGGGTCCCATGTGCCACTGATCAGACCTCATTTACACCAGAAAATTGCTGCTAATTGGTTGCTGATAAGCCTTAATTGGCTTCCCGTCGCTGCCGTCACTGCACAGAAGCCGCCTCCAGGAAAAGCTTGAGGAGGTGGGAACATGTTGGGGAACTGGCATGACCTCTTTCTCCATGATTTTCCTGGCTCCCTGGCATCCAAGCATGCTTCCAGACCCTGAGAAAACTCCCCCCATTGAGACATGAGGATCATAATTAATTTGATTTTCTGCCATTTTCATGGGACTGACCAAGCAACGCACCAAGGCTACTCAGACAAACCCACGACCTCTACCACCTAGAAAGACAGGGGCAGCAAATGCATGGGAACACCACCACCTGCAAGTTCCCCTCAAGCCACACACCATCCTACATGGAACTATATCACCGTTCCTTCACTCTCGCTAGGTCAAAATCCCAAAACTCCCTTTCTAACAGCACTGTGGGTGTACCTACACCCAAGGACTGCAGCGGTTCAAGAAGGCAGCTCACCACCACCTTCTCAAGGGCCATTAGGGATGGGCAATTAAGGCTGGCCTTGCCTACAACGCCCAAAGCTAAACTCTTGTCTTTTCTTATACTTCTGATGGACAATTAAAAGAAAAATCTGACAAACAAAACTCACTTTAGATGACCTTTGGAAATTTGGCATCTGGAAAAGTGAATTTGATTTCACATCCTCATCACCATAAAGTTCAGAGTAAGTGACTCCTTGATGGTTACAGGTATGTCACCAGCAGCTGAACTGTTTTTGCCTTTTCTTCCCTTACTGCCACTGCAATATTTTATTGAGGGATTTTCTAGCCTTGTGGCTCCTTTATATTTTAGTATAAAACTTCCAAGTAAAGAGAAATGTGAACGTAAAAGAGTTTCTTAGAAAAATCTGTCCAATTTTGCTTCATTTTGGTTGGGATAACAAAGGAAAATTAAGCCTACCATTTTTAATATATATTATTAACAGCATTCTCATTGTGCTACTCACAGTCAGCTGGGTGTTCAGCTGTTTTAAAATTACATGCGGGGTCTACCACGCATTATTCTGCTGCTAATGTCTATTTCTTTTTCTCTAAGGACAGAAATTCTATTTGCCGTTAAGTAAACATTGGAGGAAGTCAGAGTTGAATTACTTTTCAGGCAACAGGCTGTAATCTGAGTTTCTTTCTCTTTTTTAAGCGTGATTGTCACACATTGGTTACAGATGTTCTGGACCTGCACCAATCAGTCTTTCTGCTTCTTTATAATTTTTGAACTGTGACATTCAAGTAACTGATATTTGAGGGACGATTTTAACCCCGCTTGTCCAGAGTAGGAGAGTGATTAAAACCACAGCAGTGCACTTACCGCTCTTTTCCCACAGCTGCCATTTTAACTCCATACTTTCTTTCAATCGGCTGACAAGCCTATCAGAGATAAGTACTGCTCTCATGAGTACCCTAAAATTCGAGGTCCTATTAGAACCGCAACACATTTTTAACTTGAAATCACGGATGTCCTGCCTAGCACTCAACCACCACATAAACCTAGCAGATTGATCTTGGAGCCAGTGCAGCACTATTTAAAGGGACACTCTGTTACATTGTCCTTTTTTTTATTCATTCATGGGATGTGGGTGTCACTGGCTATGCCAGCATTTATTGCCCATCCCTAATTGCCCTTGAGAAGGTGGTGGTGAGCTGCCTTCTCGAACCGCTGCAGTCCACGTGAGGTAGGAACACCCACAGTGCTGTTAGGAAGGGAGTTCCAGGATTTTGACCCAGCGACAGCGAAGAAACGGCGATATAGTTCAAAGTCAGGATGGTGTGTAACTTGGACGGGAACTTGCAGGTTGTGATGTTCCCGTGCATCTGCTGCTCTTGTCCTTCAAGGTGATAGAGGACGCGGGTTTGGAAGGTGCTGTTGAAGGAGCCTTGGTGCGTAGCTGTAGTGCATCTTGTAGATGGTACACACAGCTGCCACTGTGCGTCGGTGGTGCAGGGAGTGAATGTTTGTGGATGGTGTGCCAATCAAGCGGGCTGCTTTGTCCTGGATGGTGTCAAGCTTCTTGAGTGTTGTTGGAGCTGCCCCCATCCAGGCAAGTGGAGAGTATTCCATCACACTCCTGACTTGTGCCTTGTAGGTGGACAGGCTTTGAGGAGTCAGGAGATGACTTACTCGCCACAGGATTCCTAGCCTCTGACCGGCTCTCGTAACCATGGTATTTATATGGCTACTCTAGTTCAGTTTCTGGTCAATGGTAGCCCCTAGGATGTTGATAGTGGGGGATTCAGTGATGGTAATGCCATTGAACGTCAAGGGGAGATGGTTAGATTCTCTCTTGTTGGTGATGGTCATTGCCTGGCACTTGTGTGGCACAAATGTTACTTGCCACTTATCAGCCCAAGCCTGGATGTTGTCCTGGTCTTGCTGCATTTCTACACGGACTGCTTCAGTATTTGAGGAGTCACGAATGGTGCTGAACATTGTGCAATCATCAGTGAACATCCACACTTCTGACCTTATGATTGAAGGAAGGTCATTGATGAAGCAGCTGAAGATGGTTGGGCCTAGGACACTACCCTGAGGAACTCCTGCAGTGATGTCCTGCTCAGATGATTGACTTCCAACAACCACAGCCATCGTCCTTTGCGCTAGGTATGACTCCAACCAGTGGAGAGTTTTCCCCCTGATTCCCATTGACTCCAGTTTTGCTAGGGCTCCTTGATGCCAGACTCGGTCAAATGTTGCCTTGATGTCAAGGGCAGCCACTCTCACCTCATCTCTTGAATTCATCTCTTTTGTCCATGTTTGAACCAAGGCTGTAATGAGGTCAGGAGCTGAGTGGCCCTGGCAGAACCCAAACTGAGCATCACTGAGCAGGTTATTGCTAAGCAAGTGCTGCTTGATGGCAATGTTGATGACACCTTCCATCACTTTACTGATGATTGAGAGTAGACTGATGGGGCGGTAATTGGCCGGGTTGGAATTGTCCTGCTTTTTGTGTACAGGACATACCTGGGCAATTTTCCACATTGCCGGGTAGATGCCAGTGTTGTAGCTATACTGGAACAGCTTGGCTAGTGGCGCGGCAAGTTCTGGAGCACAGGTCTTCAGTACTATTGCCGGAATATTGTCAGGACCCATAGCCTTTGCAGTATCCAGTGCCTTCAGTCATTTCTTGATATCACGCGGAGTGAATCGAATTGGCTGAAGTCTGGCATCTGTAATGCTGGGGACTTCAGGAGGGGGATTGTTTGGATTGTAAGGAGAGTTTTCGGCTTCCAGATTACTTTGTTCTCAGATATTTTTGCCTCACTTACCATAATAATGTCTAATGTCACTTTCTCAGATCTTTCTGACTAACAGTGCATCAGGAGTCTGTGTTTCTCCAGCCAGTCTGTTGCAGGCCTCTGCAGCCTCCTGCAACAGAACCTGCCACCTGCTGACCCGGGAGGACATGCTTTGCCAGTGACTGGTAAAGTCACTGCAGCTCTTAACGTCTTTGCCTCAGGACACCAGCCAGCAGCCTTTGCTAATCGGAAGGGTTAGCATTGCATTAATGTCCAGCTAGTCTCTGATAACAGAAACAGGACCAAGCGTGTTTGTGCAAGGTACCCAGACTACTGTTACAATGCTTTTATCCTGCAATGCTCAGGCATCCTCCCCAATATTTGCCCCATCCACCAACGTGATAGGATGGCTGCTCGGAAGCAAGCAATACCCTTTACACATGTGGCTCCTGATACCCCTCCACATACCCAGCACACCTGAACAACTCAGTCAAAACCACAGGGATGACCAGGATGATTATTGAGCGCACCATGGGGATGCTGAAACACAGGTTCAGGTGTCTCGATAGGTCTGGAGTTCCCTGCAATATACCCCACATAGAGGGCTGAATTTTATGCTCCCCCTAAAGATGGGCAGGGTGGCCTGGGTGCCCATAAGATTGCAAGGGAAGGTGAGATGTCCCTCACCTTCTCAATGTCTTTGATTTTAGTTCGGGGCGGCAGGGAAGGCCAAGGGGCCAATTAAGGCTACTTAAGGGCCGCTTCCGGCCTCCACTGGTATTTTACCAGCGGCAGGGGGTCCCTCCGCCCTGTGAGGAGGCCGCCCAGTAACTCCTGGTGGCCTCCCTGTGGGCTTGGGGGAGGGGTCCTCCTCCGTGGGCAATCTGAGGCAATCTGAGCAAGCCAGTCAGTTGTCAAGGGCAATTAGGGATGGGCAACAAATGCTGGCCTTGCCAAGGATGCCCACATCCCATGAAAGAATTTTAAAAAAATGAACATATGTTCTTCCATGGGCACTAGTGCGCATTGCAGCTGGTCGGCATTCAGGGGACACAGATGGAAAGGAGGCAGAAGACTGCATGTATGAAGGTGAGTCTTCATTAGATTCCCATTGAGTGGACATTAGGGTGGCTGAAAGTGGGTCAATATAAGATTGTCTCTTGCCTCCTTTGCATGTCACTTAACATGTCTGGCCTGCATGACCACGTTATCATCATCCATTGCTGGTTGCGCCTGTCTCTCCTCTGTGTCCTCCTCATCGGAGGATGATTGTCTCTCTGGCATACCTTCCTCCTCTAAGGTCTCCTTCCTCATTAGCTCTAGATTGTGCAGATCACAGCAGAACACCATGATATGCGAGACCCTCACTGGGAGATACTACAGGGCTCCACCAGATCGGTCAAAGCAGCAGAACCTCATCTTTAGCAGCCCTATGGCCTGCTCGATGGTAGAGTGGGTGGAGCCGTGGCAAGTGTTGTACCTCTCCTCTACTGCATTGCGTTGGTTCCTCACGGGTGTCAGTAACCATGTCTTCGATAGGTAGCCCTTGTCCCCGAGAATCGATCCCTGAAGATGTGCAGGGGATTGCCTCAGTCAGAGGCACCTCAACGTGCCAAGAGGATCCAAAATCACTGGGTGTATGAGACGCATGGTCAGTGTCCTGGGGCCTTCGGATCGCTTCAGATGCAAAGGTGACCCTGGTGGACAACTATGCTTATCAATATTTCCTCAGCAAAATGCCTGATGTGCCTCAAGACTAAAAGTTACTGTTGGGCTACCATCTTTATCATCAGTGTGACCACACACAGTAACACAGCATTTATGATACCCTCTAATATCCACCCACACCCAACTTATACCCTTGCAGAGCCGCCCCATTACACATAGCCCCCTTGCAGACCCTCCATCAGCAGAGCAGCA
Organism: Heterodontus francisci; assembly: GCF_036365525.1. NCBI lineage: Eukaryota > Metazoa > Chordata > Chondrichthyes > Heterodontiformes > Heterodontidae > Heterodontus > Heterodontus francisci. Next base: position 50,106,424 of record NC_090371.1, read on the forward strand.
ATGGCTTCTGAGCCTCCCTACTTCCCCTATGCTGCAAGGTCAGGATACATTCCCATCACGGCGCTGTGGCCTCTTGTCTCGGTGCCACAGCTTTTAACAGTTGCAAAGCTGAAGGCACATGAGTGCTGCACGTCATTCACAAAAATCACGGTCCATTCATTGGGCTGGATTTTACCAAGCTCATGACATCGGGCTCCGTGGCGACAGATTTGAATATGTAAAGAGCCACTTACCATACATTATTATACATGCCACTGCGATTCAATCATCAGTTCAAGATCTTTAACTGGGCGTGTGGCACTCACTTGCCTTCACTTTCACGTCTGTGAAAAGTCGATGGCACCGAGGCATCAGTCCTTGGAGCCTGTGAAGGTGGGTGGGTGGCTGTAATGAAGGGGATCTCAGCTCTGCATTCATGAAGGGAGGTGGTTGGGTGGCTGTTGTGAAAGGGGTCTCAACTCTGCAGTTTTGAAGAGAGGTATCCCATACCCTTTTTCCGTAAAGGGGACCACTCAGCGCCCATGAATGTTTGGGGGAGGGGGGCAAAAATAGTAGTCCATGACTCTTTTAGGTGTGATGGGGGCCACAAATGGTAGCTGGTTTAAGGTCTTGTTGCTGGTGGTCTAATCCAGGCAACTGCAATAATATGTAGTCATGCTCCTCCGCTTTTATTTAAAGCTAAGATGGGCAATGTCATGCCATACCATATAGGTGATGCTGGAATACAGCTGAAGCATCAATTCACATCACTGTCTGCCCTGATTGGTGCCATTTGACAACATTGAAAATGCTGGTCCCTTTAATTAAACAGGACTCATTTCAGTGTTAATAGAGAGCAGGTGATGCTCATTATAGTTTTGCATTTAAGGGCTGGGTTTCGCTGCAGTTGGGGAGAGACCTCTGGATAGAGAGTTAGGCTATGAGGGAAGAGTGGGAACAGGTATTTGGACTGAATGATGAATTGCTAATAAAACAGTTGTGGATCAGAGACTGTCATTGGTTTCCTCATTTTGGTGACTGGACATTTGCCTGTTTAACACCATAGATCTACTGATGGAACTGAGTTGACCTCCAGCATAGAGATGGGGATGGTCCCCCCTGTCTTTATTGATCCACATGCCGTGAGGAGCCATATCCGTCAGAGGTGGAGCCAAGAGTCAGGCACAGCCCACATGGAAGCTCCCAGATGTGAGCAGCAGCAGCCACCAAGGTGCATTCGAGGCCAGCGAAGACAGCAGGTCTACAGGCCCTGCATGTCATACCTGCAGATGGCAGACTGCCAATGTTAGAAGTGACTATGGATGTCGAGAGAGGTGATGACACATCTCTGTGTACTGCTGAATGATGACCTGTAGCCAATGGGCTTTGGTGGACACCCTATGCCTGTAGCCCTCAAAGTGACAGCAGCTCTTAACTTCTACACCTCCACATCATTCCAGGGATCCACCGGCAACCTAAGTGGGGTTTCACTGTTAGCAGTGCACTGCTGTATCAGGGAGGTCACTGATGCCTTGTACAGGAGGGCTGGTGACTGTGTTTGACATGGCAGTGGCACCCATTTTCCACTCTGTGTGGGGACACCCTGGCCAAACAGCCATTCAACAAAGTGCCACTTACCTTTGCCGAGCACTTGAGATCGTTCATCCTCGCAGCACTGCACCCAGTCTTGGTGGGTTACACCACAGCGGCTTACCTCCTCTGTGATCTCTGTCCAGACTTGCTTGGTCAGGAGGGGTAAAGGCATCGCTGGGGAAAAGGACCTCCTGACTTTCCCTTGCAGCCTGGAGGAGAGTGAGTAGGGAGGCATCGTTGAACCGTGGGACCACCCTTCCTCGCACCTCCAACATCCACGGTGCCTTACAGAGGTAGCTCCTTGGCAGATGGGGCTCTTCAGACGTCATTGCTGGCTGGTCAGCTCCAGCAGCAAAGGTTTAAATTTGCAAGAGGTTACATGCAGGGCTGGCTGCCATTTTTATATGGCGCCAGCACCTGTTGACTTGTCAGCTGACGCCATTCCTGGCGTCACACGGCTCGCCTCCTCCACATGATTGGGGGAGGCGGGGGGAAGAGGGTGGAAGGCTGACCTGGACATGTGAATGGGTTGCTGCATAGGTGATTGTTGTAGCTCTTTGGCAGGGGGGGCTGCCATTTTTTGAGCTCACTGCCAAGATCGGTGGCAGGCTCTTAAAATCCAGCCCATTAAATCTGAGATAATTACATTTAAATGAATGTTTCACCAATTTAAATGAGATGCCTGTCGCATCAGGTCATCAATACCGCCTTGGTACTTCCCCACCTCTGACAAAATCGGGAACCTGTGGAACAACGCTGGATTTCGGGACGGCCAGCTCCGCAGCAATTCTCCTTTTTTATCTCCACGCCCCCCCACCCCTACCACCACCCCCCCCCCCCCCCCCACCCCCAACAACACCAAACTCGCCTTAAATATCTGCACAAAATTCAGCCTTTTGTGTGCAGACTGAATTCTATACAGCTGACCTGTCGAATGGAAGGTTATAGAGTCATAGTCATTTATGACACAGAAGACGCCCTGCAAAACTATTTCCTTCAACTGGCCTTCCAAAATCCTTTTGAAGTCATTGACTGTCTCGGCTTCCACCAGCCTTGTGGGCAGTGAGTTCCAGGTCATTACCACCTGCTGCGTTTAAAAAAACAAATGTGCTTCCTCGTATTTCCCCTGCATATCTTGCCCAAAACTTTCATTCTATGTTCCCTAGTTCTTGTTTCATTAGTTAATGGGAACAGTTTTTCCTTATCTAACTTCTCTAAGCCTGTTATAATCTTGTACACCTCTATTAAATCTCCCCTCAATTTCCTTTTGTTCTAAGGAGAACAAACACAGCTTTTCCAACCTAACCTTGTAACTAAAATCCCCCATCCCTGGGATTATTCTGGTAAATCTCCATTGCACCCTCTCAAGGACCCTTGCATCCTTCCTAAAGTTTGATGACCAGAACTGGATGCAATACTCCAGTTGGAGCCTCATCAGAGCTTTATAAAGTTTTAACATAACTTCCCTGCTTTTGTGCTCCGTGCCTCTATGTATGAAGCCCAAGATCCATATGTTTTACGAACTACTCTCTCAATATGTTCTGCCACCTTCAAAGATCGATGCACATGCACCCTCAGGTTTGTCTGTACTTGCACACACTTTAGAATTGTGCCATTAAGTATATATTGCCTCTCCCTATTCCTTCTGCCAAAATGCATCACCTCACGCTTGTCAGCATTAAATTCCATCTGCCACCTGTCTGCCCATTCTGCTAGCCTATCAATGTTCTGTTGCAGGTGGTTCATATCATCCTCACTGTTTGCCACTATTCCAAGTTTAGTTACATCAGCAAATTTTGAGATTCTACTCTGTATTCCATGATCCAAGCCATTTATGTATAGCAAGAAAAGCAGTGGTCCCAGCACTGACCCTTGGGGAACACCACTGTCTATCGTTCTCCAGTCTGAAGAACAACCATTTGCTACAATTCAGCAGGTCTGGCAGCATCTGCGGAGCTGAGTATTTCTAGCATTTCTTGTTTTTATTTCAGATTTCCAGCATTTGCAGTATTTTGCCTTTATTCACTACTACTCGCTGTTTTCTGTCTGCAAGCCAATGTTTTTATCCAATTGGACACTGATCCTCCTATTCTATGAGCCTCAATTTTATTAACCAGCCTTTTATGTGGTACTTTATCAAACACTTTCTTAAAATCCAGATAAATAATATCCACCACATTCGCTTCACCAACTTTCTCTGTTATTTCATCAAAAAATTCAATCAGATTCGTAATGCATGATCTGCCTTTAACAATTCCCTGCTGGCTCTCCTTAATTAACTTGAACCTCTCAAAGTGTGTGTTGATTCTTTTCTTGATTATTGTTTCTAAAACCTTACCCACCACTGATGTTAAGCTAACTCATCTGTAGTTGCTAGGACTGTCCTTACACCCTTTCTCAAATAAGGCTGTCACATTTGCCACTCTCCAATCCTCTGGCACTTCCCCTGTATCCAGTGAAGATTATGACAAGCCCTTCCATTATCTTCATCCCCACTTCCTTTAGCATCCTGGGATGCAAGCCAATCGGACCAGGTGATTAAGCATAGCAAGCCTTTTGAGTACCTCCTTACTCGCAATTTGTATCCCATCCATTTCCTCTACTTTCTCTGCTTCTATTGATATTTCATCAAATTCCATTTCCGTAGTGAACACTGATACAAAGTACTCATTAAGTATATTAGCCTTGTCCTGTGCCTTTAAGCATATATTACCTTCTTTGTCCCTAATAGGCCCCACTCCAACTCTTACTACCTGCTTACTATTTACATGTCGGTAGAAGAGTCTGGGTTTCCTTTTGACTGCCACTCCATTCTATTCTCATATTCTCCCTTTGCCAGTTGAATTTTCCTCTTCATCTCCCTTCTCAAATTATTGTATATGGTCTGGTTCTAACTTGAAGAATTCACCTGACTTGCACCAAACATTCTCTTGTTTTGTATCATCATAATCTCTATCTCCCTGGTCATCCATGGAGCGCTGTTATTGGTCCCTTACTTTTCACCCTCATTGGAATGTACCTAGCCTGTATCTGAAGCATCTCTTCTTTAAAGATAACCCATTGTTCCTGTCAGTTTTTGCTTCCATTCTACCCTGGCTAGATCCCTTCTCATCGCATTGAAATTAGGCCTCTTCCAATCTAGATGTCCTACCTTATTTTGTTCCTTGCTTTTCTGCATTAGGAGTCTAAACCTTATGATTTGATGGTCCTCTTACCCAAGTGTTATGTGCTATGACTTTGGATTCAAAGATTGTTTCAGAAAATAAAACTATCATTCACTAGAAATGAAACTGAAAGCTCCAGAGAGTTCTGGAAAAGACAAGGCTGGCCCTAAAAGTTTGAAACACAGTCTTGTGATCAGAGACATGTGACTGGAGCTCAGGTTTCAGTTCAGAAGAACTCTCTGCAGTGGGTGGAAGCAAAAAAGAGCCAGCTGCTGTTTAAAGATCAAGCTGGGAGCTGTTGGTTTTAACAACAAAGATTAGATTCTGGAAGCAGGCTCTCAGCGAATACAAGTTGCTACAGTTGAATTACTTCAGGTAACACCAGTAGAGCTATGCCATCAGCACTGTTGTGGGAAACCAAGGAAGTTCCATAAGGATGCATAGTTTTGGAGGAGATGGTATTGGTTTTCGAATTGCAGGGGAACTGCCATTGAATTGAAAACAGCATGTATATCTTGGAGATCTACTTTAAAATTTCAAAGATATGAAGGCGTTTTTGTGGCTGTAATTGGTGCGACATTTGCTGAGAGGACGATCCAGAAGAATTGTGAGAATTATCTTTGTTGCATCTGATAATTAACATGTAACCTTTAAGATATATATGTCGACCATGATTAACTGTTAGTTCACATTTAATTTATGTTGGTTTTGGTTTGAGTGTAATGAAATTTATAAAAGTGAGATCTTGTCCTTTTGGTTTTTGTTTCCTAAATTGTGGCCAATTGGTGGATTCAATTCTTTTGGTTTGTTGGTGGTCTCCATGGGGATCATAATAAAATTGGCGGCTTGTCCAGGATTGTTCCAGATTAGGCTGTGAAACGGGTTTGCTGGAATTTTCCAAAGTTTAAACAAATGAGAATTCACATTTACTTTGGCTGTGTTTAGTGGGAAATCAACTTGAGTACTATTCATGTACAAGCATTTGTTAAGAGAAAAGAGTTAACTCTCAGTATATTGCAGCAGTTGAAAAAGGGTGAGGGGAGGTGGTGGCGAGGTGGTATTGTCACTGGACTTGTAACCAAGAGACGCAGGGTGTTGCTCTGGGGACATGGGTCTGAATCCCACCAAAGCAGAAAGTGGAATTTGAATTCAATTAAAAAATTTGGAATTAAAAGCTAGTCTAATGATGGCCATGAAAGCATTCTTGTAAAGAACGATCTAGTTCATTAATGCCCTTTAGGGAAGGAAATCTGCTGTCCTTACCTGGTCTGGCCTACATGTGACTCCGGAGCCACAGCAATATGGTTGAATCTTAAATGCCCTCTGAAATGGCCCAGCTAGCCACTCAGTTGTATCTAACCGCTACGAAGTCAATAAGAAAGGATTAAAACCGGACAAACCACCTGGCATCAACCTAGACACCGGAAACAACAATGGCAACCGACCCTGCAAAGTCCTCCTTACTAACATCTGGGGACTTGTATCAAAGTTGGGAGAGCTGTCAAGCAACAGTCTGACAGAGTCAGACTCACGGAATCATACCTTACAGACAATGTCCCAGACACTGCCAACACCATTCCCGGGTATGTCCTGTCCCACCGGCAGGACAGACCCACCAGAGGTGGCGGCACTGTGGTATACAGTCAGGAGGGAGTTGCCCTGGGAGTCCTTAACATCGAATCCGGACCCCATGAAGTCTCATGTCATCAGATCAACCACGGACAAGGATACCTCCTGCTGATTACCACCTATCGCCCTCCCTCAACTGACGTATCAGTACTCCACCATGTTGAACACCACTTGGAGGAAGTTCTGAGAGTGGCAAGGGCACAAAATGTACTCTAGGTGGGGGACTTCAATGCCCATCACCAAGAGTGGCTTGGAAGCACCACTATTGGTTGAGTCCTAAAGGACAAAGATTGGGAATGCGGCAGGTGGTAGGGAAACCAACAAGAGGGAAAAACATACTTGATCTCGTCCTCACCAATCTGCCTGCGGCAGACACATCTGTCCATGACAGTATTGGAGTGACCACCGCACGATCCTTGTGGTGACGATGTCCCAGCTTCACATTGAGGATACCGTCCATCGTGTTGTGTGGCACTACCACCGTGCTAAATGGGATAGATTTCGAACAGATCTAGCAATTCAAAACAGGACATCCATGAGGCGCTGTGGGCCATCAGCAGCAGCAGAATTGTACTCAACCACAATCTGTAACCTCATGGCCCGGCATATTCCCCATTCTAGCGTTATCATCAAGCGAGAGTGCAGGAGGGCATGCCAGGAGCAGCACCAGGCATACCTCAAAATGAGGTGTCAACCTGGTGAAGCTACAACATAGGTTGTGTGCCAAACTGCGTAAGCAACATGCAATAGACAGGGCTAAGCGATCCCATAACCAATGGATCAGATCTAAGCTCTGCAGTCCTGCCACATCCAGTCGTGAATGGCGGTGGACAATTAAACAACTAACTGGAGGAATCTTTGTACCCAGTCTTTGTCCTTTAGGACTCGGCCAGTAGTGGTGCTTCCAAGCCACTCTTGGTGATGGGCATTGATGTCCCCCACCTAGAGTACATTTTGTGCCCTTGTCACAAATATCCCCTTCCTCAATGATGGGGGAGCCCAGCACATCAGTGCGAAAGATAAGGCTGAAGCATTTGCAACAATCTTCAGCTAGAAGTGCCGAGTTGATGATCCATCTTGGCCTCCTCCTGAAGTCCCCAGCATCACAGATGCCAAACTTCAGCCAATTCAATTCACTCCATGTGATGTCAAGAAACGACTGAAGGCATTGGATACTGCAAAGACTATGGGCCCTGACAATATTCTGGCAATAGTCCTGAAGACTTGTGCTCCAGAACTTGCCACAGCCCAAGCCAAGCTGTTCCAGTACAGCTATAACACTGGCATCTATCTGGCAATGTGGAAAATTGCCCAGGTATGTCCTGTACACAAAAAACAAGACAAGTCCAACCTGGCAAATTACCGCCCCATCAGTCTACTCTCAATCATCAGCAAAGTGATGGAAGATGTCATCAACAGTGCGATCAAGCGGCACTTGCTTAGCAATAAGTTGCTCAGTGATGCTCAGTTTGGGTTCTGCCAGGGTCACTCAGCTCCTGACCTCATTACAGGGTTCAAACATGGACAAAAGCGCTGAACTCAAGAGGTGAGGTGAGAGTGACTGCCCTTGACATCAAGGCAGCAATTGACCGAGTCTGGCATCAAGGAGCCCAAGCAAAAGTGAAGCCAATGGGAATCAGGGAGAAAACTCCCTGCTGGTTGGGGTCATACCTAGCGCAAAGGAAGATGGTTGTGGTTGTTGGAGGTCAATCATCTCTGTCCCAGGACATCACTGCAGGAGTTCCTCAGGGTAGTGTCCTAGGCCCAACCATCTTCAACTGCTTCATCAATGACCTTCCTTCAATCATCAGGTCAGAAGTGGGGATGTTCGCTGATGATTGAACAATGTTCAATGACAACATTCATGACTCCTCGGGTACTGAAGCAGTCCATGTAGAAATGCAAGAAGACCTGGATGACATCTAGGCTTGGGCTGATAAGGGCAAGTAACTTTTGTGCCACACAAGTGCCAGGCAATGACCATCTCCAACAAGAGAGAATCTAACCATCTCTCCTTGACATTCAATGGCATTACAATTGCTGAATCCCCCACTATCAACATCCTAAGGGTTACCATTGACCAGAAACTGAACTGGAGAAGCCATATAAATACTGTGGCTACAAGAGCAAGTCAGAGGCTAGGAATCCTGCAGCAAGTAACTCACCACCTGACTCCCCAAAGTCTGTCCACCATCTACAAGGCACAAATCAGGAGTGTGATGTATTACTTGCCTGGATGGGTGCTGCTCCAACAACACTCAAGAAGCACGACACCATCCAGGAGAAAGCAGCCTGCTTGATTGGCACCCCATCCACAAAAATACACTCTCTCCACCACTGACACAGTGGCGGCAGTGTGTACCATGTACAAGATGCACTGCAACAACACACCAAGGGTCCTTAGACAGCACCTTCCAAACCCACGACCTCTACCAACTAGAAGAACAAGGGCAGCAAATGCATGGGTACACCACCACCTGCAAGCTCCCCTCCAAGTCACACACCATCCTGACTTGGAACTATATCATCATTCCTTCACTGTCGCTGGGTCAAAATCCTGGAACTCCCTTCCTAACAGCACTGTGGGTGTACCGACCCCACATGGACTGCAGCGGTTCAAGAAGGCAGCTCACTACCACCTTCTCAAGGGCAATTAGGAATGCGCAATAAATGCTGGCCTGGCCAGTGACGCCCACATCCCATGAATAAACGTAAATAAAAATTGCTAGATCATGGAACCTAGGGGTCAGCTTAAAACCAGGGGCGAAGAAAGCAGTGATAGCCCAGAATTGGTTCCTCACTTGAAGCCTGAGGAAGAAAAATATGTTTCTGCGAGTATTCAAGTAGAACTAGGCAAGGGTTTCCTTGGAGCTGCTCCATCTCCAATGCTATAACTAAGCTGGTAGTGACCTGGAAACCCTATTGACGCACTCCCCTATTATTCATGTTGGTTTCCCTGCAGTAGGCAGCAGACCCTTGTGGAGAGCATAAATATTTCTTTGTGAAATGAAGGATATCGGGGAGTTGTGTAACCAGAAGCAGAAGCAAGTGAAACTGTATCAGAGGAGTGCTGGGCACATCCCATATCACCCATACTACCAAATACCGCAGATGGCTTCACCACTTACAATTCACCAGGGGTGTCAGCACAGAACTTTGTCACCTTGTGCAGCTGAATCTCCTACGAGTTATAAAGCTCTGTCCATAGTTGTGAAGATCATTACTGGCTTGGCATTTTATGTCATAGTATACTAGTATACTATGCCATTTCTAAACGGGTATGGATTCCATTCCACCAACTTGCAACTTTTTTGTGACCCTTGGAAGTACATAGTGTGTTGGACAGGTTTGATGGACTAAAATGTCGGAGGAAGCTTGCTGAAATCAGTGGCTCTCAAGGTAGTTTTGTTTTAGTGTCTGCTACACATATATTGGAAGCCATATGAATTCAAAAAGTAACTTGCAGGATTTCAGTTGTGAGGAATGTAGCAAAGGTCGTGGCTTTATTCAAGCTCACAGAACAACAGAATGCTTAGGAGAAATGCACATCATTTTCTTTTATCAAAGTTTTCAAGCTGGTGCCGCATACAGCTCTCATGACAGAACTGGTCACTATGGGAGTACAATCATAGAATCATATATCACGGAAGGAGAGATTTAGGGAGGGAATTCCGGAGCTTAGAGCATAGACAGCTGAAGACATGGTTGCCAATGGTGAGGAAAAAGAACATCTTAGGTGGTGCCCTGAACGCCTCCCTTAATGGATGGACTACTGGCACTGGAAATGAAAAAGGCATACCCTGCATAGTCCTCCTCCCTAGCATGTGGGGACTTGTACCAATGGTGGAAGAGCTCTCCAATAGCCTGACACAATCATACTCACCAAATCATACCTTACAACAAATCCCAGAAGTAGTGGTGGCAGCACAATGGTATACAGTCAGGAGGGAGGCGCCCTGGGAGTCCTCAACATTGATTCTGGACCCCATGTAGTCTCATGGCATCAGGTCAAACATGGGCAAGGAAACCTCCTGCTGATTACCACTGACTGCCCTCCCTCAGCTGACGTAAAATTACGTCTCTATATTGAACACCACTTGGAAGAAGCGCTGAGGTAGAATATACTCTGGCTGGGGGTCTTCAATGCCCATTACCAAGAGTGGCTCAGTCGCACCATGATTGGCCTGCAGCAAATGGTGAGAGAACCAACCAGAGGGAGAAACCTACTTGAGCTTATCCTTACTAATGTACCTGTCCATGACAGTAGTGTCATTTGGTAGGAATATGGGATTAGTGTAGGATTAGTATAAATGGGTGGTTGATGGTCGGCACAGACTCGGTGGGCCGAAGGGCCTGTTTCAGTGCTGTATCTCTAATCTAATCTAGTGGTAGGAGTGGCCAACCCACAGTCCTTGTGGAGACAAAGTCCTGTCTTCGCACTGAATTCAACCACAATGTGTAACCTCATGACCCAACATATCCTCACTCTGCCATTATCATCAAGCCAGGGAACCAATCCTGGAGGACTGCAGGAAAGCATACCAGGAGCAGCACCAGGCATACATAAAAATGAGGTGTCAACCTGGTGAAGCTACAACACAGGATTATATGCATGCAGAGAGATAGAGCTAAGCAAACCCACAACCAACAGAACAGATCAAAGCTCTACAGTCCCATTACATCCAGTCGTGAATGGTGGTGGACAATTAAACAACTAACCAGAGGAGGAGGCTCCACAAGCATCCCCATTCTTAATGATGGGGGAACCCAGTACATCAGTACAAAAGACAAGGCTGAAGCATTTGCAACCATCTTCAGCCAGAAGTGCCGAGTGGATGATCCATCTCAGCATCCTCCTGAGGATCCCAGGATCGTAGATTTCAGTCTTCAGCAAATTCGATTCATTCCACGTGCTATCAAGAAATGGCTGAAGGCACTGGATACAGCAAAGGCTATGGGCCCTGAGAACATCCCAGCTGTCGTACTGAAGACTTGTGCCACTCCCCAAGCACAGCTACAAACCCAACAATGTGGAAAATTGCCCAGGTATGTCCTGTCCATAAAAAGCAGGACAAATCCAATACAATTACTGCCTCATCAGTCTACTTTCGATCACCAATAAAGTGATAGATGGTGTCATTGACAGTACTATCAAGTGTCACTTACTCAGCAATAAACTGCTCACCGATGCTCATATGGGGTTCTGCCACCGCCTCTCAGCTCCAGACTTCATTACAGCCTTGGTCCAAACATGGACAAAAGAGCTGAATTCAAGAGTTGTGGTGAGAGTAACTGTCCTTGACTTCAAGACAGTATTTGACCTCCCTAATAGCACTGTGGGTGTACATATGGCACATGAACTACAGTGGTTCAAGAAGGCAGCTCACTACCACCTTCTTAAGTACAATTAAGGATGGGCAATAATACTGGCCTTGCCAGCAACACACATCCCATGGGGGAATGGCGGGGGCAGGGAGAGTAAAGTACAGCCACGTACAACCTTGGTAGTTCCTCAAAAGAGGAACTGCATGGATTGATTGATTGTCTACTGGACCTTTTTAATTCCTGTAGGGAGTAGAAGTCGATACCTATCTTCTACTCTTTGGCTCTTTGATGGTCTTCCCCAGCCCTTTGGAGCTGCATGGAGGCGCTTCAATGTTCTGCACTGCTGCTGGGGCAGGCACCTCATCTACATTCTTACAGAATTTGGCATGGGTTCAGTGACCATGGACAGCCTCCTTCTGCCAGCATAGGCATCATTCTGTGCTGTATCATTGTATAATCAGTGGACTTACATCTTGATCTGCTGCAATATCCACAGCCCATTCATTTATCAGGCAAATTAATCAGATTTTGTATGCCATGTTTGAATTTTCTTTCAAATTTCTGGATGCCCAACTCAAACCTGGATAGGTGGGAACTATAATTTGGAAAAAGTCAGTTTCTCTATCAATGCTAGCTATGAAGATTACTAGTAGTTCACAGCCTCAAGTGGATGAAAGGGAAAGCGATCACTGACCCAGAATGAACCAGATTTCTTTTATATGACTTACTCATTTTATTGAAAGTGTAGGTTGAAGTAAAATGTAGACAAAGCCTAATGTGATACACTGGAAGCAATTGTTATTGACAAAACAATGACTGACACCACACCTTGATTTGCAGGGTCTAAAGTTCTCAAGACAGAGATTGCAAAAACCTGCCTCAGGCACTTAATACAAGAAAATCAACTTTTAAGACCAGTGGCTCTGTGAGAAACTACATATAAACAACGGAGTGGTTAAATTCTTACAGGAGGATTACAAATCAGGAAATATGACTTTTCTCATTCTTAAAAGCCTTTAAACACTGAGTTCCAGATCGCACTGAATGCCTCTTTGTGACCTGTAGTTTTCATGTAAAAAAAAATCCAAGGCTGACTGGAACACTGAAGTTGGCAATGACAAATGTTTATTGTAAAGGGAACGGGGATAGGCACCAACACGTTGCCAGGGCACAAACGTTGCAGCTATGAGGAAAGATTGGATAGGCTAGGGTTGTTTTCCTTAGAACAGAAGAATTGAGGTGTACAAAATTTATGAGGGGCCTAGATAGAGTAGACAGGAAGGACCTGTTTCCCCTAGCGGAGAGGTCAATTACCTGGGGGAAGATTTAAGGCGATTGGTAGAAGGATTGGAGGGGACATGAAAAATGTTTTGACCCAGAGGGTGGTGGGTGTCTGGAATTCACTGCCAGGAATGGTGGTGGAGGCAGAAACCCTGTGGTGCAGTGGTGCAGTGGTTAGCACCGCAGCCTCACAGCTCCAGCGACCCGGGTTCAATTCTGGGTACTGCCTGTGTGGAGTTTGCAAGTTCTCCCTGTGTCTGCGTGGGTTTTCTCCGGGTGCTCCGGTTTCCTCCCACAAGCCAAAAGACTTGCAGGTTGGTAGGTAAATTGGCCATTATAAATTGCCACTAGTATAGGTAGGTGGTAGGGAAATGTAGGGACAGGTGGGGATGTGGTAGGAATATGGGATTAGTGTAGGATTAGTATAAGTGGGTGGTTGATGGTCGGCACAGACTCGGTGGGCCAAAGGGCCTGTTCCAGTGCTGTATCTCTAAAAAAAAAAAAAAAATACCTGAAGTGCTGTGACCTGTAAGGTTATGGACCAGGAGCTGGAAGGTGGGATTAGATTGGGCGGCTAGTTTTTTCAGCCAGAACGGACACGGCAGGCTGAATGCCCTCTTTCTGTGCTGTAATTTTTCTATGGTTCTAGGGTTCTGCATTGCACCACAGACATTTGACAAAATTATTGACTCGGGGCAATTAATCTGTATAACGTGTATAGCCAATCTAATGCCATCAAAACACAGTCTGATTTAAAACACATTTCTCCCTATTTAGTGAGATACCTGGCATTGTGTTTGATTATGATTTTTATTGGTGAGGTTACAATGTTTGGTAAACCAGAAGAAAAAAGTTTCTCATAAAGACAGGAACAGCTGTATCTGCTTGCTATTTCCACCCCATTTTCAGGACTTTTGACCAGTGCCACTGAACATACAATAAGTTCACCCATATCTTGTTTTTGCTTGCATAGTCAATATCTGTCCACAAACTTGATGTAGCAATGCAGAGAATTCAGATGGATGTCCATCTGTCAGGAGTGATCTTAATCTCTTTCTCTCCCCCTCTCTCCCTCTCAGTGTCAATCCCTTTCCCCTTTCTGTGTCCATCACTCTCCCCCCTCTGTGTCCCTCTCTCTCCCCCTCTCTTTCTCCCCTCTCTGTGTCCCTCTCTCTCTCCATCTCTCTCTCCATCTCTCTTCCTTCTTTCTCTCTCCCTCCCCTTCTGCCCACTGGGCCGGTGCTTGTTTAAAGGACTGCTTGACTCTCAGCGTGCTCCCTCAGCGCTGCTCCTGCCGCGCCGTGCCTCTGGCTGCATGCTGGCCTGCTTTCTGCTCTCCCCTCAGCCTCTCTCTCCCTCTCCCCTACAGCAGCCATTCCCACTCACTCCCTGAACCACATGAAAACAGCAGGGTTGGCCGATCCCAGCATATCTGCACCGTGAACCGCCAATCAGCGCTCATCCTGCCCCAGACAGCCCATGTCAGTCACAGACACTCAGCAATCACAGGCAGACATCCGCCGTTCATCATATGTAGGTCCCACCTCCGCCTGACGTGCACTTTAATAGGAGAGCCATCAATCAAAGCCGAGCCACAGCAGATCGCTGTCAGTCACAGAGGATTGGCGGGCTGGATGGAAACCTTCAGCAGGCTGGATTCGGGCCCATGGGCCATATGTTTGATAACCCAGTTTTAAAATAAACTAGCCACTAGGCTATTTTAAAACTCAAGTTTAAAGGCTTGGAGAAAGGGATTTAAAATTACCATGGAACTAAAGGTTTTTACCACGGACACTGGTGTCCGTGTACAGCCACGTTGCCGACCCCTGACCTAAACTGGGACACTCGCATGTTTGATTATAATTTTCATTGGTGAGGTTGCAATGTTTGGTAAACCAGAAGAAAAATGTTTCTCTTAAAGACAGGAATTGCTGTATCTGCTTGCTATTACCACCCCATTTCCAGGATTTTTGACCAGTGGCACTGAAGATACAATAAGTTCACCCATATATTGGTGGATTCATGATAATAGTATGCAATGACAGAAGTACACCATTCAATATATTGGATGTCTTTTATGTCTTATTAATAATAGGCAAAATGGGTGTCTGGTGACCAGCACTGCAGAAGGCTCTTTTTAATTTAATTAGTGACAAAGCTTGAGCGACGGTGCATCTTTTAAAAATTGCCAATTTTTTTAGGTGTTTTACGAGGCAGCACAGAGGTCACTGGTTTCAGGGATTTTTTTATATTGTTTAAGGAAGGTTTGGAGAAACAGCCTGAAAAATATAAATGACTCTGAAGCTGGGAAATCAGCAGGGTCCACCGGTAAACTTGAGGCCTTCCACGACCAGTAACACCGGAAAGTCCATTTTTACAGATGCCATTTTTCACCTAAACCAGCAACTGCATCGCCAAACTACCGGTGCTATGGAGACAAATTTTGTGTTGGCAATATACTGCAATACCTCCAAACTGTCACTAACCATGACACACAGTCATTTTCAGTTAAAAATTTATTTTGATATATCTCAATCTGGTCAGTTAATTAAACAATAACTATACATATTTAAGTAGGACTTGCAGTCTCTGACTCCTGCTGATCATACTGTTTGTTCAATATTTATAGCTGTGCTCCTTTTACAAAATCTCCCGGAAATGGTAGCAAGTATAATAAAGAGCAATACATTTGACTTACTGGTGGTGTGCCAGTGTATTCCTGTGTTACTCTTATTAAATTATTGCCAAGTTTTCATTCATATGATCTCAGTACCACTTTCATACTGGTAGAGGTTTCCACTCCTGCTCCACATTTTTCAGGCAGGTGGAAAACACTGAACTTACCTTTGGGTGGAATTTCCAGTGGTCCCTGGTTTGGCTGCTGCATGATTGGGTAAACTGTGACCGCATCATGCAGGACACATGCTGTGGTCAGTTGCCAATGAATCTTATATAGGGACATGAAACAGGCATCAGGGCCCCGATTGGCATAAACAATGGGTCTAATGCCAGTTTCAGGCAGGTGCCTTGGAACATCTCAAGGACACTTGGATCAATATGACATACAGAGCAACTTAGTTGCAGGCTGAGCATGTTCAGGTTGCACACCATTTTGGGCCCTGCAGTGCCTGCTTATTTCCTGAAATGATTGTCGGTCACTTTCATTTGGTACATTTTGTGCTGATAAGGTGAAGGATGTCAGTGCTGGAGGAATAGAATTCTTCTCCCATTTTTGGCACCCAATCACTATCAACATTGAGCGATCGCACATATAGCACATGCCAGCTGCAGACCCTAGTTTTCATCTCGTCCACAAAAGACTCCCTTAATCCAGACTTCGCTAAAGCATCCTCTCTGGTACCATTTCCAACACTTTCTGAGTCAAAACTACTCATTTAATTCATACTGAAATGTATTTTTGAATATAGCATTTAGTGGTGAGCTCTTGGATTCTTTGACTCCTGGTTTTAATTTTAAGGAATAAGAAACAGATTAAAGATCAATATACAGTATAATATCGTATATTGACAGTGAAAGTGCGGCTCTTTTTATTCTTTCTTGGGATTTCAGCATTTATAGCAAGGCCAGCATTTGTTGCCCATCCATAATTGCCCTTGACAACTGAATGGCTTGCTAGGCCATTTCAGAGGGCAGTTAAAAGTCAACCACATTGCTATGGGTCTGGAGTCACATGTAGGCCAGACCAGGTAAGGATGGCAGATTTCCTTCCCTGAAGGGCATTAGTGAACCAAATGGGTTTTTATGATAATTGTTGATAGCTTCATGACACCATTACAATTACTGAGACTAGCTTTTTATTAATTAATTGAATTTAAATACCACCATAGTGGGATTTGAAATCCTGTCCCCAGGGCATTAGCCTGGGCCACTGGATTACTAGCTCAGTGACATTACCACTATGCTACCATGTCCCCCTATTACTAGTACTGTGGGATAATAATTTGAAGGCCTCTCTAATTGTTCCAGGCCCTCTTCATCTTTGGAGTTATGCCTACAAAGAGACAAAAGCACTGCGGAAATTTGACCTTCTGCTCCCACAGTGCCTTAAAAGTCTAAAACCTGAGAGTGGTAGGAAACATCACAGTTCTGATTTTCTACAAAGAAGGATAGGAGACAATTGCAGAAGGAAGCCCATGATTTAGGCTGGCACTTGGATAGTATTACCTAGTATTTACAGCAGAGAAATAGGCCTTTTGGTCCAACAGGTTCATGTCAGTGTTTATGCTCCAGACAAGCCTCTTCCCAATCTAATTCATCTAAACCCTATCAATAGCTAATGTGCAGGTGCAGCAAGCAACTGAGAAGGCAAAGGGTCTGTTGACCTTCATTGCAAGGGGATTTGAGTACAGGAGTAAAGATGTATTGCATCAATTGTATAAAGCCTTGGTGAGACCGCACCTGGAGTATTGTGTACAGCTTTTGGTCTCCTTATCTCAGGAATTATATACTTGCCATAGAGGGAATGCAACAGAGATTCACCTTACTAATCCTTGGGATTGCAGGATTGTCTTATGAGGAGAGATTGCAGAAATTGGGCCTGTTTTCTCTGGAGTTTCGAAGAATGAGAGGTGATCTCATACATATAGAACATAGAACATAGAACATACAGCACAGAACAGGCCCTTCGGCCCACAATGTTGTGCCGATCCTTTGTCCTCTGTCAAGGACAATTTAATCTATACCCCATCATTCTCCTTTATCCATATACCTATCCAAAAGCCTTTTGAAAGTCCCTAAAGTTTCTGACTCAACAACTTCCCCGGGCAAGGCATTCCATGCCTCGACCACTCTCTGGGTAAAGAACCTTCCCCTGACATCCCCCTTATATCTCCCACCCTTCACCTTAAATTTATGACCCCTTGTAACGCTTTGCTCCACCCGGGGAAAAAGTTTCTGACTGTCTACCCTATCTATTCCCCTGATCATCTTATAAACCTCTATCATGTCACCCCTCATCCTTCTCCTTTCTAATGAGAAGAGGCCTAGAATGTTCAGCCTTTCCTCGTAAGACTTATTCTCCATTCCAGGCAACATCCTGGTAAATCTCCTCTGCACCCTCTCCAAGGCTTCCACATCCTTCCTAAAATGAGGCGACCAGAACTGCACACAGTACTCCAAATGAGGCCTTACCAAGGTCCTGTACAGCTGCATCATCACCTCACGGCTCTTAAATTCAATCCCTCTGCTAATGAACGCTAACACCCCATATGCCTTCTTCACAGCCCTATCCACTTGAGTTGCAACTTTCAATGATCTATGCACATAGACCCCAAGGTCTCTCTGCTCCTCCACATGCCCAAGAACCCTACCGTTAACCCAGTATTTTGCATTCATGTTTGTCCTTCCAAAATGGACGACCTCACACTTTTCAGGGTTAAACTCCATCTGCCACTTTTCAGCCCAGCACTGCAACCTATCCAAGTCCCTTTGCAGACGACAATAGCCCTCCTCGGTATCCACAACTCCACCAACCTTTGTATCATCTGCAAATTTACTGACCCACCCTTCGACTTCCTCATCCAAGTCGTTAATAAAAATCACAAACAGGAGAGGACCCAGAACTGATCCCTGCGGCACGCCACTGGTAACTGGGCTCCAGGCTGAGTATTTACCATCTAAGACCACTCTCTGCCTTCTATCAGTTAGCCAATTCTTAATCCAACTGGCCACATTCCCCACTATCCCATGCCTCCTGACTTTCTCCATAAGTCTACCATGGGGGACCTTATCAAATGCCTTACTAAAATCCATGTACACCACATCCACTGGTTTACCCTCATCCACTTGCTTGGTCACCTGCTCAAAGAATTCAATCAGGCTTGTGAGGCAAGACCTACCCCTCACAAAACCGTGCTGACTGTCCCGAATCAAGCAGTGTCTTTCCAGATGCTCAGAAATCCTATCCCTCAGCACCTTTTCCATCAACTTGCCTACCACCGAAGTAAGACTAACTGGCCTGTAATTCCCAGGGTTGTTCCTATTCCCTTTCTTGAACAGGGGCATAACATTTGCCACCCTCCAATCACCTGGTACCACCCCCGTCAGCAGAGAAGATGAAAAGATCATTGCCAGCGGCTCTGCAATTTCATCCCTTGCTTCCCATAACATCCTTGGATATACCCCGTCAGGCCCGGGAGACTTGTCTATCTTCCAGTTATTCAAAAACCCCAACACATCTTCCCTCCTAACGAGCACTTCCTCGAGCTTACCAGTCTGTTTCACACCGTCCTCTTCAGTAATACACCCCTTCTCATTCGTAAATACCGAAGAGAAGTACTCATTCAAAACCTCACTTATCTCTTCCGGCTCAACACACAGTCTCCCGCTATTGTCCTTGACCGGACCTATGGTCCCCCTAGTCATCCTCATATTTCTGACATACGCGTAAAAGGCCTTGGGGTTTTCTTTTATCCTACCCGCCAAGCATTTTTCATGCCCTCTCTTAGCTCTCCTAATCCCTTTCTTCAGATCCTTCCTGGCCATCTTGTATCCCTCCAGAGCTATGCCTGTGCCCTTTTTCCTCAACTTTATATACGCATCCTTCTTCTTCCTAACAAGACTCTCAACCTCTCTTGTCAACCACGGTTCCCTCACATGACCATCCCTTCCCTGTCTGACAGGGACATGCTTATCAATGGCCCCTACTATCTGCTCCTTGAAAAAGTTCCACATTTCGACCGTGCCCTTCCCTGCCAGCATATGCTCCCAACTTATGCTCCTCAGTTCCTGCCTGACAGCATCATATCTACCCTTCCCCCAATTGTAAACCTTGCCCTGTTGCACATACCTATCCCTCTCCATTACCACAGTGAATGCTACAGAATTGTGATCACTATCTCCAAAGTGCTCGCCCACCAACAGCTCTATCACTTGCCCTGGTTCATTACCTAGTACCAAATCCAATATTGCCTCCCCTCTGGTCGGGCAGTCTACATACTGAGTCAGAAAAGCTTCCTGGACATACTGCACAAACACTACCCCATCCAAACTATTCGATCTAAAGAGTTGCCAATCAATATTTGGGAAGTTGAAATCCCCCATAATTACTACCCTGTGACTTCTGCTCCTTTCCAAAATCTGTTTCCCAATCTGCTCTTCCACCTCCCTGCTGCTATTGGGGGGCCTATAGAAAACTCCCATCAAGGTGACTGCTCCTTTCCTGTTCCTGACCTCAACCCACAGTGCCTCAGTCGGCAGATCCTCCTCGAAAATTCTTTCAGCAGTTGTTACACTATTTCTAACTAACAATGCCACCCCCCCACCTCTTTTACCACCATTCCTAATCTTATGAAAACATCTATAACCAGGTACCTCCAAAAACCATTCCTCCCCCTCACCGATCCACGTTTCAGTGATGGCCACAACATCGTAGTCCCAAGTGCCCATCCACGCCTTCAATTCACTCACCTTATTCCTGATGCTTCTTGCGTTGAAGTATACGCACTTTAACCCTTCTCCGTGCCCATCTGTCCTCTGTGACAGTGCTACCTTCCCCAATACCTCACTACACTCTTTGTCTTTCTGAGTGGACCCACTGGTCCCTGGATTACAAGTCCGGTTCCCATCCCCCTCCCAAACTAGTTTAAACTCTCCCGAACAGTACTAGCAAACCTCCCTCCCAGGATATTGGTGCCCCTCTGGTTCAGATGCAGCCCGTCCTGTTTGAACAGGTCCCATCTTCCCCAGAATGCAGTCCAATTATCCAAGAACTGGAAGCCCTCCCTCCTACACCATTCCTGCAGCCACGTGTTCAGCTGTGCTCTCTCCCTATTCCTAGCCTCACTATCACGTGGCGCCGGCAACAAACCAGAGATAACAACTCTGTCCGTCCGAGCTTTCAGCTTCCAGCCTAACTCCCTAAACTCACTTCTAACATCTGTGCCACCCTTCCTTCCTACGTCGTTGGTGCCAATGTGCACCACGACCTCTGGCTGCTCCCCCTCCCCTTTAAGGATCCTGAAGACGCGATCACAAACATCACGGACCCTGGCACCAGGGAGGCAACAAACCATCCGTGCGTCTCGCCTGCGCCCACAGAACCGCCTGTCCGTACTCCTCACCATCGAGTCCCCGATGACTAGTACTCTCCCATTCTCCCTCCTTCCCTTCTGAGCCACAGTGCAGGACCCCGTGCCAGAGGCCCGGTCACTGCAGCCTGCCCCCGATAGGCCGTCCCCCCCAACAGTATCTAAAACTGTATACTTGTTGTTGAGGGGAACGACCACAGGAGATCCCTGCACTGACCTCTTCCCACCTCTAACTGTTACCCAGCTGCCTTTGATTTGTGGAGTAACGACCTCCGTGTAGCTTCTATCTATCAACCCCTCAGCTTCCCGAATGATCCTCAGTTCATCCAGCTCCAGCTCCAATTCCCTAACACGGTCTGATAGGAGCTGGAGACGGATGCACTTCCAGCAGGTGAAGTCGGCAGGGCCACCGGAGGTTTCCCTCACCTCGAACATTCTGCAGGAGGAGCAATACACTACACTGGCTGCCATTTCTTTTATTCAATTACCCCTTAGTTAAGTACAACTATAGATATTAACAAAAACAGTAAATAGCTTACCTGCTCAGTCCTTTTTGGTTAGAGGAGGAGGGTAAAAAGGGTCTTATTATTAGGTTAGAGGAGGAGGATGGGTGTGAGACACTACATGTGTAGTGGCTCGGGTTTACTCAGCTCCGCACCTTTAAGGAAAATACCTACCCAGGAGTCCTCGCTGCCGACCAGCTTCCGGTTCCTCCGGCGCCAAAAGAAACTCAAAGACAAGGAAAACAGTCTCATTGAAACATTTTTTGCAGGGTGTGACAGGGTGGATGTGGATAGGATGTTTCCTCTGGTTGGTGAGTCTAGAACCAGGGGACACCATCTTAGAATAATGGCAGACCATTTAAGACTGGGATGAGGAGGAATTTCTTCATTCAGAGGGTGGTGAATCTGTAGCATTCTCTATCCGAGAGGGCTGTGGAAGCTCAATCATTGAGCATGTTCAAGGCAGAAATCGATAGATTTCTGAATACTAATGACATCAAGGGATGTGGGGTAGTGGGTAAAAATGGCGTAGTGGTAGATGATCAGCCACGATCTGTTTGAATGGTGGAGTAGGCTCGATGGGCTGAATGGCCTATTCCTGCTCCTATTTCCTATGATCCTATAATAGACCGAGCCCTAACCTTTTCCACCTGTTTCAGCAGGGTCTTCTTTCCAGGCTGAAGCCTCCACTTGAACCATACACGGACCCCTACATCGGTGGGGGCGGGGGTGTGGGGGGTGGTGGCGGTGGTCATGGGCCAAGGGAGGGTCTTCTAGGCTGGGAGTTTAATCATCCTCGGCCGGACCGAAGAGTGGAGGAGGCCAGTATGTCGTGTGAAGGTAAAAATTGAGCCCACCTGCATGTCCAGGCCTGGTCCTCTGAAGGTGTCAGAAATGTTAAAATCAGCTTTGCAGGAATCTTTGCAGGTGGAGGTTTCTGACACCCCTCCGCCAGTTCAGGCACACAACACCAAAAATTACAAAACCAAAATACAGATGCTGGAATTCTGGGATAAAAACAGAAAATGCTGGAAATACTCAGTACGTCTGGCAGCATCTGGTGAAAGGTCACCAACCTGAAACATTACCTCTGATTCTCTCTTCACAGATGCTGCCTGACCTGCTGAATATTTCCAGCACTTCCTATTTTTAAACCAGAAATTAACAATACTGAAAGTGCTCTGTCCTCAATATTGGATGCTTAGGTGCCTGTTGACACGGCATGGATGGTGCCAAAAAATTTCTAGGCCTATCACAACTTTGAAGTTCTTCTTGATCTATTGTTATTCTGCAGCCCTATCATAATGGAGGTGCCTCTCTAGCAGCATGGTAATGGAAATGGGCTGGGTATTACACTAAGTGGAGACAGAAAGTAGAGGTTCAGGCAGGCCATTTGTTCACACTCGCTAGCTGAAGAACTCCCTCAGAATACCATAACCTTCTCATAGAACACTATACTGCCTCACTATCCTAGTCCCATCCCACCCTACACAGGCATACTTAAGTAAGTCAACATAAGTTTGCAGAAGTAAACCAGAACACATCAAAAGGTGGCCACATTTACACCAAGTAGTCAAGCTTTTTTGGATTGATTTTTCTGCTTCAATGCTCCCCAGTCTGCAATTTTCCATCCATTCATTTTAATGAACAGCAAATTGCAGGCTGGCTGGCACAGAGATACAGGCAACATGTATGCAGAATCAACAACAGCACATATATTCAATTTGAAAGTTCAAGTGTCTGCCAGAAAAATGACTCTAAAACCACCATCCAGCATTCTCTCACTGAAACTGAAGATCACTTTAAATACTGCTGGAAATGGCTGCCTCCTGACTAGGACCACCTGTGGTTGGTGGGTGGGAGCAGGATTTTAGTCAGGTGGGCTATAATAAATTAACATGACTTTCAATGGCATTACCACCACTGAATCCCCACCATCAACATCCTGGGTATCACCACTGACCAGAAACATACACTAAACTAAACATCCACCCACTCCACACTAGTGCACTGTAGCTGCAGTGAGTACTATCCAAAGGATGGACTACAGCAACTCACCAGGACTTTTTTAGCTGCAGCTCCCAAACCTGTCAGCTCCACTACACAGAAGGACAAGAGCAGCAAGCTAATGGGAACCCTATCACCTCCAAGTTCCCCTTAAAATCACACACCATCCTGACTGTAAACAGCAGACTAGAACCGATATAAACCCTTCATGCCCACTTTTAACCTGGCCAACATTGAATTAAATGAAAATTGTTATGCATGATTTGGCTTGTGTAAACCCATATTTACTTGGAATGTTTCATCATCACACTCATGAAATAGGCTTCACTTATTTCCTTCATAACAGAGGTCATTTTTCTGATTGTAGCATTAAGCAGACATTCCATTGGTTATGTTTTTAAGGATTAGAATAAGGTGATTTATTCTCAAGTCTTCTGTTACAATCCCTGTGCCCAGAAAACTGAAAAGATACAAGATTTGGATCCGTAGCGCTGGAGGGCCTCCGAGTGGGGCGTGCAGCCCGGACATGCTGGGAGGGGCCCTCATGCGGGCATCCCCTACATGCACCAGAAGCCTCCCAGCTGGTATTGTCATGACGTCAAACAGCCCTACTGGCTAATTTGATGCTCTGTGAACTTAGACCACATGGGCCATTCAATGTATTCGCTTGTCATTCATCAAAGAACATGTGTTCAGCTGCAAGAGGGGCCCAACAGCAATGTTCCCTTTCAGCTGTGCGGGTCTGTGTCCAGCCAACAATCTGGAACTTACCGCGCAGGGAACAAACAGGCTGTGCACAACCGACATTGCCTTTAAAATGCGTGCATGCATGACTGCACAACAATCTTAAAGGGACTGCACAGTGCAACAAACAGGCCATGGGCAGCAAAGAGAAATTAAAGGGATCATTGCCCAGCAGTAGCGCTCTTTAAAGGGCCAGGCATCCAATTTGCAGGAAAAGTAATTTATAATAACTTCTGCTATTGCAAGTTTCTGGAAGTACTGTGGAGTGTTTTTGGAGGCGTTGTGGTGAATTCCTGGATTTGGCACGGAGTGTTGCTGCATTATTATAGGGAGGACAGATGATTTGGTGACCTGTTCACAGAAATGCTGCAACTGGTAGGAGGTTGTGGTTGTAGTGCCTGTGGGGAGGAGATGCAGCAGATACGCCGAAAGGGCAAGCTCTGAGCAATCTCCTCTGCCAGGTTCAAGCCAGATTCCTTCATGGTCTCAATGTGTATCCTCATCTGCATTCTTCTGTACGCTGCCTCATCAACATCCTCACCTGAGTATCCTGTAGCAGAACTCATCTGCAACCTCGCCCCTCAGTGATCTGGTACACAAACTGTCATTTACTGTAGCCTATTGTATCCCATTTGTGCCCGGTGAGTCACCACGTGCAGATCCAAACTCTATACTCATCTCTAAGGTATGTGCTATGTCAGTATCTAAGATGGAAGCTGTGAGTGTCAGATCAAGTGACGAGACCTCTTCATCAGTGCTGTGCTGTTGCTCTCTCTCTTCCTCCTGTGTGTGATGTGGCTAGGCAGGTTGCAGCTCTTGGGTGTTTGAGAGCAGGAAATCAGAAAGGGAAAGGTTGATGGGGTGGAATGAAAGAGGTCCATGGTCACACCACCAGCAATTTGCTGTTCATGCCAGATAGCAGGATGAGGATGAGGTGCGAGTTGAGAAGGGGCATAAGGCAGTATCACTGTCATCCACAGTGTTTTCAGCAATACTGGATACCATAGGCTCTGTTGCAGCTGGCCTCACGATGTGGGGAACCATCTCTTCCATAGAGCTCAGGAGATGCAGGTGTCCTTGTCCCCCACTGGTACTGCTCTGCCCCCCCTCCTGTTATGGGCTACCTTGTCCTGCAAGAGCGAAGACAGAATGTCAGTGATTGTGTTGCACTGTGTTTGGGTGATATGTCTGCCACAGCTGAATAGCTGGAGGTATGTGGAAGCAGCAGGAGCTGGGTGTGAGACTGGCATTATTGGAATGGGTGAGGTGGAGTATCTCGATGTGCCATGGTTGGTGGAGCGGCGGGTAAGAGATATCATGTGAGAGGATGGATTCACTGATTACCCGTGTGAGGTCTTTACACTTCTTGTGGCAGTGCCTCCAGCTTCTCGGGGCCTGACTCCTTGGTCCTTGAGGGCCTTCTCTCCCCCCATGAAAACATGATCTCTCTCCTCTTGCCCAGCACCACCATTAAGGCCTCCATCTGTGAACCTGGGATCCCTCTCTCTGCTCTGGAGTTCCATTTTCCTTGTTTAAGATTGCAGCACTGATAGTCAGCAGTAGACTTCAGTGATTCAGTGCCGCTTTTTTTTAAGAGAGACAGACCGCCTTCAAGAGCAGCAATCTGTCTGCACCATGCGTTCTCTGTGAATGCTGCTCGACCCCTTGCTGAGCGTTCAGGCAGCAGGCAGCGTGGGCCCCGCTTGGACTAATGCTACAATCATATAAGAGAGGCAGCACCAAGTTTGCATGCTGCCTACCTCCACGGCAATGGGGGCGAGGGCAGATCATGAATCGTGATCCCCCCTCAAACCCCCCTCCACCCCCCAAGCCCAAAAAAATGGCACAGACCAGTTTCTAACCCAAAATATTTTCTGCCACAACAGCCTCTGCTTCTATCCTTGAAATGTTTAAGTTTAGTTTAGTGATACAGCACTGAAACAGGCCCTTCGGCCCACCGAGTCTGTGCCGACCATCAACCACCCATTTATACTAATTCTACACTAATCCCATATTCCTACCACATCCCCACCTGTCCCTATATTTTCCCTACCATCTACCTATACTAGTGGCAATTTATAATGGCCAATTTACCTACCAACCTGCAAGTCTTTTGGCTTGTGGGACGAAACCGGAGCACCCGGAGAAAACCCACGCAGACACAGGGAGAACTTGCAAACTCCACACAGGCAGCACCCAGAATTGAACCCGGGTCGCTGGAGCTGTGAGGCTGCGGTGCTAACCACTGCGCCACTGTGCCGCCCTCGCCACTGTGCCGCCCTATTTTTTGGGTGCATTCCATTGGTCCTCATACAAAAGAACAAAGAAAATTACAGCACAGGAACAGGCCCTTCGGCCCTCCAAGCCTGCGCTGATCCAGATCCTCTACCTAAACATGTCGCCTATGTTCTAAAGGTCTGTATCTCTTTGCTTCCTGCCCATTCATGTATCTGTCTAGATACATCTTAAAAGACGCTATCGTGTTCGCATCTACCACCTCCGCTGGCAACGCGTTCCAGGCACCCACCACCCTCTGTGTAAAGAACTTTCCACGCATATCCCGCCGAAACATTTCCCCTCTCACTTTGAACTCGTGACCCCTAGTATTTGAATCCCCCACTCTGGGAAAAAGAATATTCAAGTTGCAGGATTTTTTTAAGTGACTGTTTGCTCACTGCTCTATAGTTTCAATGTGAATGCAGTGGAAATGAAATGCTGCCAATGATTTCAACACTGGAAAGTTTTCTGAAAAGACGTTATGAAAAAAAGATTCCCATCCTGTTTCTCTCTTCCCCTTATTTCTTTTCCCTCTTCTATCTTGAAACTGGTTCTTCCTTGAACAAGATTCCTTGAGCCATTTTTTTATCCAATTGGACACTGACCCTCCTATTCCATGAACCTCAATTTTGTTAACCAGCCTTTTATGTGGTACTTTATCAAATACTTTCTTAAAATCCATATTGAGAACATCCACCATATTCCCTTCATCAACCTTCCCTGTTACTTCATCAAAAAATTCAATTAGATTAGTTAAGCATGATCTGCCTTTTACAAATCTGTGCTAGCTATCCTTAATTAACTCAAACCTCTCCAAGTGCCTGTTATTTTTTCGCCGATTGTTGTTTCTAAAACCTTACCCACCACTGATGTTAAACTAACTGGCCTGTAGTTGCTAGGACTGTCCTTATACTCTTTCTTGAATAAGGGAGTCACATTTGCCGGTCTCTAATCTTCTGGCACATCCTTCGTATCTAAGGAAGTTTGGAAGATTAGGGCAAGCCCTTCCGCTATCTCCATTTCCTTTAGCAACCTGGGATGCAAGCCATCCAGACAAGGTCACTTATCTACCCTAAGAATAGCCAGCCTTTCCAGTACCTATCCACTCTCATTTAGTATGGGCTGGTGGTAAGTGGTGTGGGCGGTATCCACTTTTCACCTCCCAACTGACCGCAGAAAGTATTTTGTTAAAAATGGTGTATTAGTCCCTAAGTGTTTTACAGTCAAATAAACAGTTTTCTCATCGGTTAAAAAAAGGAAAATAACTATTGTTAATCAATTTCTGAAATGGACACAACTTGACACACACACGCATTCACACACACATGCATACACAGGAACAGATAGATAGAGAGAAATGGGTAGGATACAATTACAGTCCAAATTACTGTACAAGAGTCCATTGTTTAAAGAACCCTCAGAGTTTCTTTCAGGAGGAAATTTTATAACAGTGTTGCCAGCCTGAATGTTCCTTGTTTTGGAATTGCTGAAGTCTTCTGTGGTTAAAACTCAGCCCAAAGTTGGTGGTGTGAATCTGGTTTACTTTTACAGATGAAGAGTCTCAAAGTCACCTTGCAATTTCTCTGCTGCAGTGGTCGTTCAAGTTGTTATTCAACAAAGATCTTCTGCTTAGCTGGACCATATCTCATAGCCTCTGGCTGGAACTGGCTTTCTGTTGTCTTTGGTTCATCTCCCCTCTCTCTCTAGAGAGCTAACTTTTAAGGTAAAAACTCACCACATTTGAGTGTCTGTCAGGTGACAAAGGGCCCTCTCCCTTGATGTGACTATATAATGGACCAGGATATGGAAACCATTGTTATCTGTTGGCATCTAGTTGGGGACCATTCTGTTACAATGGTGCTATTTCACACCTATTAATCTTGATTTGGGCTGTGGAACCAGTCTGGCTTCAGAACCTTTATTCGTCC
This sequence comes from Heterodontus francisci, assembly GCF_036365525.1. Lineage (NCBI taxonomy): Eukaryota > Metazoa > Chordata > Chondrichthyes > Heterodontiformes > Heterodontidae > Heterodontus > Heterodontus francisci. The sequence goes on from NC_090371.1 coordinate 50,134,902, forward strand.
CATTCCTGGAGGTAGGAGTCACTAACATGAAATGGGCTTCTTTCCATTTTGATGCGTTTTCTCCAAAGCTAATCCAGACGCAGTTAAAGGGTTGCATTTTACAATGGGGAGGTGGTGGCATAGTGGTAATGTCACTGGACTAGTAATCCAGAGCCCAGGCTAATGCTCTAGGTATGTGGGTTCGATTTCCCACCACAGCAGATGGTGAAATTTGAATTCAATTAATAAATCTGGAATTAAAAAAAAATCTAGTCCTATGATGACCATGAAACCATTGTCAATTGTTGTAAAAACCCATCTGGTTCATGGTTCACTAATGTGCTTTAGGGAGGGAAATCTGCTGTCCTTACCTGGTCTGGGCATACATGTGACTCCAGGCCCACAGCAATGTGGTTGACTCATAAAATGCCCTCTCAAATGGCCTAGCAAGCCACTCAGTTCAAGGGCAATTAGGGATGGGCAATAAATGCTGGCCTAGCCAGTGATACCCACATCCCACAAAATTTATTTAAAAATGCCGCCGCCAAAATCGGTGACGGATGTAAACAATAGTAGTCCACCCGTGCGGACCACACGTCGCGAAGCCACCGCGATATTCAGCCTACACCAATGACATGGAGGGGACGGGCAGTCCATCCCCAGCAATGGCATCAGCAACCTTTGCGCAGGCTCTGATGCCATTTTTAAAGGGCTTCGAACCCTTCCATTTAATTTCAATATTTAAAGAAATAGGTTTCAAAAGGTTTTAGAAACATTTAAATTTCCCCTCTCCCACCCCCCAATAACCATGCAATGCATTACATGCCCTCTACCCCCACAAAACACTTCCACTGACCTTCCTCCTCCAAATACATAAACTTTTAACTCTAACCCTTCCCACCATCCCCTAAACAATTGAGATTAGTTTGACCTGACTCTGCCCTACCGCCCCGCACTGAAAAAATTATCTGCTCCCCCCTTCCCACCAGTGTTGTGCCTCGGTTCCCCAGATGGGGATCAGAAGGCGCGGGAGTGCCGGCCACCGGCACCAATATCGCACCGGGAAGGAAGGCGGAGTTGAGGAGGTAATTAATTCCTTTATTTAAATTTATTTACTTATGTAAACTTTGCTCCCGTCACCGAGTCGTGAGGGGGGTGGCGGGGGGCGGGGGTGCGCCACAAGGCCTCGCTGCCACCAGCAATACTGGATCGGGCCTTCCCGTCATTGAGGCCTATGGCGGGCCTCTGCCGGAGGCATTTTCTACCCACCACCCACCCTGCAATGTCCCCCAACATTTGGGGGGGTACTGTAAAATTCAGCCCAATGAGTTTCGTCTTTGCAGACGGGCTTGTTTATTGACAGTACAGTAGGGGTCACCTGACCTCTACTCCATTTCGTCTGTGGCACAAATGTGCCCATTTTCTTGTGGTTCAGTTCAACAGTTGGCTTTTATTTCATAATTTCTTCAGTTCATTGCTTATTTCATCACGGCTCTCTCCCAGCACAGTACAATTTTTACCCTATCCACTGCTTCTACTCCCTCTACTTCTACCGATATTTTGTCAGATTCCTCTTCCTTAGTGAACACTGATATAAGTACTTATTAAGTATTCTAGCCTTGCCCTGTGCCACTAAGCATATATTACCCTCTTTGTCCCTAATTAGCCTCACTGCACCTCTTACTACCCATTTGCTATTTACATGCCAGCAGAAGATTTTTGGGTTGCCTTTTATATTGATTGCCATTCTATTCTCATATTCTCTCTTTACCAGTCTAATTTTCCTGTTCATCTCCCCTCTCAACTTATTGTATTTGGCCTGGTTCTCATTTGAAGAATTCACCTGGCATACATCATACACCTTCTTTTGTTGTTTCATCATAATCTCTTGTGTTTTATAAAGAGGTAAGTGTTGTTGTGGAAAAATGTTTGGCATGAAAAGGAAATTGGGCTTCTTGGAAGAACATTGTGCTGATTACTGTTTAAGGATATTGGATGCCCACTGGTTTATTCTCATTATATTTGTGAATTTGACAAATGGTAGTGGGGTGTTCCAATGGTTTAACAAACTATCCTTTGAACTTTGGGATTTGAGCTTGCATGTAGATTACAGTAATGGAATGAAAATTTCATGCAAGCAAATTTCAACTGCTTCTTGCCGGTGAAACTGATGACTGGCAGAGGAAAATTGGGTGAGCACCTTGGACATCACTTTGATGATCAAAGCTCACCAAATTCAATTTTCAGGTAGCTCATTAACTGGTTGCTCAGTAACATTTGCAGCCCAACCATCTGCAACTGCTTCAACAATGACCTTCCCTCCATTATAAGGTCAGAAGTGGGGATGTTTGCTGATGATTGCATAATGTTCAGCACCATTCACAACTCCACGGATAATGAAGCAGTCCATGTCCAGATGCAGCAAGACCTGGACAACATCCAGGCTTGGGCTGATAAGTGGCAAGTAGCATTTGTGCCACACAAGTGCCAGGCAATGAGCATCTCCAACAAGAGAGAATCTAACCATCTCCCCCTAATGTTCAAAGGCATTGCTATTGCTGAATGCCCCACTATCAACATCCTGGGAGTTACCATTGACCAGAAACTGAACTGGAGAAGCCATATAAATACTGTGGCTACAAGCGCAGGTCAGAGGCTGGGAATTCTGCAGTGAGTAACTCACCTCCTGTCTCCCTAATGCCTGTCCACCATCTGCAAGACACAAGTCAGGAGTGTGATGGAATACTCTCCACTTGCCTGGATGGGTGCAGCTACAATAACACTCAAGAAGCTCAACACCATTGAGGTCAAAGCAGCCCGCTTGATTGGCAACCCATCCACAACCTTAAAAATTCACTCCCTTTACCACTGACACACACTGGTAGCAGTGTGTACCATCTACAAGATGCACTGCAACAACTCATCAAGGCTCCTTCGATAGCACCTTCCAAACACGTGACCTCTACCACCTAGAAGGACAAGGACAGCAGAAGCATGGGTATACCACCACCTGCAAGTTCCCTTCCAAGTCGCACACCATCCTGACTTGGAATTAGATTGCCGTTCCTTCATTGTCGCTGGGTCAAAATCCTGGAACTCCCTTCCTAACAGCATTGTGGATGCTCCTACACCACATGGACTGCAGTGGTTCAAGAAGGCAGCTCACCACCACCTTCTCAAGGGCAATTAGGAATAGGCAATAAATGCTGGCCCAGCCAGCAAGACCCACATCCCATGAACGAAAAGTAAAAAAACGATTGGGGCTAACTGGATTGCTTTTCAAAAAAGCCTGCACAGACTTGATTGGCTGAATGACTTCCTTCTGTGCTGTACTATTTCATGACTCTAGGGTGTTTAAACATACACATCAGGGTCCTGTGCCAGCTGTAGGATTTGGATTGTTATTTTCATATATGAATAGGCTGAGTGTCCGCCATCCACCCTAGTCCCTGTTGTACCAGGCATTGAGCGACCTAACCAATGCTCCTCAAAGGGATCACTGGAAGACGCTCCAAATAATGTCTGCTTTGGGGTTAGGATTAGAGTTAGGGTCCCAAACAATGATAGTGGCTCATTGCCGGCCCATTCTCCCCTTCCTTGGCATATATTCCAGCTCTGTGCAGAAGGCAAAACTGGCAAGCTGCTGTGGAAAGCCCATCTGATGCCTTCAGCTCACTGGTTGATACTCACTGGTCAAATTCAAAAATGACGCCCATATCTGAAATAACGTTTGAATTCCTGCCGTTGTGAATTTCATCAAAGGTGTATGCATGCATAAAAGAGCGGTGGAGTGTGTAGAGAAACTGCTAATGGTTCACTTGTCTTTGTTTTGTGATACTACAATCATACATCTCCAAAAAAGCATGAAGAAACCTTCATGAAAACACAGAAAAAATGTTTAATATCTGCTGGTGTTTGTTAAAGGCCTATTATGGTAAACACATATGATGCTAAGGAGGTTATTTGAAAGTAAGCATTGAACATCAAACACACGGCGTAATGACAGGTGATTTCAAAATAACACAGCAGGTATATGCAAAAGCCTAGACAATACTCGCAGATCACATCTGTTGGCTGGAATTGGAAAATAGCACAAGAGAAGAAAAACAAAATGTAATAAAATAATTACAAAATAACTAATTTAGATAGAAATTTGGCAATTGCTCTATTTTACTTTAAAAGTAACCTGGCTGAAAAAGGAAAGTGAATGAAAGAATTGAGAAATGCTAGATGTTCTGGGAGTTTTCCTGATACCTAGTAGACATTTAGAAATTATAAATTTTATTACTTTTTTCTTTTTTATAACGCTTACCAAGAGTTACTTTTTCATGGACATGATCCAGGTTTGGAAACAGAGAGAGATACACACATGGGCAGTGATGGGTCAGAGACAAAGGGAAGGTCAGTATGCAGGCAAGATGGGTTCAGAGAAGGAAGACATGCCGAACCATTACAAATTACTGGTTAATCCTCAGGTGGTGTACTGTGTACTGTTCCTGGCACAATCTTTAGGAAGGAAGCCAAGGCCTTGGATAGGGTTCAGAAGAAGTTTATCAATGATGAGGGCATTCAGTTATTTGAAGAAGCTGGGATTGTTCTTAGAGCAGAGAGGTTAAGGGGAGACATAATAAAAGTATTCAAAATTATGAGAGGGTTTTGATAGAGCCTGGAGGAAGAAGCTATCTCCTCTGGCAATGGGTCAGTAATCAGCATAGAGGGTTGTTCAGATCTGGAACAAACTACCTGAAACTGTGGTGGAATCAGATTCCATAGTAATTTTCAAAAGACAATTGGACATGTACTTGAAGAGGACTAATCGACTGGGTTATGGAGAGAAGGCTGGAGCAAGGGCCTACATTGGACAGTATTTTAAAGAGCCAGCACAGGCATGACATCCATGACAACATCCAGGCTTGGGCTGAGAGGTGGCAAGTAACATTTGCGCCAAACAAGTGTCAGGCAATGACTATCTCAAGCAAGAGAGAATCTAAACGTCTCCCCTGAATGTTGAATTGTATTACCATTGCTGAATCCCCCACTGTCAACATCCTGGGGGTTACCATTGACCAGAAACTGAAGTGGACAAGCCACATAAATACTGTGGCTACAACAGCAGGTCAGAAACTGGGAATAACTCACCTCCTGACTCCCCAGTGCTTGCCCACCATCTACAAGGCACAAGTCAAGAACCATAGAACGAAAGAAAAATTATGGCACAGAAGGAGGCCTTTCAGCCCATCATATCTGCGCTAGCCGAAAAATCTAGCTGCCCAATCTATTGCCACCTTCCAGCTCCTGGTCTGTAGCCTCGCAGGTCACAGCACTTCAGGTACATGTCCAGGTATTTTTTAAATGAGTTGAGGGTTTCGGCCTTCACCACCATTCCTGGCAGTGAATTCCAGACACCCACCACCTTTTGGGTGAAACAGTTTTTTCTCATGTCCCCTCTAATCCTTCTAACAATCACCTTAAATCTGTGCCCCCGGTAACTGACCTCTCTGCCAGGGGAAACAGGTCCTTCTTGTCTACTCTATCTAGGCCCCTCATAATTTTGTATACTTCAATTAAGTCACCCCTCAGCCTCCTCTGTTCCAAGGAAATCAACCCTAGCCGATCCAATCTTTCCTCATAGCTGCAACTTTCAAGTCCTGGCAAAATTTTTGTAAATCTCCTCTGTACTCTCTCCAGAGCAATTATGTCCTTCCTGTAATGTGGTGACCAGAACTGTACACAATACTCCAGCTGTGGCCTAACCAGCATTTTATACAGTTCCAGCATTACATCCCTGCTTTTGTATTCTATACCTCGGCCAATAAAGGAAAGCATTCCATATGCCTTCTTCACCATTCTATCTACCTGTCCTGTCACCTTCAGGGACCTGTGGATATGCACTCCAAGGTCTTACACTTCTTCTATCCTCTTGTTTATTGCATATTCCCTCACTTTGTTTTCCCTCCCCAAATACATTACCTCACACTTATCTGGATTGAATTCCGTTTGCCACTTTTCCACCCACTCAGCCAAACCATTGATATAATTCTGGAGTCTATGGCTATCCTCTTTGCTATTAACTACACAGCCAATTTTTGTGTCATCAGCAAATTTCCCAATCATGTCTCCCACATTTTAGTACAAATTATTAATATATACCACAAACAGCAAGGGTTCCAACATTGAACCCTGTGGAACGCCAGTGGAAATTGCTTTCCACTCACAAAAACATCCGTCGACTACTACCCTTTGTTTCCTGTCACTGAGCCAATTTTGGGCCCAAGCTGCCACATTCCCCTGTATCCTATGGGCCTTCATTTTACTGACCAGTCTGCGATGTGGGACCTTGTCAAATGCCTTACTAAAATCCATATAGACCACATCCACTGCACTACCCTCATCAATCCTCCTTGTTACGTCCTCAAAAACCTCAATCAAGTTAGTAAGACATGACCTTCCCTTAACAAATACATGCTGACTATCCCTGATTAATCCGTGCCTTTCTAAGTGGCAGTATATCCTGTCCCTCAGAATTGATTCTAACAATTTACCCAGCACTGAGGTCAGACTGACTGGCCTATAATTATTTGGCCTATCCCTCACACCCTTTTTAAACAATGGTACAATGTTCACAGACCTCCAATTTTCTGGCACCTCGCCCTTATCCAGTGAGGATTTGAAGATGATCCTCAGAGCATCTGCTATTTCCTTCCTGGCTTCCTTTAACAAGCTGGGATGCAATCCATCCGGTCCTGGCGATTTATCCACTTTCAAGGATGTCAGAACCTCGAGTACTTCCTCTCTCATTATACTTATTGTATGTAATATTTCACACTTTTTAACTACAATGTCTACATCATCCCTCTCCTTTGTGAAGACAGAGACAAAAAACTCATTAAGAACCCTGCCCACATCTTCTGCATCCACACATAAGTTCCCTTGTACATCTCTGGTAGGCCCTACCCTTTCATTAGTTATCCTCTGGCTCCTAATGTACTGATAAAACATCTTCAGGTTTTCCTTGATTATACTTGCCAATAATTTTTCATGTCATCTCTTTGCTTTCCTAATTTCCTTTTTTACTTCACCCCTGCACTTTCTATACTCCTCTAGGCTTTCTAAAATATTGTTTTTTGTGATTGTCATAAGCTTTCTTTTTCTTCTTTATCTTACCCTGTAAGCTTCTAGACAACCAGGGGGCTCTAGATTTGATCGTACCACCCTTTATCTTTGTGGGGACATGCCTACACTGTGCCTGTAGTATCTCACTTTTGAATGTCTCCCCCTGGTTTGCCACTGATTTTCCTTCAAGTAGCTGTATTCAGTCCACTTTCACCAGGTCACCTCTCAGTTTTGTAAAATTTGCCTTCCCCCAGTTTAGAACTTTTATTCCTGTTTTATCTTTGCCCTTTTCCATGATTATGCTAAAACTAACTGTATTATGGTCGCTATCTCCAAAATGGTCACCCACTGCTACTTCATCCACTTGCCCAGTTTCATTATCGAAGACTAAATCTAGAATTGCACCCATTGTGATGGAATGTGATGGAATACTCTCCACTTGCCTGGATGGGTGCAGCTCCAACAACACTCAAGAAGCTCAATACCATCCAGGACAAAGAAGCCCGCTTGATAGTCACCCCACCCACAAACATTCACTCCCTCCACCACCGACGCACAATGGCAGCAGTGTGTACCATCTATAAAATGTACTGCAGCAACGCACCAAGCCTCCTTCGACAGCACCTTCCAAAACCACGACCTCTGCCATCTAGAAGGACCATGACAGCAGATGCATGGGAACACCACCACCTTGCAAGTTCCCCTCCAAGCCACACACCATCCTGACTTCGAACTACATCATCTTTCCTTTACTGTTGATGAGTCAAAATCCTGGAACTCCCTCCCTAACAGCACTGTGGGTGTACATACACCACATGGACTGTAGCGGTTCAAGAAGGAAGCTCACCACCAACTTCTCAAGCGCAATTAAGGATGGGCAATAAATGCTGGCCTAGACAGCGACGCCCACATCCGATGAGTGAATAAAAAAAGGTCTCCACGATAGTAGGAAAGTGCTGCCCACTTGATGAATTTTAATTTTAGAATTGCGGCCTAGAAATTAACTAGACTTGTTTTTTGGGACCAGCCCCATCAATATGCTTGGAGTGGGCTGCTGACGCTCTTTACACTCGCTTAATCGGTGAGCCACATGCTTCAACTCAGGGTCTCAGATAAGTTGTGGGGGTGTTGTGGTGGAGGTTTGGGATTGAGACTGGGCCACTGCGTCAGGCCATCAGGACTCCTGTGGAGTCAGTTGTGTAAGGGCTGCTGAAGAATATTAAGTGGAACAGGTTTCTTCCGCAGCTCCTGCTCAATTTTTAACAGGCACTAGGCCCCTACTTTACAGTAGTTAGGGTGCTTAACAACTGTTTTAGATACTCAATCGAGGGGCCCCTAAATTGAGGGTCTGAAAAACCTGCAAACCTTTCTCCATTGGTTTAACTGTGAGGTCAAATATCATTTAAAATGATACAAAATGGTGTTACAAGCGATAAATGACAGAATTAGTAGAAACATTTCACTGTCCAATACTAACAGCTGTGTGTGTTTAATGCTTAATGGCAAATAAGAATTGCATAATGATGATCAATGTCAGTATTAGCACAATATTTTGACTAAGAGGAAATGCTTTCATTATTCTAAACAGGGAAAACTTAACAGATGATCTAGTTCGTGAGTGATGTAAGTTCTACTTTAGTTATTTTAAATAATTTTTACTGTAACACATTGATGTCCTAATTGTGGTGGAATATTTTGAAAGAGTGAAAAGACATTGAGCTGCAGCCTCATTGAGAGGATTACTATAAATAAACTTTTTTCTGGATGACCAATTGAAACCAGGGACTGTCTGGGTGAAATCCCAGCTCCTAACTATTGGACCACATGTACTGCTTAGTATTTCAGATGCGCACAGTGTAATATAAATAAAATACTGAGTTTAGAAGTATTTTTGTTTCATGAATATGTAAACTATTCACACAAAGTCAAAACCGTTTTTAACCATTCTTTCACAGGATATGGACGTCGCTGGTTAGGCCAGCATTTATTGCCCATCCCTAATTGCCCAGGTGGTGAGCTGCCTTCTTGAACCACTGCAGTCCATGCGGGGTAGGTATTCCCACAGTGCTTTTAGGAAGGGAGTTCCAGGATTTTGACCCAGCAACAGTGAAGGAATGGCGATATAGTTCCAAGTCAGGATGGTGTGTGGCTTGGAGGTGAACTTGCAGGTGGTGTGTTCGCATGCATTTGCTGCCCTTGGCCTTCTAGTTGGTAGAGGTCGCGGGTTTGGAAGGTGCTGTTGAAGGAGCCTTGGTGAGTCCCTGCAATGCATCTTATAGATGGTACATACTGCTGCCATTGTGCACCAATGGTGGAGGAAATTAATATTGAAGGTGATGAATGGGGTGCCAATCAAGCAGGCTACTTTGTCCTGGATGGTGTCGAACATCTTCTTGGAGCTGCATCCATCCAGGCAAGTGGAGAGTATTCCATCACACTCTTGATGTGCCCTGTAGATGGTGGACAGGCATTGGGGAGACAGAAGGTGAGTTACATGCTGCCGAATTCCCAGTCTCTGACCTGCTCTTGTAGCCACAGTATGTATATGGCTGGTCCAGTTCAGTTTATAGAACATAGAACATAGAGCATTACAGCACAGTACAGGCCCTTCGGCCCACGATGTTGTGCCGAACCTTTAACCTACTCTAAGATCAAACTAACTACCTACCCTTCATTCTACTATCAACCATGTACCTATCCAAGAGTCGCTTAAATGCCCCTAATGTATGACAACCCCCAGGATGTTGCTAGTGGGGGATTTAGCGATGGTAGTGCCATTGAATGTCAAGGGGAGATGGATGGATTGTCTCTTGTTGGAGACGGTCATTGCCTGGCACTTGTATGGCATGAATGTCACTTGCCACTTACCAGCTCAAGCCTGGATGTTGTCCAGGTTTTTCTGCATATGGACCTCAGTATCTGAGGAGTCACGAATGGTACTGAATATTGTGCAATCATCAGCAAACATCCCCACTTCTGACCTTATGATGGAGGAAAGGTAATTGATGAAACAGCTGAAGGTGGTTGGGCCTAGGACACTACCCTGAGGAATACCTGCAGTGATGTCCTGGGACTGAGGTGCTTGACCTCAACCAACCACAACCATTTTCCTTTGTGTTAGGTAGGACTCCAACCAGTAGAGAGTTTTGCCCCTGATTCCCATAAACTCCAGTTTTGCTAGGCTCCTTGATGGCACACTCGGTCAAATGCTGCCTTGATGTCAAGGGCAGTCACTCTCACCTCAAGTCTTGAGTTCAGCTCTTGAGTTCAGCTCTTTTGTCCATGTTTGGACCAAGGCTGTAATGAGGTCAGGCGATGAGTGGCCCTGGTGGAACCAAACCTTAGCGTCCGTGAGCAGGCTATTGCTCAGTAAGTGCCGCTTAATAGCACTGTCGACGACCCCGTCCATCACATTGCTGATGATCAGATTAGACTGATGGGCAGTAATTGGCTGCATTGGATTTGTCCTGCTTTTTCTGTACAGGTCATATCTTCAAAATTTTCCATATTGTCAGGTAGATGCCAGTGTTTAAGCGTGGCTCAGGGCATGGCCAGTTCTGGAGAACATGTCTTCAGTACTATTGATAGAATGTTGTCAGGGCCCATAGGCTTTACAGTATCCAGTGCCTTCTGCCGTTTCTTGATATCACAATCAAATTGAAGGCTGAAGACTGGGGACCTCAGGAGGAGGACGAGATGGATCATCCACTCAACACTTCTGGCTGAAGATGGATGAAAATGCTTCAGGCTTACCTTTTGCACTGATGTGCTGGGCTCCCCCATCATTGAGGATGGGGATGTTTGTGGAGCCTCCTCCTCCTGTTAGTTGTTTAATTGTCCACCACCATTCATGACTGGATGTGGCAGACTGCAGAATTAGATCTGATCCATTGGTTGTGGCATTGCTTAGCCCTTGCTGCTTCCACTGTTTGGCATGCAAGTAGTCCTGTGTTGTAGCTTCACCAGGCTGACACCTCATTTTGAGGTATGCCTGGTGCTGCTCCTGGCATGCCTTCCTGCACTCTTCATTGATATTCTGCTCAAGCAATGCCACTTTTTACACATGTCCACCTAATCATAAAAATCTTGACATTTTGAAGAACGATCAATATTTTGACATCCGATCACCACATTATGGCATCGCGTACTCAGTGGTACAGCTTTACTGCAGGCAAGAAAAGGCTAACAGCAACAACTTGGGTAATATCTAAAGAGATTACTGAGCTAAACATTGTTTTGGGCCTATTTTTGTGTCCCGTCTCGGCATTTTGTAACCAGTTCACATCCGAAGCAAGAGGCCCAAGAATTGATAGAAACTGGTCATCAGGCCTGATCTGAATAATTGGGCTGAGCTGCAGGCACTGGTTGCCCTTCCACAGGTAGCTCTCCTGATGGGAGCCTTCGATAAAGTACCATATAGCAGGTTTAGCAGTGTCCTAGGCCCAACCACCTTCAACTGCTGTGTCAATGACCTTTCCTCCATGACAACGTCAGATATGGGGATGTTCACTGATGATTGCACAGTGTTCAGTTCTATTCGCAACTCCTCAGATAATGAAGCAGCAAGATTTGGACAACATTCAGGCTTGGGCTGGTAAATGACAAGTGAAATTCACGCCACACAGGGTAATGACCATCTCCAATAACAGAGATTCTAAGCACCTGCCCTTGAAATTTAAGGGGATGACCATCATTGAATCTCTCACCACCAACATCCTGGGGGTCACCACTGACCAGAAACTTCACTGGACCATCCGTATAAATACTACGGCTACAAGAGCAGGTCGAAGCTTGGGAAGTCTGCAATGAGCAATGCATCTCCTGATTCCCCAGAGCCTTTCCACCATCTACAAGGCATAGGTCAGGATTGTGATGGAATATTTTCCACATCCCTGTATGAGTGCAGTTCCAACAAGAAGCTCGATACCATCCAGGACAAAGCAGCCCGCTTGATTAATACCCCATCCACCACCTTAAATAATCACTCCCTCCACCTCTGGCAGACAGTAGCAGCAATGTGTACCATATACAAGATGCACCACAGGAACTCGCCAAGTCTCCCTGGACAGCACCTTCCAAACCCACCTAGAAGAACAAGGCAACAGGTGCATGGAACATTACCAGCTGCAAGTTCCTTTGCAAGTCATACACCATTCTGACTTGAAATTATATCGCCATTCCTTCATCATTGCTGTGTCAAAATCCTGGAACTCTCTTCCTAATAGCGCCGTTGGTGTACCTACACAATACCGACTGCAGCAGTTCAAGAAGGCAGTTCACCATCACCTTCTCAAGGGCAGTTAGGAATGGGCAATAAGTGCTGGCCTTGCCAGTGATGTCCAATTCCTGTGAAAGAATTAATAAACTCATGACTAAGGACAAAGCATGTGGAGTCAGGGGTCAAATAGCAGAATGGATTGCAAACTGGCTACAGAACAGAAAGCAGGGATCAGTGATCAAAACACTGTTGCTCACCATTTACCTAAATGATTCAGTCTCGGGAATCAGAAATACAACATCAAAATTTGCGGACAACACCAAATTGGGGGGTTTAGTTAATACCGAGAAAGAGTGAAAAATACAAGAAGATGCTAACAAATTTGCAGAATGGGTGTGTAATTGGCAAATGAATTATAATGTAGATGATAGGAGGAATAAGGTCACCTAACTTTTGGAAAATAAGAGTCGAAATTGGGTAGAGGTGTCAAGGGATCTTGGGGTACGGATTCACAAATCATTAGTAGTAGCGATAATAAAAACAGAAACTGCTGGAAATATTCAGCAGCTCTGGCAGCGTCTGTGGAGGAAGAAACAGAGCTATCGTTCCAGGTCGATGACCTCTCATCAGATGAAAGGTCTAATGAAAGGTCACTGACCTGAAACGGTTAACCGAATGGCCTGTTCCTGTGCTGTACTGTTCTTTGTTCTTTGTTCTTTATTTCTGTCTCCACAGATGCTGCCAGACCTGCTGAGTATTTCCAGCATTTTCTGTTTTTATTTCAGATTTCCAGCATTTGCAGCATTTTGCCTTTGTATTAGAAGTCGCAACACAGGTTAACAAAGCCATAAAAAAGTGCAAACAAAGCACAGGATTTCTGGAGAAAAGGAATTCAAAAGCAGAAAAGTTAAGTTAAAGTTACATTGAAACTTGGTTAGACCACACTTCCAGTGGTGGGAATGTGGAAACAGAAGAGATATACTAAGTGGATGAGAAGCATTAGGTATGAGGAAAGATTAGGGAGCGACAGAAGCTTTCTTCATTACATCAGAGATAGTTAAGAGGAGACTGAATAGACATATTCAAAACCTATGAAGGGAAGAACTCCTTAAAACCCTCCTGTGCTCATTATGTTACCCACAGTTTTACAAGATAGAAATAATTACCAATCTGTTCTAGCTGCTTTTACAGGACTCTGTTCTTAAGGACATTGCTGAGACCTGATGAAAGTCAGCCACTGTACACATGGGGAATGACAGGAACAATATTTTTCCTGGGATACAAACTTATGAAGATTTTGATGAGAAGCTAATGTTTTACTGTTTGGGTCATTGGACAATTTCGCAATGGTCATTTAAACAGGTCTTTTTAAATGAACCATTTGATAATCCCTGTCTGACTGTTTCAGGTATCACAAGTATACTGCTGACTTCTAGTGAAACCAGTTACATCAGACAAATTATTGTTGTCATGGCTTACACGAGTAAGGGTATAAAAATGAATATAATAAGCATACATGCAGACCACTTAATTCACATATGCTAGACGCGTAATTATTTCAGGATTGTCTGCATTCCAATTATGCACCTTTTCAATTATCCAGTAACATTTTCATGAGGCAGCAACACTACATGATGTAATAAACATGTTGAACCAGAAATTGCTGCAATGATGGGTTTGTTGATGAACAATGTTAATTGAGCTTTTATGCTCACCATTGATATTACACTATATTTGTACTGCAAATTGCTGGAACCTCAATTGGATAACAGTGCTGCAAAGGCAGTGTCGCACCTTGGACCTCATGAAGGACAAGGAAATAGAGGGTGAATGGAGTCAAATGAAAAATAGACAGAAAGTGGAATAAAGAGAGGGAAAGAAACAGAGTGGATTCAGAGATAGAGAACAAATTGACAGAAAAGAAAAGTAAGAAAAAAATTAAAAAGAGCAAGCAGAAGGAAATTGGCTCAGAATTTGCAGTTGCAATGCTGATGAAACTGTCAGTGCTCACCATCATTACCTTGTAAAACTGACAGCAACCTCTGGCATCTGCGCATGCGCAGTTAAATACGGAGATCCCGAAGTTTCTATCAGGGATACCCTGCTCTTCCACAGGTCTTCACAGATGCAATCAGCACAGAAATAGTGATTTGATATGAACTTCAACTTTTTGCATCATTCTCACTGTAAAAGCCATTGAAAATATTATACCTTGTTGAATGAGGTGCAACTAAGTTTTTAACAGTGTACTAAGTCATAATTACTGATGAATAACTCCTCTGGCCCCAAAAGACTAATTTTAGAAGTTTGGAGTATATTACTTCCATTCCATGATAAAAATTCCATGGCTTTTTAAAATAATAAAAGTTATTTTGAGTATTGCTGAAAATAGAGACATGTTGTTGAAGCTTTTCGTCTTGCACTCATCAGGACAATCCACAAGAATAACCAATGTAAGGGAAAACAACAACTTATACTGCGTGAGAAGAGAATGATTGGTTGACAAGTGAACTCTGATTGGTAGAGGTGTTGCCATGGCAAATGCACCAGTTTACGGTGACTGACAGTTAACTGCCAAGCTTTGTTTCAAATTTAAACCAGGCAGCTTGACTCTAATTGGTCAAGGAATTTCCCTGAGGAATGAACCAGCGAATGTCTGTCACTTATTTTGTTCAGCTGAAACAGGCACAATGTTTGTACATATTCTTTCCGTCTGCAAAGAACAGGGCCCTGTGTATTAATATATGTAGCTTCCAGTACGTGCAAATGAGCCACACCGAGCCCTCTTGACAATTGGATTGAGCTACCATTTGGAACTTTGTCAAAAGCCTTGCTAAAATCAATGGAGACTACATCAAACACACTACCCTGATCAACTCTCCTTATTACCTCCTAATAATTCAATCAAGTCTATGCTGACTGTCCTTGATTAATCCATGCCTTTCTAAATGACAATTTATAACATCTCAAAATTTTTCCCATTAACTTGCCCACTGGTCTGTAATTACTCGGGCTATGCCCACTTCTCTTTATAACCATTCCTCCAGCCCCATGTCTATATCCAGAGAGGATTGGAGTCTTATGGTCACAGCCTCTGTTATTTCTTCCTTTTGTTTCCTTTAGCAACCTGGGATACATTTCATCCAGGCTTGGTGATTTATCCACTTTCAAGGATGCTAAACACCTTAACATTTTCTCCCTCAATATGTTTACCGATCTATTTAGCCTCACAGTGAGAAGAGACTTTTATTGACTAGGACCTAGACAGATGAAGGCATGTCCACAGAGATTGGGAGGGGTGAGGCCATGGTGGGATTTGAACACAAGGATGAAACATAGAAAAGACAGAAATTCGAGGCGTTGATGAAACTTGTGCTTATGTACGTCAGTGAGCTCAGAGGTGATCGATGAACGGGACTTGGTACAAGTTAGGTATCAGGGTTTTGGATGAGTTCAAGTTTATGGAAGGTGGAAGATGGGAGTCTAGCCCAGAGAACATTGGAATAGTCGAGTCTCAAGGTAACAAAAGCATGGTCAGGATTTTAACAGCAACTGGGCTGAGGCAAGGGCAGAGACAGGTGGTATAAAGGAGGTGGAAGTAGGTGGTCTTGGTGATGAAGAGGATATGGTGTTGGAAGAGAGCTCAGGGTGAAAAAGGACATCAAGGTTACGAACAGCCTGGTTGAGCCTCAGACAGGGGCCAGGCAGTAGGATGGCATCAGTGACTTGGGAATAAGGTTCGTGGTGGGAGGGTGGGGGGAAGACAATAACTTCAGTCTTCCCAATATTTAACTGGAGGAAATTTCTGTTTGTCCAATACTGGATGTTGGATGTGAAGTGTGACAAATCAAAGGGGTTGAAAGAGGCGTTGGTGAAGTAGAGATCTTCCAGAATATTAAATTGGAAATCCTTGCCTTCCACTTTACATCATTCTATGGCTTTGCACCCCTATCTTCACATTGTTCTCCAGTAGTTCACCTGAAATAGCCCATTTTCCTGACTCTTGTCTTGAATGACTCCACTCCTCCCTTTATCAATACATTGGTGGTAGTGCTTCTAGATGCCTATGTCCTAGTTTCTGGAATTTCCTCGATAAAACCTCTCCATCTCTCCACCTGTTTGTTAATTTTTAAAAACCTTATTAAATCTCTTCAACAAGGTTTGGTCAGTCCTCCTAATTTCATTCTTCCTCGCTCAGGGTGCATTTCCCTACCTCTATGAAAGGCCTTTGGAAGATTTTTTTTACATTGAAGGCATTATATAACTGCTGGTTTAATTAGTATTAATCTCCGCAATTTGCTGAGTTCCCTGATTGAGCTGAGGTGGGCCTGGGCTTCGAATAAAAAAATCATCCAGCATCCCCTTCTCTTCATCATTATCCAGCAATATCAGTCAGGATTCCCTGCTCCTGATTGTTACCTGGCATACGCTGCAAGCAAATGTGTGCGTGTGGAAATCAAACAAGGACAGGATGTCTTCCACAGTTAGAAACCTTGCAAGCATGCACTGGGAGTAAATTTAGCTGTGGCCAATGATGTAATATAGACAATATCAAATTGCCCACTCATTATAAACCACACCCAATTTCCCCTTCTGTTTACTTCATTGGAAGGAAAAGTGGGCATGGTGTATAATGGGTGGCCTATAGTTAAAATTGCCCCACTATCTAGGGTCACAGGTGAAGAACAGTCACTTGGATGGCAGGTACTTGGAGAACTAATTTTGCTCGGTAAGGGTATCAGAGGACATGGAACCAAGGTGGGTAAGTAAAGTTAAGATATAGGTCACCCATGATCTAATTGAACAGCGGAACAGGGTAACAGCACTGAATGGCCTACTCCTATTCCTATGTTCCGATGCAATGAAATTCCGGCCTTCAGGAGAGGAGGGGAAAATGAAATTTAATAATTTGCTGTGGTAATAGCAAGTCGGCCAATGTTGGTAGGACTACTCGGCACTTGGCACTGAAGGAAATGGCAATAGCATCCCCTATAGGCGATGCTCTGAAATAGCAGCCCATGTTGACGATTTCTTTGTATAAGAATTTTGCTAATTGGTAAATATCTCCTGCATAAATTTAGAATGTCTAAAATTAATTAATATTTCAGCAGGTAGTTTGAGATATCTGGCTGGGCCACGTTCCTAACATATTTATATATGTATGTACATACAAACACATGCAAATATTGCTGAGTTTATATTCCATTTCAATCACTGTACTCTTCATCTGAAGCTCAAACTAAAACATTCTGGGTTGTTAAAATTAGATGAATGTACGCGTGGGCTTAGACAGCACTGGGGATCTTGGTCAGAATCAATAAGCGGGCTTCATTAAACATTTGCTACATGTTATGTTTTGATTTGAAATTAGTGGAAATTTGTAGAATTTATATTATATAAGAGAGCATGGACATATTTCATTGTCTATGACTGGACAGAGTGCAGTGGGATATCTTTAACCATTTTTTTTTGTATTTGTTCATGGGATGTGGGCGTCGCTGGCTAGGCCAGCATTTCTTGCCCATCCCTAATTGCCCTTGAACTGAGTGGCTTGCCAGGACATTCAAAGGGCATTTAAGAGTTAACTACATTGCTGTGGGTCTGGAGTCACATATAGGCCAGACCAGGTAAGGACAGCAGATTTCCTTCCCTAAAGGACATTAGTGAACCAGATGGGTTTTTATAACAATCGACAATGGTTTCATGATCATCATCAGACTAGCTTTTTAATTCCAGATTTTATTAATTTATTTCAAATTTCACCATCTGCTGTGGTGGGATTCGGACCCATGTTCCCAGAGCAATAGCCTGGATCTCTGGATTACTAGTCCAGTAACATTATTAATAGGTCATCGCCTCCCCTGAACAAGGAAAAATGGTCTGAACTTGGGAGAAATTGAAGCCAAGGATCACCTCCCAAAATTGGGCTTGAAATCTGGAAAAGCCTGGAACATTGGAGGTAAATCTCTATGAGCTTAAACCCTTTTGTCTCTTGTATTTTGGAGAGAACAGGGTAAGAAGATAACCGGAACACTAGAGAAATCTGAAACCGTTGAAACCCGAAAGATCCTTGAACCTCAGATGAGCTTGAACTGCAGAGGAGAAGCAATGGAAGATTTCCTGAATGCAGGGAGAAGACTAGGAGGGCAGAGTTCTGGACCAGTAAGTATAAAACACTTACCTCTGGGAATCGCGGCCTACATCCAGGTAGAAGACTCGGAGGGCGGAGTTTCTGACCGGTAAGTATAAAAACTTACCTCGGGGATTCTCGGCCTACGTCCAGAGAGAAGACTCGGAGGGCGGAGTTCTGGACCGATAAGTATAAAAAACTTACCTCTGGTAAAAAAAAATGGAAAAAAAACTGAAAAAGTGACGTCACAGGAAAGCTGTGACCTGATTGGCTTGTAGGGAATTTGTACTGAATTTGAAAATAAAAGATTGATAAAAATTGATTATAACCCTAATTAACTAATTAATAAGTAGAGTAACTAAACCAGAGGGAAGAGATTTAGTTAGCATTTAATATTTATAGTAGAAATCTAGCAATAGGGACCATATAGTTAATTGTAACAAAATTTAGTAAGGAATTAATAAGTATTTATTTATTTTAAATTCATTTATTAATTAGTGCTAGAAATGTCAGTTAGAGGGGTAAAGTGCTTCACCTGTGAGATGTGGGAGGTCCGTGACGCTTCCAGCGTTCCGGACGACTACATCTGCAGGAAGTGCACCCAGTTGCAGCTCCTCACAGACCGCACGGATCAGTTGGAGCAGCAACTGGATGCACTTAGGAGCACGCAGGTGGCAGATAGCGTCATAGACAGGAGTTTTAGAGAAGTGGTTACACCCAAGGTGCAGGCAGATAGATGGGTGACCGCTAGAAGGGGCAGGCAGTCAGTGCAGGAATCCCCTGTGGCTATTTCCCCTCTCTAACAAGTATACTGTTTTGGATACTGTTGGGGGGGATGGCCTATCAGAGGAAAACAACAGCAGCAGCCAGAGCAGTGGCACCACGGCTGACACTGTTGTTCAGCAGGGAGGGACAAAGCACAGAAGAGCAATAGTTATAGGGGACTCTACAGTCAGGGGCACAGATAGGCGCTTCTGTGGACGTGAAAGAGACTCCAGGATGGTATGTTGCCTCCCTGGTGCCAAGGTCAAGGATGTCTCTGAACGGACAGGGGGCATTCTGAAGGGGGAGGGTGACCAGCCAGAGGTTGTGGTACACATCGGTACCAACGACATAGGCAGGAAGAGTGATGAAGTCCTGCAGGGGGAGTTTTGGGAGTTAGGTAGAAAGTTAAAAGACAGGACCTCTAGGGTTGTAATCTTGTGATTACTCCCTGTGCCACGTGCCAGTGAGGCTAGAAATAGGAAGATAGTGCAGCTAAACACGTTGCTAAACAACTGGTGTAGAAGGGAGGGTTTCAGATATCTGGATCATTGGGATCTCTTCAGGGACAGGTGGGACCTGTACAAGAAGGACGAGTTGCATCTAAACTGGAGGGGCAATAATATCCTGGCTGCGAGGTTTGCTAGCGTCACTCGGGAGGGTTTAAACCAGTGTGGCAGGGGGGTGGGAACCAGAGCAGTAGGACAGCAGGTGAAATAAATGAGGAGGAACTAGTAAATAAGGCCAGTAAGACTAAGAGGAAGAGCAGGCAGGGAGATGTTGCTGAGCACAGCGCGGCTGGTGGTCTGAAGTGCAATTGTTTCAATGCGAGAAGTATAACAGGTAAGGCAGATGAACTTAGAGCTTGGATTAGTACTTGGAACTATGATGTTGTTGCTATTACAGAGACTTGGTTGAGGGAAGGACAGGTTTGGCAGCTAAATGTTCCGGGATTTAGAAGCTTCAGGCGGGTTAGAGGGGGATGTAAAAGGGGTGGGGGAGTTGCATTACCGGTTAAGGAGAATATCACAGCTGTACTGCGGGAGGACACCTCAGAGGGGTCATGCAGCAAGACAATATGGGTGGAGCTCAGGAATAGGAAGGGTTCAATCACGATGTTGGGGGTTTACTACAGGCCTCCCAACAGCCAGCGGGAGGTAGAGGAGCAGATATGTAGACAGATTTTGAAAAGATGTAAAGGTAACAGGGTTGTAAAAGTGGGTGATTTTAACTTCCCCTATATTGACTGGGACTCACTTAGTGCTAGGGGCTTGGATGGGGCAGAATTTGTAAGGAGCATCCAGGAGGGCTTCTTGAAACAATATGCAGATAGTCCAATGAGGGATGGGGCCATACTGGACCTGGTACTGGGGAATGAGCCCAGCCAGGTGGTCGAAGTCTCAGTAGGGGAGTATTTTGGGAACAGTGACCATAATTCCGTAAGTTTTAAGGTACTTATGGATAAGCATAAGAGTAGTCCTCGGGTGAAGGTGCTAAATTCGGGGAAGGCTAATTATAACAATATTAGGCAGGAACTGAAGAATTTAGATTGGGGGCGGCTGTTTGAGGGTAAATCAACATCTGACATGTGGGAGTCTGTCAAACGTCAGTTGATTGGAATCCAGGACCAGCATGTTCCTGTGAGGAAGAAGGATAAGTTTGGCAAGTTTCGGGAACCTTGGATAACGAGGGATATTGTGAGCCTTGTCAAAAAGAAAAAGGAAGCATTCGTAAGGGCTGGAAGGCTAGGAACAGACGAAGCCCTTGAGGAATATAAAGACAGTACGAAGGAACTTAAGCAAGGAGTCAGGAGGGCTAAAATGGGTCATGAAAAGTCCTTGGCAAACAGGATTAAGGAGAATCCCAAGGCTTTTTATACGTATATAAAGAGCAAGAGGGTAACCAGGGAAAGGGTTGGCCCACTCAAGGACAGAGTAGGGAATCTATGTGTGGAGCCTGAGGAAATGGGCGAGGTACTAAATGAGTACTTTGCATCAGTATTCACCAAAGAGAAGGACTTGGTGGATGATGAGTCTAGGGAAGGGAGTGTAGATAGTCTCAGTCATCTCATTATCAAAAAGGAGGAGGTGTTGGACGTCTTGCAAAGCATTAAGATAGATAAGTCCCCAGGGCCTGATGGGATCTACTGCTGGGGGCAGTTGCTGGGGAAATTGCTGGGGCCTTGACAGAAATCTTTGTATCCTCATTGGCTACAGGTGAGGTCGCAGAGGACTGGAGAATAGCCAATGTTGTTCCTTTGTTTAAGAAGGGTAGCAAGGATAATCCAGGAAATTATAAACCGGTGAGCCTTATGTCAGTGGTAGGGAAATTATTAGAGAGAATTCTTCGGGACAGGATTTACTCCCATTTGGAAACAAATGAACTTATTAGTGAGAGGCAGCATGGCTTTGTGAAGGGGAGGTCGTGTCTCACTAACTTGATTGAGTTTTTTGAGGAAGTGACGAAGATGATTGATGAAGGAAGGGCAGTGGATTTTATCTATATGGACTTCAGTAAAGCCTTTGACAAGGTCCTTCATGGCAGACTGGTACAAAAGGTGAAGTCACACGAGATCAGAGGGGAGCTGGCAAGATGGATACAGAACTGGCTCAGTCATAGAAGACAGAGGGTAACAGTGGAAGGGTGCTTTTCTGAATGGAGGGCTGTGACTAGTGGTGTTCTGCAGGGATCAGTGCTGGGACCTTTGCTGTTTGTATTATATATAAATGATTTGGAGGAAAATGTAGCTGGTCTGATTAGTAAGTTTGCGGATGACACAAAGGTTTGTGGAGTTGCGGATAGTGATGAGGATTGTCAGAGGATACAGCAGGATATTGATTGGTTTGAGACTTGGGCGGAGAAATGGCAGATGCAGTTTAATCCAGACAAATCTGAGGTAATGCATTTTGGAAGGTCTAATGCAGGTGGGAAGTATACAGTAAATGGCAGAACCCTTAGGAGTATTGACAGGCAGAGAGATCTGGGCGTACAGGTCCACAGGTCACTGAAAGTGGCAACGCAGGTGGTTAAGGTAGTCAAGAAGGCATACGGCATGCTTGCCTTCATGGGTCGGGGCATAGAGTATAAAAATTGGCAAGTCATGCTGCAGCTGTACAGAACTTTAGTTAGGCCACACTTACAATATTGCGTGCAATTCTGGTCACCACACTATCAGAAGGACGTGGAGGCTTTGGAGAGAGTACAGAAGAGGTTTACCAGGATGTTGCCTGGTCTGGAGGGCATTAGCTATGAGGAGAGGTTGGATAAACTCGGATTGTTTTCACTGGAACGACGGAGGTGGAGGGGCGACATGATAGAAGTTTACAAAGTTATGAGTGGCATGGACAGAGTGGATAGTCAGAAGCTTTTTCCCAGGGAGGAAGAGTCAGTTACTAGGGGACATAGGTTTAAGGTGCGAGGGGCACAACTTAGAGGGGATGTGCGAGGCAAGGTCTTTACACAGAGGGTGGTGAGTGCCTGGAACTTGCTGCCGGGGGAGGTGGTGGAAGCAGGTACGATAGCGACGTTTAAGAGGCATCTTGACAAATACATGAAACAGATGGGAATAGAGGGATATGGTCCCCGGAAGTGCAGAAGGTTTTAGTTTAGACAGGCATCAAGATAGGCGCATGCTTGGAGGGCCGAATGGTCTGTTCCTGTGCTGCACTGTTCTTTGTTCTTTGTTCATGGTCTGGTCTGGAACCTGCTAAATTTATATTAATGTTGCAAAGTTTCCACATTCTGTAGTAAATGGAGCCTGAACTAATAATGACCACTAACCTGGCCCACTGAGTTAACACGATTCAGCCAATTTGGAATCAAAACTAGGAATAATATTTCGCCATTTTGTTTTTAAGACTCTCCTTAAAATGTACATGCACTGGATTTGTATTCAGAACACTTCATACAAAAATACATATGCAATCCTTTGAACAATTGCAGTCAATGTGTCTGAAAATATGCCTGGCACACACATATACAGTCATAAACACACACACATGTTAATTGTGTATTAATTGTTTAATTATATGCAGGTGGAGGGTGATTACTGGGGTCTTACTTGAGCACTTATAAGGAGACTCTTACTGAGACTGGTGGAGGGTTTGAGTGATGCGCTACATGTTTATAATCTTTTTACTCCACACAATAACTATGAAACTGAATAGGCTCCAGCATTATCGCTCCACAACAAGATTTCTGGAGTTTAACATGATAGCAGGGGATGGTTGCCTAAAGCTGAAGATTGGAAGCTAGGATTTTTTTTGGTGGACACGGGCTACATTCCTACCAAAGAGGAAACAAGTTATGGCCTTGGCGTTGTCACTTCCAACCAAAAGTAAAATCAGGAGTAAAGTGTTTTGTGAACTGGATGCTCGTCAGTTGGATACTGATGAAAGTTTGGATCTTCTCTTAAAATTCTTGGATGAAATTTATAAGAAAGATGACATATTGAATGCGTATGAGGCATGGTCAGACTTTGATAGATTTTGGAAAACAGATGGTTGTTCAATGGAGGAATATATCATGGACTTTAAAAGACTGTATAAAAGATTGAGGAAATTCAATTTGAAGATCCCTGGTTCAATGCTAGCATTTATATTGCTATATTACACAAGAAATAGAAGCAGAGGTAGACCATATGGCCCATTGAGTCTGCTCCGCCATTTAATACGATCATGGCTGATCTTGGGCTTCAATTCCACTTTCCTGCCTGCTCCCCATATCCCTTGATTCCCTGCAAGACCAAAAATCGATTCAATGATGGAGCATCCACAACCCTCTGGGGTAGAGAATTCCAAAAATTCACAACCCTTTGAGTGAAGTAATTTCTCCTCATCTCAGTCCTGAATGATTGACCCCTTATCCTGAGATGGTGTCCCCGTGTTCTAGATTCCCTGACCAGTGGGAACAATCTGTCAGCTTCTACCCGATCAATTTCAGAATCTTGTATGTCTCAATTAGATCACCTCTTATTCTTCTAAACCCCAGAGAATATAGGCCCAATTTACTCAGCCTGTCATCATAGGACAACCCCCTCATCCCAGGAACCACTTTAGTAAATGTTCGCTGCACTGCCTCCAGTGCAAGTATATCCTTTCCTACATGAAACTTAACCTAGAAACATAGACCAAAACTGCACACAGTATTCCAGGTGTGGTCTTGCCAAAGCCCAGTGCAATTTTAGTAAGACATCTTTAGTCCTGTACTCCAATCCCCTTGCAATAAAGGCCAACATGCCATTTGCCTTCCTAATAGTCTGCTGCACCTGCATGTTAACTTTGTGCATTCCTTGTATGAGTACCCCTGTGCTAGGGTGTCACATATGGACAGGCTCTTGGTTCATGACTGGGGTTCGATTCTTGGAAAAAGACTACCTGTTAGATCAGATGTCTGCTGCCTTAAAGAAATTCTTGGGAAAACAGTCATTTCCTGCAGCCCTGGTAGAGCAAACAAGGCATTCTGTGGTGACACAAAGAATGGAGACTCAATGTTCACTGGATTTCACAAGCATAAGTACAATAGGAGAGTTAAAGATGGAAGAAATGAGGATGAAAGCACATTTAGCAGGTCTGACTATTACAGTGGAAGACAGAATTGGAACAGCAATCATTGGCAAATGAATCCCAGGAATGCCTAAGGAACAGTTAATAGGTGCTTCAGGTGTGACTCAAAGTATCATTTTGCCCAAAGCAGAGGAACAGAGTAAAGGCTTGATCGGGTCTACAGATGAAACCCGACCTGAGCCTGACAGAACCACATCCGACCCGAGCCCGAGCTGGCCTGAGTCCTTTCATTTTTTACCGCCCCCGACCCGACCCGACCACCGGAATGTTCAGTTAACCTAGCTTCCGTTTTTCACTTTTTAAACTTGTGCAGATAAGCAACAAAAACTGTAACTGGACTTGAAAGGTTGTTTAAACAGTACATTAAGATTGGAGCCACGTACTGGAGGTGGTGATAGAGTGTGTCCGACCCAGCCCGACCCGACCCAAGCCCGACACATGTCATCGGGTCCCGTCACATTCGGGTCAGGTAGCCATGCTCTAGGACAGAGTCCTCGACATAACACACGACCAGAGAATTCTGAGGCAGAAGAGGAAGATATTGATGAATCTGAATGAATTGTACTAGTCACAAGGAGTTTTAATCCTGTGATGAATGTGTTAGTTACAGATTCATTCAACTGTGCTTTATTAGATATTAGGGTTTGCACATCGACTGTATGTGGAACAGATTGGTTCCGCGATGCCAATATCATCACCCTCTATAAAAACAAAGGTGACTGCGGTGACTGCAACAACTACCATGGAATCTCCCTGCTCAGCATAGTGGGGAAAGTCTTTGCTCGAGTCGCTCTGAACAGGCTCCAGAAGCTGGCCGAGCGCGTCTACCCTGAGGCACAGTGTGGCTTTCGTGCAGAGAGATCGACCATTGACATGCTGTTCTCCCTTCGTTAGATACAGGAGAAATGCTGTGAACAACAGATGCCCCTCTACATTGCTTTCATTGATCTCACCAAAGCCTTTGACCTCGTCAGCAGACGTGGTCTCTTCAGACTACTAGAAAAGATTGGATGTCCACCAAAGCTACTAAGTATCATCACCTCATTCCATGACAATATGAAAGGCACAATTCAACATGGTGGCTCCTCATCAGAGCCTTTTCCTATCCTGAGTGGTGTGAAACAGGGCTGTGTTCTCGCACCCACACTTTTTGGGATTTTCTTCTCCCTGCTGCTTTTACATGCGTTCAAATCCTCTGAAGAAGGAATTTTCCTCCACACAAGATCAAGGGGCAGGTTGTTCAACCTTGCCCGTCTAAGAGCGAAGTCCAAAGTACGGAAAGTCCTCATCAGAGAACTCCTCTTTGCTGACAATGCTGCTTTAACATCTCACACTGAAGAGTGCCTGCAGAGTCTCATCGACAGGTTTGTGGCTGCCTGCAATGAATTTGGCCTAACCATCAGCCTCAAGAAAACGAACATCATGGGGCAGGACGTCAGAAATGCTCCATCCATCAATATTGGCGACCACGCTCTGGAAGTGGTTCAAGAGTTCACCTACCTAGGCTCAACTATCACCAGTAACCTGTCTCTAGATGCAGAAATCAACAAGCGCATGGGTAAGGCTTCCACTGCTATGTCCAGACTGGCCAAGAAAGTGTGGGAAAATGGCGCACTGACATGGAACACAAAAGTCCCAGTGTATCAGGCCTGTGTCCTCAGTACCTTGCTCTATGGCAGCGAGGCCTGGACAACGTATGCCAGCCAAGAGCGACGTCTCAATTCATTCCATCTTCGCTGCCTCCGGAGAATACTTGGCATCAGGTGGCAGGACTATATCTCCAACACAGAAGTCCTTGAAGCGGCCAACACCCCCAGCTTATACACACTACTGAGTCAGCGGCGCTTGAGATGGCTTGGCCATGTGAGCCGCATGGAAGATGGCAGGATCCCCAAAGACACATTGTACAGCGAGCTCGCCACTGGTATCAGACCCACCGGCCGTCCATGTCTCCGCTATAAAGACGTCTGCAAACGCGACATGAAATCGTGTGACATTGATCACAAGTCGTGGGAGTCAGTTGCCAGCATTCGCCAGAGCTGGCGGGCAGCCATAAACACAGGGCTAAATTGTGGCGAGTCGAAGAGACTTAGTAGTTGGCAGGAAAAAAGACAGAGGCGCAAGGGGAGAGCCAACTGTGCAACAGCCCCGACAAACAAATTTCTCTGCAGCACCTGTGGAAGAGCCTGTCACTCCAGAATTGGCCTTTATAGCCACTCCAGGCGCTGCTTCACAAACCACTGACCACCTCCAGGCGCGTATCCATTGTCTCTCGAGATAAGGAGGCCCAAAAGAAAGAAAAAAAAGAGAAGGGTTTGCACATCGACTGTATGTGGAACAGATTGGTTACAATGTTATCTGGATTCACTCAGTAGTAAGGACTGACACAAGGTTAAGGAGTATAAAAGTATGACCAGCTGGGCCGAGCAGCATCATCAGGTCAGTAAATGAATTTTATCTTCTGTAACAGTTTTGAGATTGACATTTCCAAGTGTGCAGGGGCTAACTTAGAAGCACAGTGGCACAGTGGTTAGCACCGCAGCCTCACAGCTCCAGTGACCTGGGTTTGGTTCTGGGTACTGCCTGTGTGGAGCTTGCAAGTTCTCCCTGTGACAGTGTGGGTTTCTGCCAGGTGCTCTGGTTTCCTCCCACTGCCAAAGACTTGCAGGTTGATAGGTAAATTGGCCATTGTAAATTGTCCCTAGTGTAGGTAGGGAATATGGAATTAATGTAGGAGGGGATGTGGTAGGGAATATGGGATTAATGTAGGATTTGTATAAATGGGTGGTTGATGGTGGGCTGAAGGGCCTGTTTCAGTGCTGTATCTCTCTATGAGTTATGGTCATCATTTTGTAAGTCCTGTTAACAGCTTAGCTACAGGAGTCCACTGGTCAGGACAGTCACTTAAATTTGAATAAACACTCTGGCTATTTCTTGGTTAACATATTCATGAAATCGATGCATCATCTGTGTCTCTGTATGAATAATTTCATTTCAGCTCCCAGTTAGTTTTAAGAGTTCAGTTAAAAGTCCTATTGGTTCCTGGGATATAAAACTTGGCCCATTTCTGATGATTGTCAATTTACTAACTGCCTTCACAGTACTGCCATTTGCTTCTTTAATGTCTGTTTACTTTTTGTTAAATGCATTCTTGCTGCAGGATTGGCTACAAAGGGGAAAGAAACTGTTGCGTATTACTTGTCCAGATGTTCTTTACTGAAGAATTGAGAAAAGAAACTAATGCATATTTGCCAACATTTGAAGAGCTAAAACCTGAACTAGGGCACAGGCTTGGGGTGGACAAGATTGCAATCACAAGAGAAGAGAGGAGAGGAGAGTGGAAAGGATTACCAATAGGCAGGAGGAGCACTGGAGAATGGTAAGGTTACAAAAAGGCAAGGGGAGACAAGGGATTTCACAATGATATGTTGGGGCAGAGGAGACCTTGGTTGATAATGGGAGAGAAAAAATGAGGCAGGAGAATTGAATAGAAGATAGAAGATCATGTTGTGATGAGTGGATAGTGATTAAGAAGGTAAGGGAATGAGTGATTCAGTTAATGAGATAGGAAAATGTTTTTTGCAGGTTGTGAAGTTATACCCACAAAGGTCAGAACTCAACAGCATAAAGTGAAGACCCAGGCCAAGAATATGCAGATCAGTTATCTTCCATTAGGTATGCATTAAAAGTTTAAAAAATCTATTTACTGAGCTTTAGTGGATAAATAGACTACACAGCTCATTACCTAATGTAATCCTGAGGATTTAATAACACTTTGAGGAGGGTTGAGAGACTCAGGCTGAATAGCACGGACCCACTGGAGACAGTTTCGGAGGCAGTCTTCCCACTCAGAAGCCCGGATGTGGCCTATTACTGCTTACTTAAGGTTCTTTCCTGCCACCACTGGGATTTAACCAGCGGCGGGGTGGGCCTCGACCATGCGGTGAGGTCACCCAGTAAAACGAGGCGAGCTCCCTGTGGGCTTGCAGGGGGACCCCCGCAGGGAAACCCTCCACCTATGTGAACCTCGACACGAAACACTAAAGCCTACACTAAACACCCACCAACCCCTCCACTCCGAACCTCGCCGGGTCCTGTTCATTGAACCATAGAAAGTTTACGGCACTGAAAGAGGCCATTTGGCCCATCATGTCTGTGCCAGACAATAAACGAGCCACCCAGCCTAATCCCATCTTCCAGCATTTGGTCCGTAGCCCTGCAGATTACGGCACTTGAGGTACATATCCAGACGCCTTTTGAATGAGTTGAGGGTTTCTGTCTCTACTACCCTTTCAGGCAGTGAGTTCCAGACCCCCAACACCCTCTATCCAGGCCCCTCACAATTTTGTACATTTCAATCAGATCTCCCCTCAGCCTTCTCTGTTCAAAGGAGAACAACCCCAGCCTATCCAATCTTTCCTCATAGATACATTTTTCCAGTCCTGGCAACATCCTTGTAACTCTCTTCTGTACCCTCTCCAGTGCAAATATCCTTTCTGTAATGAGGTGACCAGAACTGCACATACTACTCAAGTTGTGGCCGAACCAATGATTTATACAGTTCCAGCATAACCTCCCTGCTCTTGTATTCTATACAAAGAACAAAGAAGAACAAAGAAAATTACAGCACAGGAACAGGCCCTTCGGCCCTCCAAGCCTGCGCCGATCCAGATCCTCTATCTAAACATGTCGCCTATTTTCTTAGGGTCTGTATCTCTTTGCTTCCTGCCCATTCATGTATCTGTCCAGATACATCTTAAAAGACGCTATCGTGCCCGCGTCTACCACCTCCGCTGGCAACGTGTTCCAGGCACCCACCACCCTCTGCGTAAAGAACTTTCCACGCATATCCCCCCTAAACTTTTCCCCTCGCATTTTGAACTCGTGACCCCTAGTATTTGAATCCCCCACTCTGGGAAAAAGCTTCTTGCGATCCACCCTGTCTATACCTCTCATGATTTTGTACACCTCAATCAGGTCCCCCCTCAACCTCCGTCTTTCTAATGAAAATAATCCTAATCTGCTCAACCTCTCTTCATAGCTAGCGCCCTCCATACCAGGCAACATCCTGGTGAACCTCCTCTGCACCCTCTCCAAAGCATCTACATCCTTTTGGTAATGTGGCGACCAGAACTGCACGCAGTATTCCAAATGTGGCTGAACCAAAGTCTTATACAACTGTAACATGACCTGCCAACCCTTGTACTCAATACCCCGTCCGATGAAGGAAAGCATGCCGTATGCCTTCTTGACCACTCTATTGACCTGTGTTGCCACCTTCAGGGAACAATGGACCTGAACACCCAAGTCTCTCTGTACATCAATTTTCCCCAGGACTTTTCCATTTACTGTATAATTCACTCTTGAATTGGATCTTCCAAAATGCATCACCTCGCATTTGCCATGATTGAACTCCATCTGCCATTTTTCTGCCCAACTCTCCAATCTATTTATATTCTGCTGTATTCTCTGACAGTCCCCTTCACTATCTGCTACTCCACCAATCTTAGTGTCGTCTGCAAACTTGCTAATCAGACCACCTATACTTTCCTCCAATCAGTTATGTATATCACAAACAACAGTGGTCCTAGCACGGATCCCTGTGGAACACCACTGGTCACACGTCTCCATTTTGAGAAACTCCCTTCCACTGCTACTCTCTGTCTCCTGTTGCCCAGCCAGTTCTTTATCCATCTAGCTAGTACACCCTGGACCCCATGCGACTTCACTTTCTCCATCAGCCTACCATGGGGAACCTTATCAAACGCCTTACTGAAGTCCATGTATATGACATCTACAGCCCTTCCCTCATCAATCAACTTTGTCACTTCCTCAAAGAATTCTATTAAGTTGGTAAGACATGACCTTCCCTGCACAAAACCATGTTGCCTATCACTGATAAGCCCATTTTCTTCCAAATGGGAATAGATCCTATCCCTCAGTATCTTCTCCAGCAGCTTCCCTACCACTGACGTCAGGCTCACCGGTCTATAATTACCTGGATTATCCCTGCTACCCTTCTTAAACAAGGGGACAACATTAGCAATTCTCCAGTCCTCTGGGACCTCACCCGTGTTTAAGGATGCTGCAAAGATATCTGTTAAGGCCCCAGCTATTTCCTCTCTCGCTTCCCTCAGTAACCTGGGATAGATCCCATCCAGACCTGGGGACTTGTCCACCTTAATGCCTTTTAGAATACCCAACACTTCCTCCCTCCTTATGCCGACTTGACCTAGAGTAATCAAACATCTGTCCCTAACCTCAACATCCGTCATGTCCCTCTCCTCGGTGAATACCGATGCAAAGTACTCATTTAGAATCTCACCCATTTTCTCTGACTCCACGCATAACTTTCCTCCTTTGTCCTTGAGTGGGCCAATCCTTTCTCTAGTTACCCTCTTGCTCCTTATATATGAATAAAAGGCTTTGGGATTTTCCTTAACCCTGTTTGCTAAAGATATTTCATGACCCCTTTTAGCCCTCTTAATTCCTCGTTTCAGATTGGTCCTACATTCCCGATATTCTTTCAAAGCTTCGTCTTTCTTCAGCCTCCTAGACCTTATGTATGCTTCCTTTTTCCTCTTAGCTGGTCTCACAATTTCACCTGTCATCCATGGTTCCCTAATCTTGCCATGTCTACCCCTCATTTTCGCAGGAACATGTCTCTCCTGCACGCTAATCAACCTCTCTTTAAAAGCCTCCCACATATCAAATGTGGATTTACCTTCAAACAGCTGCTCCCAATCTACATTCCCCAGCTCCTGCTGAATTTTGGTATAGTTGGCCTTCCCCCAATTTGGCACTCTTCCTTTGGGACCACTCTCGTCTTTGTCCATGAGTATTCTAAAACTTACGGAATTGTGATCACTATTCCCAAAGTAGTCCCCTACTGAAACTTCAACCACCTGGCCGGGCTCATTCCCCAACACCAGGTCCAGTATGGCCCCTTCCCGAGTTGGACTATTTACATACTGCTCTAGAAAACCCTCCTGGATGCTCCTTACAAATTCTGCTCCATCTGGACCTCTAACACTAAGTGAATCCCAGTCAATGTTGGGAAAATTAAAATCTCCTATCACCACCACCCTGTTGCTCCTACATCTTTCCATAATCTGTTTACATATTTGTACCTCTATCTCACGCTCGCTGTTGGGAGGCCTGTCGTACAGCCCCAACATTGTTACCGCACCCTTCCTATTTCTGAGTTCTGCCCATATTGCCTCACTGCTCGAGTCCTCCATAGTGCCCTCCTTCAGCACAGCTGTGATATCCTCTTTGACCAGTACTGCAACTCCTCCACCCCTTTTACCTCCCTCTCTATCCCGCCAGAAGCATCGATATCCTGGGATATTTAGTTGCCAATCATGCCCTTCCCTCAACCAAGTCTCAGTAATAGCAATAACATCATACTCCCAACTACTAATCCAGGCCCTAAGTTCATCTGCCTTACCTACTACACTTCTTGCATTAAAACAAATGCACCTCAGACCACCAGTCCCTTTGCGTTCATCATCTGCTCCCTGTCTACTCTTTCCCTTAGTCACGCTGACTTCATTATCTAGTTCCTTACAGGCTTTAGTTACTCCCTCCTCACTGTCCACTGACCTCCTCATTTGGTTCCCATCCCCCTGCCACATTAGTTTAAACCCTCCCCAACAGCGTTAGCAAAAGCACCCCCAAGGACATTGGTTCCAGTCCGGCTCAGGTGTAGACCAAGACCATCCAATTTGTAATAGTCCCACCTCCCCCAGAACCGGTCCCAATGTCCCAAAAATCTGAACCCCTCCCTCTTGCACCATCTCTCAAGCCACGCATTCATCCTGACTATTCTTTCATTTCTACTCTGACTATCACGTGGCACTGGTAGCAATCCTGAGATTACTACCTCTGAGGTCCTACTTTTTAACTTGGCTCCTAACTCCCTAAATTCTGCTTGTAGGACCTCATCCCGTTTTTCACCTATATCTTTGGTGCCTATGTGCACAACGACAACTGGCTGTTCACCCTCCCCTTTCAGAATGTTCTGCAGCCGATCTGAGACATCCCTGACCCGTGCACCTGGGAGGCAACATACCATTCGGGAGCCTTGTTTTCGACCACAGAACCGCCTATCTACTCCCCTTACAATCGAATCCCCGATAACTATAGCCCTTCCACTCTTTTTCCTGCCCTTCCGAACAGCAGAGCCAGCCACGGTGCCAAGAACCTGGCTACTGCTGCCTTCCCCTGGCGAGCCATCTCCCTCAACAGTATCCAAAACGGTATACCTGTTTTGGAGGGAGATGACCGCAGGGGACACCTGCGCTGCCTTCCTGCTCTTTCTCTGCCTTTTGGTCACCCATTCCCTTTCACCCTCAGCAATCTTTATCTGCGGCGTGACCAATTCGCTAAACGTGCTATCCACGACCTCCTCAGCATCGCGGATGCTCCAAAGTGAGTCCATCCGCAGCTCCAGAGCCGTCATGCGGTCTGACAAGAGCTGCAGCTGGACACACTTCCAGCACGTGAAGGAGTCAGGGACATCAGCCGTTGGCTATAAAGGAAAGGATTCCATGTGCCTTCATAACCACCTTATCGACCTGCCCTGCCATCTTCAGGGATCTGTGGATATTCATTCCAAGGTCCCTCACTACCTCTACACCTCTCAGTATTCTCCCATTAATCGTGTATTCCTTTGCCTTGTTTGACCTCCCCAAATGCATCACCTCACACTTCTCCAGGTTGAATTCCATTTGCAATTTGCAATTCCATTTGTTGGTCTGGCCCTGGCGACCCCACCTCACTTACCTTGAGTCCAGACTCCAGTGCTGGGCCTGGGTCCAAGACCTCTTGTAGTACCAGCAGCGGTCATTGCTCCTGGTGGCACTGCCGATACTACTGAACTACCGGCCCTCTGATTGGCCAGAAACTCTTGGAGACAGGATCTTTAAAGGGACAGGGATCCCGGCACTGGAGCCTTAAGTGCCTGAGCACCATTAAATCACGCCGGGGGTGGGAGGGTTGGGGGGTGGTGGGGTGCAGTTCTGAAAGGCCGAGGTGGGGTTCCCTTGCCTTTTCAGCCCAGCCTCACAAGTCCTGCCTGTGTGACAAAATCCAGCCCAGCAGTACCTCTACAGGGGTCAGGCAGGTGCACTTTTTAAAAATTCTTCTTGCGATGCAGGCAACTGTGACAAGGCTGCATTATATGCCCATCCCTCGTTGCCCTGAGAAGGTGATGATGGCCTTCGCCCTTGATCCGCTGTAGACTTTATTGTGATAGTGCCCCACAGTATTAACTGGGGAGTTTCAGGATCATTACCTGAGCATGATTTCAATGTTGTACATTTTGATGAAGCTGTGCTATGACGATGCTATGGACTACTGAGGGACTGCAACTGAGTCTGTGCTGAGCTGATGCATAATTATGAAGAGCAGGATGCGATATTTTATCATTATAATACACAACTCAGAAGGGATTTCAAGTTTCAGCAGCCCTCTTCTCCCTCAGTGGATTCAATATCAGTGATGTCCCCAGGGGACTAAAGATTTACAGCTTGTGAGGAACGTTTCCAAATGTCCACTCAGGAATAACAAAGGCCAACTCCTCCTGCAATTAATACAATTATATGCATTGAATTTCAGTAGCTGGAGCCTATTCAACATAAACATGCAGTATACTTTTGTTCTACTGTACATTTACTGTATGATGTAAGTGATGCATGTATTACTGATGTGCTGGCCCCATACTTGTTATAATAGTCTCTATGATTATTTTACTATTCATCCACATGTTTAGAACTGAATGAATGAGAAACTTTACTTTCCTGGATGTCGATATGAAGTATAATAAACTTTAGCATTACTTTGGCTCCTCATTTCACACTTTTTTTTCAAGTCAGCAACTTCTTCTAGCATTTCGTCCCAGTTGTGCCAGGCCTTTCAGACTAGAGCAATGCTACCCAATCTGAACCCGTCAGGACCCGACGACATGTGTCGGGTTCGGGTTTGGGTCGGGTCGCTCTTCCGGGTCTGGCATTCGGGCTTGGGTCGGGTCTGGCCAGGTCAGACACACTCTATCACCACCTCTGGTACATGGCTCCAATCTTAATGTGCTTTTTATACAACCTTTCAAGTCCAGTTACAGTTTTTGCGTATCTACACAAGCTTAAAAAGTGAAAAATGAAAGCTAGGTTTACTGCACATTCTGGTGGTCGGGTTGGGTCAGGCGCGGGAAATAATGAAAGGACTCAGGCCAGGTTGGGCTCAGGTCGGGTTTCATTTGTAGACCCGAGCTGGCCTTTATTTCAGATTGCATTCAGTTCTGTCGCTATCCACTGTGCATAACCCACCACATGTGCTTAACAGGTAGTTATAATGTCCCTCCAGCTCAGAGATACCATTCATTCAGAGCATTATTCAGCCAGCTAATACCTGCAGGGCAGCAGTCTGGCTCCAACCTTTTCTTTGTTGCTTGTCTCCATCGATTATCACTCAAAAATGCTCTATATACAATCCTTAAAGACTTTGAAATAGGCTGCTTCAGTAACTGACATGGCGAATAACAGCTCCATTTTGATAAACTCTCAAAATTGAGATTTATTGTAACAAATGTAATAGGGTATAGCAGTGTAGTGATTATGTTATGAATCTAGTAATCTAATGGTCAAGACCAACAATTCAGAAGAGCGTGAGTTCAAATCCCACCGCAGCAGTTCGAGAAATTGAATTCAGTTTTTTAAAAAATGTGGATGTAAAATCTGTTTTCAGTAAAAGTGACTATGAAGCTGCTGTTAAAACTAAACAGGTTCGGTAATGTTCTTTAAAGAAGGAAGCCTACCATTCTCATTTGGTCTGGCCTACATGTGACCTCAGTTCCACAACTAGAAAGCCTCTCAATTGTGCCAACAAAAAAAACAGGTCAACTATAGCAGATCAAAAAGAAGGCTCAGTACCACCTTCCCAGGGCAACTGGGGTGGGCAATAAATGCTGGCTCTGCCAGTGATGCCCATATCCTGAGAATGACCAAACAAGGTGGGCCTGTAATTCTCTGAAATTATTGAACTCAATGTTCAGTCTGGCAGGCTGTAGCATGCCTAATCGGTAAATGAGGTGCTGTTCTGTGAGCTTGCGTTGATTTTCACTGGAACACTGCAGCAATCCCAGTCTTTCACCACACCATTAACATACTGTTTGCCTTTGCTCCATGACCTTCTGGTCAGTTATTCTCTATGACCTTGTCCTATCGACAACTCTTTTGTTATCTCTTGCCCCACCCCAACTTTACTTGCTTAAAACCTATTACATTTCTAGCCTCTGCCAGTTCTGATGAAGGGTCACTGACCTGAAACGTTAACTCTGCTTCTCTCTCCACAGATGCTGCCAGACCTGCTGAGTATTTCCAGCACTTGAGGTTATGGGGTATCCTGATAGAGGTTATCAATTTTACAAACTACAATAAAGTAAGTTATGATAGATTGTTTTTATTGGTCAGCAAAACAGTTAGCAAGAGGTCACGCATTTAAGGAAATGACAAAAATAAAGTTGAGTTTATAAATTTTACACAGAAACTGCTTTGAATGTGAGATTCTCTGCCATAAATCATTACCATTAACAACCTCTAAATTCTTTTAAAAGCAAATTAGACAGGTGCAATCCATATGGGATAAGTACACCCACAGTGCTGTTAGGAAGGGAGTTCCAGGATTTTGACCCAGCGACAGTGAAGGAACGGCGATATAATTCTAAGTCAGGATGGTGTGTGGCTTAGAGGGGAACTTGCAGGTGGTGGTGTTCCCATGCATCTGCTGCCCTTGTTCTTCTAGGTGGTAGAGGGCACGGCTTTGGAAGGAGCCTTGGTGCAGTGCATCTTTTAGATGGTACACACTGCTGCCACTGTGCATCAGTGGTGGAGGGAGTGAATGTTTGTCGATGGGGTGCCAATCAAGTGGGCTGCTTTGTCCTGGATGGTGTCGAGCTTCTTGACTGTTGTTGGAGCTGCACCCATGCAGACAAGTGGAGAGTATTCCATCACTTGTGCCTTGTAGATGGTGGACAGGCTTTGGGGAGTCAGGAGGTGAGTTACTCACCACAGGATTTTAAAAAAAAATTCATTCATGGGATGTGGGCATCGCTGGCTAGGCCAGCATTTATTGCCCATCCCTCATTGCCCTTGTACTGAGTGGCTTGCTAGGCCATTTCAGAGGGCATGTAAGAGTCAACCACATTGCTGTGGGTCTGGAGTCACATGTAGGCCAGACCAGGTAAGGACAGTAGATTTCCTTCCCTAAAGGGCATTAGTCCTTTAGACATTAGTGAACCAGATGGGTTTTTACAACAATCGACTATGGTTTCATGGCCATCATTAGACTAGCTTTTAATTCCAGATTTATTAATTAAATTCAAATTCCACCTTCTGCTGTGGTGGGATTTGAACCCTTGTCCCCAGAGAAATAGCCTGGGTCTCTGGGTTACTAGTCCAGTGATAATACCACTATGCCACCACCTCTGACCTGCTCTTGTAGCCACAGTATTTATATAGCTACTCCAGTTCAGTTTCTAGTCAATGGTATCCCCCGGGATGTTGATAGTGGGGGATTCAGTGATTATAATGCCATTGAATGTCAAGGGGAGATGGTTAGATTCTCTCTTGCTGGAGATGGTCATTGCCGGACACTTGTGTGGTGAGAATGTTACTTGCCACTTGTCAGCCCAAGAATGGATATTGTCCAGGTCTTGCTGCATTTCTACACGGACTGCTTCAGTATCTGAGGAGTCGCGAATGGTGCTGAACATTGTGCAATCATCAGCGAACATCCCCACTTCTGACCTTATGATTGAAGGAAGGTCACTGATGAAGCAGCTGAAGATGGTTGGGCCTAGGACAGTACTCTGAGGAACTCCTGCAGTGATGTCCTGAGACTGAAATGATTGACCTCCAACAACCACAACCATCTTCCCTAGCCTGATAAGCCAAATGTTTCTGTGTTGTAATGATCTTTGGAGCTAATTTTGATTCTTCCACTACCTGATTTTTCAGCAGAAATGAAGCAGCATCAAGGTCAAAATCACTCCATTGCCAATGATGTGCAGCCTGCTCCCATTTTGATCTGGGCCATGATATAGGCAGCCATGGCTCTGGTAGAAGCCTCATTACTATATCCATCAGATCCCATCACCATATTACCATTCTAACAGGTGGCATGTGTGCTGCCTCACCTTATGTTGAGCGGTCTAACCAGCGGTCCTTAAATGGATAGCTGGAGGCCAATCTGAAAACATTAAAGGAAAATTAGTTTCATGATTTTTGTCCTGCCCAATGCTATCCTCTACTGCCGTGCACCCACCCCCACCATTTCCCCCCACCCCTTAATCATAAAATTCTGGGTCGGCTCCATGGAGGAGCTCTGCAATCCTCCTCTCTTGATTAATGAGCTGCATCTCAGCATCTCATCCACGTGGGCAATTCCCCGTTAATATTGAAATAAAGTCCTATGGCAAAATTGATCAGGCCTGTCACTGATGCTATCAGATGGATGACCTGATCCCTCTGCCCACTGCCCACTCTAGGTACGCTACACATGAAAATCAAGCATGACAAAAAGGTGCCCGTTGTGCCTTAGTTGGTAGCACTCTTGCCGCTGGGTCAGAAGGGGGTAGGTTCAAGTCACACGCCAATGACTTGAGCACGGAAATCTAGATCTAGGATGGTCCTGATTTGCTCACAGTTGGAGGTGTTATTTTGGATGAGATGTTAAACCAAGGCCCTATCTACTATGTAAGATGGATGTAAAAGATCCCATGACATTATTTTGATGACAAGCATGGGAGTTATCCCTGATGACCTAGCCAATATTTATCCTCTCAATCTGTATCACAAAAACAGATTATCTGGTCATTTTCACATTGCTGTTGTTCTAGTCATATTCTCAAAGAACCATAGACATGTCACACTATTAGAGAGAGACAGTTGGCAATATATAGCTTCAGGGGCACCACTCCACAAGCAAGGGGCAAGGCGAGGAGGCAGGCCTCCATGTACTACCACAGCCTGTATGGGGATTGAACCCACTACGCTAGCATTCTGCACCCTGTGGTAGCAGTCTAGGCAGCTGAGCTAACCAACCCCACTTGGCTATTGCATCCATTGGCATTTCCTACATTATAACAGTGTCTACATTTCCAAAGTCCTTCATTGGCTGTAGGATGTCATGAAAGGTGCTATATAAATGCAAGTCTATTTTTCCACCTATGACTGTGTGTTACAAAGCACTGAGGGAAAAATAACAAACAGATTCTAGGGTTTTCTGAGAGAAGTTCAGGGTCTTCAGTTGTAATGTGGTCTTGGGTAGGGCTGAAGAAGATATTGTGGTGGTGAAATTGAGATTGGTTTCAGCAGCCTAACAGAGTGTTGCTGACATGGCTTTAAATTCGCGAAACCAAACTAGCTTGGAATTGAAAGAACCAACTGAGCTCAAGCTGCTCTGTCTGGAACAACTCTCGCTTTCAGAACAACCAGCTGCCACAGTGTTATGGAGGAATGAATGATCATTTTATACAATACTTTCATCCTTTGAAAAGATTGTTTACACCAACTGAAATGTTTAGATGAGCCCAGATGTGCCACCACATGTATCACTCCACTCCTAAACAGCAAGTGTGTCTGAAAATCATGATGGCTTTAAAAAATCTTCAGAAACATTTAACCCTTTGAGAACAGATAACGACCTACCTTTTCCAAGCCTGAAGAATTGGGGGACACCTCTAGCGGGGTGGGTCATCCTCCCATCACAGAGATGCACCATGACCCCAGCCATTCTTCCAGCTTTGAGGTTACTTAAAATTTCAGGGCGAGCTCTTTTACCTCTGTTTAAGGGAAACTATTTAGGTTTCCTTTTTAGGCCTGTGGATTCTATTGTTCTGTAGCGATTTCATAGGCTCTGCTGGCAATAATAAATTCTCAGGCCCATTCTATCAACAAAGCGATGCTGGGCACCAGGACTGACAGGCATCCCTGGTGTCCAGGTTGCAAGGAAACAAAGAAAGAAAAACATATTTCCATTTATACAGCACCTTTCATGAAAAAGTGTTGCAGGAATAAAATTAGGTTGGAAGGTGAAAAGGCAGATTCTGTCCCCCACTCCACCTCAGTAGCATGCCCACTCTTTGTTTATGACTACTGTCAACACAAGCACTCTAGTTTCCCCTTTCCTCTCCACTCTGCTGCCCCCCGAAAGTCCTGGAATTGTAAAATGTTCTTTTTCCTCTGTTTTGCTCCTGATATGAGAGCATTTCCCAGGTGCAATGTAGAGGAAAATCATCCCCTTAATCTGCATTGTAGTGCTTGTTGCACATAACGCCACAGAACTAGGTGTGCATATGGGATTAAACAAAGGAAAGTCAACCCCTTTCCTGCTGTACAACGTCTTTGCCCTTTTGGCTTTGTCTTGACTGGGCTGACACATAGTTTCATAGCACATAAGCATTTAGCTAATTCAGTGAATGGCTCACGGGTGTGCAGCATCCAACTTCCCACCCATGCGATGGTTTGCCACTGCATTTGAGACCACAAAGTAATCAGCATGTTTGTCTGTTTCAGTGCCTTGTGCTCCAGACCTACTAACCACAATTTCAAATCATCTGGTACTACTTCCAGAAACCATCCTTTTAACATAACTCACATAGTCCCTTATAATCAATCAGAATTCTCCATCTAACCATAATTTCCAATATTTTCCAGCTCTATTTTTAATTCTCTTTAAGCTTTATAAGTTTTGTAACTGCTTAAATGTTTGTCTGTATGCTTCAAACATTAACTGGATACTCAGAATGCTTGAATAGCCATTTATGTGTGAATGATATTCAAGGATCCTGATAAGCTGCCATCACTATTATTTTTTGGGTTTTTCATGCTAAGAAGAAAGAAAGAGATTGCATTTATATAGCAACTTTCTTGACCTCAGGATGTTCCAAAGCCAATGAAATACTTTTGAAGTGTTGTAATGTTGGATTGTAATGCTAGGCATGCTGATTAGAATCAATAACAACTCCAGTAAGCAGAACTGATCTTCTCTAAAAACCAGAATGAGTCTTTAACTGCTTAGTATCTAGGTGCATGTAGCAAGCCCTGGGATTGAACAGATAACTCTTGCCATTACATTCCTGACTATTGGAATATATCAACTGCTGTCATCATCCTCAGCAAGCAAAGTGAATACAAACTGCATTAGAACAGGTCCAAGGCTAGATACAACATCAAACAGGTAAGTAAATAATGTGTCTACAGTAGTTGCAACCTTTATATTCCCATCAACATGTTAAAATAATAAAGAAGCTTCTCCTTCACTTCCTTTCAATGAAAAGTTGATACTCGAGGTAGTACACTTCAGACCAGACAAAATTATACCATGAAGTCCCTCTCTAGCTCAGTGTCCATTTTTAGCTTCAGACTGACTGACACCCTAAGTTGTGCATAGGCCATAATTGGAAGCCCCTGTCCACAGAGTTTCCCAGCAAAGGAACTGCAAAGAATCTTTGGCCCTGGCCTCTCTGACAGTCATAACCCACTTCTACATCCCAGTCTCAGCTGCCAATCAAAGCCTCTATCCGCAGGCATCAGTCACATAGGATGTTTGAAATTAAATATATGCCTTGATTCATTTATTTTTTTCCAAATATTTCCTAGACATGTTTCCATAATGTGATCAAATCAAACCTTTCATAACAAGGACTTCCTTAACTAAACATGATACTGCTTTCCCTGAGATGCAACTGCTATCTAGGCTGTAACATAAATTTTAATCAGCTTGAACATCTCTCATAATACCTAACTACAACCATATACATATTGCAGCCAGCAATAAAGACAAAAATATTTCATTTTTGCCACACAGAATGCCTTGGGACTACTGTCCATACGTTTTCTCCATTTTTATATTTTTCTTTCTCATATTAAAGGGAGAGAAAAAGGGAGAAAATGTGACAGCAGTCATTTAAGGAAAATAAACCACTAATTTTTTTATTCGATCGTGGGATGTTGACGCCGCTGGCTACGCCGGCATCTATTGCCCATCCCATTGCCCTTGAGAAGTTGGTGGTGAACTTCTTGAACCGCTGTAGTCCTTGGGGTGTAGGTACACCAACAGTGCTATTAGGAAGGGAGTTGCAGGATTTTGACCCAGTGACAGTGAAGGAATGGCGATATAGTTCCAAGTCAGGATGGCGTGTGGCTTGGAGGGGAAGTTGTAGGTGGTGGTGTTCCCATGCATCTGCTGCCCTTGTTCTTCTAGGTGGAAGTGTTGTCGAAGGAGCATTGGTGAGTTGT
This sequence comes from Heterodontus francisci, assembly GCF_036365525.1. Taxonomy (NCBI): domain Eukaryota; kingdom Metazoa; phylum Chordata; class Chondrichthyes; order Heterodontiformes; family Heterodontidae; genus Heterodontus; species Heterodontus francisci. The sequence goes on from NC_090371.1 coordinate 50,176,968, forward strand.
TGCAGTGCACTCTGAAGATGGTACACATTGCTGCCACTGTACGTCGATGGTGAAGGGAGCGATTGTTGAAGGTGTTGGATGGGGTGCCAATTAAGTGGGCTGCTTTGTCTGGATGGTGTCGAGCTTCTTGAGTGTTGTTGGAGCTGCACCCATCCAGGCAAGTGGAGAGCATTCCATCACAATTCTGACTTGTGCCTTGTAGATGGTGGACAGGAATTGGGGAGTCAGAAGGTGAGTTACCTGCCACAAAATTCCTAGCCTCTGACCTGCCCTTGTAGCCACAGTATTTATGTAGCTAGTCCAGTTCAGTTTCTGGTCAATGGTAACCTCCAGGATGTCGATAGTGGGGGATTCAGTGATGGTAATGACATTGAACATCAAGGGGAGATGGTTTGATTCTCACTTGTTAGAGATGGTCATTGCTAGGCACTTGTGTGGCATGAATGTTTCTTGCCACTTAGCAGCCAAAGCCTAAATGTTGTCCAGGACCTGCTGCATCTTGAAATGGGCTGCATCAGTATCTGAGGATTCGCAAATGGTGCTGAACATTGTGCAATCATCAGCGAACATCCCACTTCTGACCTTATGATGGAGGGAAGGTCATTGATGAAGCAGCTGAAGATGGTTCGGCCTAGGACACTACCCTGAGGAACTCCTGCAGTGATGTCCTGGGGCTGAGATGACTGACCTCCAACAACCGCAGCCATCTTCCTTTATTCTAGATATGACTCCAACCAGTGGAGAATTTCCCCCCTGATTTCCATTGACTCCATTGCTACAGTTGCCAATATATTCCAACCATACACAAATCATGTAAGGTATGTGGTTCCTGCCCTCAGCAGATAATTTGCCATAAATCTTCTGTCCTTGGCACGTGCCATAAACATGAATCACCAATTAAATCACTATCACTGGGCGGCCTTTCACATCCCCAGCGCTTCCGCCTGCCACGGGTAAAATACCCATGGAAGCAGGTGAGGACACTTAAGTGGCTGTTAAGTGACCACTTAAAGGCCTTGATTGGCCTTGGGCAGGCGGTCCGTTTCCCTCCCCTACCCCGTGCCCCACCACCATAAAGTTGGCCGGAAGCTGGAGCGGGGCAAGAAGGCATCCTGGAGCCTCCCGCTCAATTTTACGCCATCCCCATCCGCTCCCATGCCACCATCCGACTGCTGGTGTGGTATAAAATTTAGCCTAAGTGCTTGTTGCCAAGATATGGATGAGAGAGGCTCCCAATAGCGTAATTAGTACAGCTCAACTGAAATTTCAGAAACACTGCTAACCTTTCAGGAGTGAGCCTTTGGTTAAGTTTTTTGCCACTTCTGCATCTTTGATTTTCTTTGCTCCACCTTTGACAGCCACGCCTTCAACTGCCTCGGCCCTAAGTTCTGGAATTTCCTCCTGAAGCCTCTCAACTTCTCCCATCTCCTTTAAGCTGGTCCTTCAAACCTACCTCTTTGTCGAAGCTTTTGGTCACCTGTCCTAATATCTCCTTATGTGGCTCAGTGTCAAATTTTGTTTGATTACACTGCTGTGAACACCTTGGGAAGTTTTGTGACTTTAAAGGCATGATATTAATGTTGTTGAGTGGCATCAGGCCCACCTTCGAATCAGAAGTGGAAGGGTTTGCGTATCACTCAGGACAGACCTGGAAAATGGAGACTAGGGTCTGAATTTTATACTCATGTGGCCGAAATCAGCAGCGGGCGAAAACAATGGTGGCCCACAGAGTGTCGCTGCAATATTACTTGCGGCGGCTCATTTAAATAGCCAGGCCGGACCTGTGCACGGACGCTGACACCATTTTTAAAGGGTTTCGAGCCCTGCCGTTCGATTTAAATTTTTGAAGATACATTGATTTTTTAAAAAATTAAATAAATTTATCTTGCCCCTCTTCCAACCCCTCCCAAAATCCATTTGCCTCTCCCCCTGCCAAAGCACTTACCTTGTCCACCTGACTAGCCCCCCAGTTAGCATAAACTTTACTCTATAATCATTCCCACCATCCCCAACCCAATGATATGACTTTGAACCCACTTCCCATCCACTCCCGCAGAGAAGCTTACCTCCTGTTGAGGGAGATGGCTCACCAGGGGAAGGCAGCAGTAGCCAGGTCCATGGCACCGTGGCTGGCTCTGCTGTTCAGAAGGGCGGGAAAAAGAGTGGAAGGGCTATAGTCGTAGGGGATTCGATTGTAGGGGGAGTAGATAGGCGGTTCTGTGGTCGAAAACGAGGCTCCCGAATGGTATGTTGCCTCCCAGGTGTACGGGTCAGGGATGTCTCAGATCGGCTGCAGAACATTCTAAAGGGGGAGGGTGAACAGCCAGTTGTCATTGTGCACATAGGCACCAATGATATAGGTAAAAAACGGGATGAGGTCCTACAAGCAGAGTTTAGGGAGTTAGGAGCCAAGTTAAAAAGTAGGACCTCAGAGGTAGTAATCTCAGGATTGCTACCAGTGCCACGTGATAGTCAGAGTAGAAATGAAAGAATAGTCAGGATGAATGCGTGGCTTGAGAGATGGTGCAGGAGGGAGGGGTTCAGATTTTTGGGACATTGGGACCTGTTCTGGGGGAGGTGGGACTATTACAAATTGGACGGTCGACACCTGGGCCGGACTGGAACCAATGTCCTTGGGGGTGCTTTTGCTAACGCTGTTGGGGAGGGTTTAAACTTATGTGGCAGGGGGATGGGAACCAATTGAGGTCAGTTGACAGTAAGGAGGTAGTAACAAAAGCCTGTAAGGAACTAGATAATGAAGTCAGCGTGACTAAGGGGAAGAGCAGGCAGGGAGCAGATGATGAATATAAAGGGACTGGTGGTCTGAGGTGCATTTGTTTTAATGCAAGAAGTGTAGTAGGTAAGGCAGATGAACTTAGGGCTTGGATTAGTACCTGGGAGTATGATGTTATTGCTATTAATGAGACTTGGTTGAGGGAAGGGCATGATTGGCAACCAAATATCCTAGGATATCGATGCTTCAGGCGGGTTAGAGAGGGAGGTAAAAGGGGTGGAGGAGTTGCATTACTGGTCAAAGAGGATATCACAGCTGTGCTGAAGGAGGGCACTATGGAGGACTCGAGCAGTGAGGCAATATGGACAGAACTCAGAAATAGGAAGGGTGTGGTAACAATGTTGGGGCTGTACTACAGGCCTCCCAACAGCGAGCGTGAGATAGAGGTACAAATATGTAAACAGATTATGGAAAGATGTAGGAGCAACAGGGTGGTGGTGATAGGAGATTTTAATTTTCCCAACATTGACTGGGATTCACTTAGTGTTAGAGGTCTAGATGGAGCAGAATTTGTAAGGAGCATCCAGGAGGGTTTTCTAGAGCAGTATGTAAATAGTCCAACTCGGGAAGGGGCCATACTGGACCTGGTGTTGGGGAATGAGCCCGGCCAGGTGTTTGAAGTTTCAGTAGGGGACTACTTTGGGAATAGTGATCACAATTCCGTAAGCTTTAAAATACTCATGGACAAAGACGAGAGTGGTCCTAAAGGAAGAGTGCTAAATTGGGGGAAGGCCAACTATACCAAAATTCGGCAGGAGCTGGGGAATGTAGATTGGGAGCAGCTGTTTGAAGGTAAATCCACATTTGATATGTGGGAGGCTTTTAAAGAGAGGTTGATTAGCGTGCAGGAGAGACATTTTCCTGTGAAAATGAGGGATAGAAATGGCAAGATTAGGGAACCATGGATGACAGGTGAAATTGTGAGACCAGCTAAGAGGAAAAAGGAAGCACACATAAGGTCTAGGCGGCTGATGAAAGACGAAGCTTTGAAAGAATATCGGGAATGTAGGACCAATCTGAAACGAGGAATTAAGAGGGCTAAAAGGGGTCATGAAATATCTTTAGCAAACAGGGTTAAAGAAAATCCCAAAGCCTTTTATTCATATATATGGAGAAAGAGGGTAACTAGAGAAAGGATTGGCCCACTAAAGGACAAAGGAGGAATGTTATGCTTGGACTCAGAGAAAATGGGTGAGATTCTAAACGAGTACTTTGCATCGGTATTCACCGAGGAGAGGGACATGACGGATGTTGAGGTTAGGAACAGATGTTTGATTACACTAGGTCAAGTCGGCATAAGGAGGGAGGAAGTGTTGGGTATTCTAAAGGGCATTAAGGTGGACAAGTCCCCAGGTCCGGATGGGATCTATCCCAGGTTACTGAGGGAAGCGAGAGAGGAAATAGCTGGGGCCTTAACAGATATCTTTGCAGCATCCATAAACACGGGTGAGGTCCCGGAGGACTGGAGAATTGCTAATGTTGTCCCCTTGTTTAAGAAGGGTAGCAGGGATAATCCAGGTAGTTATAGACCGGTGAGCCTGACGTCAGTGGTAGGGAAGCTGCTGGAGAAGATACTGAGGGATAGGATCTATTCCCATTTGGAAGAAAATGGGCTTATCAGTGATAGGCAACATGGTTTTGTGCAGGGAAGGTCATGTCTTACCAACTTAATAGAATTCTTTGAGAAAGTGACAAAGTTGATTGATGAGGGAAGGGCTGTCGATGTCATATACATGGACTTCAGTAAGGCGTTTGATAAGGTTCCCCATGGAGGCTGATGGAGAAAGTGAAGGCGCATGGGGTCCAAGGTGTACTAGCTAGATGGATAAAGAACTGGCTGGGCAACAGGAGACAGAGAGTAGCAGTGGAAGGGAGTTTCTCAAAATGGAGACGTGTGACCAGTGGTGTTCCACAGGGATCCGTGCTGGGACCACTGTTGTTTGTGATATACATTAATGATTTGGAGGAAAGTATAGGTGGACTGATTAGCAAGTTTGCAGACGACACTAAGATTGGTGGAGTAGCAGATAGTGAAGGGGACTGTCAGAGAATACAGCAGAATATAGATAGATTGGAGAGTTGGGCAGAGAAATGGCAGATGGAGTTCAATCAGGGCAAATGTGAGGTGATGCATTTTGGAAGATCCAATTCAAGAGTGAACTATACAGTAAATGGAAAAGTCCTGGGGAAAATTGATGTCCAGAGAGATTTGGGTGTTCAGGTCCACTGTTCCCTGAAGGTGGCAACGCAGGTAAATAGAGTGGTCAAGAAGGCATACGGCATGCTTTCCTTCATCGGACGGGGTATTGAGTACAAGAGTTGGCAGGTCATGTTACAGTTGTATAGGACTTTGGTTCGGCCACATTTGGAATACTGCGTGCAGTTCTGGTCGCCACATTACCAAAAGGATGTGGATGCTTTGGAGAGGGTGCAGAGGAGGTTCACCAGGATGTTGCCTGGTATGGAGGGCGCTAGCTATGAAGTGAGGTTGAGTAGATTAGGATTATTTTCATTAGAAGGACGGAGGTTGAGGGGGGACCTGATTGAGGTGTACAAAATCATGAGAGATATAGACAGGGTGGATAGCAAGAGGCTTTTTCCCAGAGTGGGGGATTCAATTACTAGAGGACACGAGTTCAAAGTGAAAGGGGAAAGGTTTAGGGGGGATATGCGTGGAAAGTTCTTTACGCAGAGGGTGGTGGGTGCCTGGAACGCGTTGCCAGCGGAGGTGGTAGATGCGGGCACGATGGCGTCTTTTAAGATGTATCTAGACAGATACATGAATGGGCAGGAAGCAAAGAGATACAGACCCTTAGAAAATAGGCAACATGTTTAGATAGAGGATCTGGATCGGCGCAGGCTTGGAGGGCCGAAGGGCCTGTTCCTGTGCTGTAATTATCTTTGTTCTTTGTTCTTTGTTCCTCTCCCCTCCCCACCAGTGTTCCACCTCGGTTCCCCGAATGGGGGTCCGAAGGCACGGGAGTGCCAACCAGGGACATGAAGATTGCACCAGGACAGATGGCAGGAATGTAAATATAATAATTCATTAACTATATATTTATTTTAATATGTTAATGGAGGTCCCTTCGCCAAGCGGCGGTGAGGCTGCCATGAGGCCTCACCATCACCGGCAATATTGGGCCAGTCCCTCCCAGCGTCTGGGTGCGTGGTGGCCCTCTCCCAGGCATTTTCCGGCCCACCCCCCGCCACGACCCCTGTTGCGGGGAGTCTGTAAAATTCAGCCCCAATATAGTCTCTAACTATTGGGTTGACATCCAGCTGGGTACTCACCTTTGAGTAAGTAGGGTTGGTTTTGGGCTGCACTTCAAACAGCCGCTCCGCACCAGAGCTGCGCCACTGCAATTTTGCAGTGGGCGGCCACTTAACATATTGACGGCGGCAACTCGACCCACCCCCCCCCCCATCTCATTGTGGAGGCGGAATTGGCAATGCTGTTCATGGCATCACCTGATGTCAGAGCAGGTGCTGGCGCCACTTTTAAAAGGCTACCAGCCCTGTAAATAGTTCAAAATAATGCAGAGTTGATCCCTTCCCACTTTTTTATACACGAAATAATGCAGAATTGTCCCTTCTCCCCCTTATCCTTACACACAATGCAGAGTTGACCCCTTCCTCTCCTCATCTATACTCAGAATGCGGTGGAAACACTTTCCCCTCCTCGGTGGCGCCAGCTTCTACTGGACGGGAAAACGAAGGCGTGTGAGTGCCGCACATCGCTCTGAAGATAGGGAATGGATGGGAATATCGCGACAATTGACATGATAATGTATGCAGAAAGGTATTTGAAATATTTAAACTAAGGTCCTATCGCAGAGCGGCGGAGGGGCTGGCATGGAGCTTCCCCACCACCGGGAAGATCGGGTCCAGCAATCCTGGCGTCAGGTTGCATGACGGCTGCTGCCGCTCCGATTCTCCAAATCCCCCCACCCCCCCCCCCCCCCCCCATCCACCCATCCACCTCAAAACCCAACGTCGGACTGAGAATGAAATCCAGCCTGTTATCTCTATTTCTCTCTCCATAGATACTTCCAGTACTGCTGAGTATTTCCAGCATTTTCTGTTTTCATTTCAGATAGCCAGCATCCGCAGTACTTTGCTCTTGTACTAGAATAATTAAGTCCGGAGGTGGCTAGGTATGGATGAAGCTTTCAGCAGCAGATGGTCTGAGGCAGGGATGGAGACAGGCGATGTTACAGAGGCAGCCTTTGGGACAGATGGGCAAGATGAATGGCTTTGTTTTTCGCAATGTTTAACTGGAGGAAATTGTGCTTCATTCAGGACTGAAGGTTGGGGAAATTGGCTGACAACACACAGGTGACAGTGAGTTGAAGAGAGGTCGTGATAAGTTAGAACTGGGTGTTGTTAGCATCCAAGTGGAACCTGATACCATGTCTTCGGATGATGTCACCGACGGACAGCATGTAAATGAGAAAGAGGATGGGATTAAAGATAAATCAAAGATAGATCCTTGAGAGTCGACAAAGGTAATGCTGTGGAGGTAGGAAGGGACAGCATTGCTGGGTGAACCAAGTGAGGAAATTCCCATTAGCTAGACAATGGAAGAGAGGCCGAGGTCAACTGTGTCAAAGGCTGAAGACAGATCAAGAAGGGGTGAGACATGTACCACTTTCTTCCCCTATCCCACACAGTAAAGATAAAAAGAAAATCAGCAAATTCTGGAAAACCAAAATGTTTTGTGAGTAGGGTGGCCACGAGCGGAGGCCAGAATACCCCACAAAGACCCAGCCTCCGAGCCCGGCAACCCCCACGCAAGCACACATGCAAAAATAGCTACGGGCTTAAGGCCTGCCGATATAATTAATTAAAATGAGCACAGAGCACTGCAATTGCATTTTTTTGCACACTGAATCACTTTATTGATTAGGTTTAAGTAATAATTACCAATAATAACTGTACTAATAACTAATATGTTTAGTATAATAATTAACATTTCTAAGAATGACTAATAACAATATCAACAATTTAAGGCCAATGTACCCACTCTGGGCATTTTGAATTGGTGAACAGTGGTGGGTGTGGTGACGAAGACAATGTAGGATCTTTTCTGGTGGGCACGCGCTGACCGGGAAAGGATTTTCAATGTCTGACATTGATATTAGTCAATGAGGCTGGTAAGACAACATTGTGTAATGTTGAGGACAGCGTCATAAGGATACAGGACAAGTTCTGTATCTTCACAGGCACTCACCGACCTGGAAATTGGTGAATGTGTAGGGCAAGTCATTGTAATTTGATATCTTTATGACTTGCAAATGTGAACATTTAAGAGTCCGGGAAAAAGCTGTGTAAATGTTTCCTTAATTAAGACAGCAATAAATTCAGACTGCTCAATACTAAGCTTTCTGCAGAATACTGCTGCCATTTGGAACCGTCCAGCCTCTAATTGGTTGATTTTAATATCATTCATTTACAATCGTTAAATAGTTTCCACATTGATTGGTGAGTGCCCGCAAATGAACGGACCTTCCTCTCAAGCTGGGCAGTGGTGTTGCTTGTCCTTGGGATGGCGGGACTGTCCTATGAAGAGAGATTGGGGAAACTGGGCCTGTATTCTCTAGAGTTTTGAGGAATGAGAGGTGATCTCATTGAAACCTACAAAATACTTAAAGGGATAGACAGAGTAGATGCAGCTAAGATGTTTCCCCTGGTTGGGGAGTCTAGATCCAGGGGGCACAATTTCAAAATAAGGGGGAAGCCACTTAGGACCGAGGTGAGGAGAAATTTCTTTACTCAGAAGGTTGTCACTCTTTGGAATTCTCTACCCCAGAGGGTTGTGGAAACTCAGTCATTGAGTATGTTTAAAGCAGAGATTGACAGATTTCTAAATACCAATGATATAAAGGGATGTGGGGATAGCGTGGGAAAAAGGCATTGAAGTGGATGATCAGCCATGATCGTATTGAATGGCGGAGCAGGCTTGATGGGCTGAATGGCCTGCTCCTATGTTGCGAACTTCAAAATAAGGGTGTTTGGTACTGGAATGGGGCCAGATATGCTGAAATCAGACATATAAACATCATGGCTACAAGAGCAGGTCAGAGGCTAGGAATCCTGTGGCGAGTAACTCACCTCCTGACTCCCCAAAGCCTGTCCACCATCCACAAGGCACAAGTCAGCAGTGTGATGGAATACTCTCCACTTGCCTGGATGGGTGCAGCTCCAACAACACTCAAGAAGCTCGACACCATCCAGGACAAAGCAGCCCCCTCGATTGGCATCCCATCTACAAACATTCACTCCCTCCACCACCAAAGCACAGTGGCAGCAGTGTGTACCATCTACAAGATGCACTGCAGCAACTCACCAAGACTCCTTCGACAGCACCTTCCAAACCCGTGACCTCTACCAGCTAGAAGGACAAGGGCAGCAAATGCATGGGAACACCACCATCTGCAAGTTCCCCACTAAGTCACACACCATCCTGACTTGAAACTATATCACCACTCCTTCTCTGTCTCTGGGTCAAAATCCCGGAACTCCCTCCCTAACAGCACTGTGGGTGTACCTACAGCCCAAGGACTGCAGCGGTTCAAGAAGGCAGCTCACCATCACCTTCTCGAGGGCAATTAGGGATGGGCAATAAACGCTGGCCTGGCCAGCGATGCTCACATCCCACGAACGAATAAAAAAAGGACTGTCCAATACAAAACCAGACGAATGGCCACCCTACTGGTGAGCGTGTAGGTCAAGTCATTGTAATTTGATATCTTTATGACTTAGAAATGTGAACATTTAAGAGTCTGGAAAAAGCTGTGTAAATATTTGCTTAATTAAGCCAGCAATAAATTCAGACTGTTCAATACTAATCCTTCTGCAGAATACTGCTGCCAAAGTGAGTTTCAATGACCTCAGTGACTTCCCTGGAATATAATTTTTTTAAAGTCTTGAAGCTATGCGCCTCTGATCCATCTGTCTGTGTATCACAGTGTCTGTAAATGCATGGAATAACCTGCATATTAAATAAATAAATTGACTCGAAAACATACCTCCTTTTAAGCTACTGAAAAACAAATCCTGGCATTTGTTTTGGCATTTCAGTTAACTCTAATATAAACCAGAAAAGCTTGGCTTCTTTGCAAAACGCTCTTGGAAAAACATTGGGAGCAGCGGTGACTGTGGCTGCTACATTGTCCTGCTGTCAGCTACTGAATGAACCATCATGTGGCTATGTTTTTGGTCTGGCGGCACATAAAATAGACAGGTGTTTTTCGAAGGTATATGTGTAAGGTGGTGAGAGTATGGTCTGCAGTGGAAATTTGCTGCTGTGTTTCCTACATTACCACACTGACTACACTTCAAAAAAAACACTCTGCAGTCTTACAGATTTTCACATTATAAGACCCAGTGTTCTGCTGCTGCCCAAGAGGAATTTCTACCCTTCTTTGTTTTAAAATAGACACATAGCTTACAAGAGCAAGCTATGTTAAACCTTTACAAATTAGTAGTTAAGCCTCAGCTGAAATAGTGGGCAGAGTTTAACTGCCAAGGGTGGGTGAGGGCGAGGGTTTCAATTTCCAAAATGTGCTGGGGCGGTGGGGGGGGGGGGGGGGGCGGGGTTCGTGGGGAGTGGGGTGGGGGGGGGGGGGATTCGTGGGGAGTGGGGGAGGTGTTGGAAACCTGAGTTGTTCCCACCCATTTCTAGATTTCACCAGGGCACATTCCAAAACGAGCGGGAAATCCCCATGAAGCTCTAGCGTCAGCCATTTAAATATTTAAATAATCAATAAATTGAGTCTTTAACCCTGAATTCTGTTTAACAGCCACAAACAGGTTTCCTGAGTGGTGTGGAACTCACCAGGTTCAACAAGGTGAGAGCACAGTGGGAAATCATTGATCAATGAAACTGACATGCTTGAAATCCTTTAAAGAATGAAATTGCATAGCTGCTGGCCTGCCTATGGGAAAGGCTTGTACTCACAGCACTCGTTCTGATAGTATGCTTTCACAGGTGATTTCCAACTTTTTGGAAGTCATTTCACCTACCTTGAACATTCACTCATCTGATCTTCCCTTCTGTCAGTTTTCATTGCAGCATGGGAGCAGCTTATGCAGCTCTGCCGTGGACTTCTGGTGAGAAACAAAAGGAGCAGCACCAGCTAAGACTAACAGGACCAGAAGCAGCAGGAACAACACCAGCAGCAGTCTTGTCCTCAGCCACATGCCTATCCAGAGGAGAGGAGATTCCCAACAGAGGATCCCCAGGCTGACGATCAGCTCTCTCGACATGCATAAACACAAGTGACTCCGGAGACATCTGCAGTAGCCTGGAACAAGACCTCCTTCACAGTGGACCAGGAGGACGTACATTTCCAGTGATGGTCAAGGGAGCTATTACCGGAGGGCCCCCTGCCACCACCCGGGTTCTCTGCAAGGAGAGAAAGAGAGTTGTGAATGTGAGAGATAGAATGTGTGAAGAGGAGGGAAGGACAGTATTTGTGGATGGTGACTGTGAAGCATGGGTATGAGATGGCAATAAGATAAGGGTGAGTGTCAGTATTGCCTGTTCTGATGGGGATGTGAGGAGGTGCCTGGAGAGATAGGATTAAGTGGAGCTCCAAGGCATCTTATTCTGAGGAGTGCTGTGCAGGAGAATGCTGGGCAACTCAGAGTGTAGGACTTGGCACCTGAAAGTGGGATTTCACTCACCTTTTCCACTCTCCTGAGGTCCTGGATCCTCTTGGTGCAATGTCTCCCAGTTCGAGGGACCACACTCCTGCTGCTAACTTCCTCAGCCACTTCCAGCAACACCTGAAATAAAAACAAAAAATGCTGGAAATACTCAGCAGGTCTGGCAGCATCTGTGGAGAGAGAATCAGAGTTAACGTTTCAGGTCTGTGACCTTTCATCAGAACTTCTGATGAAAGGTCACTGATCTGAAACGTTAACTCTGATTCTCTCTCCACAGATGCTGCCAGACCTGCTGAGTGTTTCCAACATTTTTTGTTTTTACTTCAGATTTCTAGCATCTGCAGTATTTTGCCTTTATCCATCAACACCTGCTTGGTTGGAGAGACTGGGCTGTTCCTCCCATCTGTGGGAAGCAACACTTCACTTCAGTCCCTCAGATCCCACAGCAGGACCTCCAGGGAAGTGTCAGAGACCCGGAGGACAGCCTTGCCAGGTCTCCTTTCCATTCCTGTGGTTGCTGAAGCCTCAGGAAACAATCTAGAAATCAACCACTCTGATACTTGTTAGGGTCCCTTTAACAAGAAATCCTTCTTTTGATGAATGTGGATCTTCATCATGCCCACAGTCCGCGATTGGTTGGGAAACCAGAAGCAGGATGCTAATGCCATAGCTGAGATAAATAGGCAAAGCAAAGCTCTTTTCTGACAAACGGATTTCCGAGCCACTTCTGCCACCCCCTCTCCCAGTCCCCCGCTGTGAACAGGATTGTTATATTAAAATTCCACCCATTGCGTCCAATTTTCAGCACGGCACTTTAGGAAGGATATCAAGGCCTTGGAGTTGTTATGATGTGAAATGCACTCCGTTCTCTAGCTATCAACTCCATTCCTCTCCCTGGCAACAGTCTTAGATTAAGCTAGTCTGGTTGCAACCTTGGTGTCACATTTGACCCTGATTTGAATTTCCAACCTCAGCTTCGTGCCATCACTAAGACTGTCTATTTCCACCTCCATAACATATCCCAACCTCGCCCCTGTCTCAGCTCGTCTGCTGCTGAAACTCTCATTCATGTCTTCATTACCTCTAGCCTTGACTATTCCAATGCACTCCTGGCTGGTCCCCCACCTTCTACTCTCAATAAACATGAGGTCATCCAAAACACTGCTGCCCCGTGTCTTAACTCACACTGAGTCCTGTTCCCCTCACACTAATGTCCTTGAGGGAAGGAAATCTGCTGTCCTTACCTGGTCTGGCCTACCTGTGACTCCAGACCCACAGCAATGTGGTTAACTCTTACATGCCCTCTGAAATGGCCTAGCAAGCTACTCAGTTGTACCTAACCGCTACAAAGTCAATAAAAAGGAATGAAACCAGACGGACCACCCGGCATCGACCTAGGCACCGGAAACGACAACGGCAAACCCAGCCCTGTCGACCCTGCAAAGTCCTCCTCACTAACATCTGGGGGCTTGTGCCAAAGTTAGGAGAGCTGTCCCACAGACTAGTCAAGCAACAGCCTGACATAGTCATACTCACGGAATCATACCTGACAAACGGTGTCCCAGACACTGCCATCACCATCCCCGGGTATGTCCTCTCCCACCGGCTGGACAGACCCAGCAGAGGTGGTGGCACAGTGGTATACAGTAGGGAGGGAGTTGCCCTGGGAGTCCTTAACATCGACTCTGGACCCCATGAAGTCTCATGGCATCAGATCAAACATGGACAAGGAAAACTCCTACTGATTACCACCGACTGACCTCCCTCAGCTGATGAGTCAGTACTCCTCCATGTTGAACAGCACTTGGAGGAAGCACTGAGGGTGGCAAGGGCACAGAATGTACTCTGGGTGGGGGACTTCAATGTCCATCACCAAGAGTGGCTCGGTAGCACCACTACTGATCGAGCTGGCCGAGTCCTAAAGGACATATCTGCTAGACTGGGTGTGCGGCAGGTGGTGGGGGAACCAACACGAGCGAAAAACATACTTGACCTCGTCCTCACCAATCTGCCTGCCGCAGATGCATCTGTCCATGATAGTATTGGTAGGAGTGACCACCGCACAGTCCTTGTGGAGACGAAGTCCCGCCTTCACATTGAGGATACCCTCCTTCATGTTGTGTGCCACTACCACGTGCTAAATAGGATAGATTTGGAACAGATCTAGCAATGCAAAACTGGGCATTCGTGAGGTGCTGTGGGCCATCAGCAGCAGCAGAATTGTACTCAAACACAATCTGTAACCTCATGGCCCAACATATCTCCCACTCTACCATTACCATCAAGCCAGGAGACCAACCCTGGTTCAATGAAAAGTGAAGGAGGGCAGGCCAGGAGCAGCGCCAGGCATACCTCAAAATGAGGTGTCAACCTGGTGAAGCTACAACACAGGACTATCTGTGTGCCAAACTGCGTAAGCAGCATGCTATAGACAGAGCTAAGCGATCCCATAACCAACGGATCAGATCTAAGCTCTGCAGTCCTGCCACATCTAGTCGTGAATGGTGGCAGACAATTAAACAACTAACTGGAGGAGGTGGCTCCACAAATATCCCCATCCTCAATGATGGGGGAGCCCAGCACATCAGTGTGAAAGACAAGGCAGAAGCATTTGCAACAATCTTCAGCCAGAAGTGCCGAGTTGATGATCCATCTCGGCCTCCTCCTGAAGTCCCCAGCATCACAAATGCCAGACTTCAGCCAATTCGATTCACTCCGCATGATATCAAGAAATGACTGAAGACACTGGATACTGCAAAGGCTTTGGGCCCTGACAATATTCCAGCAATAGTACTGAAGACCTGTGCTCCAGAACATGCTGCATCCCTAGCGAAGCTGTTCCAGTACAGTTACAACACTGGCATCTACCCTGCAATGTGGAAAATTGCCCAGGTATGTCCTGTACACAAAAAGCAGGACAAGTCCAACCCGGCCAATTACCGCCCCATCAGCCTACTCTCAATCATCAGTAAAGTGATGGAAGGTGTCATCAACAGTGCCATCAAGCGGCATTTGCTTAGCAATAACCTGCTCAGTGCCGCTCAGTTTGGGTTCCGCCAGGGCCACTCAGCTGCTGACCTCATTACAGCCTTGGATCAAACATGGACAAAAGAGCTGAACTCAAGAGGTGAGGTGAGAGTGACTGCCCTTGACATCAAGGCAGCATTTGACCGAGTATGGCATCTAGGAGCCCTAGCAAAACTAAGGTCAATGGGAATCAGGGGAAAACCCTCCACTGGCTGGAGTCATACCTAGCGCAAAGGAAGATGGTTGTGGTTGTTGGAGGTCAATCATCTGTGATCCAGGACATCACTGCAGGAGTTCCTCAGGGTAGTGTCCTAGGCCCAACCATCTTCAGCTGCTTCATCAATGACCTTCCTTCAATCATAAGGTCAGAAGTGGGGATGTTCGCTGATGATTGCTCAATATTCAGCACCATTTGTGAATCCTCAGATACTGAAGCAGTCCGTGTAAAATGCTGCAAGACCTGGACAATATCCAGGCTTGGACTGATGTGGCAAGTAACATTCGCGCCACACAAGTGCCAGGCAATGACCATCTCAAACAAGAGAGAATCAAACCATCTCCCCTTGACATTTAATGGCATTACTATCGCTGAATCCCCCACTATCAACATACCATTGACCAGAAACTGAACTGGAGTAGCCATATAAATACCGTGGCTACAAGAGCAGGTCAGAGGCTAGGAATCCTGCCGTGAGTAACTCATCTCCTGACTCCCCAAAGCCTGTCCACCATCTACAAGGCACAAATCAGGAGTGTGATGGAATACTCTCCACTTGCCTGGATGGGTGCAGCTCCAACAACACTTAAGAAGCTCGACACCATCCAGGACAAAGCAGCTCGCTTGATTGGCACCCCATCTACAAGCATTCACTCCCTCCACCACCGACGCAGAGTGGCAGCAGTGTGTACCAGCTACAAGATGCACTGCAGCAACGCACCAATGCTCCTTAGACAGCACCTTCCAAACCTGCGACCTCTACCAACTAGAAGGACAAGGGCAGCAAATGCATGGCAACACCATCACCTGCAAGTTCCCCTCCAGGTCACACACCATCCTGACTTTCACTGTCGCTGGCTCAAAAACCTGGAACTCCCTTCCTAACAGCACTGTGGGTGTACCTACCCCACATGGACTGTAGCTGTTCAAGAAGGCAGCTCACCACCACCTTCTCAAGGGCAATTAGGGATGGGCAATAAATGCTGGCCTAGCCAGCAACTCCCACATCCCATGAATGAATTAAAAAAATGTGTGCTCAACCTACACTAGTTTCCAGTCGAACAACATCTTGATTTTAAAATTCTCATCCTTGTTTTCAAATCCCTCCATGGCCTTGCACCTCCCTACCTCTTTAATCTCCTTCAGCCCCACAACCCTCCATGCCCTCTGAAATGGCCTAGCAAGCCACTCAGTTCAAGGGCGATTAGGGATGGGCAATAAATGCTGGCCCAGCCAGCGACGTCCACATCCCACAAACGAATAACAAAAAAGATATCTGCACTCCTCTAATTCTGGCCTCTTCTGCATCCCTTATTTTAATCACTCCACCATTGGTAGCCATGCCGTCAGTTGCCTAGTCCCCAAGCTCTGGAATACCCTCCCTGCACCTCTCTGCCTCTCCACCTCACTTTCCTTCTTTAAGACGCTGCTTAAAACCTACCGCTGTGGCCGATCTTATTGTCATCTGTCCTAATATCTCCTTACGTGGCTCAGTGTCACATTTTTTTTCATAATACTCCTGTTGAAGCAGCTTGGGACATTTTACTACTTTAAAGGGATTATATAAATTTAAGTTGTTGCTGTTTTCAGATCCTGACAAATCTGCTGTGTACTATCATTTTTGGCTTCTGATATAGAAATCCAACAACACAGGGATTTCAACTAAAACAGGAGCCAGAGAAATATGCACGAGTACAATGTATTACAGTTGAAATCACAAGAACATGGCAAGCTACACTGAGCATACATACACAGTAAAGTCATTTGGCACATAGGGCCCATAGTGGTCAGAATGAGGACATCTGATTCTGCAACTACTTTGTTACTGCTGTTTCTTTTTCCTTCTCGTAAGGAACAGTCATGAGGGCTCAATAGTTGTCCAGTAATTGGCTGCAAAACATTTAAATAGTAGATTTTCCTCCACCCTGCTCCTAAGAAATAGCCTGAAAAACTAATGAAAAACACAGACAAAACGGGCACGAATAATTTAAGCCAGTTCTGTAGTCGAATGGGGCAGGACCCAAATTTCCTCCATGACTTTTCTGGTGATGACCCCTGACTGCATTTGAAGAGGATATAGAAATGAATGCAAATGAATGCCTCTGCGCACTGTTATGATCCTGTAGTTTTTTTCGGGAAGAATGCGGTGTGCCTTTAAAGCTGGAAAGGGAGCAGTACTGCTTTAAGCCAACAAGCTCTAAAAACTGAGTCAAAGAATGCATTCTTGTTGCCCCGGGATATAGCCATTTGGAGACTGTGATTCAAAGAGTGCATTCTCGTTGCCCGGAATACAGCCACTCAGGACCAAAGATCAAGAAATACAATGTTACAATTTAGTTTTGAAATGGCTTATAGTGGAAACTGTCTGTTCTAACTCTGACAGACACAGACAGATAGCTGGACCAGCAGGAACGGAACAGAGATCTCTGATAATTTAAACTGAAGGAAGGGAAGTTCGACTGTGACAATCTTTTATCCCTCAAAAATTCGAAAGCCGAATTGATTCATTAAAAAGTATTTGCAAGTTGCTAATTGTTGAAATTCATCACTGGAGAAGGAAAGCATCACTTGCTGCTGAATTCGAGTACCGACTGTTACACTTGTGAAAAACCTTTTCTTTTTCCCCCATCGGACGGCTTTGAGGACTTCAAGCAACCTAAGACTATTCCACATTGGAAGATTTCACTTCGGCAGGAGCATAATATGCAAGGACTCTAATCTTTCTATTTTAAATGTTGTTTATATCTTAGTAGCGTTTAAGAACTTAGTTTTTCTAATTAAACAGTTAATTTGTTGATTTAAAGACACCTGGTTTGGTTAGCCTCATTTGGGGGTTAATAGATGATACAATTTGGTTGGGTCTTTCTTTAATTTTGGAAGTTTAAAAATTATATGTTAGGCATTCTGTGGAGGGATGGGATTGAGTTAACAGTGCGGATCAGGAGCAGCCTGTCCCATGAAAACCTGGCATTACTGCTTCCTGAGCCCAACACATCTGTCTTAAAGAAATAGGATGCTATTATGCAAAAAAGAGATGATCAAAGCTTTGGAAAGGTACCAGCGAATTCTAGCTACGTCAAAAATGCACCAATAGCAACTACATGCTGCAATCTCGTCCTTTCTTCCAGACCGGAATAAAAATCTTTTTTTTAGTAGCATCTTCTGGCTTGGGCTTCTTCTTGCATCAGCCTGTGTATTGCTGCTGCTTCAAACAATTTGAACTCCCATAAATAAAATCTGGTACTCCAATTCTACAGACAAGTTTCCTTTAGCACAGCAGGAAAGATGACCCGTTACAGAGTATGGAGTCACTGGTAATTTAATACAAAGTTGTGTTGCAACTGCAGCTAGTAAGATCTCAATGAAATGCTTTGTTGAGTCACTCATCTTTCTTCCTTTTTTTTTGTCTTAACGCTGCCAAAACTTCTGAGCTTAATCTTTCCATAACATTTCAGTTCCAAAATTCTATTTTACATATTAATAGCCATGATGTACTCTGATGGGTGAGCAATAAAAGTCATGAGCTTAATCAGAAAATGTCAAAACAATGTAATATAATAACTGAGCTTTTCAAGCATAATAGCAGTGGTACGGCTTCAATTCTAGCAGTCAGACTGCACCCAGTAGGGCGCCCTGCTGTATGTAAATTATGCCTTGAAAGTGTATTTGGGTGCTGAGCTTTTGGTTTGTGGGGATGCTCTTCTGGAGCATTCAGCCCAAATTGTCCCCAGGCAGCACTGCAGAGATATAATTCGCAGAATTGTTACAGCACAGAAGGAGGCCATTTGGCCCATCGTGTCTGCACCAACTCTCCAAAGGAGCAATTCACCTAATGCCACTCCCCAGCTTTCTCCCCGTAACCCTGCACATTCTTCCTTTTCAGTAAACAGTCTAATAACCTTTTGAATGCCTCAAATTCTGCCAAACCCTCCCCATTTTGTGCCTGTTTATTCAGGTGCAACAGATAGGAAAAAATGGATGCAGAACCATTACAATAATAATTCCAACCCCATCGTGGTGGTGAAATTCTAGCAGAGTTGTAGCTGGGGGGGGTTCGGGTTTGTACCCTATTCATAACGAACAGGAAAATCTCATTTGGGGCAGGAGTGTTTCCTCTCCCAACCCTACTACCCCTCAGCAGCAAGGCTACCCCAAGGAATCTCACTGGAAAAAACATGGATGGTCCCTGCATTACCTACATCTGCAGAGAACAGGCATAAATGCCATTCTGGGCTGCAAGTGTGGCCCGCCAGCAGCTTGTCCTGAAGGCTTCTGGCCTATTTCTACGCAAGCTGATGCAGATGTGCGGCCATAGAAAAAGAGACACTTTTTGTTTCAGAGCTTTAGCTGCCTTTTCATCTTCAACCCAACTAGGTAGTCATAACACCATGGGTGCCACTCTAGCAATCCAGTGTCAATGTGTGGTGGGTACCTCTGTTGTGTTGCCACAGGTACGGGCCTACTATTTAAATGACTCCATCCCTAGGATTTGGAAATGGGGTCAAAAGCAGATGAAATTGGCAGCTGGAAAAGTATGATGGATTTCTCCCCCATTAGTTTCATTTTAGACTGTTTTTTTAGTGCCTTCCAATTTCTTCTGTCCTCAATTTCCCTGCTCCTGAAGCTGGCATTTTCATGTAAATAAGATGAAAGGCACCTTCCAATGACATCTGCAGCACCCACTCCTGAATTTGCTCGGTTTACCCCAGACACAAAAGATGCCATTCATGGTTAGGCTCCCCCGATAACAGTGCAGGCAAAGGAGAGGAAGGTTGCATTTCTGAGGCCACTATTTGCATTGGAGCAGGAAGTGAGATACAAAGAAGTGAGGTTATGGCTTTTAGGTTGAATATGCTGGCACTGTAATTCAGTACAAATCCTATTATAGTTCAATTGGATCTTTGAAAGGTTTTGTTTTGGGTGCTGGAGAGTACTGATTGACTCTGTCCCTGGCGTGCTCACTATAGAAACATAGAAACATAAAAGATTTATGGCACAGAAGGAGGCCATTTGGCCCATCGTGTCCACACTAGCCAACAAAGAGCTATCCAATCGAATCACATCTTCTAGCTCTTGGTCCTTCGCCTTTTGGTGATGGCATGTCAAGTGCATATCCAAGTGTTTTTTAAATGCAATAAGGTTTTCTCCCTCTACCACCCTTACAGCCAGTGAGTTTCAGGCCCCAGTACCCTCTGGGTGAAAACATTTCTCCTCAACTTCCCTCAAATCCTTCCACCAATTACTTTAAATCTATGCCTCCAGGTTACTGACCTCTCTGCTAACAGAAATAGATCCTTCTTATCCACTCTATCTAGACCCCCTCATAATCTTATACACCTCAATTAATTCTCCCCCAATCTCCTCTGTTCCGAAGAAAACAACCCCAGCCTATCTAATCATTCCTCATAGCTAAAACTCTCCATTCCTGGCAATGTCCTCATAAATCTCTTCCTTCTCTAGTCTGATCACATCCTCCCTGTAATGCAGAGACCAGAACTATACACAGTACTCTAGCTTCAGTGTAACTAGTGTTCTATACAGTTCTAGCATAACCTCCCTGCTCTTATATTCTAAATCTCAGCCAATAAAGGGAATATGCTATATGCCTTCTTGACCACCTTATCTACCTGTCTACTGCTTTGCCCTAACCATCAGCCTCAAGAAAACGAACATCATGGGGCAGGACGTCAGAAATGCTCCATCCATCAATATTGGCGACCACGCTCTGGAAGTGGTTCAAGAGTTCACCTACCTAGGCTCAACTATCACCAGTAACCTGTCTCTAGATGCAGAAATCAACAAGTACATGGGAAAGGCTTCCACTGCTATGTCCAGACTGGCCAAGAGAGTGTGGGAAAATGGCGCACTGACACGGAACACAAAAGTCCGAGTGGATCAGGCCTGTGTCCTCAGTACCTTGCTCAATGGCAGCGAGGCCTGGACAACGTATGCCAGCCAAGAGCGACGTCTCAATTCATTCCATCTTCGCTGCCTCCGGAGAATACTTGGCATCAGGTGGCAGGACCGTATCTCCAACACAGAAGTCCTCGAGGCGGCCAACATCCCCAGCTTATACACACTACTGAGTCAGCGGCGCTTGAGATGGCTTGGCCATGTGAGCCGCATGGAAGATGGCAGGATCCCCAAAGACACATTGTACAGCGAGCTCGCCACTGGTATCAGACCCACCGACCGTCCACGTCTCCGCTTTAAAGACGTTTGCAAATGCGACATGAAGTCCTGTGACATTGATCACAAGTCGTGGGAGTCAGTTGCCAGCGTTCGCCAGAGCTGGCAGGCAGCCATAAACACAGGGCTAAAATGTGGCGAGTCGAAGAGACTTAGTAGTTGGCAGGAAAAAAGACAGAGGCGCAAGGGGAGAGCCAACTGTGCAACAGCCCCGACAAACAAATTTCTCTGCAGCACCTGTGGACGAGCCTGTCACTCTAGAATTGGCCTTTATAGCCACTCTAGGCGCTGCTTCACAAACCATTGACCACCTCCAGGCGTGTATCCATTGTCCCTCGAGATAAGGAGGCCCAAAAGAAACTACTTTCAGGGATTTGTAGATATACAATCCAAGGTTTTTCTGTTCCTCTACACTTTACAGAATCCTACTGTTATGAACACTGGACCTTGTAACATGATAATGTCTAAAAGATTGTAATTTTTTAAAGTTCAAGATAGAGTCCAGAAGGTGAGCTGAACTCACCTCCACTCTGCGAATGCTGACCAGGACAACAGAGAGAACATAGCGAAGACTGTCTTCTGAAGAACAGAGACTACATCACTGAAGAACAATGGGTTTCACCGTGCCAGACTTTTGGATCGTAAAACAAGAGGTCAGCCATTGAAAGCATGCAAACAAACCAAGTAGGTATTAGCACCTGGGGACAAGGGAAAGGCTTTGTGGAACCAGACTACATTTTGGAGCAGAACAATAAACTATTGAATTCTAAGTCCAGATAAATTTAACAGACTTTCTGGAGAAAAGCAGGCTGTAAAGAATGAACCAAAAAACAGGCTGTAAGAAGATACCCATCAGGTTACGGCCTGAAGACAAGCTATAAGAGCAGACACACAGCAGTGGCAGCTGGAGAGGGAGAGAGATATACAGCGAAAGGCTGTGAAAACTTGAACCTGTTTTGTGAGTCAAAGCTTGCGCTTTGAATTGCTTTGTCTTTGGGGTGGGGAATGGGGTCGTGGGGGGTGGGGTCGGGGGGGGGGGGACATCTGCAGCAATAGCCAGTCTGCAGTCCACAGGTGCATTCACCAAATCATAATATGCTTTGACAGATTTTTGGAATTCCTCACCTCTTCCATGCCCCTTCGATAAGTAGACACAGACACTAGGCTTCTTCCAAATGGTCCCTTTTCAAAATTCTATGAAACACAAGCAGGCATTTGTGCTTCACTGGCAGGGAATACTAAATTTGTGAACAGGAAGCACTTCTGCTTTGTCATCTGGTGGCTTGTGTGCAACTATCAGAATAAGATTATACATGTGAATGCAAGATTCCCTGACAATACGCACAATGCTTTACTCTCAGCCAATTAATAGCCCCCTCCTTGTTTGTAGACACCTACCAAGTGAACAGTTGGCTCTTGGGGCATTCTGTGACAGTGGAGGGTCATTACCCTCCTGCACCATTCTGAAGTGCCATAAGCTGCAGGGCTACAGACCAAATGCTGGAAGCTGGGATTAGAATAGGTGGATCAGCTGGCACAGACACGATGGGCCAAGTGGTCTCTTTCTGTACCTTAAACTTTCTATGGCTTTCTATGATTCTAAACTCCCACACAATGATGTGCATGCCACCAATCTACCATGGAGAACACAATAGGCATTCTGAAGCAGTGGTTCCAGTGCCTAGTCAAGTCAAATGGCTTCCTGCTCTACCAACTAGCAAAAATGTCCATTGCATTAGGCTGCACAACCCAGCCATTGATGGAGACATAGACCTAGAGCAATATCAGGAAGATTTCTCAGAAGAGGAAGGGGAGGAGAGATCTGAGCAGCCAGTACAGGACTAGGAAGCCACAGCAGCATTCTCCTTGTGAGCTGCTAGATCAATTATCCTGATATTAAGCATTGAAACATGCTCATAAACTATTCTGAAATATTCCCACAAGCATTACATGGCTCCCACTATCTATGAACCCTGAATTTCTTTTACATTGCTCACTAATCTTGAAAAAGGAGTGTCCAGCTTAGCAGCTACAGTTCACTATCCAGAATATCACATATCCCTACTAAAATATCAAATTATACTGAATGCCTTCTCTCAACAAATTTATTTATCAACATTAAATGAACTGTCCCTGAACTTACTGTTTGATCCCAAAATTCTTTCTCTTTCCATCAGTGGATCCCTCTATTACTCTCCTAAGATCCAGTTATCTGCTGCAACTGCCTTCAAAGATTGCTCCCTAGATCAACATTCCTTCAGTCGCTGCCAGATCAAGGGTCCCTTGGGTCAGGACAAGGCCATAGGTCCAAAGACGAACTGTTCATCTTCAGACCACTTCCAGGTCAAGTCCAGGGCTATTATATGTTGACATATTTTACATATAAGATGTTACTGAAATAAATAATTAGCCCAGAATTCCTTCTCATTTTATGCTGCTGAGCTGAACATCACTAGAGGTGCAACAGAAACATCATTTATGCCAAGTTATGCTGGCGCAGGGGTAGATAGTCTGAGGACGTTCACACGTAATGACCTGCAAAATTGCTTCCAGCACAACTCGGTAAATGAAGGAAAAATATTACATGACTTTGTTCTGTGGTTTGTCCATAGCAACAACATGGGTGATCATACTGGGAAAGTGCAGGTCTACTGAAGTTTTCACCATAACTACATGACATATAAATTAATGGAATCTTAGTTTCCACAATGCCAGCATTGAAGGTATGTGAAAAGGAAAAGATTAGCAAGGATGAATGTGGGTCCATTGCAGGCAGAGACAGGAGAGTTTGTGGTGGAGAATGAGGAAATGGCAGAGAGACTAAACAATTGCTTTGTGTCTGTCTTCACCAAGGAAGACACAGAACATCTCCCAGAAATACTAGGGAATCAAGGGACTTGTAAAAATGAGGAACAGAAAGAAATTAGTATCAATAAAGAGGTAGTAATCAAAAAATTAATTGGACTGAAAATTGATAAATCCCCTGGATCAGGTGAGCTGCATCCTGGAGTACTGAAGGAGGAGGCTGCAGAGATAGTGGATGCATTGGTGGTTATCTTTCAAAATTCTATAGATTCTGGAAGGGAGACTGGAAAGGAGCAAATCTAACTCCACTATTTACGAACAGAGCAAGAGAAAAAACGGAGAACTACAGACCTGTTAATTTGACGTCAGTTGTAGGGAAAATGTTAGAATCTATTATAAAGAACAAAGAACAAAGAACAGGACATTTCCCGGCGGAGCAGCAGGAGAAGGTAGCGACTCTTCGGTGGGTAAGTGAAGGCACCAGGAACTGTGTTTTTAAAAGTTGTACTTACTGTTTTCCTTGTGTTCAAGCTACTTTTGGCGCGGGAGGAACCGGAAGCTGGACGGCAGCAAGGACTCCTGGGTAGGTATTTTCTTTAAAGGTGCGGAGCAGAGTTAACCCGAGACACTACACATGTAGTGTCTCCCACCCATCCTCCTCCTGTAACCTAATAATAAGACCCTTTTTACCCTCCTCCTCTAACCAAAAAGGACTGAACAGGTAAGCTATTTCACTGTTTTTGTTAATATCTATATTTGTACTTAATTAAGGGGTAATTGAGTAAAAGAAATGGCAGCCAGGGGAGTGCAGTGCTCCTCCTGCAGTATGTTCGAGGTAAGGGGAACCTCCGGTGACCCTGCCGACTTCACCTGCTGGAAGTGCATCCGTCTCCAGCTCCTATCAGACCGTGTTAGGGAACTGGAGCTGGAGCTGGATGAACTGAGGATCATTCGGGAAGCTGAGGGGGTGATAGATAGAAGCTACAGGGATGTCGTTACTCCACAAAACAAAGGCAGCTGGGTAACAGTTAGAGGTGGGAAGAGGTCAGTGCAGGGATCTCCTGTGGTCGTTCCCCTCGGCAACAAGTATACAGTTTTAGATACTGTTGGGGGGGACGGCCTATCGGGGGCAGGCTGCAGTGAACGGGCCTCTGGCGCGGGGTCCTGCACTGTGGCTCAGAAGGGAAGGAGGGAGAACGGGAGAGCACTAGTCATCGGGGACTCGATGGTGAGGAGTACCGACAGGCGGTTCTGTGGGCGCAAGCGAGACGCACGGATGGTTTGCTGCCTCCCTGGTGCCAGGGTCCATGATGTTTGTGATCGCGTCTTCAGGATCCTTAAAGGGGAGGGGGAGCAGCCAGAGGTCGTGGTGCACATTGGCACCAACGACGTAGGAAGGAAGGGTGGCACAGATGTTAGAAGTGAGTTTAGGGAGTTAGGCTGGAAGCTGAAAGCTCGGACGGACAGAGTTGTTATCTCTGGTTTGTTGCCGGCGCCACGTGATAGTGAGGCTAGGAATAGGGAGAGAGCACAGCTGAACACGTGGCTGCAGGAATGGTGTAGGAGGGAGGGCTTCCAGTTCTTGGATAATTGGACTGCATTCTGGGGAAGATGGGACCTGTTCAAACAGGACGGGCTGCATCTGAACCAGAGGGGCACCAATATCCTGGGAGGGAGGTTTGCTAGTACTGTCCGGGAGGGTTTAAACTAGTTTGGGAGGGGGATGGGAACCGGACTTGTAGTCCAGGGACCAGTGGGTCCACTCAGAAAGACAAAGAGTGTAGTGAGGTATTGGGGAAGGTAGCACTGTCGCAGAGGACAGATGGGCACGGAGAAGGGTTAAAGTGCGTATACTTCAACGCAAGAAGCATCAGGAAT
Organism: Heterodontus francisci; assembly: GCF_036365525.1. Classification (NCBI taxonomy): domain Eukaryota; kingdom Metazoa; phylum Chordata; class Chondrichthyes; order Heterodontiformes; family Heterodontidae; genus Heterodontus; species Heterodontus francisci. The sequence goes on from NC_090371.1 coordinate 50,202,548, forward strand.
AAGGTGAGTGAATTGAAGGCGTGGATGGGCACTTGGGACTACGATGTTGTGGCCATCACTGAAACGTGGATAGGTGAGGGGGAGGAATGGTTCTTGGAGGTACCTGGTTATAGATGTTTTCATAAGATTAGGAATGGTGGTAAAAGAGGTGGGGGGGTGGCATTGTTAGTTAGAAATAGTGTAACAACTGCTGAAAGAATTTTCGAGGAGGATCTGCCGACTGAGGCACTGTGGGTTGAGGTCAGGAACAGGAAAGGAGCAGTCACCTTGATGGGAGTTTTCTATCGGCCCCCCAATAGCAGCAGGGAGGTGGAAGAGCAGATTGGGAAACAGATTTTGGAAAGGAGCAGAAGTCACAGGGTAGTAATTATGGGGGATTTCAACTTCCCAAATATTGATTGGCAACTCTTTAGATCGAATAGTTTGGATGGGGTAGTGTTTGTGCAGTATGTCCAGGAAGCTTTTCTGACTCAGTATGTAGACTGCCCGACCAGAGGGGAGGCAATATTGGATTTGGTACTAGGTAATGAACCAGGGCAAGTGATAGAGCTGTTGGTGGGCGAGCACTTTGGAGATAGTGATCACAATTCTGTAGCATTCACTGTGGTAATGGAGAGGGATAGGTATGTGCAACAGGGCAAGGTTTACAATTGGGGGAAGGGTAGATATGATGCTGTCAGGCAGGAACTGAGGAGCATAAGTTGGGAGCATATGCTGGCAGGGAAGGGCACGGTCGAAATGTGGAACTTTTTCAAGGAGCAGATAGTAGGGGCCATTGATAAGCATGTCCCTGTCAGACAGGGAAGGGATGGTCATGTGAGGGAACCGTGGTTGACAAGAGAGGTTGAGAGTCTTGTTAGGAAGAAGAAGGATGCGTATATAAGGTTGAGGAAAAAGGGCACAGGCATAGCTCTGGAGGGATACAAGATGGCCAGGAAGGATCTGAGGAAAGGGATTAGGAGAGCTAAGAGAGGGCATGAAAAATGCTTGGCGGGTAGGATAAAAGAAAACCCCAAGGCCTTTTACGCGTATGTCAGAAATATGAGGATGACTAGGGGGACCGTAGGTCCGGTCAAGGACAATAGCGGGAGACTGTGTGTTGAGCCGGAAGAGATAAGTGAGGTTTTGAATGAGTACTTCTCTTCGGTATTTACGAATGAGAAGGGGTGTATTACTGAAGAGGACGGTGTGAAACAGACTGGTAAGCTCGAGGAAGTGCTCGTTAGGAGGGAAGATGTGTTGGGGTTTTTGAATAACTTGAAGATAGACAAGTCTCCCGGGCCTGACGGGGTATATCCAAGGATGTTATGGGAAGCAAGGGATGAAATTGCAGAGCCGCTGGCAATGATCTTTTCATCTTCTCTGTTGACGGGGGTGGTACCAGGTGATTGGAGGGTGGCAAATGTTGTGCCCCTGTTTAAGAAAGGAAATAGGAACAACCCTGGGAATTACAGGCCAGTTAGTCTTACTTCGGTGGTAGGCAAGTTGATGGAAAAGGTGCTGAGGGATAGGATTTCTGAGCATCTGGAAAGACACTGCTTGATTCGGGACAGTCAGCACGGTTTTGTGAGGGGTAGGTCTTGCCTCACAAGCCTGATTGAATTCTTTGAGCAGGTGACCAAGCAAGTGGATGAGGGTAAACCAGTGGATGTGGTGTACATGGATTTTAGTAAGGCATTTGATAAGGTCCCCCATGGTAGACTTATGGAGAAAGTCAGGAGGCATGGGATAGTGGGGAATGTGGCCAGTTGGATTAAGAATTGGCTAACTGATAGAAGGCAGAGAGTGGTCTTAGATGGTAAATACTCAGCCTGGAGCCCAGTTACCAGTGGCGTGCCACAGGGATCAGTTCTGGGTCCTCTCCTGTTTGTGATTTTTATTAACGACTTGGATGAGGAAGTCGAAGGGTGGGTCAGTAAATTTGCAGATGATACAAAGGTTGGTGGAGTTGTGGATACCGAGGAGGGCTATTGTCGTCTGCAAAGGGACTTGGATAGGTTGCAGTGCTGGGCTGAAAAGTGGCAGATGGAGTTTAACCCTGAAAAGTGTGAGGTCGTCCATTTTGGAAGGACAAACACGAATGCAAAATACTGGGTTAACGGTAGGGTTCTTGGGCATGTGGAGGAGCAGAGAGACCTTGGGGTCTATGTGCATAGATCGTTGAAAGTTGCAACTCAAGTGGATAGGGCTGTGAAGAAGGCATATGGGGTGTTAGCGTTCATTAGCAGAGGGATTGAATTTAAGAGCCGTGAGGTGATGATGCAGCTGTACAGGACCTTGGTAAGGCCTCATTTGGAGTACTGTGTGCAGTTCTGGTCGCCTCATTTTAGGAAGGATGTGGAAGCCTTGGAGAGGGTGCAGAGGAGATTTACCAGGATGTTGCCTGGAATGGAGAATAAGTCTTACGAGGAAAGGCTGAACATTCTAGGCCTCTTCTCATTAGAACGGAGAAGGATGAGGGGTGACATGATAGAGGTTTATAAGATGATCAGGGGAATAGATAGGGTAGACAGTCAGAAACTTTTTCCCCGGGTGGAGCAAAGCGTTACAAGGGGTCATAAATTTAAGGTGAAGGGTGGGAGATATAAGGGGGATGTCAGGGGAAGGTTCTTTACCCAGAGAGTGGTCGGGGCATGGAATGCCTTGCCTGGGGAAGTTGTTGAGTCAGAAACTTTAGGGACTTTCAAACGGCTTTTAGATAGGTATATGGATAAAGGAGAATGATGGGGTATAGATTAAATTGTCCTTGACAGAGGACAAAGGATCGGCACAACATCGTGGGCCGAAGGGCCTGTTCTGTGCTGTATTTTTCTATGTTCTATGTTCTATGACAGCACAGGAACAGGCCATTCAGCCCTCCAAGCCTGCGCCGATCTTGATGCCTGCCTAAACTAACACCTTCTGCATTTCCGGGGCCCATATCCCTCTATACCCTTCTGAATCATGTATTTGTCAAGATGTCTCTTAAACGTCGCTATCGTATCTGCTTCCACCACCTCCCCAGGGAGCAAGTTCCAGGCACTCAACACCCTCTGTGTAAAAAACTTGCCTCGCACATCCCCTCTAAACTTTGCCCCTTGCACCTTAAACCTATGTCCCCTGGTAACTGACTCTTCCACCCTGGGAAAAAGCTTCTGACTATCCACTCTGTCCATGCCGCTCATAACTTTGTAAACCTCTATCATGTCGCCCCTCCACCTCTGTCTTTCCAGTGAAAACAATCCGAGTTTATCCAACCTCTCCTCATAGCTAATGCCCTCCAGACCAGGCAACATCCTGGTAAACCTCCTCTGTACCCTCTGCAAAGCCTCCACCTCCTTCTGGTAGTGTGGCGACCAGAATTGCACGCAATATTTTAAATGTGGCCTAACTAAGGTTCTGTACAGCTGCAACATGACTTGCCAATTTTTATACTCTATGCCCCGACCGATGAAGGCAAGCATGCCGTATGCCTTCTTGACTACCTTATCCACCTGCGTTGCCACTTTCAGTGACCTGTGGACCTGTATGCCCAGATCTCTCTGCCTGTCAATACTCCTAAGGGTTCTGCCATTTACTGTATGCCTCCCACCTGCATTAGACCTTCCAAAATGCATTACCTCACATTTGTCCGGATTAAACTCCATCTGCCATTTCTCTGCCCAAGTCTCCAACTGATCTATATCCTGCTGTATCCTCTGACAATCCTCATCATTATCCGCGACTCCACCAACCTTTGTGTCGTCCGCAAACTTACTAATCAGACCAGCTACATTTTTCTCCCAATCATTTATCTATACTACAAACAGCAAAGGTCCCAGCACTGATCCCTGCGGAACACCACTAGTCACATCCCTCCATTCAGAAAAACACCCATCCACTGATACCCTCTGTCTTCTATGACCGAGCCAGTTCTGTATCCATCTTGCCAGTTCACCTCTGATCCCGTGTGACTTCACCTTTTGTACCAGTCTGCCATGAGGGACCTTGTCAAAGGCTTTACTAAAGTCCACTTAGATAACATCCACTGCTCTTCCTTCATCAATCATCTTTGTCATTTCCTCAAAAAACTCAATAAAATTAATAAGACACGACCTCCCCTTCACAAAACCATGCTGTCTCTCACTAATAAGTTTGTTTGTTTCCAAATGGGAGTAAATCCTGTCCCGAATAATCCTCTCTAATAATTTCCCTACCACTGACGTAAGGCTCACCGGCCTATAATTTCCTGGATTATCCTTGCCACCCTTCTTAAACAAAGGAACAACATTGGCTATTCTCCAGTCCTCTGGGACCTCACCTGTAGCCAATGAGGATGCAAAGATTTCTGTCAAGGCCCCAGCAATTTCTTCCCTTGCCTCCCTCAGTATTCTAGGGTAGATCCCATCAGGCCCTGGGGACTTATCTACCTTAATGCTTTGCAAGACACCCAACACCACCTCCTTTTTGATAATGAGATGACTGAGACTATCTGCACTCCCTTCCCTAGGCTCATCATCCACCAAGTCCTTCTCTTTGGTGAATACTGATGCAAAGTACTCATTTAGCACCTCGCCCATTTCCTCTGGCTCCACACATAGATTCCCATCTCTGTCCTTGAGTAGGCCAATCCTTTCCCTGGTTACCCTCTTGCTCTTAATATACGTATAAAAAGCCTTGGGATTTTCCTTAATCCTGTTTGCCAATGATTTTTCATGATCCCTTTTAGCCCTCCTGACTCCTTGCTTAAGTTCCTTCCTACTGTCTTTATATGCCGCAAGTGCTTCGTCTGTTCCTAGCCTTCCAGCCCTTACAAATGCTTCCTTTTTCTTTTTGACTAGGCTCACAATATCCCATGTTATCCAAGCTTCCCGAAACTTGCCAAACTTGTCTTTCTTCCTCACAGGAACATGCTGGTCCTGGATTCTAATCAGCTGACGTTTGAAAGACTCCCACATGTCAGATGTTGATTTACCCTCAAACAGCTGCCCCCAATCTAAATTCTTCAGTTCCTGCCTAATATTGTTATAATTAGCCTTCCCCCAATTTAACACCTTCACCCGAGGACTACTCTTATCCTGATCCACAAGTACCTTAAAACTTATGGAATTATGGTCACTGCTCCCGAAATGCTCCCCCACTGAAACTTCGACCACCTGGCCGGGCTCATTCCCCAATACCAGGTCCAGAATGGCCCCATCCCTAGTTGGACTATCTACATATTGTTTCAAGAAGCCCTCATGGATGCTCCTCACAAATTCTGCGCCATCCAAGCCCCTAGTGTGTCCCAGTCAATATAGGGGAAGTTAAAATCACCCACCTCTACAACCCTGTCACCTTTACATCTTTCCAAAATCTGTCTACATATCTGCTCCTCTACCTCCCGCTGGCTGTTGGGAGGCCTGTAGTAAACCCCCAACAGCGTGACTGCACCCTTCCTATTCCTGAGCTCCACCCATATTGCCTCGCTGCATGACCCCTCCGAGATGTCCTCCTGCAGTACAGCTGTGATATTCTCCTTAACCAGTAATGCAACTCCCCCACCCCTTTTACATCCCCCTCTATCCCGCCTGAAGCTTCTAAAGACCTGGAACATTTAGCTGCCAATCCTGCCCTTCCCTCAACCAAGTCTCTGTAATAGCAACAACATCATAGTTCCAAGTACTAATCCAAGCTCTAAGTTCATCTGCCTTACCTGTTATACTTCTCGCATTGCAACATATGCACTTCAGTCCACCAGACCCGCTCTGCTCAGCAACACCTCCCTGCCTGCTCTTCCTCTTAGTCCTACTGGCCTTATTTACTATGTCCTCCTCATTTATTTCACTAGCTGTCCTACTGTTCTGGTTCCCACCCCCCTGCCACACTAGTTTAAATCCTCCCGAGAGACGCCAGCAAACCTTGCAACCAGGATATTAGTGCCCCTCCAGTTTAGATGCAACCCGTCCTTCTTGTACAGGTCCCATCTGTCCCTGAAGAGAGCCCAATGGTCCAGATATCTGAAACCCTCCCTTCTACACCAGCTGCTCAGCCACGTGTTTAGCTGCACTATCTTCCTATTTCTAGCCTCACTGGCACGTGGCACAGGGAGTAATCCAGAGATTACAACCCTAGAGGTCCTGTTTTTTAACTTACTACCTAACTCCCTAAACTCCCCCTGCAGGACTTCATCACTCTTCCTGCCCATGTCACTGGTACCGATGTATACCACAACGTCTGGCTGTTCACCCTCCCCCTTCAGAATGCCCCCTGTCCATTCAGAGACATCCTTGACCCTGGCACCAGGCAACCAACATACCTTCCTGGAGTCTCTTTCACATCCACAGAAGCGCCTATCTGTGCCCCTGACTATAGAGTCCCCTCTAACGATTGCTCTTCTGCGCTTTGTCCCTCCCTGCTGAACAACAGTGCCAGCCGTGGTGCCACTGCTCTGGCTGCTGCTGTTTTCCCCTGATAGGCCATCCCCCCCAACAGTATCCAAAACGGTTTACTTGTTCGAGAGGGGGATAGCCACAGGGGATTCCTGCACTGACTGCCTGCCTCTTCTAGCGGTCTGCCTGCACCTTGGGTGTAACCACTTCTCTAAAACTCCTGACGTCACAGGAAAGCTGTGACCTGTCTATGACACTTTCTGCCACCTGCATGCTGCTAAGTGCATCCAGTTGCTGCTCCAACTGATCCATGCGGTCTGTGAGGAGCTGCAACTGGGTACACTTCCTGCAGATGTAGTCATCCGGAACGCTGGAAGCGTCACGGAACTCCCACATCTCACAGGTGAAGCACTTGACCCCTCTAACTGTCATTTCTAGCACTAATTAATTAATTTAAAATAAATAAATGCTTATTAAATCCTTACTAAATTATGATACACTTAACTATGTGGTCCCTATTGCTAGATTCCTACTATAAATATTAAATGCTAACTAAATACAGTAATCTCCTCCCTCTGGTTTTGTTACTCTACTTATTACTTAGTCAGTTAGGGTTTTAATCAATTTTTATCAATGTTTTATTTTCAAATTCAGTACAAATTCCCTTCCAGCCAATGAGGTCACAGCTTTCCTATGACGTCACTTTTTCAGGTTTTTTTTCCCACCCCCCCACCTGAGGTAACTTACCGGTCTGGAACTCTGCCCTCCGAGTCTGCTCCGGGAATGAAGGCCGCGAATCCCCGAGGTAAGTTTTTTTATACTTACCGGTCTGGAACTCCGCCCTCCGAGTCTGCTCCGAGAATGAAAGGATGAGATAACTGGACGCTTGGAAAATAATTATGTGATTGGGCAGAGTCAACATGGATTTGTGAAAGGGAAAACATGTTTAACAAACCTGTTGGAGTTTTTGAGGATGTTACTTGAAGCATAGACAAAGGAGAACCAGTGGATGTGGTGTATTTTCAGAAGGCTTTTGATCAGGTCCTTCATAGAAGGTTAGTAATCAAAATTAGAGCAAATGGGATTGGGGGTAATATACTGGTATGGATTGAGAATTGGTTAACAGACAGAAAGCAGAGAGTAGAATAAACGGGTCATTCTCAGGATAGCAGGCTGTTACTAGTGGGGTGCCACAAGGATAAGTGCTTGGGCCACAGCTGTTCACAATCTATATAAATGATTTGGATGTGGGGACCAATTGTAATATTTCCAAATTTGCTGATGGCACAAATCTAGGTGGGAATGTAAGTTTGTGAGGAGGATGCAAGGAGGCTTCAAAGGGATTTGGACAGTCTAAGTGAATGGTCAAGAACATAGCAACTGGATTATAATGTGAATAAGTTATAAGGTGAATAGATTATAGTGTGAATAATGTCACTAAGTTTTCTACTTTGGTAGAAAAAACAGAAAGGCAGAGTATTTCTTAAATGGTGAGAGGTTGGGAAGTGTTGATGTCCAAAGGGTCCTGGGTGTCCTTGTTCATGAGTCATTAAAAGCTAGTATGTAGGTGCAGCAAGCAATTAGGAAGGAAAATGGTACGTTGGCCTTCATTGCAAGGGAATTTGAGCACAGGAGTAAAGATGTCTTGCTGCAATTGTATGGATCCTTGGGGAGACCACAGCTGGAGTATTGTGTACAGTTTTGGTCTCCTTATCTAAGGAAAGATATACTTGCCATAGAGGGAGTGCAATGGAGGTTCACCAGACTAATTCCTGGGATGGCGGGATTGTTTTATGAGGAGAGATTGAGGAAACTGGGCCTGTATTCTCTAGAATTTCGAAGAATGAGAGGTGATCTCATTGAAACTTACAAATTTCTAACAGGGCGTGACAAGGTAGATGTGGATAGGATGTTTCCTCTGGCTGGTGAGTCTAGAACTAGGGGACACAGTCTCAGAATAAGGCTGAGAGGAGGAGGAATTTCTTTATTCTGAGGGTTGGGAATCTGTAGAATTCTCTACCCCTGAGGGCTGTGGAAGCTCAATCATTAAGCATGTTCAAGACAGAAATAAATTTCTGGATACTAAAGACATTAAGAGATATGGGGATAGTAAGGAAAATGTGTAGAGGTAGATGATCAGCCATGATCTGTTTTCATGGTGGAGCAGTCTCGGTGGGCCGAATGGCATGCTCCTGCTCTTATTTCCTATAATTCCTATGAAAGAATTAAGAGCCTTTGTGGAGCTGTAGGGATGAAACCCTGAAGAAGAACAACATTTCCTTCACCCTTCAATGGGCATGTGTTCATTACAGACCCTCCCACACCTGGCGCATGCCCAGAACACTCAATTCAAATTACGGTTGCTGCTCATTACGTCACAGTGTACTTTTAGTGCATTCTATGAACTCTGCACACATGCTCAAAGGCCCAATGAATATCAGGGCTATTACTTCTCCCCAATTTAATGAACAGTTCTTAGAACTTTGTTGTGATTGGCTAAGTATGAGAGCATGGTGGTGCCTACTGGAGAGTTAGTAACCCTGTCAGCAAGACTGTGGGAGGTATGACTGTTGCATATGATTCTGATAATTACTGACACATACACAAGTGCACATTTCACAGCCAGGGACATGGGAGAGCAATCAGAAGTAAGAGTAGCTATGAATAAATTTTTTTTTTTTTTGAGGGTATGCTCACCTCTAATTTCCCATCCCCCATTCTCAATTATTTCTCCTCCCCTTCTGCTATCTCCTGCCTAAGGAAGGTGGTGACTTGTGCCAGGTCTCTGCAAAATTGCGACCAGTTGCTGAAAGGTTTGTAAGACAGGCTATTGATGGTTGTCCCTCTAATATTAACTACCATTCCTCACAGTGAAGTGCCGAGCAAGAGGATTTGAACAGTAGCTCCCTTCCTTGTGAATTCTACTATCAAGAAGAACAAGAACAGTAATGTTGTGGTATCATCATCACTTCTAAGTTCCCCTTCAGGTCACACACCATTGTGACTTAGACGTATATCACCATGGCTCTATACAACTGAAGCATAACTTCCTTACTTTTCCTCATCATTGGTGGAATTACCTAACACCAGTGTGGAAGCTCCATCACCACAAGGTCGGCAGTGGTTCAAGAAGAAAGCCCACTATCACCCTCTCGGGCATGAGCAATACATCATTGCTTCCACCTTGAAAAATAAATATAAAAGTCACTTTTGTTATGACCGACGCGGGAGGAGTGCATTGTTAATTCAGTCCCCCTTTTCCACAGGTCACAGCATATCAATAAATTTTCCCACTTACCGAAACAGCCAATTAGATACTCTATTTTTCCTCAGAATAAAGCACACCAACCAGGTGTTAAAACTACTAAAATATGCGACGCGACCATGCTAGCATGCATAAGTGATAAGCACACATGCGAATAGAGACAGAAGAGGAGAAAGAATCAAAGGGTAAAGTTCTGAAACAGTAGATGGGATTTAGTTGCTGGTTCTGGATTGGATGTAAAGTCTTTGATTGATGTTAAGTCTTGCAGTTCTCGTTGGAGCCCATTGCACAATTTCAAACTTGTTTCACTGGTCTTCTGTCTTGAGGCTTGATTTAAATCCATGAGTCCTTGGAGCTTTGCATGAGAGAGAGAGAGAGTGAGAGATGCTCTCTCCTTGAAGTTCACTTACTGTCTCTCCCAAAACTGTTCTGTGTCAGGCACAATTCAAAATTCCAGGTTGGCCAGCAGGTTAGTCATGTGACTAGCTCCTTGTTTGGAGCAGCCTTGCCTGCGAGATTTGTGGATTCTTCAAGTTCACCAGACACTCTCAGTTGGGGCGGTTGGGGGGGGGGCGGGTGCGGGAAGCTGACTCAATGAATCTCAGTGTCTCTTGATCATCACTATAGATAAAATCCATCTGGCTAATTAAATCAGGGAATACTCCCATTGTCTTCCTCACGCAACTGTCTTTTAGAATGCAAATGTGCAGCCATGTTTTCAGCCACTGTTGTGGTCTTTTTAAACAAGTTATTTCAAGTCCAGTAAAAGTTCAAAAATAATGTTCCATACGACGAAATTAATATGTCTCATTTTGGCAGATATGGTTTCCATCACAAAGTATTAAAGCCCTATATTTTTATAACCTAGCCCTCACACACACATACTTGTAAAAAACTGGTTACCCAGGAAAAAAGGGATTTTTGTTTAAAAAAAATAACTTTTACTGAAGAGAAGCGATGGAAGTCCTTTGTTCTGGTGAGGTATCCCAAAATCCAATAGTTGGCTGCCACTAGGAATTTTCCAGGTGAGTTTGATGAACAGTCTGTTTAGGTACACATTCAAGGAAATTCAACTGCAGAAGGCTTCACATAGGTCTTCCATCAGGTGTGCAGCAACAGAGTTTAAGTTCCTACACATTCGATGCAAAGTTCATTTGAAGGTGCAAGGGTTCTGCAAATATTCAGGGTTTCTTAAAAATGCAGGAGGCAGCGTACCACTTCATAGAGGCTTTTGCTTTTCAATAGCAAGGATTCTTCAAAGAGAGGTAATAGCGTTCATCTGAACTCCTGGCAGGTTCATCTCAAATTCCAATTGCCTGCTTTAGTCCAAACCCACTGGCTTTTAATAGTTCAAAATGAAGCTACTTTTCCAAGCAAGTCTGAAGCTAATCATAAATTCTCTCTTGCCACAATGAAGGATAGCTCTTAAGTCAACCCCACTGTGGGGCTTACTTGAAATCAGCTGGCTTTCAGTATTTGTTTAGTGGTCAAAGCCGGGAACCTCTTGTTGACCTTCCTTTTTTTTTTCTAAAAGCATCCATAAAGTTCAGCTATCTCCAGATGCCTCGATGTCCATGAAATCCTTCTCCAGTCTTCAAAAATATAGATTCCCAAGTTTCAACACAAAAAAATGGAAATTTTGTAACACTTTCTATACTTACATATGAAGAATAACTATCTTACTGAGTTTGCAGGAGGTAGGTGACGCCTGTGAAAATGTACCCTAACTGAAGTAATGCCTTCAGGGGAGGAAAGCAAATTGGGACCAAAAAATACTTCACTAAGAGAGATATGAAGAAGCGTTAGTGATATATTTCCATCTTTATTAATCTTTTTGCATCCCACTCAACACCATTTAATCTTTGGCACAACAAAATATTGGAAGCCTTTTCAATTTTAAGGTCCAAAATATTTTTAACCATCTGTTTTACATGGCTTTTGGAAGTTGTAATCAATGGTTTGAAACATTTGTTTTTAATTTGCAACATTTGGCTAAGAATTTAATTTATTTTAAAATCATCAGTCTGCCAGTGCATTGTGTCTGTGAATGAACAAGCTTCTTCTGCAGCAAGTTTAAGTGCCTTGGGACGGTTTCTGACATTTAAAGCTTTATAAATGCAAGTTGTTGTTGAATGAAAGCTAAAAATCTGAGGACTGCCTCCCAGGTCATATTTGACAGTTGATTTAAGAGATCCCTCCAAAAGTTGTTTTCTGGCTGTGCATGCAAGTAATTGCTGTTACAAGAGATGACTACACATACTGTAAAATCCTTAGTTTGTGTAATATGAATGGTTACTTATATATATTTTGAATTCAGAGGGCCAAGAGTGTACTGGTGCCCAAGAAAGAAGAAGGAGAATGGCCAGTGTATTATCTTTCCTGCCCTGGTCAGCTCATTGAACTTCTTGCAGTATTGCAAGTTCTGCAGTTCTGGGGTTGAGAACTGGTTGGGACTAAGTGGCACAAGAGCTATTTTTCGGGGCTTCCTCCCAAGGAGACTCTGTTCAACCTGTGCAAGGAGAATTTGGAGATTGATCACACTGAAGTTACACTTCTTTTCTTCCCCTTGCTGCTTGATTCTTTTTGGCTAATGACACCAGATCGTCCAATAAAAGACAATGAAAAATATGACAAAATCATACTTGAGCCATCTGAAAGCTACATGATAGTGAACTCAGAGAGCCAAACGCTTTCTTACTTGCTTGCTGCTACTCAACTTGCCGCAGTAATTGTCAGTTTGACCATCATTTTCCAGTCCTCGGTGGATACAGGTATGGCGTCGGAGGATTGGAGGACTGCTAACATTGTACTTTGTTTAAAAAGGGAGCGAGGGATAGACCGAATAATTACAGGTCAGTCAGTCTAAACTCAGCAGTAGGCAAGTTCTTGGCGTCAATTCTGAGAGACAGGATAAACTGTCACTTAGAAGGAATGAGAAGGAACAGCACTTATAAAAGAATGACTAGAGTTAGATTAGGGCCAATCAAGGATAGTAGTGGGAAGTTGTGTGTGGAATCAGAGGAGATAGGGGAAGCGTTAAATGAATATTTTGCGTCAGTATTTACAGTAGAGAAAGAAAATGCTGTTGAGGAGAATACTGAGATTCAGGCTACTAGGCTAGATGGGATTGAGGTTCACAAGGAGGAGGTGTTATCAATTTTGGAAAGTGTGAAAATAGATAAGTCCCCTGGGCCAGATGGGATTTACCCTAGGATTCTCTGGGAAGCTAGGGAGGAGATCGCAGAGCCTTTGTCCTTGATCTTTATGTCGTCATTGTCGACAGGAATAGTGCCGGAAGACTGGAGGATAGCAAATGTTGTCCCCTTGTTCAAGAAGGGGAGTAGAGACAGCCCTGGCAATTATAGACCTGTGAGCCTTACTTCGGTTGTGGGTAAAATGTTGGAAAAGGTTATAAGAGACAGGATTTATAATCATCTTGAAAAGAATAAGTTCATTAGAGATAGTCAGCACGGTTTTGTGACGGGTAGGTCGTGCCTCACAAACCTTATTGAGTTTTTCGAGAAGGTGACCAAACAGGTGGATGAGGGTAAAGCAGTGGATGTGGTGTATATGGATTTCAGTAAGGCGTTTGATAAGGTTCCCCACGGTAGGCTATTGCAGAAAATATGGAAGTATGGGGTTGAAGGTGATTTAGAGCTTTGGATCAGAAATTGGCTAGCTGAAAGAAGACAGAGGGTGGTGGTTGATGGCAAATGTTCATCCTGGAGTTTAGTTACTAGTGGTGTAACGCAAGGATCTGTTTTGGGGCCACTGCTGTTTGTCATTTTTATAAATGACCTGGAAGAGGGTGTAGAAGGGTGGGTTAGTAAATTTGCGGATGACACTAAGGTCGGTGGAGTTGTGGATAGTGTCGAAGGGTGTTGTAGGGTACAGAGGGACATAGATAGGCTGCAGAGCTGGGCTGAGAGATGGCAAATGGAGTTTAATGCGGAAAAGTGCGAGGTGATTCACTTTGGAAGGAGTAACAGGAATGCAGAGTACTGGGCTAATGGGAAGATTCTTGGTAGTGTAGATGAACAGAGAGATCTTGGTGTCCAGGTGCATAAATCCCTGAAGGTTGCTACTCAGGTTAATAGGGCTGTTAAGAAGGCATATGGTGTGTTAGCTTTTATTAGTAGGGGGATCGAGTTTCGGAGCCACGACGTCATGCTGCAGCTGTACAAAACTCTGGTGAGACCGCACCTGGAGTATTGCGTGCAGTTCTGGTCACCGCATTATAGGAAGGATGTGGAAGCTATGGAAAGGGTGCAGAGGAGATTTACTAGGATGTTGCCTGGTATGGAGGGAAGGTCTTACGAGGAAAGGCTGAGGGACTTGAGGTTGTTTTCGTTGGAGAGAAGGAGGAGGAGAGGTGACTTAATAGAGACATATAAGATAATCAGAGGGTTAGATAGGGTGGATAGTGAGCGTCTTTTTCCTCAGATGGTGATGGCAAACACGAGGGGACATAGCTTCAAGTTGAGGGGTGATAGATATAGGACAGATGTGAGAGGTAGTTTCTTTACTCAGAGAGTAGTAAGGGCGTGGCACGCCCTGCCTGCAGCAGTAGCAGATTCGCCAACTTTAAGGGGCATTTAAGTGGTCATTGGATAGACATATGGATGAAAATGGAATAGTGTAGGTCAGACGGTTTCACAGGTCGGCGCAACATCGAGGGCCGAAGGGCCTGTACTGCACTGTAATGTTCTAATTCTAATTCTAATTCTAAAAAAGGGCCCAGATTAATCAAGGATCGTCAGCATGGATTTGTTAAGGGAAGATCTTGTCTGACTAAGTTGATTGAATTTTTGAAGAAGTAATAAGGAGGATTGATGAGGGTAGTGCAGTTGATGTGGTCTACATGGATTTTAGCAAGGCTTTTGACAAGGTCCCACATCGTAAACTGGTTAAAAAAAGAAAAGCCCATGGGATCTAGGGAAATGCAGCAAGGTGGATACAAAATTGGCTCAGTGGCAGGAAACAAAGGGTCATTGTTGACGGATGTTTTTGTGACTGGAAGGTTCTTTCCAGTAGCGTTCAGCAGGGCTCAGTACTGGGTCCCTCCTTTTAGTGGTATATATTAACGATTTGGACATAAATATAGGGGGCATGATCAAAATGTTTGCAGATGACACAAAAATTGGCTGTGTGGTTGATAGCTGTCGGCTGCAAGAAGATATCAATGGACTGGTCAGGTGGGCAGAAAAGTGGCAAATGGAATTCAAACTGGAGAAGTGAGGTGATCCATTTGGAGAGGCAAAGGAATACATGATTAATGGGAGAATACTGAGAAGTGTAGAGGAAGTGAGGGACCTTGGTGTACAAGATTATGAGGGGCATGGACAGGGTGGATAGGGAGCAGCTGTTCCCCTTAGTTGAAGGGTCAGTTACGAGGGGTCACAAGTTTAAGGTGAGGGGCGGGAGGTTTAAGGGGGACTTGAGGAAGAACTTTTTTACCCAGAGGGTGATGACGGTCTGGAATGCCCTGCCTGGGAGGGTGATAGGTGCAGGTTGCCGCACATCCTTTAAAAAGTACCTGTATGAGCACTTGGCACATCATAACATTCAAGGCTATGGGCCAAGTGCTGGCAAATGGGATTAGGTAGACATGTCAGGTGTTTTAATGCATCGGTGCAGACTCAATGGGCTGAAGGGCCTCTTCTGCACTGTATTATTCTGTGATTCTGTGATTCTGATTCTGTGATTCTATGATTCTGATTCTGTGATTCTGAATGTCCACAGATCCCTGAAAGTAGCAGGGCAGATCGATAAAGTGGTTGAGAAGGCATATGGCATCCTTTCCTTTATTAGCTGAGGCATAGAATATAAGAGCAGAATATATTACAGTATAGAATATAGTCTGGAACCGGATGAATCATTAGTTAGGCTACAACTTGAGTACTGCGTGCAGTTCTGGTCATCTCATCACAGAAAGGATGTAATTTCATTAGAAAGGTTACAGAGGAGATTTATGAAGATGTTATAGAGTCATAGAGTCGTACAGCATAGAAACAGGCCCTTCGGCCAACCAGGTCCATGCCAACCATAATGCCTATCTATACTAATCCCACCTGCCTGCATTAATTCCATATCCCTCTAAGCCTTGCTCATTTAGATGTTACCTGGACTGGAAAAATGCAGCTATGAGGAAAGGTTGAATAGGCTGGGGTTGTTCTCCTTGGAACAGAGTAGGCTGAGGGGAGATCTGATTGAAATATACAAACTTGTGAGGGGCCTGGATAGAGTGGATGTGAAGGGCCTATTTACCTTAGCAGAGAGGTCAGTGACTAGGGAGCATAGATTGTAGGTGATTGGTAGAATGATTAGAGGGGAGATGAGGAAAACTTTTTTCACCCAGAGGGTGGTGAGGTTCTGGAACTCACTGTCTGAAAGGGTAGTAGAGGCAGAAACCCTCAACTCATTTAAAAGGTGTCTGGATATGCACCTCAAGTGCCGTAGCCTGCAGGGCTTCGGACCAAATGCTGGAAGGTGGAATTTGGCTGGGTGGCTCATTTTTCAGCTGGCATAGACACAATGGGCCAAGTGGTCTCTTTCTGGGCCATAAACATTCTATGATATTCCATGATTCAAATCTGGCCTTTTAAAGGTTGCAGTCTAATTTCCTAACATCCTTAACAGATTACCCCTGTTTTACATGGAATTTGCACGAGAGATTTCCAATGGATGTGGAAGTGAACTGACCCCCACAGTTCTGGAGAACTCAGTTGTGTAGCGCAATGTTAGGCATAATGGCAGTGGTGAAAATCAGACGCAGCTCACTGTGTGGAATTTCAGAACCATCGTTATCATGACTGAACCTTAGCTAAGGTGAGCCCATTGTACAGTGGCACAGTGGCGCAGTGGTTAGCACTGCAGCCTCACAGCTCCAGGGACCCGGGTTCGATTCTGGGCACTGCCTGTGTGGAGTTTGCAAGTTCTCCCTGTGTCTGCGTGGGTTTTCTCCGGGTGCTCCGGTTTCCTCCCACAAGCCAAAAGACTTGCAGGTTGGTAGGTAAATTGGCCATTATAAATTGTCACTAGTATAGGTAGGTGGTAGGGAAATATAGGGACAGATGGGGATGTTTGGTAGGAATATGGGATTAGTGTAGGATTAGTATAAATGGGTGGTTGCTGGTCGGCACAGACTCGGTGGGCCGAAGGGCCTGTTTCAGTGCTGTATCTCTAATCTCTAATCTACACTGTCTCTCATTTCCAATTAAATTTAGTGTGGAACCTAAATGAGATAAACAATCAGCTTATCCTCTCTTAAGCACCAAATTCCAATTCCCTCCCACCCCGATTGATCTAATGGGTTTACACTCTTCCCAGCCATCAGAACTTTGGAAGCAGTGTTTCTTAATTATAGTGCACTTTTCAAAAAAAGTTTTGAAGCAAATAGCTTCTAATTATCTTCAGTAATTATCATGGCATATTGACAAAAGATGTAAACATTCTAGTTACTAACAACGGTCAGACACAGAGATTCATTATATAGTGCCTTTCTTCATTTCATTTGTTTTCCAATAAAACCAATGAAGTTGAATTTTGAACGCTTTAATTACCACCTGTGTATTATTGATAGTTATTAATTAGAATGCTTACATTTTCTTATTTCTGTCAGAGAGACAAATCTAGAGTGAGGGTATGAGAGCATGGGACAGGGGCACAGAAAACATACAGGAACCAATCACAAAACATCAAATTGAATGTTTACAGAGTTCACTTAGAAAGCCACAAAACCAGTGCTGCTAAACACAGGTTTCCTTCAATGCTATGAGCCTCATGCCCTGCCCCTCCCAGCATTGAATGATTCCTAGTATCTATCAGCAATGAGAAAAACCTCACATTCAACCTCCGGTTGTGACAAATCTCAGGTTCACCTTCCACAGTTCCCTCTCCAGAGAAACACCAGATCAAAAGGCCTCTCATGCTGTCAAACTCCAGTAGCTTGAATTCAGTACTGTTAAACTCCAGGACACCTACCAAAGTGGTCTAATTAGGGCAAGTTCAACATGAGACCTCGATCAATTATGAATGAAAGGAAAATAACACCAAAATAATATTGATATTAATCACTTTTATTGTGCTCTTTTATTCTGTAGAGCTGCTACTTAGCCGGGAGTTGAGTATGCATTTCAATTAGAATATCTTTGAGGCCTTTTGGTACATACCACTGTAAATTAGATGGGGATAAAGCAGAAAGCCCTTGAATTAGTCCTGAAGCTGGATATAATGGATGTAATCTGATCCACATAAAAAGTTTTCAGGCACTGGGACCATTTGGGGTCCCAACCCCGCTTGTGTTGGAGATGCACCCTGTGCATGCAACCTCCGCGTTTACCGGACTATTAAGGACAGTAGACGAGACACGAACATGGAAGGCCCAATGGGAGAGCCTGCAGGACTGGCCAGCCAACAGCCCCACTGGGAGAGGTGGGTGCTGCATAGACAGATAGAAAGTGTGAAGGCCCCACAGAGGGTTCAATAAAATTGAAGGTCCAGAGCTGTCAGGGCCACCAGCGTGGAGGGTGAATCCCTCCAGAAGAATGCTTTTGTCTGCGGTTATGCCCATTTCAGTTTCCCGGCTCCATGATGGCAGCATGGACAGCATCCTCCAATGTCTTTCTGACCTCCTGCTGTGAGGCCGCCTCCAATGCTCAGCCGGGCTCCTGACACAGTGGGGGGCCCACGCCTTCAATATGATTGTATGGCTACACACAACTAACGGCTTATTGTCCTTTTAAAAACCTAGATTAGCTGCCCGACATGGACAGATGGACAGCAGTGCTGCAAGGAGCCCGTCTCTGGGAAAATCTCCTGGAGACGGGAACACATCAGAGAGTGGGCCCAATGCACAATGGTCCAATTTTCCATGTCCCACCCCCACCTCCAAAGATACCTCCAAGGGGCTGGGAAGATTCCACTCAATAAATCCCAGCCTATACTGTTAATTGTGTGAATATTGTTTAGGATGGAAACTGCATCAGAGGGCCGTGGCTGGTGGTAGAGTTTGTTAAGCAGCCTATTATCCTCAAAAGCAGTTGAAGTTGATTAATTCTTTAAGATGATGCTGGGAATGAAATTGTGGTTGGGTGGGATTAAGTATAAACTGAGCTGACTAAGCACAAAGATTTCAGTGCCGTTGGGAAGGGAATGTTGTCTTCAGGACAGCAGACCAAGACTGAATAGAAAAGGATCAGGGAATATTTCAGAGTTTTGCTCAATCACATTTGGGGGTCTGTAAGTAACTATGTAGAAATATTGCTCAGGAGATTAAAACCTACAAATGCTTAATACTGGGATTGTGTTTACTACTCTTACAGAAAATTTAACCTGTTTAAGTAAACATGTCAATGCCTCTTAAAATTGCAAAGTAATGTCCTATGAACGAGTAAAGTGTTTGAACTGCACTATCATACAGTCATATCTAAGTTTAAATAGGTGGGGTGGAGTCCAGGTAGGGTTGAAAGAGGAAATTAATGGGCAAAATGGCTTTATCTCTTCTCGTGCATTATATTCTTGATTTCTTGGTACAGGCAGAGTTTATTAATATTTAATCACAATAATAGCTACTGTAATTGTAGATAAGATAGTAATGACTGATTTCATATTTTCCATTCTGAACTCCATTCATTCATACTAGCTGAGACCCGCAATACATTTGCAGTGAAATTAGCATCTTAATTGAAACAGTACTTCTTTAAATCCCCATCACTTGTCATTCCAACCTTTCCATGCCATCCCTCTTATGCTATACCCATCCCATTCTTTCATCCGTACCATATCATCCCCATCCCCTCCCCACCCCACCTTCTTCCTGTGCCACCCCCATTCCCCATTCCATCCCAATGTCGTCCCACCCCTGCCTTCTCATGCCGTCCCCCCTCCTCCCATGATGTCCCCCTCCTGTGCCATCCCAACTCCTTCCCTCCAATGCCATTGCCCCACTTCCCACCCCATCCTCCTCTTCCACCATCCCCCCTCCCATGCAGTCCCCCAACTGCCATTGTCGTTGATCCATTGGTGGGAGGCTGGGGACCAGTAACCGAGGCCAGGGAGCAGCGAGAGCCAGAGCTCAGTAACCAAACCCAGTAACTGCAACACGTGTGCCAGGCTACACCCACCAAATCAACCCACCGACCAATCACAAATGCAGACAAAAGATATATTATTATTATAGATTTGCTGCTGCATAGCAGATATGAAGAGATACTAGACATGCCTACGGTGAGAATAGATTGAACCCTTACAAGTTAAGGTTCTCAGTAGTTTTTTTTCCCATTACCAACTATTTTGCCATTTATCATTCCTCAGGTTGTGGATGTCACTGGTAAGGTCAGCATCACTAGTTGCCCTTGAGAACATGGTGAGGCTTTTTCTTGAATTGCTGCACTCCATATGGTGGAGGTACTCCAAAATACTGCTAGATTGGTGTTCCCGGTTTTAGACCCAGTGGCAATGAAGGAACAGCAATGTCAGGTAAGGAAATTGGCAAAGCTCCCTGCTAGAAATATTTGCCCAGAAGTGGTTTTAGAACAGGCTCAAGTTCCTCTGTGTTGCCACTGCATAGACCTGCACATACTATGAATACTCAGAAATGACAAATAGCCACTTGAGCAAAATAATGAAGAGCTGCAGGTACACATGCACATTATAGCCTTCAAAGAACCTGCGTTTATGCAGCACTATTCATATTCTCAGGCTTTTTTGAAGCACTTCACAGCCAATGAATTACATTTGAGGTGAAGTCATCATTAAGTAAACATGCACAACAACCAATTGACACACATCAAAGTCCCACAAACAGCAAGGAGATAAATGACCAGCTAATATGTTTCCCTGGTGCTGGTTGAGAGATAAATGTTGGTCAGGGTACTGGGAGGACTCCCTTGCTCTTCTTTGTTATAGGATCTTTTATCTACACTTACAGAGGCTGACACAGATTGGTTTAATGCCACATCTGAAAGACAGGACACTGAAGTAGCAGCCTAGAATATGTGCTCAAGTTGCTGGCGTGGGGCTTAAACACATGACTCCTGACTCAGAGGCAAGACTTCTACCATGGAGTTAAGCTGTCACTTGGAGCAGAAAGGCAGCAAGTTATGAGGGGACGGAGTTGCCGAGCACAAGCAAACCATTGTGATTAGCATATTCTCTAGCTCATCAGAGATGTGAAAGAACTATAGAGTGCTTATATTGGGGAGCTTTATTTACCCAACTATCAATTGGGACAGTGTTAGAGTAAAGGGTAAGGAAGGGGAAGAATTTATGAAATGTGTTCAGGAGAACTTCCTTGACCAGTATGTTCTGGGTCTAATGAGGGAGGAGGCATTTCTGGATCTGGTGCTGGAGAGTGAGGTGGGCCAAGTGAACCAATTTTCTGTTGGGGGTGCACATGGGTAACAGCGATCATTGTATCATAAGGTTTAAACTAGTAATGGAGAAGAGCAAGGAATAATCTAAAGTAGAACGTCTAAATTGGAAGAGGGCTAATTTCAATGGGATGAGAGTGGACCTAGCCAGGGTAAAATGGAACCATAAACAGACAGGAAAAATTCTAACGGAACAATGGGTGATCTTTAAGGAGGAGGTGCTTCAGGTACAGGCTAGGTACATTCCAACAAGAGTGAAAGGTAGGGGAACCAAAGCCGGGGCTCCATAGATGACAGGGGAGATAGAGAATATGATGAAACAAAAAAAGAGGGTGTATGATGCATGTCAGGTGAATTCTTCAAGCCAGAAGCAGGTCAAGTACAATAAGTTGAGAGGGGAGGTGAAGAGGAAAATAAGACTGACAAAGAGAGAACATGAGAATAGCATGGCAGTCGACATGAAAGGGAACCCAAAAATCTTCTACCGGCATGTAAATAGTAACAGGCAGAGTGGGTCCTATTCAGGACAAAGGGGGTGATATATATTTAGAGGCATAGAGCAAGGCTAGAATACTTAATGAATATATTGTATCAGTGTTTACTAAGGAAGGGAATGCTGACAAAATATTGGTAGAAGCAGTGACGGTAAAGGATGGGGTGAAACTCCGGATGGTTTGCATCCAAGGTTGCTAAAAGAAGCAGGGGTAGAGATAGTGGAAGAGCTGGCCATAATCTTCCAATATTCCCGAGATACAGGGGAGGTGCCAAAGGATTGGAGAGTGCCAAATGTGACACCTTTATTCAAGAAAAGATAAAAGGACAATCCTAGCAACTACAGGCCAGTTAGTTTAACATCAGTGGTGGATAAGGTTTTAGAAACAAAAATCAGGGGAAAAAAATCAACAGACACTTAAAGAATTTTGAGTTAATTAAGGAGAGCCAGCACCAATTTTAAAAGGCAGGTCATGTTTGCCTATTCTGATTGAAATTTTTGATGAAGTAACAGAAGTTTGATGAAGGGAAAGCAATGGATGTTGTCTATATGGATTTTAAGAAAGCATTTGGTAAAATACCACAGAAAAGGCTGGTTAAGAAAATTGAGGCTTATAGAATAGGAGGGTCAGTGTCAGCTTGGATAAAAAAATTGGCTTAAGGACAGAAAACAGTGAGTCGTGGTAAATGGTTGTTTTTCAGACTGGAGGATGGTAGATAGTCGTGTTCACTAAGGGTCAGTGCTCGGATCCCTGATATATATCTTATATATATTTATTTTTATATAAATACATATATTATATCAATGGTATATTTAAATATAAATATACAAATATATATACACATTGTATATTTATTATATATATATTTATATAATGTACCTACACCCCAAGGACTGCAGCGGTTCAAGAAGGCAGCTCACCACCTTCTCAAGGGCAATGAGGGTTGGGCAATCAATGCTGGCCTAGCCAGCAAAGCCCACATCCCATGAACGAATAATAAAAAAAAATGACTTGATCATAGGAACATAGGAAGATAGGAACAGGAGTAGGCCATTCAGCCCCTCGAGCCAGTCGCGTCATTCAATGAGATCATGGCTGATCCGCGGCCTAACTCCATATACCTGCCTTTGGCCCATATCCCTTAATATTTTAACTAAAATCTATCTCAGCTTTAAAATTAACAACTGTTCTACCTTCAACTGCTGTTTGTGGGAGAGAGTTCCAAACCTCTACCACCCTTTGTGTGAAGAAGTGCTTCCTAATATCTCTCCTGAATGGTCTGGTCCTAATTTTTAGATTGTGCCCACTAGTTTTATAATCTCCAACTAGTGGAAATAGTTTATCTTTATCTAGCCTGTCGTTTCCTGTTAATATCTTGAAGACTTCAATCAGATCACCCCTTAACCTTCTAAATTCTAGCAAAAACAGGCCTAATTTGTGTAACTTAACTCCCTGTAGTCCAGGTATCATTCTTGTAAACCTACTCCCTCCAAGGCCAATATATCCTTCCTAAGGTGTGGTGCCCAGAACTGCTCACAGTACTCCAAGTGGTGTCTAACCAGTGTTTTGTACAGCTGCAGCATAACCTCTGTGTCTTTATACTCCAATCCTCTAGATATAAAGGCTAGCATTCCATTAGCCTTTTTGATTATTTTCTGCACTTGCTCATGGCATTTTAAAGATCTATGCACCTGAACCCCCAAGTCTCTTTAATAAGAAGAAATGCTGGAACCAATCAGCAGGTCTGGCAGCATCTGTGGAAAGAGAAGCAGAGTTAACGTTTCGGGTCAGTGACCCTTCTTCGGAACTGACAAATATTAGAAATGTCACAGCTTATAAGCAAGTGAGGTGGGGGTGGGGCAAGAGATAACAAAGGAGAAGGTGTAGATTGGATAAGGCCACATAGCTGACCAGAAAGTCATGGAGCAAAAGCAAACAATACCGCCTCCCTCCTCACTATCCAGGGCCCCAAACACTCCTTTCAGGTGAAGCAGCGATTTACTTGTACTTCTTTCAATGTAGTATACTGTATTCGCTGCTCACAATGTGGTCTCCTCTACATTGGGGAGACCAAGCGCAGACTGGGTGACCGCTTTGCGGAACACCTCTGCTCAGTCCGCAAGCAGGACCCTGAGCTTCCGGTTGCTTGCCATTTCAACAATCCTCCCTGCTCTCATGCTCACATCTCTGTCCTGGGATTGCTGCAGTGTTCCAGTGAACATCAACGCAAGCTTGAGGAACAGCATCTCATTTATCGATTAGACACACTACAGCCTGCCGGACTGAACATTGAGTTCAATAATTTCAGAGCATGATGGGCCCCCCATTTTACTTTTATTTTTAGTTATTTTTTCTTTTTTTCTTTTTTACATTTTTTACAATTTTTTTTGCATTTATTTCATTTCATCTTAGTTTGTTCAGTTTGCTTACCCACTTTTTTTTTCATGTTTGTACTTGCTGCTGTTCAATCTTCATTCCGTTAACACCCTATCTGTACTAATGCTTTGTCTTTCAACACACCATTAACATATTGTTTGCCTTTGCTCCATGACCTTCTGGTCAGCTATGTGGCCTTGTCCAATCTACACCTTCTCCTTTGTTATCTCTTGCCCCACCCCTGCCTCACTTGCTTATAACCTGTGACATTTCCAATATTTGTCAGTTCCGAAGAGGGGCCACTGACCCGAAACGTTAACTCTGCTTCTCTTTCCACAGATGCTGCCAGACTGCTGAGTGGTTCCAGCATTTCTTGTTTTTATTTCAGATTTCCAACATCCGCAGTATTTTGCTTTTACCCCAAGTCTCTTTGGACATCCACTGTACTTAACCTATTCCCATTTAGAAAGTACCCTGCTCTATCCTTTTTTGGTCCAAAATGGATAATCTCACACTTGCCCGCATTGAAATCCATCTGCCACAGTCTTGCCCACTCACCTAGTCTGTCAATACCTCTTTGCAATTTTATGCTATCATCTAGACTGTCTACAATGCCGCCTAACTTTGTATCATCAGCAAATTTGAATATATGACTTACTATGCCATCATCCAAGTCGTTAATGAATAATGTGATGTGAATAATTGAGGCCCCAACTCAGATCCCTGTGGGACACCACTAGACACATCCTGCCAATTGGAGTACTTACCCATTATCACCACTCTCTGCCACCTACCGCTCAACCAACTTCCTAACCATGTCAATAATTTGCCCTCAACTCCATGGCCTTCTACCTTAGTTAACAGTCTTTTATGTGGGACTTTATCAAATGCCTTCTGGAAGTCCATATAAATAACATCCATAGACATTCCCCTGTCCACTACCTTAGTCACCTCTTCAAAAAAGTCAATGAGATTTGTCAGGCATGACCTTCCCGTCATGAATCCATGATCGCTGTCCCTGATTAACTGAAATTTTTCTAGGTGTTCAGTCACCCTATCCTTGATTACAGACTCCAGCAACTTGCCCACCACAGATGTCAGGCTAACTGGTCTGTAATTTCCTTGGTTCCCCCTTTCACCCTTCTTAAAAAGTGGAGTGACATGTGCAACTTTCCAATCCAGAGGGACCACTCCTGAATCTAGGGAACTCTGAAAGACTATACTTAGGGCATCTACAATGTGCTCCCCTACTTCCTTTAACACGCTCGGATGGAAACCATCAGGTTCTGGGGATTTCTCACTCTTTAGTTCCATTAATTTCCTTGTTACTGATGTTTTACTTACGTTAATTGTATTAAGTCCCTGTCCCTATCGGCTATTAATTTTTTCCGGACTTCTGGCAAGTTATCCTCCTTTTCAACTGTAAATACTGAGGCAAAGTAATTGTTCAACATGTCTGCCATTTCCCCATTATCAATGACAATATCTCCATTTTCAGCTTTTTGTGGCCTACATTGCTCTTGACTACCCGCTTTCCCTTTATGTAACTACAAAATTTCTTCTTATTGATTTTGATGTCCCTTGAACATTGGAATGCAGTGTATAATTTTACAATTTGCTGATGATACCAAATTTGGAGGAGTGGCAAACAATGAGAATGATACAAATAGACCACAACAGGACATAGATAGGCTAGCAGAATGGACAGACAAGTGGCAAATGGAATTTAATACAGAGCAGTGTGAGGTGATACAGAATGGATAGGGAGAGGCAATATGGATTTAATGGCACAGTTCTAAAGAGTGTACAGAAACAGGGCTGGATTTTGTGCTGGAGGCGGGGCTCGGCGCCTGGCCAAAAAGACGGGGGAACCCCGCCTCTGCATTTTCTTGGCCTCCCAGAGCGATCCTCTGGTCTTTTTGTGTCAAAGTTTCAGGAGGTGGGATTTAAAGGGACGGGTATCCCACCTCCGAGAGCTGCTGACCAATCAGAGGGCCAGCAGCTCAACAGTATCAGCAGTGCCACTGGGAGTGGTGACCACTGCTAGTACTTCAGAGGCCTCAGACCCAGGCCCAATGGTGGAACCCCGGACAAGAGGTAGGTGAGACGGGGTTGCAGAAGGCCCCAGCAAAGAAGGCGCTGGGAGATGGTCTTGCAGTCCAGGCAGCGGGGGTCCTGGAGGTTGAATTAATTCCCGGTGGGGGCCTTCCATGGGCCACAAATTGCCCACAGAGGAGGAACACCACCCCCCACCCAAGCCTGCAGGGAGGTTGTCATATATTGTTATACTATCTGTAAAAGGTTAGGAGCTAATTTGCTAGAAACTAGTTGGTATTTGTAAGTGTTCCAGTGGGGGGCCACATTCATGGCTGCACTGGGGAGTCATGTTATATGTAACACAAGAACTAGTTCAACCAGGTTTCTACAACAGACAGCATGGCGCTGTAATAAACAAACTGACTCCAGCCTTTTCCAAGTTTCAAGTGTGATTCTTTCCAACATCTGGGAACCAGAAAACAACATAAAGATGTAACGGAGGACACTTCGTTTTACAAGGTGTCCTTCCCGCGCAGCAGAGGCAAACCACCACCCCCCCCCCCCGCCACCTTTGCTGGCAAGATCCCAATGGTGGCAGAAAGAGGCCCCTTATAGGTCACCTAAGGGCCTCAATTGGCCACTGGGCGGGAAGGATGTCATCTGCCTCTCCCGCCCCCAGGAAGATCGCTGGGCAACGGGGAGGCGACAGGCCCCCCTGCATCCGATCCTGCCTCGAGGGCACCCGTAAAATCCAGTCCATTAAGAGTGGTTAGCAAAGCATATGAAATCTTGGGCTTCATAAATAGAGGTATTGAGTACAAAAGCAGGGAAGTTATGCTCTCCCTTTATAAAGCTCTAGTTAGGCGCTGGTGCTAATTTTTCAAAATTTGGTAGATTCTGGAAAGGTTCTATCAGACTGAAAAGTAGCAAATATAACCCCTCTATTCAAGAAGTGGAGGTTGGGACGGGGGGGGGGGGGGGGGCTGGTGGGGGAGGTAGAAAACAGGTAACTATAGGCCAGTTAGCTTAACATCTGTCATGGGGAAGGTGTTAGAATCAATCATTCAGGATGGTTTAGCTGGGCACTTAGAAAAACTCAAGGTAATCGGGAATAGTCAGCATGGTTTTGTGAAAGGGAAGTCACGTTTAACAAATTTATTGGAGTTGTTTTTTTTAATTCATTCATGGGATGTGGACGTCACTGGCTATGCCAGCATTTATTGCCCATCCGTATTGCCCTTGAGAAGGTGGTGGTGAGCTGCCTTCTTGAACCGCTGCAGTCCATTTGGGATAGGTAGACCCACAGGAAGATAGACCCTTCCTGTTAGGAAGGGAGTTCCAGGATTTTGACCCAGCGACAGTAAAGGAACGGCGATATAGTTCCAAGTCAGGATGGTGTGTGACTTGGAGGGGAAATTGCAGGTGGTGGTGTTCCCATGTATTTGCTGCCCTTGTCCTTCTAGTTGGTAGAGGCACGGGTTTGGAAGGTGCTGTCTAAGGAGCCTTGGTGCATTGCTGCAGTGGATCTTGTAGATGGTACACACTGCTGCTACTGTGTGTCGGTGGTGGAGGGAGTGAATGTTTGTAGATGGTGTGCCAATCAAGTGGGCTGCTTTGTCCTGGATGGTGTCGAGCTTCTTGAGTGTTGTTGGAGCTGCACCCATCCAGGCAAGTGGAGAGTATTCCATCACACTCCTGACTTGTGCCTTGTAGATGGTGGACAGGCTTTGGGGAGTCATGAGGTGAGTTACTCGCCTCAGGATGCCTAGCCTCTGACCTGCTCTTGTAGCCATAGTATTTTTATGGCTACTCCAGTTCAGTTTCTAGTCAATGGTAGCCCTAGGATGTTAATCTACATGTAGATTGGTCGAACCAGCTCAGTCAGGGTAGCCTTGAGGAGGAATTCGTTGAGTGTATCCGTGATAGTTTTCTTGAACAGTATGTAATGGGACCGACGAGGGAGCAAGCTATCCTAGATCTAGTACTGTGTAATGAGACAGGAATAATTAATGACCTCATGGTTAGGGATCCTCTTGGAAGGAGTGATCACAGTATGGTTGAATTTAGAATACAGATGGAGAGTGTGAAGATAAAATCCAATACCAGGGTCCTGTTCTTGAACAAGGGGGACTACAATAGAATGAGGGAGGACTTGGCTAAAGTGGACTGGAAACAAAGATTTTACGGTGGGACAGTTGACGAGCAGTGGAGGACTTCCAAAGCAATTTTTCAAAGTGCTCAGCAAAAGTATATTCCAGTGAAAAGGAAGGACTGGAAGAAAAGGGGTAATCTGCCATGGGTGTCTAAGGAAATAAGGGAGGCTATCAAACTGAAAAAGAAGGCATACAAAGTGGCCAAAAGCAGCATGAAACTAGAAGACTGGGAAAACTTTAAAGGTCAACAGAAAGCTACAAAAAGAGCTATAAAGAAAAGTAAGATGGAACATGAGAAAAAACTAGCACAGAATATAAAGACAGATAGCAAACGTTTCTATAAATATATAAAACGAAAAAGAGTGGCTAAAGTAAACGTTGGTCCTTTAGAGGATGAGAAGGGGAATTTAGTTATGGGATATGATGAAATGGCCGAGGCATTGAACAGGTATTTTGTCTCGGTCTTCTCAGTGGAGGACATTAATAACATGCCAGTAATTGACAAAGAGATGAACGTAGGTGAGGACCTGGGAACAATCATTATTACGGAAGAGGTAGTGTTGGGCAAGCTAATGGAGCTAAGGATTGATAAGTCTCCTGGCCCTGATGGAATGCATCCCAGGGTACTAAAAGAGATGGCGGGAGAAATAGCAGGTGCACTGACGGTAATTTTGCAAAATTCGCTGGACTCTGGGGTAGTCCCAGTTGATTGGAAAACAGCAGATGTGACACCACTGTTTAAAAAGGGAGGTAGACAAAAGATGGGGAATTATAGACCGATTAGCTTAACCTCTGTAGTGGGGAAGATGCTTGAGTCTATTATCAAGGAAGAAATAGCAGGGCAGCTCGATAGAAATAGTCCCGTTGGGCAGATGCAGCATGGGTTCATGCTTGACAAATCTTTTGGAATTCTATAATGACATTACGAGCAAGGTGGACAATGGGGACCCAGTGGATGTGGTGTACCTAGATTTCCAAAAGGCCTTCGACAAGGTGCCGCACAAGAGGCTGCTGCATAAGATAAGGATGCATGGCGTCAGGGGTAAAGTATTAGCATGGATAGAGGATTGGTTGACTAACAGGAAGCAGAGAGTGGGGATAAATGAGTGCTCTTCTGGTTGGCCATCAGTCACCAGTGGTGTGCCTCAGGGATCGGTGTTGGGACCGCAATTATTTACAATTTATATAGATGATTTGGAGTTGGGGACCATGTGTAGGGTGTCAAAGTTTGCAGATGACACTAAGATGAGTGGCAGAGCAAAGTGTGCAGATGACTGTGAAACTTTGCAGAGGAACATAGATACATTGAGTGAGTGGGCAAAGGTCTGGCAGATGGAATACAATGTTAATAAATGTGAAGTCATTCATTTCGGTAGGAGTAACAGGAAAAAGGATTATTACTTGAATGGTAAAAAGTTGCAGCATGCTGCTATGCAGAGGGACCTAGGTGTCCTTGTGCATGAATCGCAGAAGGTTGGTCTGCAGGTACAGCAAGTAATTAGGAAGGCAAATGGAATTTTGTCCTTCATTGCTAAAGGGATTGAGTTTAAAAGCAGAGAGGTTATGTTGCAGCTGTATAAGGTACTAGTGAGGCCGCACCTGGAGTACTGTGTGCAGTTTTGGTCTCCTTACTTGAGAAAGGATATACTGGCACTGGAGAGGGTGCAGAGGAGGTTCACTAGGTTGATTCCGGAGTTGAGGGGGTTGGCTTATGAGGAGAGACTGAGTAGATTGGGATTATATTCATTGGAGTTCAGAAGAATGAGGGGGGATATTATAGAAACATATAAAATCATGAAGGGAATAGATAAGATACAAGTAGAGAGGATGTTTCCACTGGCAGGTGAAGCTAGGACAAGAGGGCATAGCCTCAAGAATAGAGGGAGCAGATTTAGGACTGAATTAAGAAGGAACTTCTTCACCCAGAGGGTTGTTAATCTATGGAATTCCGTGCCCAGTGAAGTAGTTGACGCTTCTTCAGTAAACGTCTTTAAAGCTAAGGTAGATATCTTTTTGAACAATAAAGGAATTAAGGGATACGGTGGGAGAGCGGGTAAGTGGATATGAGTCCACGTAAAGATCAGCCATGATCTTATTGAATGGCGGAGCAGGCTCGAGGGGCCGGACGGCCTACTCCTGCTCTTAGTTCTTATGATCTTATGATAGTGGGGGATTCAGTGATTGTGAATGTCAAGGGGAGATGGTTAGATTCTCTCTTGTTGGAGATGGTCATTGCCTGGCACTAGTGTGGCGTGAATGTTACTTGCCACTTATCAGCCCAAGCCTGGATATTGTCCAGGTCTTGCTGTATTTCTACACGGACTGCTTCAGTATCTGAGGAGTCGCGAATGGTGCTGAACATTGTGCAATCATCAGCGAACTTCCCCACTTCTGACCTGATGATTGAAGGAAGGTCATTGATGAAGCAGCTGAAGATGGTTTGGGCCTAGGACACTACCCTGAAGAACTCCTGCAGTGATGTCCTGGAGCTCAGATGATTGACCTCCAACAACCACAACCATCTTCCTTTGCGCTAGGTATGACTCCAACCAGCGGAGGGTTTTCCCCCTGATTCCCATTGATCTCAGTTTTGCTAGGGCTCCTTGATGCCATACTCGGTCATATGCTGCCTTGATGTCAAGGGCAGTCACTCTCACCTCACCTCTTGAGTTCAGCTCTTCTGTCCATGTTTGAACCAAGGCTGTAATGAGGTCAGGAGCTGAGTGGCCTTGGCGGAACCCAAACTGAGCGTCATTGAGTAGGTTGTTGCTAAGCAAGTGCCGCTTGATGGCACTGTTGATGACACCTTCCATCACTTTACTGATGATTGAGAGCAGGCTGATGGGGCAGTAATTAGCCGGGTTGGACTTGTCCTGCTTTTTGTGTACAGGACATACCTGGGCAATTTTCCACATTGCAGGGTAGATACCAGTGTTGTAGCTGTACTGGAACAGCTTGGCTAGGGGCGCGGCAAGTTCTGGAGCACAGGTCTTCAGTACTATTGCCGGAATATTGTCAGGGCCCATAGCTTTTGCAGTATCTAGTGCCTTCAGTCGTTTCTTGATATCATGCGGAGTGAATCGAATTGGCTGAAGTCTGGCATCTGTGATGCTGGGGACTTCAGGAGGAGGCCGAGATGGATCATCAACTCGACACTTCTGGCTGAAGATTGTTGCAAATGCTTCAGCCTTATCTTTCGCACTGATGTGCTGGTCTCACCCATCATTGAGGATTGGGATATTTGTGGAGCTGCCTCCTCCAGTTAGTTGTTTAATTGTCCACCACCATTCACGACTGGATGTGGCAGCACTGCAGAGCTGAGATCTGATCCATTGGATATGGGATCGCTTAGCTCTGTCTATAGCATGTTGCTTCCGCAGTTTGGCATGCAAGTAGTCCTGTGTTGTAGCTTCACCAGGTTGACACCTCATTTTGAGGTATGCCTGGTGCTGCTCCTGGCTTGCCCTCCTGCACTTTTCATTCAACCAGGGTTGGTCTCCTGGCTTGATGGTAATGGTAGAGTGGGGGATATGCAGGGCCATGAGGTTACAGATTACAGTTGGGTACAATTCTGCTGATGTCCCACAGCGCCTCATGGATGCCCAGTTTTGCATTGCTAGATCTGTTCAAAATCTATCCTATTTAGCGCAGTGGTTGTGCCACACAACACGATGGACGGTATCCTCAATGTGAAGTTGGAACTTGGTCTCCACAAGAACTGTGCAGAGGTCACTCCTACCACTACTGTCATGGATAGATGCATCTGCGGCAGGCAGATTGGTGAGGACGAGGTCAAGTATGTTTTCCCCTCTTGTTGGTTCCCTCATCACCTACCACAGGCCCAGTCTAGCTGCTGTGTCCGTTAGGACTCGGCCAATGGAGCTACCGAGCCACTCTTGGTGATGGACATTGATGTCCCCCACCGAGTACATTTTGTGCCCTTGCCACCATCAGTGCTTCCTCCAAGCTGTGGTCAACATGGAGGAGTACTGACTCATCAGCTGAGGGAGGACCCCAAGACCCCTTCTTCACCCAGTCGTAACAGAGTTCTTTGAAGGAGGAACATGCGCTGTGGATAAAGGGGAGCCTGTTGACGTACTGTACGTGGGATTTCCAGAAGGCATTTGTCAAGGTGCCACATAAAAGGTTATTGCACAAAGTGTAGGCTCATGGTGTAGGGGGTAACATATTAGCATGTATAGAAGATTGACTAGCTGGCAGAAAACAGAGAGCATGCATAAATGGGTTCTTTTCTGATTGGCAGGATGCGACGAGAGGAGTCCCACAAGGGCCTCAACATTTTACTATTACATCAATGACTTAGATGATGGGAGCGATGGCATGGTAGGTAAATTTGCAGATGACACAAAGATAGGTAGGGTAGTATTTACTGAAGAGGACATTAGGAGGTTGCAGACCGATATAGATAAGTTGAGTGGGCAAAAATCTGGCAGATGGAGTATAATGTGGGAAAATGCGAAGTTGCTCACTTTGGCAGGAAGAATAAAAAAGCAGAATATTACTTAAATGGAAAATGACTGCAGAATTCCAATGTGCAGAGGGATCTGGGTGTTCTAGTGCATGAATCACAAAAAATTAGTATGCTGGTACAGCAAGTAATGAAGGAGGCGAATAGAATGCTATCCTTTATTACAAGAGGAATTGAAAATAAAAGTAAGGATGTTATGCTTCAGTTTTGCAGTTTATTGGTGAGACCACATCTTGAATACAATATGCAGTTTTGGTCTCCTTATCTAAGGGAGGATGTAAATGCGTTGGAGGCAGTTCAAAGGAGGTTTCCTCGATTGATACCTGGTATAAGCAGGTTGTCTTATGAGGAAAGGTTGGACAGACTGGGCTTGTTTTCACTGGAGTTTAGAAGAGTGAGGGAAGACTTGATTGAAGTATATAAGATCCTGAACGGTCTTAACAAGATGGATGTGGAAAGGATGTTTCCTCTTGTGGGTGAGTCCAGAACTAGGGGGCACTGTTTTAAAATTAGGGGTCACCCTTTTAGGGCAGAGATGAGGAGAATTTTTTCTTTCAGAGGGGTATGCGACTTTGGAACTCTGCCTCAGAGGGTGATGGAGGTGGGGGGGCGGTCATTGAATATTTTTAAGGCAGGGGCAGATAGTTTCTTGTTAGGTAAGGGAATCAAAAGTTATCGGGGTAGATGGGAGTGTGGAATTCGAGACACAAACATATCAGCCATGATCTTATTGAATGGCGGAGCAGGCTCAAGGGGCCAAATGGCCTAGTTCTGCTCTAATTCATCTATTTGTATGTTCATAGAACATTGCATCCAGTTCTGGTCACCACACTTTAGGAAGAATATGAGTGTCCTCAAGAGGGTGGAGAGGAGATTTACCAGAATGATTCCAGGTATGAGGGATTTTAGGTTGGAGAAGCTGGGGTTGTTCTCCTTGGATAAAAGGAGATTATGGGGAGATTTGATAGAGGTATACAAGATTATGACAGATTTGGGTAAGGTAAACAAGGAAAAACTGTTCCCATTAGCTGATGGTACTAAGACTCAGGGGCACAGATTGAAGATTTTGGGCAAGAGATGCAATGGGGAAGAACATTTTTACACAGCAAGCGTCAGTGACCCGGAACTCGCAACCTACAAGAGTGGTGGAAGTGGAGACACTCAATGGGCACTTGAAAGCAATAAACTTGCAGGGCTACGGGGATAGAGCAGGAGAATGGGACTGACTGGATTGTTGCATAGAGAGCCGCATAGACTCAATGGGTCAAATGGCCTCCTCCTGTGCCATAAAAGACTCCACGACTCATGTTCTCTGGAGTATAAAAGATTGAGGGATGAGCCGATCAAGATGCTTAAAATGTTAAAAAGGATTCAATAGGGTACACAGGAGGCATATCTTAAATTAGAGCTAGGCAATTCAGGAGTGAAATTAGGAAGCACTTTTTTTTTTTTTTACACAAAAGGGAGCAGAAATCTGAAATTATCCGCCTCAAAAGGCTGTGAATGTTAGGCCAATTGGAGCTTTGAAGAGTGAGATCGGTAGATTTTTGTTTGATTATGGTATCAAGGGATATGAAACTAAGGCGGGCAAGCGGAGTTGAAATAGAGATCTGTGTTATGACCGACCACTCCTGTCAAAGTCCCCAATCAAAATAGGTGGGAGAAACGCACTGTTAATTCAATCCCGTCACTCCACAGATCGCCTAACATATCATTTTTAACTTTCCAAATTAAAGAAAGACCCAGCCAAATTGTATCATCTATTAACCCCAGAATGAGGCTAACCAAACCAGGTATCTTTAAATCAACAAATTAACTCTTTAATTAGAATATTGTTCCTGAGCTGGAGCATTTCAGCTATGAAGAGAGACTGATAGGCTAGGGTTGTTTTCCTTAGAACAGAGACGGCTGAGGGGGGGGGGACCTGATTGAGGTATACAAAATTATGAGGGGCATAGATAGGGTAGAAAGGAAGAAACTTTTTCCCTTAGTGGAGGTGTCAATAACCAGGGGGCATAGATTTAAGGTAAGGGGCAGGAGGTTTAGAGGGGATTTGAAGAAAAATCTTTTCACCCAGAGGGTGGTTGGAATCTGGAACACCTGAAGGGGTGGTAGAGGCAGGAACCCTCACAACATTTAAGAAGTATTTAGATGAGCAATTGAAACTTCATAGCATACAAGGCTACGGCCAAGTGCTGGAAAATGGGATTAGAATAGATAGGTGCTTGATGGCCTGCATGGACATGATGGGCCGAAAGGCCTGTTTATGTGCTGTATAACTATGACTCTAATTATTGCACCAATTTCAAGGCACCAATAAAGCAAAATCATTGGTTATTTATTTTCTATCACTGCTTTACAAAGTAACAGTAGATCAAGTTATGTAAGGCACAGTTTCATGTCACAGATCTCAGATACATCCAATATTCTCTATCAATTTTGCCAAGTAAAAGGAAAAAACTGATTAATGCTAGAAATTGAGATAAAAATGGAAATGCACAATGCATTAGTCAGCATTACTTTTAGCTGCCCCTTCTTCTGTCCTCCTTTACTTTGTATTGGTCAGACCAACAAAAGAGCTTTCCTCCTGTGCATACCCAGTACAGATAGGATGTTCTGCTGAAACAACCTGCCCTTTTTCAGGAACAACCTTTGAGAGCTATAGAAGATTTTAAAGGAGATGTAAGAACTCTAATTAGAGGGAGATGCGGGCAACATCTGTGAAATTAGAGACTGCTGCATGTAAGACACAGCACCATTAAATGAAAAGCTATTGCGTTACAGTTAGAAATTAAATTTAGTTTTCAGAAAAAGTGCTGTGATTTATTTACTTTGTCATCATTATTCTAATCCCTTATCTTCGTCGTTTCAAATATCACAGAGAATACCCATGACCTTACACAGAATAATGGATACCCAAGACTGACAATAAGGAAAATAAATCTCATGCTTTGCTGCTATTACAGAACTGTTTACAATGTAGCCCAAGGCTACTGGTGCTGCAGCATGAAAGTGCCCATTTAGACTGCAGAATAGAATCTACAACATAGGTGCAATTAAACATGAACAATTATTTTGAAGTTGTAAACTGGTTTCTGGCCATCTACCCATCTCCAATGTCTGCAGAAACCATATCACTGACCTGTACAGGCAAGTGATGCTACTCCACCCACCAGCAGCCAGAAAAGATAGTGGCATTGACTAGAGTTGCTTTGAAATAGAGATGTGATGACAACACACAAAAAACTGAAGTTATGTTTAAATTAAAAAAAAATGATTTGCACTTAATTACTGGAAACTTCCATAGCCAATTTGCCACACTCCTTGCTCCAAACAGGTCAACACTTGGTACTTCAGTGCTTTTACTTTGTGGTCCATGCTGTAGAGAGGTTATGTTGGTTGCATAATTATTTGCAAAGTGCATTTTCAATAAGCTTCCTCCTTAATACTGTACAACGATTCAAGGATATAGCAGGAAAAAAGGGCAAGCTATCCCAAAATAACAATTTCACCCCCAAAACAAAGTTTAGAAAAATACTTAAACCCTGTAATTTCTGAGCTCAACTTCCACTCAAGGGTCACCAGTAATTTGGCGAGTAACCTAATTATGCTAGGATTTGCCCCATTTACAGTGGCCCTTTCAACTCCAGTAAAGGGCTGGGGGGGGGTGGTGTGCAGGGGAAGGATTTTCTGCCTGTTATGCCCTCATGTTAGCTGAAGCTTATAAAAGAGCCAAAGTGACTCGCTTGTTTTGGTTGGAACAAAAGAGGTGAGATACAGGGTGTTCTTTGTGGCCTTGCCAGGCCTCTTTTCTGTTGGCAGTCCATGGTAGGCCCCACTGATGTACTCTGGCTTTGGTTCCGCTCCACTACACTGCACTTCCAGAAAATTCAAAGCCCCTACACAAAAGGTAGGGGCTCTCCTAATGGCTCTGTCGTTAAATGCAATATACTGAGTAGTGATGAGCGATATGGGCTAGATCTCAGGCTCCAGCCCTGTACCGAGATAGCTCATTTCAGCCAGGGCCACAGAGGGGGGGAAAAAAAATATAGGATTCCCAACTTAGATCATCTGGTGCTATTTATTGGGAAGTGTATGTCTGTGGATATCAGGAGTTACTGTAAAATCCTCACTAAATGGAGAGATTTTTAAAAGTTAAACCCTCTTTCTAATATTACATAAACAGTAAAATATGATCCCAGATGAACATAGCACTGGGCTCAACTGTGATTCCTTTTGTAGTCAAATAGCCAGCTGACATTCACTGTTTGAGTTTATAACTGAAGAACACACATATTAAGGCCTTCCAGCATCTGTGTCAATAGAAACCCAGCTACTGCTTTAAGAGTGAAATTGAGGAAATTTAATTTTAAAAAGATAAGCAGCATGGATTTGGCTTGGCAATTATACAAAATTTAGAAGAAACAAAAAAAACCATTCACAACACCAAGAAAGATTCTATGACGATGAGGAGAAGGGAAAGATAAAAAGCTGTTTTCTTTTAGCAGATTTGAATAAATCCATTGAAGCTTGAAGGAAAATTCCAGTGATTTAGTGACCACAGTGTTGGCATTCCCAAGCAGATAATTATGTATTTAAGTCTCAGGACTGCCTATTACTGCCTCTACTGCTGATGGAAGCTGCTTCAGGGAAGGGAACAAGAAATGAAAACATTGATAAAAACAATCATTTTTAGGATTAGGAATAGACTAAGGCCCAAAATGTCAATTTTTTAAAAAAATACTTGGAAGGCAAGTATTTCTGTCAATTCCTTCTTTTTCCAGACATATGTAATTTATAATCCATTTATACTTTTGCCAATGACTTTCCCTGGAAAACTACTGCATAAACCTTTTGACCAAAAAGACAAAAAATTCCCATGAATTCCCCTTGCACTCCTGAGTTCCTCCTTTTAAACTTGTGTGCTTGGTTATTTAGGAAACTATAGGCCAGTTAGCCTAAAATGTGTTATTAGGGAAATGCTGGTATTAAGGAAGTAGTAGCAGAACATTTTGAAAAGCGGAATGCAATCAGGCAGAGTCAACATGGTTTTACTGAAGTGAAATAGTGTTTGACAAATTTATTAGAATTCTTTGAGGATGTAACAAGCAGGGTGGATAAAGGGGAACCAGTAGATGTACTGTATTTGGATTTCCAAAAGCCATTCGATAAGGCGCCATATAAAAGGTTACTGCACAAGACAAGAGCTCATGGTGTTGGGGGTAATATATTACCATGGCTAACTAACAGGGAACAGAGAGTTGGGATAAATGGGGGATTTTCAGGTTGGCAATCTGTAACTAGGTGAGGTGCCACAGGAATCAGTTCTGGGGCTTCAATGATTTTCAATCTATATTAATGACTTGGATGAAGGGACCGAGTGTATTGCAGCCAAATTTGCTGATGATACAAAGATAGGTAGGAAAGCAATTTGTGAGAACACAAAGTCTGAAAAGAGATATAGATAGGTTAAGTGAATGGGCAAAATTTGGCAGATGGAGTATAATGTGGGAAAATGTGAGGTTATCCACTTTGGTAGGAAGATTAGAAAAGTACAAAATTATTTAAATAGAGAGAGACTACAGAATGCTGAGGTAGAGGGATCTGGTGCCCTCATACATGAAACACAAATGGTTAGCATGCAGGTACCGCAAGTAATTAGGAAGAAAAATGGAATGTTGGCTTTTATTTCAAGGGGGATTGAGTATAACAGGAGGAGCATCTTGCTATAATTGGACAGGGTGTTGGTGGAGCACTGTTTACAGTTTTGGTCTCCTTATTTAAGGAGGGATATATTTGCATTGGAGGCAATTCAGAGAAGGTTCACTAGGTTGATTCCTGGGATGAAAGGGTTGTCCTGTGAGGAAAGGTTCAGCAGGTTGGTCCGATACTCATTGGAGTTTAGAAGATTCTGAGGGGCTTGACAGGATAATATTGAGAGGATGTTTCTCCTCACGGTGGAATCTAGAACTAGGGTGCAGAGTTTCAGAATAAGGGGTCCCCCATTTGAGTCAGAGGGAGGAATTTCTTCTCTCTGAAGGTCATAAATCTTTGGAATTCTCTTCTCCAGAGAGAGAAGTGGAGGCTGAGCCATTGAATATATTCAAGGGTGAGAATAGACATATTTTTGAACTATAGACGAGTCAAAGGTTATGGGGAAAAGGCAGGAAAGTGGAGTTGAGGCCAAGATCAGATCAGCCATGATATTATTGAATGATGGAACCGGCTTGAGGGGCCATGTGGCCTACTCCTGCTCCTATTTCCTATGTTCTTAGGCATAGTGAGTCATTTCATTTGATCCTACAAACTTAACTTCTGTTTCCCAACCATCTGTGGTCTGAACCACTGTGCACATCGGCTGGAGAAGATTTTCTGAACATTTAATGGGCTTGGGTAAATATGATTTTTGTTTAAAAACAGAAACAAAAAAGAAACAACCCGTGTAAGATTACAAGTTCTTTGGTATTCCTGAACAGTGATAATATGCAGAATTTCCATTGATTTTTTGCACACAAGTAGAATGCTGGCTGACACCAACCCAGGCATTGCCATCATCTCTTTCTGTTTACATTATTGCCAATCTTTTTTCCCAAAAAGGGAATGCCAAATAATTTGGTCAGGTAATGTTTTTGAAGGAGGCCTAGTAGGGCCTTAGTGTAAGTGTACTGCAGCAGATATCACAAAGCAAAGCCAGCAACAAGCACCGAATACTGTAGGTTAGTTCTTGTAGTACAGCATTCTTTGTGTGTCCCCTTTCCTTTACTTCATATTCTCAATGATGATGGCGATTCCTTGCCCACCTCCAATGCAGGCCGAACCCACTGCATATTTACCTCTGCGGCGTCTGAAAGGAATGAACACATTCAATACAGATTTTCATTAACAGTTCTTTGTCACAGGACTAGGAGTAGGCCATTCAGCCCCTCATCTTTTTGCACCATTCAATTAGATCACAGCTAATGTGTATGTTAACTCCACCTGCCCACCTTGGTTACATAACCCTCAATACCCTTGCCTAACAAAAATCTGTCAATCTGAGTTTTGAAACTTTCAATTGATCTAACTTCAACAACTTTTTGGAAGCGAACTCCAGATTTCCACTTTATATGAAGAAATGCTTCCTGACAAAAGGAAAACAAACAGATACATTTTTTGAAAGCCACAACAGTATATTCACTGGCCCATGTATAATAAAGACAAAGAAAATTACAGCACAGGAACAGGCCCTTCGGCCCTCCAAGCCTGCAGCGATCCAGATCCTCTATCTAAACATGTCGCCTATTTTCTAAGGGTCTGTATCTCTTTGCTTCCTGCCCATTCATGTATCTGTCTAGATACATCTTAAAAGACGCTATCGTGCCCGCGTCTACCACCTCCGCTGGCAACGCGTTCCAGGCACCCACCACCCTCTGCATAAAGAACTTTCCACGCATATCCCCCCTAAACTTTTCCCCTCTCACTTTGAACTGGTGACCCCTAGTATTTGAACCCGCCACTCTGGGAAAAAGCTTCTTGCTATCCACCCTGTCTATACCTCTCATGATTTTGTACACCTCAATCAGGTCCCCCCTCAACCTCCGTCTTTCTAATGAAAATAATCCTAATCTACTCAACCTCTCTTCATAGCTAGCGCCCTCCATACCAGGCAACATCCTGGTGAACCTCCGCTGCACCCTCTCCAAAGCATCTACATCCTTTTGGTAATGTGGCGACCAGAACTGCACGCAGTATTCCAAATGTGGCCGAACCAAAGTCTTCTACAACTGTAACATGACCTGCCAACCCTTGTACTCAATACCCCGTCCGATGAAGGAAAGCATGCCGTATGCCTTCTTGACCACTCTATTGACCTGCGTTGCCACCTTCAGGGAACAATGGACCTGAACACCCAAATCTCTCTGTACATCAATTTTCCCCAGGACTTGTCCATTTACTGTATAGTTCACTCTTGAATTGGATTTTCCAAAATGCATCACCTCGCATTTTCCCTGATTGAACTCCATCTGCCATTTCTCTGCCCAACTCTCCAATCTATTTATATTCTGCTGTATTCTCTGACAGTCCCCTTCACTATCTGCTACTCCACCAATCTTAGTGTCGTCTGCAAACTTGCTAATCAGACCACCTATACTTTCCTCCAAATCATTTATGTATATCACAAACAACAGTGGTCCCAGCACGGATCCCTGTGGAACACCACTGGTCACACGTCTCCATTTTGAGAAACTCCCTTCCACTGCTACTCTCTGTCTCCTGTTGCCCAGCCAGTTCTTTATCCATCTAGCTAGTACACCCTGGACCCCATGCGACTTCACTTTCTCCATCAGCCTACCATGGGGAACCTTATCAAACGCCTTACTGAAGTCCATGTATATGACATCTACAGCCCTTCCCTCATCAATCAACTTTGTCACTTCCTCAAAGAATTCTATTAAGTTGGTAAGACATGACCTTCCCTGCACAAAACCATGTTGCCTATCACTGATAAGCTCATTTTCTTCCAGATGGGAATAGATCCTATCCCTCCGTATCTTCTCCAGCAGCTTCCCTACCACTGACGTCAGGCTCACCGGTCTATAATTACCTGGATTTTCCCTGCTACCCTTCTTAAACAAGGGGACAACATTAGCAATTCTCCAGTCCTCCGGGACCTCACCCGTGTTTAAGGATGCTGCAAAGATATCTGTTAAGGCCCCAGCTATTTCCTCTCTCGCTTCCCTCTGTAACCTGGGATAGATCCCATCCAGACCTGGGGACTTGTCCACCTTAATGCCTTTTAGAATACCCAACACTTCCTCCCTCCTTATGCCGACTTGACCTAGAGTAATCAAACATCTGTCCCTAACCTCAACATCCGTCATGTCCCTCTCCTCGGTGAATACCGATGCAAAGTACTCGTTTAGAATCTCACCCATTTTCTCTGACTCCACGCATAACTTTCCTCCTTTGTCCTCGAGTGGGCCAATCCTTTCTCTAGTTACCCTCTTGCTCCTTATATATGAATTTTTTTGGGATTTTCCTTAACCCTGTTTGCTAAAGATATTTCATGACCCCTTTTAGCCCTCTTAATTCCTCGTTTCAGATTGGTCCTACATTCCCGATATTCTTTCAAAGCTTCGTCTTTCTTCAGCCTCCTAGACCTTATGTATGCTTCCATTTTCCTCTTAGCTAGTCTCACAATTTCACCTGTCATCCACGGTTCCCTAATCTTGCCATTTCTATCCCTCATTTTCACAGGAACATGTCTCTCCTGCACACTGATCAACCTCTCTTTAAAAGCCTCCCACATATCAAATGTGGATTTACCTTCAAACAGCTGCTCCCAATCTACATTCCCCAGCTCCTGCCGAATTTTGGTATAGTTGGCCTTCCCCCAATTTAGCACTCTTCCTTTGGGACCACTCTCGTCTTTGTCTCGGTTTGTATTTCAGTAACCAGGATGGAGCATGGCTACCTGACCCAAACCCGACTGGGCCAGATGATACGTTTCGGGTTCGGGTTGGGTCGGGTGGCTCTTCTGGGTCCAGCTTTCGGGCTCTGGCCAGGTCGGACACAGTGACAGCCAGAACGTCAAGGCAGGAAACGTGCATTTGGACTCTGCACTAGTCTGCAGTGAGCGATTCCATCCAAGGTTGAGTACAACCTCTTCAATAAAGTTGATTATATTCCGGTTGTCAGGTCAGGTCGGGTCGGGCGCGGGAAAAAGTCAAAGAACTCGGGCCGGGTCAGGCTCGGGTCGGATGTGCCTCTATAAGGCCCCGGTCGGGTTTCATTTGCAGACCTGAGCAGGCCTTTAAACCAGGACTCCACCATATTAGCTATGAATGTTAGAAATAAAGACTTATGCCAAAGCTCTAATGAAAGGTCATTGGCCTGAAATGTTAACCATGGCTCCAACTCCAGAGTGCTCTCCTCAATCATCCCTGCTGAAAAGGGATGTGTGACAGGGCATCAGGTCAAGACAAGAATGGGCTCAACAGTGTTCTGTCTGGTGGAAAAGCTTGGTGACTTTCACGGTTTATTCTGTTAGGAGTTGGAGCTATGACCTAACCATTATGCTGGCTGAGATAGACACAGGTTTAGATTTGGTACGCCCTTGTTCTCTACAGCTCATGTACATGGACCATTATCCTCTGAGGCAATTAATTAGAAAGAAAGACTGAGTAGGGGTATTCAAGGTTGAAGAGATATTAATAGCACTGCTTTTTTCTGGGAAATGGAGAAAGATGAAGAATCAAAAGTGGTGTGAGAAGGAAATCCATAATAGAACAATCACACACAGGCTCTTGAAGAACTCAAATTGATGGACTGAATGGCCTCCTCAGCCTGGATTTTATGTTCTTATAGAACAACATCACATCTCTTGGAGATTTTCTTCGTGTCATTTAATGTTTTCCTGAGCTTTGAGAGGACGCAAGAGTGTGGCATTAAACCTCAGCAGGAGTTCAGCCTTCATTGGGGAAGATGGTGGCCTAGCAGTAAGGTCACTGAACTAGTAATCCAGAGGTCCAGGCTAATGACCCGC
Source organism: Heterodontus francisci (assembly GCF_036365525.1). Taxonomy (NCBI): domain Eukaryota; kingdom Metazoa; phylum Chordata; class Chondrichthyes; order Heterodontiformes; family Heterodontidae; genus Heterodontus; species Heterodontus francisci. The sequence continues at coordinate 50,245,588 of NC_090371.1, forward strand.
GGATACAGGCTCATATCCCACCACAGCGGCTGGTGGAATTTAAATTAAATTAATTAATAAATTCAAAGCTAGTCTCAATAATGGTGCCATGAAACTATCATCGATTGTCATAAAACCGTATCTGGTTCACTAATAACCTTCAGGGAAGGAAATCCTACATCCTTACCTGATCTGGCCTACATGTGACTCCAGACCCACGGCAATGTGGTTGACTCTTAACTGCCCTCTGCAAGCCAGTTGTCAAGGGCAATTAGGCATGGGCAACAAATTCTGGCCTTGCCAGCAATGCCCACATCCCATGAAAGAATAAAATTAAATTAAAATTAATAATTGTGAGGTGAATGAAAGCAGTGCGATTCTTGGGAGAGTTTGGTACCATTGGGGAGTTCAGGCTAACAGCCTGCTAATAGCAGTGCAGAGAACACTAGTGATGCGTATGTGGAGATCCGATGCGGGACACTGGTGGGGAGGGGGAGCAGGTAAGTATTTCAGTGCAGGAGGTGTGAGGAGTAAGGACAAAGCAATCTGACTGGTGCAGGGAATGGTGGGAAGGGGTTGAAGTGAAAAGTTCATAAACTTTGCAGGGGGTGGGGGAAGGTCAAGTACACAAGGTATTTTGGGAGGAGGGGAAAGAGGGCAAGGAATGAACTGTGTGGCTGTTGGGGGTTGGGAGAGGGGCTAGAAACATTAATTTAATGTTTTTAATAAAATTTAAGAGGGCTATATCTTTAAATATTGAAACAAAATCGAAGGGCTCAAAGCCCTTTAAAAATGGCATCTGCGCCTTACACAATGGCGCCTGACGTTGTTGCTGGTACAGACTACCTGGCCCCTCCACATCATCAAGGGGGAGGGGTAATGGTCCGCCCAGCCATTTAAATTTGCCGCCGCGCTAAGTATCGCAGCTACTCCATGAAACTGGGCCCGCACATGCGGGCTGCCATTCTTTATAGCTGCTGCCGCCGAACATGGCGGCGCCAACATAAATTTCAGCCCTTAGTGTTGGACAAGTGTGAAGTGGACAGTGATAGCAACTCAGAGGATGGTCTGAGCAATACTGTGGAGCAAAAGGATTACCCCTCCAGGGAATGAGAAGCATGTAGACTACAGAATAGAAAGTGGTTGTAAAGGTGGTTGGGGGTGCATTCTATAGTCAGGGCTATAAACTGCCTTTTTTGCAGTATGTTGCCACCCTGATGTCAGGCTGAAGAGCGACACAGACCAAGTGGAAAAACTTAAGAAAAGGAAGCTTGATGGAAACAGTGACATAGAGAGAAGTATGTTTTAGGACTTGCAGAGGGGAAGTCAATAAGTCTTTTTTAAAAAAAAAAATCATTCTTGGACTATGGGAATGGCTTGCAAGGCTAGTCTATAGCTTCCCTTGAAAAAGTGGAGGCCGGTCGCCTTCTTGAACCACTGCAGTCAACGTGGTGAAGGTACTCCCATAGAGCTGTTAGATAGGGAGTTATAGGATTTTGACCTAACAATTTTGATTCAGACACTAGACTGAAAAGCAAGACCGAGAAATGGCGACGGAAGGAGTGAAAAGTTTACATTCTTGGCGTGAGAGTGTTTTGTGGTACGAGGGAGGGCTATACCAAATGGATAGCCTTTACCTGAACCTAAATAGAATACATACCTATGCGTAGAAGAAAGAAAAAAAAAAGAGAAAGGGAGGATTTAAATTAATATCGCATTGGAGCAGGAAAAGTCTAGGTTTGAGAGTAGAGAGGAAGAGCAGAATTAATAAAGCTTCTGGAATAGAAGTAGAAGGCTTAATGTTTTCTAAATTTCAACTATCAGAGAAAAATGACAAGAAACAAGCTATGAGGTAGTGAGAGATTTAAAATCTGTTGGAGAACTGGATAGGATATCAAAAAATAAAAGTAGATTACCAGGGTCAACATTGCAGAAAATTGGAGTCAGTATTGAGTGCTATGCCTGTTCATGCACAAAGCATTAAAACAAAATTAGAGTTAATAAAAATGGAAGATATGACATAGTTGTGTTAATAGAGAATCCATATGGAAAGAGTTAAGAAATAGGAAGAGAAATGTTTTTGTGTGTATTACAGGTCAAACAGTAGATGTGAGACAGAAGACATCACCTTTCGCCAGTTCAGAGAGATATACCACAGCAACAGAGCAATAATCTTGGGCAATTTTAACTATCCTAAGATAGACTGGAATACCTTATACTTAATTAAGGCACACAAGCAGAAAGGAAAAGCTGGTGAGTCTACTGTTCTGTTTTATTTTAAAGCAGTAAGATTTATTACTGAGGTTAGTACTGGTAATATTTTAGTATTAATAGAGGATATTAATACTGGTAAGATAGATTAGTAATGGTAAGTGGACATCATAGGGAAGCAGGTAGGTGATTGGCTGGGTGAGACTTTGGACCTACAAACAGCGCGAGAGGGGAGAGAACGGCGAGTGCACAGGGAGCTAGTCAGTGAGTATCTGATGGGCTTTTACTCACTTTCTTATTTTCTTTTCTCTGCTGATTTTTATTTTTCTCTAACATTTAAGTCTCTGTACTGAGAAGGGCAGTGGCGGTGGGAGATAGAAACCAGCAGCAGAGAGCTCCTTCTACCTGTCAGGGCCGAGGTGTGACGTCACAGGAAAACAGGTAGGTGAGTGGTGGGCATCTCTTCCGTGTCCCTTTTTGGCCATGTGGTTTAAATCAAGAGACATTATTACAGTTGAGGAGTACAGTTAAGAAATTCACTTTTAAAATATTTAACATCCAAATGTTAAATTAAATAGAATAGAGATGGCTGGGCAGGTGAGGGTGCTGCAATTGTCATGGGTGATTTTAAACTGCATATTGACTGAACAAATCTGATTGGCAGAGGTAGCATGGAAGACAAATTTGTAGAGTGCATCAGGGATTGTTACTTAGAGCAATACGTTGCTGGACCTACCTGGGAACAGGCTATTTTAGATCTAGTAATGAGTAATTAAGTAGGATTAATAAGAGATATCGTAGTTAAGGATCCTCTACTCTGGTAGAATGTCAAATTCAGTTTGAGGGCGAGCAACTTGGGTCTCAAACCAGAGTCCTTAATTTAAACAAGGGCAATTACAGAGATATGAAGAAAGTGTTGTCTGAAGCAGGCTGGGAAGATAGACTAAGGGCAAGGTCAATGGATGAGCAGCAGCAGACATTTAAGCAGATATTTCATAACACTCAGCAAAAATTTATCCCAGTCAAAAAGAAGGACTCGATGAGAAGGATGAACCACCCGTGGTTAACAAAGGCGGTCAAGGAGAGTATCCAATCAAAAACTAAGGCATACAAAGCGGCGAAAACTAGTGGTAGGCCAGAGGATTGTGAATTTTTTTTTTTTGAAACCAGCAGCAGATGACTAAAAAGCTAATAAAGAGGGAGAAAATTCATTATTAAAGTAAATTGGCAAGAAATATAAAAACAAACAGCAAGAGCTTCTACAGGTATATAAAAAGAGAGTAGCTAAAGTGATCGTGGGACCTTTGGAGGACGCGACTGGAGAATTGATAACGGGGAACAGGGTAATAGCAGATAATTTAAACCAATATTTTGCATCGGTCTTCACGGTTGAGGACACTATAAACATCCCACAGATAACAGATAAGCAAGGAGCTAATGGGAGGAAAGATCTTGTAACAATCTATCACGAGGGACAAAGTATTTGACAAACTAATGGGACTGAAGGCAGACAAGTCGCCAGGACCTGATGCCCTACATCCAAAGGTTTTAAAGGAACTGTCTGCAGAGATAGTGGAGGCATTGGTGGAAATATTCCAGAACTCACTGGATTCTGGGAGGGTCCCAGCGGATTGGAAAACCACTAATGTGACTCCGCTGTTCAAGGGAGGGAGACAAAAAGCAGGAAACTATAGGCCAGTCAGCCTAACATCGGTCATTGGGAAAATGCTAGAGTCCATTATTAAGGAAGAAAGAGCAAGCCATTTAGAAAAGCTTAACGCAATCAAATAGAGTCAACATGATTTTGTGAAAGAGAAATCATGTTTGACAAATTTGCTAGAGTTCTTTGAGGATATAACAAGCAGAGTTGATAAAGGGGAACTGGTAGATGTAGTGTATTTAAATTATCAAATGCCTTTTGGAAAGGTGCCACATAAAAGATTATTGCACAAGACAGGAGCTCACAGTATTGGGGGTAATGTATTAGCATGGATTGAGGATTGGTTAACACACACAAGACAGAGAGTCGGGATTAATGGGTCTTTTTCAGGTTGGAAAGATGTAACTAGTGGAGTGCCACAAGGATCAGTCCTAGGGCCTCAATTATTTACTATCTAGATTAATGACTTGGAGAAGGGGGCAGAGTGTAATGTATCCAAATTTGCTGACCATACAAAAATAGGTGGGAGGGCATGTTGTGATGAGGACATAAGGAATCTACAAGGGGATATATTTAGGTTGAGTGAATGGGCAAAAACTTGGCAGATGGAGTTTAATGTGGGAAAGTGTGAGGTCATGCACTTTGGTAGGAAGAATCAAAAGGCAGACTATTATTTAAATGGAGAGAGACTCCAAAAAGGTTCAGCACAGAGGGATCTGGGTGTTCTTATGTATGAAACACAAAAAGTTAGCATGCAGATGCAGCAAGTAATTAAAAAGGCAAATGGAATTTTGGCCTTTATTGCTAGGGGGTTGGAGTTTAAAAATAAGGAAGTCTTGTTACAATTGTACAGGGTGTTGGTGAGGCTGCACCTGGAGTACTGTGTACAGTTTTGGTCCCCGTATTTAAAAAAGGATATACTGGTATTACAGGCAGTTCAAAAGAGATTCACTAGCCTGATTCCTGGGATGAAGGTTTTGACTTATTAAGAATGGCTAAACAGGTTAGGCCTTTATTCATTAGAGTTTAGAAGAATGAGGGGTGATCTTATTGAAACATACAGCTTTCTGAGGGGAGAGAAGCAGAGTTAACGGCCAGACTTTTACGCCGCCCCAGCAGGTCGAATGGTGGCGTGGGGGTGGGGGGTGGGGAGGCGTAAAATTGAGCGGCAGACTCCGGGAGGCCTAACCGCCCCGATTCCGCCTCTGACCAAGTTTACAGAGGTCCGGCAGGAGGATGAGAAGCGGCCCGCCCGCTCAAGGCCAAGACCCTTAAGTGGCCACTTAACGGCCACTTAAGAGCCCTCGCCCGCCTCCACGGGTATTTTACCCGTGGCAAGCGGGTGTGCCGGGGACGTGAAAGACCACCCAGCCATAGCTGTCGGCCTTTCCGCATCCCGAGGGGGGAGGGGGGGGTGGCCTGGCAATCGGGCACAGGTGGCCACCGCTCCCGGTGGCGCTGCTGAGACTAAGAACTGACGGCCCGCTGATTGGCCGGCGGCTCACTGAGACGGGACCTCCTCCCTCAAGTGGGTGGAAGTCCCGCCTCAGGCCAATTGAAGCCTGGAGATCCATAAAATACGGGACGGATCCCCAGGCTGGGCGGGATCGGCACCAACATTTACGTCGGAGTCCGGCTCCTGACCGCCCAGCGTAAAATTCCGGCCAACGTTTCTGGTCAGTGACCCTTTATCAGTTCTGATGAAGGGCCACTGACCTGAAATGGTAACTCTGCTTCTCTCTCCATAGATGCTGCCAGACCTGCTGAGTATTTCCAGCATTTCTTGTTTTTATTTCAGATTTCCAGCATCTGCAATATTTTGCTTTTATTTATGTTTCTGAGGGGGCTTGACAGGGTAGATGTTGAGAAGATGTTTCCACTAGTGGGGGAATTTCAAACTTGGGGACATAGTTACAGAATAAGGGGACACTCATTTAAAACGGAGATGCGAAGGAATTTCTTCTCTGAGGGTAGTGAATGTCTGGAATTCTCTACCTCAGAGAGTTGTGGAGGCTAGATCACTGAAAGTATTAAAAGAGGAGGTAGATAGATTTTTGAAATATTGGAGAGTTGAGGGTTCTGAGGAGCTGGCACGAAAGAGGAGTTGATGTCTGGGGCAGAGCAGCCATGATCTTATTGAATGGTGGGGCAAGCTCGAGGGGCTGAATGGCCTACTCCTGCTCCTCTTTCTTATGTTCTTAATTAAAGGCTAGGCATGTGTTCAAAGAGGGGAATACTTTTCAGAATGCATTCAGGATTACTTCCTAGATCAGTATTTTCCAGTCAAAATCAAGGAAAGAAGCATTGATTGAATTAGTTCCAGGAAAATAAGTGGTCTAATTGAGGTGTTTAAATAAAATAAGAAAAGGGATTTGATAGTATAGATACTGTGAAGCAATTATCTTAAGACAGACAACCCAGAACGAGGCATAATCTTAAAATTAGAGCCAGGCGTGGGGAGTGAAGTCATGGTGCATTTTTTCCCCTACATAAAAGGGTAGTGGAAATCTGGAAATCCCATAAAAACTATGGATGTTGGGACAACTGAAATTGAACACTTTGAAATTGAACCTGCATCGTTCCAATGGAATAGAAATTACTTTTCAAAGCTTTTCCTGGACTTATAGCTCCTATATCAGGCAGCGTTCCAGCCAATCTGTGCTTTACCCTTTCTAAATCCGCATCTCCCTCTTCCTCTCCTCCTTTAAAGTCCCTCCAGTAAACCCACATCTTTGACCAAGTTATTGGTCACCACCTCCTTTTATCATCTCCTCCTTTGGTTCAGTGACCATATCTTCCTTACACCTTTCAAATATGCCTTGAGACTATTTTCTGCTACACAAAAAGCTCCAAATAAACACCACAAGCGTGTCATATTTTATACTTACATGATTAAAACATGTGTGCACAATTTTATGGCACAGGACAGGAATAAATAACAGTGATTAGTTTATATATGAAAGGGTGCAAGAGCACCATCTACTGTCCTATACACACATTTACAAGTAACGGAAATAGACTGCACAATCAGTATCCGAGAAAACGTTAGCTTTTCATGCAGGATTTTTCATCAAAATCATAAACATCAAACTGTTTTTCTCTTTCAGATGTAGAATAACTTGATGGACAATTCAACATTTTATACCTTTACTTAAAATTGGTTCAATGTGTTTTAAAACAAATTACAAAAATACATTTTTCCATCAGTGCTTTATGTACAGTAAAACCTGTAAATTACAGACAGCTTAGGGTCTGGCATCAGCTGTCCTTTTTTTTTTCCAGGCAGCCTTATTTTCAAAATGGTCATTTGTCTGTACAAATTTTCAGCAGAATGGGGAGTTCTTTAACCAGCATCTACAGCAGCAGAAATTGCTCTATCCCTGGGCTAGAGCCATGCCAGTATTCAATGCCAGAGATCGAGCGGTTTCTCTGCTGCTGTGCACGCTGGATAAACAGTCCCCCATTCCACAAAAACTATTACTTATACAAAATCTGATGCCTCGTGCTGACTAGCCCACACTGATCTGAAGAATTTGGGGGCAGAAAGAAAGCAAGCTGCAAGGGAAGTGCCAGTGACCCTGATACAGTAAAAGTTCCAGTTGCAGCTTTGCAATGGCCTGTGTCCCATGTTTTAAGTTGCAAAAGGGTTTGACGCATTGATGGCTGTGCCTAATTCGTAATTTGTGAGTGTCTATGGTTTCAGAGTGCCTCTTGTATATTTTACCCTGCTTCTTATTTAGGTCTCTCAACAAGTGCCGTTTTTTTGGGAGTGTCCATTTATACAAGTTTTACTGTACAATGTATTCCACGAACATTTTATTAAAAATATGTAACTGTCTGACAAAAGGTCAACGACCTGGAACATTAACCCTGTTTCTCTCTCCACGAATGCTACCTAACCTATTTCCAGCATTTTCTATTCTGATTTCTAAAGCTAGGAATAAAACTGCACATCCTGTGGAAGAGTGAGGAATCACCGACAGCGAATGCTGACAGTTTCGCTGTCATTCCAACCACAAAATCCAGGCCACAGTACTTGCGTTTTTGCACACTATTAATCCAATGTCATTTGCTAAGACACTTTGCGTCCCTAGACTAGCCTGGCTGATAGCTGTAATGTGCCATGATTCTAAGTTGAAAGTGTAATATTATTGGATCTGGAGTGGTATTGCAATATATATTGATTGTGCAGTTGAGTTGAACTCAACATACAACACATGTAGTCTTAGTCAAGACTACAGAACCCTGCAGCCATTATATCACAAAGTCTTATTTTGGCTTTTGAAGATATGTACCCCTTTGGTTACACACACGCACTTCTCTTTCTGTAGACTATGGATAGATGGATATACTGCACATGAGCTTTTATTTTGGACTGCAGAAAATGCAGCTTATACATTACAAGCACCAGGACTTGATCCAGTCACTTCCTGCAACAGTTTGGTTCAAGATCAGGAATTCAGCTTGTGGAGAACTGCCAGAACAATCAACAGATTCGACAGTCCACTGTGCAATGCACTGAAGCTCCAGTATGATGCACTACCTTGTCAGTTGCCTTTTTATTTTAATTCATTCATGTTGATATGTATCAACCCACACCTTTAGTCGGCTTAGCTAGGAAACAGACAGATAGATAAGTAAACCAAGTTATCATACCTCAGCTCATGAACTAGATGTGCTGTTATCCTGGTCCCTGATGCTCCTAGTGGGTGTCCTAATGCTATAGCCCCTCCATTTACATTAGTGTTTTCAGGGTTCAACTTCAGAACCTTCTGTACAGCCAGATACTGAGGAGCAAAGGCTTCATTTACCTTTTGAAGAAAAGAGACATTATAATCAATAATATTGTGAACTTTAGTTTGAAATACAAGGCTGCTCATTTGGTTAAGACAGCAAATTGCTGGGCCACAGCTTCCATTCCAGACATGTATTGAATTATCTAATCACAGCCAGGACAACAGCAACTGTAATTTGCTCCAGCACCCCAGCTTAGGGAAGGGAAATTCAGACAAGTTTCTTGCTCTCAATCCAGTAATTTCTCCTAGAAAATGGGCTGTGTGGATGCTGGAGGAGAGGAGAACCAGACTTAAGTATAATGCCCCATGACAGAATAATCTGCGAAAACTCACTTTTCTGTTCCATGCATGAAGAATGGACCTGTGTGAGGTACAGCAAAGTAATCCCAAGAAGCAGTCAACACCTTCAGTACATCGAGGGTGGGGAGAAAAGTGGCAAGAATGGGAATTTTAAAAAAAGCAAACATAGGAACAACAGCAGGCCCTTCAGCCCCACTGTGTCTGCTCCATCATTCAATCAGATCATGGCTAATTTAAACACGCTCGAGCCTGTAAAAAGGGGGAGCTAGATAAATATGAGGGAGAAAGAAATAGGTGAAGAGGGGTGTGAAGAGTCTCTTACAATTTAATGGTGTGATACTTTTAAGTATGGCCATCACAAACTAAATAAAATTGTCCAATTCATTGATTTTCACAGACCTCTATCAGATCCATGTCCTTCAAGGACAATCCCGCTTTCTGCAGGACTCCACTGATTGCTGGCACTGGGCCTGCCAGAAACAGGAAAAAAAAGAGCCAGTTAATAAGTAAACAAGTTTTAAGTTCTTATACTTTGTCACTAAATTTTCCAGATTTTGAAAACAAGTAGTATGCAGGAGGTTAGGATACTAAGGCACTAACATGCTATGTCACATGCTGGTATGCAGGTTCACACTTAGTCACCTCATAATGAGTTCTCAGTTTTAGCCATTCTATAGAAGGCCAGGAACAAAGGTCAGATGATTTCCTATGGGTAGAGGTATGCAAAGCTATCTGCTTTGAAGTTCTAGTGATCAATTCATTAGTAAAAATCATCTACTTAAACAAATAGCTTCTTGTTTCCTTGCTTATGGCTGGTAGAACTGTACGGCAGAGGCATGGAAGTAAGTTTCATGTTTGGTCAGAGAGAGGTACGGAAGAATTTTTTTTTTTTTTAAACTGCCATTGGAACAATTAATTTCTGCTTTCCTACCCTTTTCTCCTCCCAACCAACTGTATTTTTTTGCTGAATATAGAGACATGTTGTCGAAGCTTTTCGTCTTGCACTCATCAGGACAATATGCAAGAATACCAATGCGGATTGTCCTGATGAGTGCAAGACGAAAAGCTTCAACAACATGTCTCTAGTTTCAGCAATATTCAGGTTCTGTACCACCAAAGGACTATTTGTAATTTTTTTTCTATCTTCAACCCCCCCCCCCCAAGGAGGGTCAGTTCTCAGGCTTTTACCAATTTCCTTGATAAAATATGATGATCAGTATCTGACAGAGAAGGGCAGATTAACATTTTGGATGTGAGTGCTCACTGAAACTGGTGCGGTTATGTAGTGAAGCTCCTTTAAAGCTGTTTTCATGTCGTGCGAGCCCCGAGTTAGTGCCTGGTGCTGCACAGCCTGCTGCAAGCCAAATGTAAATCTGCTGAGACTTGCTGAAACAGATGGTGCACTGGACCCCTCAAAATGGTGCTGAATTTGCTCTGAGCCATATAAGCCAGGATATTCCTACATTCGACCTTTAATCTGAACGGGGTGGTGGTGAGGAAGTGCCACAACTGGACATCAGAAGTACAATGGGGCGTGGGGTGAAAAAAGGCTAGCATTCTCGCTCCTGATTGCTGTCCGGCAACTCCTGCCATATGTTACATGCGTTTGTAGGTGACGGGCAAGGGTGGGATGAAAATTGTGGTGCACTTCCTTGGCAAATAACCTCTCAACTCACTCTATAGGTTCATGCAGAAAAATTGGTTTTGAAGGATCGCCAGTGTCCAGGTAACTATAACCAAGTGTGATTCAGCCTCTTCTGCAGAGTAAGAGAGAAAATTGGAAACAAGATGAGGTGCTCGTCCTGTTGAGAATTATTTGTGTAAACCTGCATCCTCACATTCCATAGCACGGGATCTCACTTCCAATTTAAATTAGACTCATTAAACATAAAATATGTTTCCAAAGAAATGAAAAAGTTATGATGTTGACATTATATTGTGATAAACCAGCTTAATAAATTCATCTAAAATTCCCTATCACTTTATTTTAATGGTAGTGTTATCCCAATTAAAATAATAATGGAGAGAGGATTTTCAGATAGAGAAAATAAACATTTTGACTACAAATGCTAAACTGGGCAAACTTAAATGACCCAATAAGAGAGAATTTAAACATAGACATATATCCTGATACTGGACTACTTAAAATTTGGTAGTTCAGCATCATCTGAAAGAGGATTTGTAGGCAGGGTCAGTTTCTAGCAAACTTTACAATTAGTTATCCTCCCAGTGTTTTGCCTCATCAAAGCATTGACTGGTACTGGTCAAACCTATGCAGTGAATGTTGGCAAGCTACTAAACTGTGCAGGGCATCACAACCAATCGTTCTCATCCTTCATCCATACATGATCCCTCTCCCATAGGAGGACATCAGCAAGCGACTTATTTTTGTTTTCCTAATGCAGCGATGCCGAGGCCATTTGCAGCCCTCAAATGCTGCTCTGGTCCAGATCAATTTACTTGACATAGTCTATATGACACAATTCTACCCTCCCCCCACCCAAGGGTGAATTAATCACTAACTTAAGAGAGCGTACATTTAGAGTTAAGCAAACAATTCTAATAATCAATTTTTAAGCTTTATATTCAATTACATTATTGCATCAGCAATTGTGTTCCCCATCTGTTATCAGCTTGGAAAAATCTCCTTCACTTTAGTGACGATATGGTGGTAACTCACCTATTCCCATAATGCTTGGGTCACACCCACACACATGATGGGCCACTATTCTGGCCAGTGGCGTCAGCTTATTTTTCTGTACAGCGTCTTCACTGGCTATAATCACTGCGGCAGCCCCGTCACACACTCCCTAAGGAAAATATATTAAAAATAACTTTTGGGAACTGCAAATTGAACTACTGTTCTTAAAGGACAAACCTGGCTATATCTGTTAAATAGTCTTAAGTAAACTAGACTCTGGGGTGCTAACTGTCTGTTTACACTTCTGTACTTTCATTGTTACCTGACTTATGAGTCCAAAAGAAATATATGTTAACAATATCTAATGGCTAAGTAAGTGCCCTGCAATAAAAAAAACTGAGCCATGTAGACCAGGCAGGTCCCATTTTGATTCCCAATCTGCTGACTGTAACAGCAGTTGGCATATTCCAATTAGCTTCAGTGTTCCTGATTCAAGAGAGAGTAAAGAAATGCATCCAACATTCTTGTTCCTGATTCCTGTTGCAAAATAACTATGTGTGGGCATCAGGAAAAGAAAGGATCAAACTTAGCTCTGATGGCCCTTTAGTCAAATAGCCTGTTAACACTCACTACCTGGGCTAACACATTAAGAATAACCACTTCACCAAACATCAACAGCAACAATAACTTGCATTTATATAACCCTTTTAATGTGGTACAATGTTCCAAGGTACTTTACAGCAGCATTATCAGACAAAATTAGATACTGAGTCACAAAAGGAGATATTAGGACAGATGACCAGAAGCTTGATCAAAGAAGTAAATTTTGAGGAGTATCTTAAAAGGAGGAAAGGGAAGTAGAGAGGCTAAGAGTTTTAGAACAAAGAACAGTACAGCACAGGAACAGGCCATTCGGCCCTCCAAGCCTGCGCCGATCTTGATGCCTGCCTAAACTAAAACCTTCTGCACTTCCGGGGACCGTATCCCTCAATTCCCATCCTATTCATGTATTTGTCAAGATGCCTCTTAAACGTCGCTATCGTATCTGCTACCACCTCCCCCGGCAGCAAGTTCCAGGCACTCACCACCCTCTGTGTAAAAACAACTTGCCTCACACATCCCCTCTAAACTTTGCCCCTCGCACCTTAAACCTATGTCCCCTAGTAACTGACTCTTCCACCCTGGGAAAAAGCTTCTGACTATCCACTCTGTCCATGCTGCTCATAACTTTGTAAACCTCTATTATGCCGCCCCTCCACCTCCGTCGTTCCAGTGAAAACAATCCGAGTTTTTCCAACCTCTCCTCATAGCTAATGCCCTGCAGACCAGGCAACATCCTGGTAAACCTCTTCTGTACCCTCTGCAAAGCCTCCATGTCCTTCTGGTAGTGTGGCGACCAGAATTGCACGCAATATTCTAAGTGTGGCCTAACTAAGGTTCTGTACAGCTGCAATATGACTTGCCAATTTTTATACCCTATGCCTCGACCGATGAAGGCAAGCATGCCGTATGCCTTCTTGACTACCTTATCCACCTGCGTTGCCACTTTCAGTGACCTGTGGATCTGTACGCCCAGATCTCTCTGCCTGTCAATACTCCTAAGGGTTCTGCCACTTACTGTATACTTCCCACCTGCATTAGACCTTCCAAAATGCATTACCTCACATTTGTCCGGATTAAACTCCATCTGCCATTTCTCCGCCCAAATCTCCAACCGATCTATATCCTGCTGTATCCTCTGACAATCCTAATCATTATCCGCAACTCCACCAACCTTTGTGTCGTCCGCAAACTTACTAATCAGACCAGCTACATTTTCCTCCAAATCATTTATATATACTACAAACAGCAAAGGTCCCAGCATTGATCTCTGCGGAACACCACTAGTCACATCCCTCCATTCAGAAAAACATCCTTCCACTGATACCCTCTGTCTTCTATGACCGAGCCAGTTCTGTATCCATCTTGCCAGCTCACCTCTGATCCCGTGTGGCTTCACCTTTTATACCAGTCTGCAATGAGGGACCTTGTCAAAGGCTTTACTGAAGTCCATATAAACAACATCCACTGCCCTTCCTTCATCAATCACCTTCATCACTTCCTCAAAAAACTCAATCAAATTAGTAAGACACGACCTCCCCTTCACAAAACCATGCTGTCTCTCGCTAATAAATTCGTTTGTTTCCAAATGGGAGTAACTCCTGTCCCGAATAATCTTCTCTAATAATTTCCCTACCGCTGACGTAAGGCTCACCGGCCTATAATTTCCTGGATTATCCTTGCTACCCTTCTTAATCAAAGGAACAACATTGGCTATTCTCCAGTCCTCTGGGACCTCATCTGTGGCCAATGAGGATGCAAAGATTTCTGTCAAGGCCCCAGCAATTTCTTCTCTTGCCTCCCTCAGTATTCTAGGGTAGATCCCATCAGGCCCTGGGAACTTATCTACCTTAATGCTTTGCAAGACACCCAACACCTCCTCCTTTTTGATAATGAGATGACTGAGACTATCTGCACTCCCTTCCCTAGGCCCATCATCCACCAAGTCCTTCTCTTTTAGGGAGGGAATTCCAGAGCTTAGGGCGTAGAGAGCTGAAGGTACAGCCGCCAACAGTAGAACAAGGATACGCAAGAAGTCAGAATTGGAGAAGTGCAGCAATCTGAGAGTTATAGGTCTGGATTCACCGGTGCTGTGAATCATTATACAAACATACATTAGTGCATCCAGGATTGTGAGGAGAGAAAAGGTAGACTGGAGAAATAAAACTCATAGAAAAATTTGCCAACACATAACCTGACATCAGACTCAACAGCATTTCACAAGGAGATGGATTTGGAACATACTGAAGCATTTCCTGCAGTAACAGTGCCATTTTTCTTGAATACAGTTGGTAGCTTGGCCATCTGCTCCGCAGTGGTCTGTGGTCTGGGATGCTCATCATACGTTACAGACTGTATTCCCTTCTTGATTTTCACTTCAATTGGAGCCATCTCCTCATTGAAGTAACCAGCTTCATGAGCTGAAAGGTATTATGTATTTTGGATTATAATACGTGCACACATGCATTTTATTACTGTGGTACCAGGTATCAGCTGTTTCCCAAATTTCCTTTCTAATGAAGAAAGAAATTATTAGACATTTTCAAAATCAGACTAAAATACTACCAAAAATGTATAAAGTAACAAATTGCTGGGGAGTAATTTTAAGATAGTCATTGGGATTTTTTTTTTTTTTAAAATGAGAAAGACCTATTCTTTTGTAAAACAAATGATAAGAGTTTATTATTTTCCCTCCCACAGGCACACTACCGTCTCCTAAAAAACAAAAATTATTGAACATCCCTTTAAAGGTATAATCTTAAATAATGTAATATTACTATCTTCTTTTTAGAGATAGGCTTATGATTGGACCTCTTAAGTTCTAGTGAACCACTTGAATCATTAACATTGCTTTTGAATTTTATTATATATATTACCTGGGCATTTTATTAAAAGCCTCATTTTAAACTTTTCTCCCAATTAATATATTTCACTATTAAAAGAAAAATGCAACAGTTGTACAAAAAAGTTTACCTATAAATCTTCAACTACAATCAGTTATAGACTGCAACACATGCACTCAAGACACTAATGGACAAACAGGTATGGTGTACAGATACTACCTCACGAGGTGTAAACTACAAAAGATGTTTTTACTACTGACTTGAAGATTCTAAGATAATTTATTTAAAAGCCAATGCACTTGAAGTAGATTTGATTTTTATTTTAGTTTTAGATATGCAGTATTTGTGGTTATCCTTTTATTTCTACCGAATCTAATAATCCTTCCTTCAATTCATTTTAAAAAGTGTCCTCACATGTAGACTTTGCACATGACACAGCAGCACTGAGCACTCACCAGTTTTCCATCTCTTCTGAGACTTCAATGCATATGCATCACATTCCTCCCTACTTATTTCATACTGCTCAGCAAGGTTTTCTGCTGTAAGACCCATAGGAGTTTTAATGTGGAGGTCAGTCAGTCCTGCCCATAAAGTGTCTTCCATCTGCAGGGAAATTTGTTTCAGAAATATTAACAGACAATAGTTTAAGTTTCAAATCCATAAAGTTTTCTGCATGCTTGAGATGAAGAAGGTAAATGCAGACAATTTCATCTCCCACAGTCTTATGAGGCCACTGTCAGTATCCAACATGTTACAAGCAGGGTAAAATACTGTACTCTACCCCAATAATAATATTTAAACCCTTACTGTTCTGCTGCCTCACTTGCATTTAGAAAGTTAACTAGCCCTTCAGCATATCCAGGTGAGCTACATTCTAGTTTAATGGCAGTACTTTCAAATTCTTTCCATCAGTTACAAGATTTAAGCTAGGAATATGATGGAATACTCTCCATTCACCTGGATAGGTTCAGCTGCAACATTTAAGAAGCCTGACATCATCCAGAACAGAACAACCCACTTAACATACACCACTGTCACTGAGGCTTAATTATCCATACCATCTGTAGACACAGAGCAGCAACTCACTGAGCTTACTTCGACAGTGCCTCCCAGTCAAAACCTCAACCACTATCAGTTCCAAGTTCCCCTCAAAGTTACATATCATCTTGTGTAAACATACATCACTGTTCCTTCATCCTTGGTGGTCAAAATCCTGGAATGCCCGACTTAACACCATCATGGCAACACCATTACAAGTACAAGGATAATTACAAGGATAATCCAGGAAATTATAGGCCGGCGAGCCTTACGTCAGTGGTAGGGAAATTATTAGAGAGAATTCTTCGGGACAGGATTTACTCCCATTTGGAAACAAATGGACTTATTAGCGAGAGGCAGCATGGTTTTGTGAAGGGGAGGTCGTGTCTCACTAATTTTATTGAGTTTTTTGAGGAAGTGACGAAGATGATTGATGAAGGAAGGGCAGTGGATGTTATCTATATGGACTTCAGTAAAGCCTTTGACAAGGTCCCTCATGGCAGACTGATACAAAAGGTGAAGTCACAAGGGATCAGAGGGGAGCTGGCAAGATGGATACAGAACTGGCTCGGTGTGTCATAGAAGACAGCAGGTAGCAGTGGAAGGGTGCTTTTCTGAATGGAGGGATGTGACTAGTGGTGTTCCGCAGGGATCAGTGCTGGGACCTTTGCTGTTTGTAGTATATATAAATGATTTGGTGGAAGATGTAGCTGGTCTGATTAGTAAGTTTGCAGACGACACAAAGGTTGGTGGAGTGGCGGACAGTGATGAGGACTGTCAGAGGATACAGCAGGAGAGATCGGTTGGAGACTTGGGCGGAGAAGTGGCAGATGGAGTTTAATCCGGACAAATGTGAGGTAATGCATTTTGCAAGGTCTAATGCAGGTGGGAAGTATACAGTAAATGGCAGAACCCTTAGGAGTATTGACAGGCAGAGAGATCTGGGCATACAGGTCCACAGGTCACTGAAAGTGGCAACGCAGGTGGATAAGGTAGTCAAGAAGGCATACGGCATGCTTGCCTTCATCGGTCGGGGCATAGAGTATAAAAATTGGCAAGTCATGCTGCAGCTGTACAGAACTTTAGTTAGGCCACACTCAGAATATTGCGTGCAATTCTGGTCGCCACACTACCAGAAGGAGGTGGAGGCTTTGCAGAGGGTACAGAAGAGGTTTACCAGGATGTTGCCTGGTCTGCAGGGCATTAGCTATGAGGAGAGGTTGGATAAACTCGGATTGTTTTCACTGGAATGACGGAGGTGGAGGGGCGACATGATAGAGGTTTACAAAGTTATAAGCGGCATAGACAGAGTGGATAGTCAGAAGCTTTTTCCCAGGGTGGAAGAGTCAGTTACTAGGATACATAGGTTTAAGGTGAGAGGCGCAAAGTTTAGAGGGGACGTGCGAGGCAAGTTCTTTACACAGAGGGTGGTGAGTGCCTGGAACTTGCTGCCGGTGGGAGGTGGTGGAAGCAGATACGATAGCGACATTTAAGAGGCATCTTGACAAATACATGAATAGGATGGGAATAGAGGGATAAGGACCCCGGAAGTGCAGAAGGTTTTAGTTTAGGCAGGCATCAAGATCGGCGCAGGCTTGGAGGGCTAAATGGCCTGTTCCTGTGCTGTACTGTTCTTTGTACTCCAGTAGTTCAAAAAGAAGGCCCACCACCTCCACCTTCTTACAGGAAATTAATGCTGTTCCTCAAGAACAAAATATATCTACATGTGGCTATTATAAAATGGATATTTTTGTGATAAAAGAATTGGCAGTTACTTATAAATCAAACTTATTTTTATTGAGCGTTCTTCCACTTTCCACTACCCTGCAGGAGAAAGGCAGTTTCAGTCTCAATTGAAATTCATGAATTTCAAACTTGAATCCCTGAGTTCTATGCTTACAGTCTAAGCATTTTGTACTACTCCTTTACAGCACTGCTCATCGATGCTGTAGCCACGACACCATGACCATGGGTTAGACGTTTTAATGACAGTAATATGACCATGGAACCAGACTTTAGCTTTGCACAAAGTAAATGTTGAATAGTTGATCTTTTGTCAAATCACCACTAAAGTGTATGAAGTAACGGGAAAGGGAACAGTAGCATAGTGGCAATGTTACTAGAACAAAGAACAAAGATAATTACAGCACAGGAACAGGCCCTTCGGCCCTCCAAGCCTGCGCCGATCCAGATCCTCTCTCTAAACATGTCGCCTATTTTCTAAGCTTCTGTATCTCTTTTCTTCCTGCCCATTCATGTATCTGTCCAGATACATCTTAAAAGACTCCATCGTGCCCGCATCTACCACCTCCGCGGTAACATATCAGTATCAGTATCTGAGGAGTCGTAACATGTAACTCCACTGTAACATGACCTGCCAACTCTTGTACTCAATGCCCCGTCCGATGAAGGAAAGCATGCCGTATGCCTTCTTGACCACTCTATTTACCTGCGTTGCCACCTTCAGGGAACAGTGGACCTGAACACCCAAATCTCTCTGGACATCAATTTTCCCCAGGACTTTTCCATTTACTGTATAGTTCACTCATTTTCCCCAGGACTTTTCCATTTACTGTATAGTTACTGGACGAGTAACCCAGAGGCCTGAACTAATGAGCCAGAGACACGAGTTCAAATCCCACCACGGTAGCTGATAGAATATAAATTCAATTAATTAATAAATATGGAATAGTCTTAGCAATGTCTTAAAGGACTTAGCTGCTAGACTGGGTCTGCAGCAGTGTTGAGGGAACCAAGAGGGAAAAACATACTTGACCTTGTCCTCACCAATCTGCCTGCCGCAGATGCATGTGTCCATGACAGTATTGGTAAGAGTGACCACCGCACAGTCCTTGTGGAGACGAAGTCCCGCCTTCACATTGAGGATACCGCCATAGTGTTGTGTGGCACCATCACCATGCTAAATGAGATAGATTTCAAACAGATCTAGCAATGCAAAACTGGGCATCCATGAGGCGATCCATGGTGAAGCTACAACACAGGATTACTTGCGTGCCAAACTGCGTAAGCAGCATGCGGTAGACAGAGCTAAGCGATCCTATAACCAACGGATCAGATCTGAGCTCTGCAGTCCTGCCACATCCAGCCGTGAATGGTGGTGGACAATTAAACAACTAACTGGAGGAGGTGGCTCCACAAACATCCCCATCTTCAATGTTGGGGGAGACCAGCACATTAGTGCGAAAGATAAGGCTGAAGCATTTGTGACAGTCTTCAGCCAGAAGTGCCAAGTTGATGATCCATCTCAGCCTCCTCCTGAAGTCCCCAGCATCACAGATGCGACAGTTCAGCCAATTCAATTCACTCTGCGAGATATCAAGGAACGAAAGAAGGCACAGGATACTACAAAGGCTATGGGCCCTGACAATATTCTGGCAATAGTACTGAAGACCTGTGCTCCAGAACTTGCCACGCCCATTGCCAAGCTGTTCCAGTATAGCTACAACACTGGCATCTACCCGGCAATGTGGAAAGTTGCCCAGGTATCTCCTGTACACAAAAAGGAGGACAAGTCCAACCTAGCCAATTACCACCCCATCAGTCTATTCTCAAATCAGTAAAGTGATGGAAGGTGTCATCAACAGTGTCATCAAGCAGCACTTGCTTAGCAATAACCTGCTCAGTGATGCTCAGTTTGGGTTCCGCCAGGGCCACTCAGCTCCTGAGCTCATTACAGCCTTGGTTCAAACATGGACAAAAGAGCTGAACTCAAGAGGTGAGGTGAGAGTGACTGCCCTTGACATCAAGGCAGCATTTGATTGAGTATTGCATCAAGGAGCCCGAGCAAAACTGGAGTCAAAGGTAATCAGGGAAAAACTCTCCACTGGTTGGAGTCATACCTAACACAAAGGAAGATGGTTGTGGTTGTTGGACGTTAATCATCTGCGCTCCAGGACATTACTGCAGGAGTTCCTCAGGGTAGTGTCCTAGGCCCAACCATCTTCAGCTGCTTCATCAATCACCTTCCTTCAATCATAAGGTCAGAAGTGGAGATGTTCACTGATGATTGCACAATGTTCAGCACCATTCACGACTCCTCAGATACTGAAGCAGTCGTGTAGAAATGCAGCAAGACCTGGACAATATCCAGGCTTGGGCTGATAAGTGGCAAGTAACATTCACGCCACACTAGTGCCAGGCAATGACCATCTCCAACAAGAGAGAATTTAACCATCTCCCCTTGACATTCAATGGCATTATCGTCGCTGAATCCCCCACTATCAACATCCTAGGGGCTACCATTGACCAGAAACTGAACTGGAGTAGTCATACAAATACTGTGGTTACAAAAGCAGGTCAGCGGCTAGGAATCCTGCAGCGAGTAACTCATCTCCTGACTCCCCAAAGCCTGTCCACCATCTACAAGGCACAAATCAGGAGTGTGATGGAATACTCTCCACTTGCCTGGATGGGTGCAGCTCCAAAAACACTCAAGAAGCTCAACATCATCCAGGACAAAGCAACCCGCTTGATTGGCACCCCATCCACAAACATTCGCTCCCTGTCACCAATGCACAGTGGCAGCAGTGTGTACCATCTACAAGATACACTGCAGCAATGCACCAAGGCTCCTTCAACAGCACCTTCCAAACCCGCGACCTCTACCAACTAGAAGGACAAGGGCAGCAAATGCATGGGAACATCACCACCTGCAAGTTCCCCTCCAAGTCACACACCATCCTGACTTGGAACTATATCGCCGTTCCTTCACTGTCGCTGGGTCAAAATCCTGGAACTCCCTTCCTAACAGCACTGCGGGTGTACCTACTTCACATGCACTGCAGTGGTTCAAGAAGGCAGTTCACCACCACCTTCTCAAGGGCAATTAGGGATGGTCAATAAACACTGGCCTGGCCAGCAATGCCCACATCCCATAAATGAATTAAAAAAAGATAATCATGAAAATACTGGATTGTCTGGTCCACTAATGTCCTTCAAGGAAGGAAACCTGCTGTTACCCATTCTGGCTTACATGTGACTCCAGACCCACAGCAATGTGGTTGACTCTTAACTGCCCTCTGAAATAGCCTAGCAAGTCACCCACTTGTATCAAACCACCAGAAAATCTGAAGAATAAAACCAGATGGGCCACCCGGCATCGACCTAGGGACCAAAAATGACAAATGCATATTTGCCCATTCAGCCCTGCAATGTCTTCCTCACTAACACCTGGAGACTTGTGCCAAAATTGGGAGTGCTGTTGCACAGACTAGTTAAGCATTAGCCAGACATAGCCATACATTATATAGCTAATGTCCCAGACTCCTCCATCCCTGGGTATGTCATGTCCTAACATCAGGACATACCAATCAAAGGTGATGGCACAGTAAACAGTCAGGAGGGAGTGGCCCTGAGAATCCGCAACATTAACTCCAGAATCCAGGGTCATACAAAGGCAAGGAAACCTCCTACCCTCCCTCAACTGATGAATCAATGCTCCTCCATGTTGAACACCACTTGAAAGAAGCACTGAGGGTAGTAAGGGCACAGAATGTACAGGTGGGGGACTTCAACGTCCATCACCAAGAATGGCTCGGGTGAGCCACTAACCGAGCTGGCCGAGCCCTGAAGGACTGGGCTTGCTGCTGGTGGTGAAAGATCCAACAAGAGGGGAAAAAAACCTACTTGACCTTTATTTTTATTTAGAGATACAGCACTGAAACAGGCCCTTCGGCCCACCGAGTCTGTGCCGACCAAGAACCACCCATTTATACTAACCCTACAGTAATCCCACATTCCCTACCACCTACCTACACTAGGGGCAATTTACAATGGCCAATTTACCTATCACCTGCAAGTCTTTGGCGGTGGGAGGAAACCGGAGCACCCAGCAAAAACCCACGCGGTCACAGGGAGAACTTGCAAACTCCGCACAGGCAGTACCCAGAATTGAACCCGGGTCGCTGGAGCTGTGAGGCTGCGGTGCTAACCACTGCGCCGCCCTTGTTCTCACAAATCTACCTGTTATATATGCATCTGTCCATGACAGTATTGGTAAGAGCAACCACCACACAGTCCTTGTGGAGACGAAGTCCCATCTTAACACTGACAGGTTACAGACAGGCAAGGTCTCTTGACTGACTGAAGACAGCATGTTTAAAAAAAAAGGTTTTTTGTAAGCCAAGTACTTTGATCATCAAGAACAGACAAATGACAGCTTCTCATAAGTTTAAAAGAAAGATAAATGTTTATTATGCAACACCCGAAATATATGCAACAACACCCACTCTTGCATTCATAGATACATACACAATCAAGAACAGATTGAGATTATAAACATGCGTTAGATCTACTGATTTATAAAGAGTCCTCTGTTAAATTTGCTTTTCCCCTGAGTGAAGACTTAGAACAGCGCAGGCCTGTAATCTTTTCCCTTGTTCACTGAAGAAAGACCTGGGAGGTTCAGGAAGACAGATGGGCTGTTGCAGACTGCTCTCGTTATATTCCAGCAAAAGGTCAAAGGCGAAGTCCTGGTAGAATTTCTCAAGTAGGGAGTTCAAGGCCAACTCCAGTCCCTGCCTATATATAGTTTAAAAATGGTAATCTTAGGCAGGGTCCTTTCTCTTCAATGGCATAGATGGATCAGCTTTGTCTGCCCAGAATATACCCTTATTAAAGCACCTTATCAGAAACATAGTTTCTGTCATGTGACCATAGTTTCCTCTTTCCGTTGTCCTCATAAATGGTTCTGATGGTCTGATGGTGAGGCCATTGTTAGACAACGGAGACTGGGTGTCATACATCCTCATTTCACATTGAAGAAATAAGGCTTTTCACACCTATTCTTTGGAATTTGAGTTTGGAGTTAAAATGTCCGTGTCAGTATTGATAACCCACCCAATCAACCATTACCACAAAAAATGTCTTCTGCATTTTAATGATTTCTCAGGGGTGTGTCCAGAAAGGTCATTTGTATTTTAATGTTCTCTCCAAGACCAGAGAGAGAGAGAGAGAGAGAGAGAGAGAGAGAGAGAGGGGGGTGGAGAGAGAGAGGGGGGTGGAGAGACAGAGAGGGGGGTGGAGAGACAGAGTCAAAGAGAGTCATTTACTTATGGCACAGTAGGAGGCCATTCTATCCATCGAGCCCATGCTGGCTCTCCACGGAGCTCTGCAGTCAGTCCCATTCCCTGGCACGAACACCATAACCCTGCAAGTCTATTTCTCTCAGGTGGCCATCCAGCTTTCTCTTGAAGTCACTTCCACCATCTTGTGGGCAATGGGTTCCAGGTCATTACCATCGCTGCATAATAAAAAGTGCTTCCTCATGTTACCCCTGCATATTTAGCACGAAACTTGCAATCTGTGTCCCCTAGTCCTACAGGGGAGATGGGTGGGGAAGAGAGAACAAGACACATACACAGTGTGGGGAGGTGGGGGGAGGGATTTGGAAAGGAGAGATCAAGGTCTCTCCTGAAAGATGGACATCTATCCAGAATACTTTGCATTGCTACATAAAGTGTGCTGGCAGAAACTGACTACTTATGCAAGCAAAAATGCCAGATATGTAATATAGTGTCGAGAAAGTGAGTTAATAAATTAGTCTTCTCATTTAAAGCTTGTTCACAAAAATGCACATTTGTTCTTTATTTTATTCGCAAGATAAATTTTTATGCCTTTATCTTTCGAAATTTGCTCACTGGCCCTTTGGGTTGAGCAAAAATCATAATGCGGCCCTCCGCCTGAAAAGGTTGGAGGACCCTGACCTAGGAGAACAAGGGCAGCTGACGCATGGGAACACCTCCCCCTGCAAGTTCCCCTCCAAGCCACACACCATCCTAACTTGGAAATATATCGCTGTTCCTTCACTGTTGCTGGGTCAAAATCCAGGAACTCCCTTCCTAAGAGCACTGTGGGTGTACCTGCATCACATGGACTGCAGAAGTTCAAGTTGCCGGCTCACCACCACCTTCTCAAGAACAATTAGGGATGGGCAATAAATGCTGGCCTTCGCAGCAACGCCTGCACCTCATGAATGAATAAATAAAGTACATTTTACCTTGATGTCAACCCCGAGCTTTGTGCCAAATCGGATATTTCGAACAGCATAAGGAGCCTGGCTCATGCTTTCTGATCCTCCACACAATACAATCTCAGATTCTCTCAGGCAGATTTCCTGCAACAAAGGGAATGTTTTATATGAAAAACACAGAGACCATTTTAAAAACTGAATGAGTTTATATACAAAAACAGTTTAAAATATGTTCTTTTTAAAAATACACCTTCAATATGTACAATGTGCATTTAAAAAAGCCATTGTATTTGACTTAAGCCATACACAAAATAAGAAAATATCTCATCAGTGAGAATGGCGATTAGAAACCTTTCATTTGAACTGAAAAATGTTAGCAAGGTAGCATGTTTTAAGCAAGTACAGAGGTAGGTCAGTGGGGAGGAGGGAGGATATGGTGGAAGGCAGGAAGAGAGTAAATGACAAAAGGGATGATGGCGTAAGGTAAAAGGTATGGTAATGGGACTAAAACTAAAAGATGGATCTAGAGGAGATGTAAATGGCAATAGCAGAATTACCAATAGTTTCTGTCTGAAAAATGTTGAGTCTTGAAAGCTGTAAAGTGCTGTTCCTTGAGCTTCATTAGAACATTAAAGGAAGCCAAGGGCAGATAGGTCAGAGTGGTAGCGGGGTGAAGAATTAAAATGACAGGCTTGGGGTCACACCTGCTGACTGAATGGAGGCATTCCACCAAGTGGTCTCTTCATTATACAGGAGACCCCATCATGAGCAGCAAATACAGTAAATGAAACTGAAAGAAGGACAAGTAAATTGCTGTTTCAAGGAAGGAGCGTCTGGGGGCCTGGACAGTGGGGAGCGAGGAGGTAAAAAAGCAGGTGTTGCATCTCTTGCGCTTGCTCGGGAAGGGGAACAGGTGTTAGGAGTGATCAATGAATGCATCAGGGTGTCCCTTCAGAATGTTGAAAGGGTGGAAGATTAGCATATTGACTGGTTTGCAATAAGTCTATTTGCCTTATAAATCTCATCATGACTGTTTGCTAATAATTACATACAGGAAGCAGCTGTTAGATCAAAGAGAGATCTTGGATATAAACATTTCACAACTGCCCAACTTGAGTGAGTTCAATTCTCAACAGTCCAGAATTGAGATATGTTTTTATTGTTTGAAACAGGGACTGCAAGTTTACTTAAAGGTTCTGTCATCTCGTGAGAAGAGTCAAGTTTTCTCTTGTTTTCGTTCATTTTGGGTCACTGGAAACGTATTTTGCAGCCTGTAGTCCCAGATACTAATATAAAAAAGGGGTAGGCAGTGGCATAGTGGTATTATCACTGGACCAGTAACCCAGAGACCCAGGGTATTGCTCTGAGGATATGGGTTCGAATCCCACCACAGCAGAAGGTGGAAACTGAATTTAATTAATAAACCTGGAATTAAAAGCTAGTCCAATAATGGCCATGAAACCATTGTCAATTGTTGTAAAAACTCATCTGTTCACTAATGTCCTTTAGGGAAGGAAATCTGCTGTCCTTACCTGGGCTGGCCTACATGTGACTCCAGACCCACAGCAATGTGGTCATCTCTTACATGCCCTCTGAAATGGCCTAGCAAGCCACTCAGTTGTACCTAACCGCTACGAAGTCAATAAAAAGGAATGAAACCGGACGGACCACCCAGCATCGACTTAGGCACCGGAAACGACAACAGCAAACCCAGCCCTGTCGACCCTGCAAGGTCCTCCTTCCTAACATCTGGGGGCTTGTGCCAAAGTTGGTAGAGCTGTCCCACAGAATAGTCACGCAACAGCCTGACATAGGTATGATTCCGTGAGTATAACTTACAGACAATGTCCCAGACACTGACAAAACCATCCCCGGTTATGTCCTGTCCTACCGGCAGGACAGACCCACCAGAGGTGGTGGCACAGTGGTATACAGTAGGGAGGGAGTTGTCCTGGGAGTCCTCAACATCAACCCCGGACCCCATGAATTCTCATGGCATCATGTCAAACATGGGCAAGGTAAACTCCTACTGATTACCACCTACCGCCCTCCCTCAGCTGATGACTCAGTACTCCTCCATGTTGAACACCACTTGGAGGGAGCATTGAGGGTGGCAAGGGCACAAAATGTACTCTGGGTGGGGGACTTCAATGTCCATCACCAAGAGTGGCTCGGTAGCACCTCTACTGACCGCGCTGGCCGAGTCCTAAAGGACATAGCTGCTAGACTGGGTATGCGGCAGGTGGTGGGGAGAACAAACACAAGGGAAAAACATACTTGACCTCGTCCTCACCAATCTGCGGGCCGCAGATGCTTCTGTCCATGACAATATTGGTAGGAGTGACCACCGCACAGTCTTTGTGGAGACTAAGTCCCGCCTTCACACTGAGGATACCGTCCATCGTGTTGCGTGGCACTATCACCGTGCTAAATGGGATAGATTTCGAACAGATCTAGCAATGCAAAACTGGGCATCCATGAGGCGCTGTGGGCCATCAGCAGCAGCAGAATTGTACTCAACCACAATCTGTAACCTCATGGCCTGGCATAACCCCCACTCTTCCATTACCATCAAGCCAGGAGACCAACCCTGGTTCAATGAAGAGTGCAGGAGGGCATGCCGAGCAGCACCTGGCATACCTCAAAATGAAATGTCAACCTGGTGAAGCTACAACACAGGACTACTTGCATGCCAAACTGCGTAAGCAGCATGCGATAGACAGAGCTAAGTGATCCCATAACCAACGGATCAGATCTAAGCTCTGCAGTCCTGACACATCCAGCCGTGAATGGTGGTGGACAATTAAACAACGAACTGGAGGAGGTGGCTCCACAAACATCCCCATCCTCAATGATGGGGGAGCCCAGCACATCAGTGCGAAAGATAAGGCTGAAGCATTTGTGACAATCTTCAGCCTGAAGTGCCGAGTTGATGATCCATCTCGGCCTCCTCCTGAAGTCCCCAGCATCACAGATGCCAGACTTCAGCCAATTCGATTCACTCTGTGTGTTATCAAGAAACGACTGAAGGCACTGGATACTGCAAAAGCTATGGGCCCTGACAATATTCCGGCAATAATACTGAAGACCCGCGCGCTCCGAGGCAAGCTGTTCCAGAACAGCTACAACACTGGCATCTACCCTGCAATGTGGAAAATTGCCCAGGTATGTCCTGTAGACAAAAAGCAGGACAAGTCCAACCTGGCCAATTACCGCCCCATCAGCCTACTCTCAATCATCAGTAAAGTGATGGAAGGTGTCATCAACAGTGCCATCAAGCGGCACTTGCTTAGCAACAACCTGCTCAGTGATGCTCAGTTTGGGTTCCGCCAGGGTCACTCAGCTCCTGACCTCATTACAGCCTTGGTTCAAACATGGACAAAAGAGCTGAATTCCAGAGGTGAGGTGAGAGTGACTGCTCTTGACATCAAGGCAGCATTTGACCGAGTACGGCATCAAAGAGCCCTAGCAAAACTGAGGTCAATGGGAATCAGGGGGAAACCCTCCACTGGCTCGAATCATACCTAGCACAAAGGAAGATGGTTGTGGCTGTTGGAGGTCAATCATCTGAGCTCCAGGACATCACTGCAGAAGTTCCTCAGGGTAGTGTCCTAGTCCCAACCATCTTCAGCTGCTTCATCAATGACCTTCCTTCAATCATAAGGTCAGAAGTGGGGATGTTCACTGATGATTGCACAATGTTCAGCACCATTCGCGACGCCTCAGATACTGAAGCAGTCCGTGTAGAAATGCAGCAAGACCTGGACAATATCCAGGCTTGGGCTGATAAGTGGCAAGTAACATTTGTATCACACAAGTGCCAGGCAATGACCATCTCCAACAAGAGAGAATCTAACCATCTCCCCTTGAAATTCAACGGCATTACCATCGCTGAATACCCCACTATCAACATCCTAGGGGCTACCATTGACCAGAAACTGAACTGGAGTAGCCATATAAATACCGTGGCTACAAGAGCAGGTCAGAGACTAGGAATCCTGAGGCAAGTAACTCACCTCCTGACTCCCCACAGCCTGTCCACTATCTACAAGGCACAAGTCAGACTCTGAGGGCGGAGTTCCAGAGCGGTAAGTATATAAAAAAAAACTTACCTTGGGGATTCTCGGAGCAGACTCGGAGGGCAGAGTTCCAGACCGGTAAGTTACCTCGGGTGGGAAAAAAAACCTGAAAAAACGTCACAGGAAAGCTGTGACCTGATTGGCTGGTAGAGAATCTGTACCGAATTTGAAAATAAAACTGATAAAAATTGATTAAAACACTAATTAACAAGTAGAGTAACTAAACCAGAGGGAGGGGATTACTGTATCTAGACAGCATTTAATATTTATAGTAGAAATCGAGCACTAGGGACCACATAGTGAAGTTTATCATAATTTAGTAAGGATTTAAAAAGTATTTATTTATTTTATATCAATTAACTAATTAGTGATAGAAATGTCAGTTAGAGGGGTGAAGTGCTTCACCTGTGAGATGTGGGAGGTCCGTGACGCTTCCAGCATTCTGGGCGACTACATCTGCAGAAAGTGTACCCAGTTGCAGCTCCTCACAGACCGCATGGATCGGTTGGAGCGGCAACTGGATGCACTTAGGAGCATGCAGGTGGCGGAAAGCGTCATAGACAGGAGTTTTAGAGAAGTGGTTACACCCAAGGTGCAGGCAGATAGATGGGTGACCGCTAGAAGGGGCAGGCAGTCAGTGCAGGAATCCCCTGTGGCTATCCCCCTCTCGAACAAGTAAACCGTTTTGGATACTGTTGGGGGGGATGGCCTATCAGGGAAAAACAGCAGCAGCCAGAGCAGTGGCACCACGGCTGGCACTGTTGTTCAGCAGGGAGGGACAAAGCGCAGAAGAGCAATCGTTATAGGGGACACAGATAGTCAGGGGCACAGATAGGCGCTTCTGTGGACGTGAAAGAGACTCCAGGAAGGTATGTTGGTTGCCTGGTGCCAGGGTCAAGGATGTCTCTGAACGGACAGAGGGCATTCTGAAGGGGGAGGGTGAACAGCCAGAGGTTGTGGTATACATCGGTACCAATGACATAGGCAGGAAGAGTGATGAGGTCCTGCAGGGGGAGTTTAGGGAGTTAGGTAGTAAGTTAAAAAACAGGACCTCTAGGGTTGTAATCTCTGGATTACTCCCTGTACCACGTGCCAGTGAGGCTAGAAATAGGAAGATAGTGCAGCTAAACACGTGGCTGAGCAGCTGGTGCAGAAGGGACGGTTTCAGATATCTGGACCATTGGGCTCTCTTCAGGGACAGATGGGACCTGGACAAGAAGGATGGGTTGCATCTAAACTGGAAGGGCACGAATAACCTGGCTGCAAGGTTTGCTAGCGTCACTCGGGAGGGTTTAAACTAGTGTGGCAGGGGGGTGGAAACCAGAGCAGTAGGACAGCTAGTGAAGTAAATGAGGAGGACATAGTAAATAAGGCAAGTAGGACTAAGAGGAAGAGCAGGCAGGGAGATGTTGCTGAGCACAGCGGGACTGGTGGTCTGAAGTGCATTTGTTTCAATGCCAGAAGTATAACAGGTAAGGCAGATGAACTTAGAGCTTGGATTAGTACTTGGAACTATGATGCTGTTGCTATTACAGAGACTTGGTTGAGGGAAGGGCAGGATTGGCAGCTAAATGTTCCAGGCTTTAGAAGCTTCAGGCGGGATAGAGGGGGATGTAAAAGGGGTGGGGGAGTTGCATTACCGGTTAAGGAGAATATCACAGCTGTACTGCGGGAGGACACCTCAGAGGGGTCATGCAGCGAGGCAATATGGGTGGAGCTCAGGAATAGGAAGGGTGCAGTCACAATGTTGGGGGTTTTCTACAGACCTCCCAACAGCCAGCGGGAGGTAGAGGAGCAGATATGTAGACAGATTTGGAAAGATGTAAAGGTAACAGGGTTGTAGTGGTGGGTGATTTTAACTTCCCCTATATTGACTGGGACTCACTTAGTGCTAGGGGCTTGGATGGGGCAGAATTTGTGAGGAGCATCCAGGAGGGCTTCTTGAAACAATATGTAGATAGCCCAACTAGGGATGGGGCCATTCTGGACCTGGTATTGGGGAATGAGCCCGGCCAGGTGGTCAATGTTTCAGTGGGGGAGCATTTCGGGAGCAGTGACCATAATTCCATAAGTTTTAAGGTACTTGTGGATAAGGATAAGAGTAGTCCTCGGGTGAAGGTGCTAAATTGGGGGGAAGGCTAATTATAACAATATTAGGCAGGAACTGAAGAATTTAGATTGGGGGCGGCTGTTTGAGGGTAAATCAACATCTGACATGTGGGAGTCTTTAAAACGTCAGCTGATTAGAATCCAGGACCAGCATGTTCCTGTCAGGAAGAAAGACAAGTTTGGCAAGTTTCGGGAAGCTTGGATAACACGGGATATTGTGAGCCCAGTCAAAAAGAAAAAGGAAGCATTCGTAAGAGCTGGAAGGCTAGGAACAGATGAAGCACTTGAGGAATATAAAGACAGTACGAAGGAACTTAAGCAAGGAGTTAGGAGGGCTAAAAGGGGTCATGAAAAGTGATTGGCAAACAGGATTAAAGAAAATCCCAAGGCTTTTTATACATATATAAAGAGCAAGAGGGTAACCAGGGAAAGGGTTGGCCCATTCAAGGACAGAGTTGGGAATCTATGCATGGAGCCAGAGGAAATGGGTGAGGTGCTAAATGAGTACTTTGCATCAGTATTCACCAAGGAGAAGGACTTGGTGGATGATGGGCCTAGGGAAGGGAGTGCAGATAGTCTCAGTCATCTCATTATCAAAAAGGAGGAGGTGTTGGGTGTCTTGTCAAGCATCAAGATATATAAGTTCCCAGGGCCTGATGGGATCTACCCCAGAATACTGAGGGAGGCAAGGGAAGAAATTGCTGGGGCCTTGACAGAAATCTTTGCATCCTCATTGGCTACAGGTGAGGTCCCAGAGGACTGGAGAATAGCCAATGTTGTTCCTTTTTTTTTAAAGAAGGGTAGCAAGGATAATCCAGGAAATTATAGGCCAGTGAGCCTTACGTCAGTGGTAGGGAAACTATTAGAGAGGAGTCTTCGGGACAGGATTTACTTCCATTTGGAAACAAACGAACGTATTAGCGAGAGACAGCATGGTTTTGTGAAGGGGAGGTCGTGTCTTACTAATTTTATTGAGTTTTTTGAGGAAGTGACGAAGATGATTGATGAGGGAAGGGCGGTGGATGTTGTCTATGTGGACTTCAGTAAAGCCTTTGACAAGGTCCCTCATGGCAGACTGATACAAAAGGTGAAGTCACACGGGATCAGAGGTGAGCTGGCAAGATGGATACAGAACTGGCTCGGTCATAGAAGACAGAGGGTAGCAGTGGAAGGGTGCTTTTCTGAATGTAGGGATGTGACTAGTGGTGTTCCGCAGGGATCAGTGCTGGGGCCTTTGCTGTTTGTCGTATACATAAATGATTTGGTGGAAGATGTAGCTGGTCTGCTTAGTAAGTTTCAGACAACACAAAAGGTTGGTGGAGTGGCGGACAGTGATGAGGATTGTCAGAGGATACAGCAGGATATAGATCGGTTGGAGACTTGGGCGGAGAAATGGCAGATGGAGTTTAATTCGGACAAATGTGAGGTAATGCATTTTGGAAGGTCTAATGCAGGTGGGAAGTATACAGTAAATGGCAGAACCCTTCGGAGTATTGACAGGCAGAGAGATCTTGGCATACAGGTCCACAGGTCACTGAAAGTGGCAACGCAGGTGGATAAGGTAGTCAAGAAGGCATACGGCATGCTTGCCTTCATCGGTCGGGACATAGAGTATAAAAATTGGCAAGTCATGCTGCAGCTTTACAGAACTTTAGTTAGGCCACACTCAGAATATTGTGTGCAATTCTGGTCGCCACACTACCAGAAGGAGGTGGAGACTTTGGAGAGGGTACAGAAGAGGTTTACCAGAATGTTGCCTGGTCTGGAGGGCATTAGCTTTGAGGAGAGGTTGGATAAACTCGCATTGTTTTCACTGGAACGACGGAGTTGGAGGGGCAACATGATAGAGGTTTACAAAGTTATGAGCGGCATGGACAGAGTGGATAGTCAGAAGCTTTTTCCCAGGGTGGAAGGGTCAGTTACTAGGGGACATAGGTTTAAGGTGCGAGGGGCAAAGTTTAGAGGGGATGTGCGAGGCAAGTTTTTTTTTTCCCCCACAGAGGGTGGTGACTGCCTGGAACCTGCTGCCAGGGAAGGTGCTGGAAGCAGATACGATAGCAACGTTTAAGAGACATCTTGACAAATATATGAATAAGAAGTGAATAGAGGGACATGGGCCCCGGAAGTGCAGAACGTGTTAGTTTCGGCAGGCATCAAGATCGGCGCAGGCTTGGAGGGCCGAATGGCCTGTTCCTGTGCTGTACTGTTCTTTGTTCTAAGTCAGGAGTGTGATGGAATGCTCTCCACTTGCCCGGATGGGTGCAGCTCCAGCAACGCTCAAGAAGTTCGACACCATCCAGGACAAAGCAGCCCACTTGATTGGCAACCCATCTTCAAACATTCACTCCCTCCACCACCGACGCACAGTGGCAGCAGTGTGTCCCATCTACAAGATACACTGCAGCAACGCACCAAGGCTCCTTAGACAAGCACCTTCCAAACCCGCGGCCTCTACCAACTAGAAGGACAAGGGGAGCAAATACATCGGGACACCACCATCTGCAAGTTCCCCTCCAAGTCACACACCATCCAGACTTGGAACCATATCGCCGTTCCTTCACTGTCGCTGCTTCAAAATCCTGGAACTCCCTTCCTAACAGCACTGTGGGTATACCTACCCCAAATGGACTGCAGCGGTTCAAGAAGGCAGCTCACCACCACCTTCTCAAGGGCAATTAGGGATGGGCAATAAATGCTGGCCTGGCCAGTGACACCTACATCCCATGAATGAATTTTTAAAAAATACTATCGACAGTGCAAACAAGTGGCATTTACCCACCAATAACCTGCTTACCAATGCCCAGTTTGGATTCTGTAAGGACCACTCTGTTCCTACCCTCATCACAGCCTTGGTCCAAACATGGACAGAAGAAATACATTTTAAAGGTGAGGCGAGAGTGACTGGCCTTGAATCAAAGCAGCAGTTGAACGAGTGTTGCATCAACGAGCCCTAGTAATCTCGGAGTCCAGAACAAGGGGGCAGAGTTTCAGGATAAGGGGCCAATCATCTAGGACTGAGACGAGGAGAAATTTCTTCACTCAAAGGGTTGTGAATCATTGGAATTCTCTACCTCAGAGGGTAGTGGATGCGCCATCATTGAATATATTTAAGGCTGAGATAAACAGATTTTTGGTCTCTCAGGGAATTAAGGGATATGGAGAGTAGGTGGGAAAGTGGAGCTGATGCCCAAAATCAGCCACGATCATACTGAATGGCGGAGCACGCTTGACAGGGCATATGGTCTACTCCTGCTCTTATTTCCTGTGTTCTTATGTTCTTAGTAAAACTCAAGTCAATGGCGGATATCAGGGAAAAACTGACTGGCTGTTGGAGGGCAATAATCTCATCCCAGGACATTGCTGTAGCAGTACCTCAGGTCATGGTTGTAGACCCAACCATCATCTGCTGCTTCATCAATGTCCTTCTCTCCATTATAAAGTCAGAATGAGCTGTTCGCTGACAATTGGACAGTGTTCAGCTCCATTCGCAATACCCATGTGCAGAAAGACAACATCCAAGCTTGGGCAATTTTGCTTTCTTAAAAGACAACAAAATAGCTAATGCAAGTTCAATTTGTGGGAAAAGACATTGGTCTAAACAGTTCTTCATGGCTTGGAATGCCTATGCAAGCAATGGAAGGTCTTCCTACTGTTCATTTAGGAGGTCCAGTTGAGGAACATCTCCAGCCTACATGGATATGTTGCTCAGCACTGTGGAAGGGTAGTGAACTACAAGGTAAGTATATCTCTTTTCGAAGTTCATGAGATTCTGAATTAAGTATTTGATTTTGAGTACATCTTGTACAGCACTCAATTTGAACATCGAGAACACCAAAGAGGCGAGCATATTGTAGTTTCTGGTTAGGTCCTTTCATCACACTGAAGGCACATCTGTCATATAGCTGATGAAATTCTAAAGCTTAACCCACATGCTTCTAAAACTGGTGGATACCACTTATATATTGTCATGGTCCTGTAGTTTTTTGTTCCGGGAATATGCGGTTTGCCTTTAAGGCTTGCAAAGGATCATTACTGCTTTAAGAACCAGCAAGCCTCAGGAGTTGTAGGAAGGTGCCTTTTCGTTGCCTTAGAAACAGCCGTTTGGAGACTGCGATTCAAAGGGTGCATTCTCGTTACCATAGATACAGCCACAGCCACTAGAAGTGAGTATTAAGTGATACATTTGTTACAATTCAATTTTAAACCGGCTTTTTAGTTGAAGACAGTTTGTTCTAACAGAACAGAGAGGACACACAGACATGCAGCTGTGATGACAGCACCTGGAAAAAGAGCTCTCAACCATTTAAAGTGAAGGAAGAGGATTTTGGTCTGTTTATTATTATCTCTCAAAATTCTAAAAAAGTCAAACCAAAACAGAGATCTCTGATAATTTAAACTGAAGGAAGGGAAATTAGACTGTGACAATCTTTTAACCCTCAGAAAACTCTAAAGTCAGATTGATTCTATTGAAAGTTTTTGCAAGTCATTAATTGTTGAAATTCACTGGAGAAGGAAAGCACCACCTACTGTTGGAGTTAGATTACGGACTGTTGAACTGTGGGAGAACCTTTTTTCCACATCAGACGGCTGTGAGGACTTCAAGCAACATCTTGTGAGGACTTCAAGCAACATTGGACTGTAAAGTTGCAAGGACTCTAATTTTTTTCCATTTTTAAATGTTGTTTATATCATCATAGTGTTTAAGAATTTAGTTCTTCTAATTAAAGAGTTGATTTAAAGACACCTGGTTTGGTTAGCCTCATTCGGGGGTTAATAGATGGTACAATTTGGCTGGGTCTTTCTTTAATTTGTAAAGTTTTAAATATGTTAGGCGATCTGTGGAGTGACGGGATTGAATTAACAGTGCGTTTCTCCCAACACAATCAGAATCATTTACTTTGATTGGGGGCTTCGACTGGAGTGGTTGGTCATAACAATATCCAGGGTTCCATATTTATCATGATGATCGTAGAGAAGGAAGCTGAACCTCTGCACCTCCAATTAGTAGATTCATCATTCAAGTATGTTGTGTATCTATGCTGTTAGCAGGAGGATGGTGACAGCGCACTTACACAGTTTATAGTGAATCGTTCTGCTCACCATGCCACTTGTAAGGACCGTTATTGGTATCTGCTGTTTACCTAGTAAGGGCTCAAATGCACTCTCACTGGTCTTCTGATGATTAACTAGTAACTATGCTCCTGAGAAGGAGTGCAGAGGTAAACTCTTTACCTTTGTGATCAAGTAAACTCCAAGATGACATGCCTGGTGATGGAAGATTGGAACCAAGTCAACCTTCCATAGTAGACCTGGGCCAGTTGAGGCCAAAATTTACCCAAGGACACCAGGCAGCCAGGCTAGCTCATTGATTGGAACTGGACAGTAGATCCATCATTAGGATGTGGGATTTCACCTCCCCTATCTCAGCTCCTGATAATATTGATCTCAGCTGAACAAGCAGGAAGCAGACTTCCAAATCTCTGTTTCTCTCTCCACAGATGATGCCTGACCTGCTGAGTGAGTATTTCCTGAATTTTCTGTTTTTATATTAGAAGCAGGAAGCTGTGCTGGTAATCTGCATGACTTAAACTAATAAGGCTCCAGCAAGATGCCAGTGCACACTTGGAGTCCGTAAGTATTGGCAATTGTTAATTTGTGCCTTGGTATCTGAACTTTGGTAATTGGGAGTGTGCCTATAAGGATAGCATGTACTTAGAACATAGGAAATAGGAACAGGAGTAGGCCATTCGGCCCCCAAGCCTGCCCGCCATTCAATAAGATCATGGTTGACCTGCCCCAGAACTCAACTCCTCTTTCATGCCAGCTCCTCATAGCCCTCAACTCCCCAATATTTCAAAAATCTATCTACCTCCTCTTTAAATACTTTCAGTGATCTAGCGTCCACAACTCTCTAGGGTAGAGAATTCCAGATATTCACTACCCTCAGAGAAAAAAATCCCTTCTCATCTAAGTTTTAAATGAGTGTCCCCTAATTCTGTAACTGTGTCCCCTAGTTCGAGATTCCTCCACTATTGGAAACATCTTCTCAACATCTACACTGTCAAGCCCCCTCAGAATCTTGTACGTTTCAATAAGATCACCCCTCATTCTTCTAAACTAATGAATAAAGGCCTAACCTGTTTAGCCGTTTTTGATCAGTCAACCCCCTCATCCCAGGAATCAGCCTAGTGAATCTTTTTTGAACTGCCTCCAATGCCAGTATATCCTTTCTTAAATATGGGGACCAAAACTGTACACAGTACTCCAGGTGCGGCCTCACCAACACTTTGTACAGTTGTAACAAGACTTCCCTATTTTAAACTCCAACGCCCAGCCATAAAGGCCAAAATTCCATTTGCCTTCTTAATTACTTGCTGCATCTGCATGCTAACTTTTTGTGTTTCATGCACAAGAACACCCAGATCCCTCTGTGCTGAACCTTTTTGGAGTCTCTCTCCATTTAAATAATAGTCTGCCTTTTGATTCTTCCTACCAAAGTGCATGACCTCACACTTTCCCACATTAAACTCCATCTACCAAGTTTTTGCCCATTCACTCAACCTAAATATATCCCCTTGTAGATTCCTTATGTCCTCATCACAACATGCCCTCCCACCTATTTTTGTATCGTCAGCAAATTTGGATATATTACACTCTGCCTCCTCCTCCAAGTCATTAATATAGATAGTAAATAATTGAGGCCCTAGGACTGATCCTTGTGACACTCCACTAGTTACATCTTTCCAACCTGAAAAAGACCCATTAATCCCGACTCTCTGTCTTCTGTGTGTTAACCAATCCTCAATCCATGCTAATACATGACCCCCAATACTGTGAGCTCCTATCTTGTGCAATAATCTTTTATGTGGCAACTTATCGAATGCCTTCTGGAAATCCAAATACACTACATCTACTGATTCCCCTTTACCAACTCTGCTTGTTACATCCTCAAAGAACTTGAGCAAATTTGTCAAACTATGATTTCCCTTTCACAAAACCATGTTGACTCTGTTTGAATGCGTTAAGCTTTTCTAAATGTCCTGCTATTTCTTCCTTAATAATGGAATCTAGCATTTTCAACAACTGATTTTAGGCTGACTGGCCTGTAGTTTCCTGCTTTTTGTCGCCCTCCCTTCTTGAACAGGGGCGTCACATTAGCGGTTTTCCAATCTGCTGGGATACCCCCCCCCCCCCCCCCCCCCTTGCTGGAATCCAATGAGTTCTGGAATATTTTGACCAATACCTCCACTATCTCTGCAGCCACTTCTTTTAAAACCCTTGGATGTAGGCCATCAGGTCCTGGTGACTTGTCTGCCTTTAGTCCCATTAGTTTGTCAAATACTTTGTCCCTCGTGATAGAGACTGTTACAAGATCTTTCCTCCCATTAGCTCCTTGCTTATCTGATATCTGTGGGATGTTTGTAGTGTCCTCCACCGTGAAGACCTGCCCCCACAATGGAGATTCATCACGATGAGGCAACTAATAAGCACAGGCTTTGGCTAGAATATTAAAGTATCCCAATACTCTGCATGTTTTATTAGTACTAACACATTTAGTAATTGGACAGAGAGACAGTGCACACCCATTTCCCTTCATTCATTGAGACCCCAGTCTCAGTTGTGGTAGTGCAAAGAAGATGATAACTAGAAAATAGGCACTTCATTACTGGCAACCTTGGAAGATAAAAATCAGAGGATTTCCAGTCCGCCTCACAACTAACTCTGAGCAGTACTGGTCATATCTTATACCATCAGTGGTAAAAGTCAGGAGACCAAGGAATGGAAGAAAAATAAATGCCCTCACATATAGTGTAATAGTTTCCATTTAAAAAAAATATAATAATATTGGTTAAGTGTGGAATTCTGTGCTTAATCCACTCATGCAGAATGCATTGCAGTTGTTTAGTACCTGCGCTCCAGAGACGATTGACTGGAAACCAGATCCACAGAGTCTGTTTACAGTTAAGGCAGGTACTGGGATAGGAATTCCAATTTGCAGTCCAACATGTCTTGCAATATAAGCAGCATCTGGAGAACTCTAAAAAAAAAAGATATATTTATTTTACCTAGCGTCAAACCTCTCTGCTTTTAGCAAGACACTGGACAGGGTAGAGTCTATAATACAGCAGATTATGCATGGTTCATTGAAGCAAGTTACTTGCGTGGAAGGAAGATAATTTCCGGCTACCACCCTAACTGAAAAATGTTCCTTTAAAACACCAGCAGAAATTAAAATAATGTGAAGTATTTGAATTTGAAGTGTACAAAATTATAAGGGGACTAGATAGAGTAGACAAGAAAGAGCTGTTTCCCCTAGCAGAGAGGTCAGTTACCAGGAGGCACAGATTTAAGGTGATTTGCAGAAGGATTAGAGGGGACATGAGGAAAAACTTTTTCACCCAGAGGGTGGTGAGTGTCTGGAATTCACTGCCAGGAATGGTGGTGGAGGCAGAAACCCTCAATTCATTTAAAAGGTACCTGGACATACACCTGAAGTGCTGTAACCTGCAAGGCTATGAACCAGGTGGCATTAGATTGGGTGGCTAGTTTTTTCGGCCGGGGCAGACACGATGGGCTGAATGGCCTCCTACTGTGCTGTAATTTTTCTATGGTTCTAAGTGTCTGTTTTGGGCAGAAGAGGAAAATTTATCAGCATAGATGAGAAAAGTTATTTTAGTTCACTAAAGCCGATTGTCTCAGTATTCTGTCTTCCAGCCAAGCATCCAATGATGTTTCGAACCACTCCTGATAGAACCACCTGACAGTCTGTTGATCAAAATTTTGTTTAGAACCACTACAAATATCAATAAAAAGAAAACCTCTTTAGACTGACCAGATACACTTTTCAGTCATTACATTGAGGGTGCAGCAAACCAGCAGCATGCTTGATTGCTAAGGAAAAGTAGTATGAGAAGGGGACTACAGAACAAAGCACTCACTCCAGGGTTTCTCAAGAATCTACCGTTGGCCTCTACGTTCCTCTATCTACATGCTGCCCTTTGGTGGCATCAGCTGCAAGTAGGGGGTCAGCTTTCAGATGTCTGTATTTAATATCAGTCTCTTTTCTTGACCCCTTGATTATCTCTATTATCAGACTTCTGGTCCAAAATCAAGTTTTGGATAAGTTACATTTTCCTCTGGCTCAACATTGGGAAGACCGAAGCCATTCCTTTCTGTTCCTGCCAAAAACTCCACTCCCTTGACATTGGGCAAGGAGGTGGAGTTAGCCATGCATTCAGGCTAAACTGGTGCATGTACATAGTATCTTCTGCCTCCTTTCCACTGAAACTCTTAATCGCCATCAACTCCAGATTCAAATCCTCAAATTCTCTTTCAGGTTTCCTGTCCTTCTCCTTCCATAAACTCCAACTTATCCACATTTCTGCTATATATATTCTGTTCCACATTAAGAATCCACTCTCTCATCATCTGCATCTTGCTGACCTGAACAGGCTTCCTCGTACCCAGTGCCCAACACTATCTCTGCGATCTCCAGGACTTCTGAACATCCCACTCCCTTCAGCCCATCATAGGTGGGGCCCTGCTCCCAAATACCAGCCATAAATCTCTGCTTCTCCATCTGTAAATCCTCCTCAAAATATATACATATTTTTAAAGGTGTCAGCCTTAGCCCAATAGTAACTAAGTCAGAAGATTGTGAGTTCAAACCCCATTCCAAACAAATAACCTAGCTTGACATTTGTCTCAATCAAGAAAGACAATCCACTGATGTGGGAAAGTATATTGTTCATTAGTTT
The DNA here is from genome assembly GCF_036365525.1 of Heterodontus francisci. Classification (NCBI taxonomy): domain Eukaryota; kingdom Metazoa; phylum Chordata; class Chondrichthyes; order Heterodontiformes; family Heterodontidae; genus Heterodontus; species Heterodontus francisci. The sequence goes on from NC_090371.1 coordinate 50,285,592, forward strand.
GGTATTATGTTAGAACAAGCACTGATTGAACCAACAAAATCTGATCATAACTGTAAAATAAAGCAGCTTAATGATTTGTCAGGCAAACCCCCCATCTGCCAAGGATGAGATATTATTTCGCCACATGAACATTAAAACTTAAAACTGCAAGCCCCATGGTAACCAACAGTGTTGGAACAAGGGACAAAGGACCATGCCCTGACACATTCAACCAACAATGGACTTTTGATTACCAGACGTTCAAGCATTCCAGGTTAACTACTAAGATGGCCAAATACACAGAAGTGGTCAGACCAGTTTTGGTCACATGACTGACCATTGGTGTTGTTTTGAATTTGAACTTCCAACAGGGAAAGAGATCAGAAAGAACTTTTCTCCTGGACTAAGAAGACCTCTCTCCTAACTGCTTTCATCTCACTCTCACCAGCTTCGGAAACCATTGAAGACACATGAACCCCAAGAGAGAAAAGTTTTAAACAGTGAACAAAGTTTAAGAAGAATACTGGGCCCCAACGAAAAGTAAGAGCCGTCTGCAATCTAGGACTCTACGGCGAGCTGGAACACAGAAACAGTAACAAGAAACCTCTTTAGAGACTGCCTCAAACCTCTCCCCTTTATTTTTCTTCTGCTCTTTTCTGTCCCTAATTGCATGTGTGTACCGAATGTGCATGCTAGTGTGGGTGCGTCGTTTATCCATAGGCATTAACCCTATTAGAGTTTAAGTTTAAGGTTTAACAAATTTCATTTTTCTCCTTTAAACCGAAGAAAGCCTGTTTATGCTCATTTCTTTGCCTTATAATTGGAAAGCAGTGAACAAGGATTCACAAAGGGGGAGTGAAAACACAATGTGTTTAAAATTAAACCCCCTGTTACAATAAGACCAAGTGAAGACAGCAAAAGACCCCTGGACACCTTTCTCACAGATTCATGGTCGTAACAGATTCATATCAAACTTATCTAATCAAGTTTTTGCTTAGTCCACCTGGAGTGCAAAATGAGACACAATTATCATTAAGTCACAAGGATACCCTCAAGTTATACAGTGTAAGTAGATGAGGTCAGTGTGAGAAGACTTCCATAAAAGTCATTCAGAGTGCAACTGATGTTAGTGAACACGAGAATTTTTAATAGACAGTTGAGAGTTAAGCTTCTCTCTGCTTTATAACAATCTTAGAAGAGATTACCTACTGTGTAAGTGTGACACTTATCCTTTTTCAATATGAGCTATCCTATGACCTCTTAAGAGAGATTACTAATTACGTGAGAATCCATGCCACTATGAATTGGACTGAGATTTCTTAAACTTATTTCACTCAAGACCCTTAAAGTCAGTGGACCGGGTCTATCATACGGTCAATCTGGGTTGAATTTGAATCCAGATCCCAAAGGTCATAGAGTCATAGAGTTATACAGCACAGAAACAGGCCCTACGCCCCATCGTGTCTGTGCCAGCCATACAGCACCCAACTATTCTAATCCCATATTCCTGCACTTGGCCCATAGCCTTATATGCTATGGCGTTTCAAGTGGTCATCTAAATACTTCTTAAATGTTGTGAGGGTTCCTGCCTCCACCACCCCTTCAGGCAGTGCATTCCAGTTTCCAACCACCCTCTGGGTGAAAAAATGTTTCCTCAAATCTCCCTTAAACCTCCTGCCCCTTACCCTAAATCTATGCCCCCTGGTTCTTGACCCCTCCGTTAAGGGAAAACATTTCCTCCTATCTAACTATTAATGCCTCTCATAATCTTGTATACCACAATCATGTCCCCCCTCAACCTTCTCTGCTCCAAGGAAAACAACCCTCGCCTTTTCAGTCTCTCTTCATAGCTGAAATGCTCTAACCCAGGCAACATCCTGGTGAATCTCCTCTGCACCCACTCCAGTGCTATCACATCCTTCCTATAGTATGGTGACCAGAACTGCACACAGTACTCCAGCTGTGGCCTAACTAACGTTTTATACAGCTCCATCATAACCTCCCTACTCTTATATTCTATACCTCGGCTGATAAAGGCAAGTATCCCATATGCCTTCCTAACCACCTTATCTACCTGTGCTGCTGCCTTCAGTGATCTATGGACAAGTACACCAAGGTCCCTCTGACTTTCTGTACTTCCTAGGGTCCTACCATCCATTGTGTATTCCCTTGCCTTGTTAGTCCTCCCAAAATGCATTACCTCACACTTTTCAGGAGTTTTACCAGCCCATCTAGATCTCCCTGTAATCTAAGGATTTCCTCCTCACTATTTACAACACCACCAATTTCCGTGTCATCTGCGAACTTACTGATCATACCTCCTATATTCACATCTAAATCATTAATGTACACTACAAACAGCAAGGGTCCCAGCACCGATCCCTGTGGTACACCACTGGTCACAGACGTCCAATCGCAAAGATAGCCCTCGACCATTACCCTCTGCATACTGCCACTAAGCCAATTTTGGATCCAATTTGCCAAATTGCCCAGGATCCCATGGGCTCTTAACCAATCTCCCATGCAGGATCTTATCAAAGACATTACTGAAATCCATGTAAACTATAACTACTGCTTTATCCTCATCGACACATCTAGTCACCTCCTCAAAAAATTCAATCAAGTTAGTTAGACAAGATCGCCCCCTGTCAAAGCCTTGCTGACTATCCCTGATTAATTCCTACCTCTCCAAGTGGAGATTAATCCTGTCCCTCAGAATTTATTTCACTATTTTCCCAACTACTGATGTTAAACTAGGTAATTACCTAGTTTATCCCTACTACCCTTCTTGAATATCGGTACCACATTCGCTGTCTTCCAGTCCTCTGGTACCTCTCCTGTGGCCAGAGAGGATTTGAAAATTTGTGTCAAAGCCCCTATTTATTTATTTTTTTTTAAATTTAGAGATACAGCACTGAAACAGGCCCTTCGGCCCACCGAGTCTGTGCCGACCATCAACCACCCATTTATACTAATCTTACATTAATCCCATGTTCCTACCACATCCCCTCAATTCCCCTACCACCTACCTACACTAGGGGCAATTTACAATGGCCAATTTACCCATCACCCTGCAAGTCTTTGGCTGTGGGAGGAAACCGGAGCACCAGGCGGAAACCCACGCAGTCACAGGGAGAACTTGCAAACTCCGCACAGGCAGTACCCAGAATCGAACCCGGGTCACCGGAGCTGTGAGGCTGCGGTGCTAACCACTTCGCCGCCCTTCTTACACGCCTCCATTATTTCCCAATTTATACTTTGTTCTACAGTGAGGCAACTCTTCAGGGGCCTATAGACGACTCCCACCCGTGACTTCTTCCCCTTGTTATTCCTTATTTCCACCCAAACTGATTCCACATCATGATCTATTGCGCCTATATCATTACTGACCACTCCACTGATACCTTCCTTTATGAACAAAGCTACCCCACCTCTTTTTCCTTTTTGCCTATTTTTCCCGGAACGTCGAGTACCCTTGAATATTGAGTTCCCAGTCTTGGTCACCTTGCAACCATGTCTCTGCAATAGCTATCAAGTCATATTCATTTATTTCTATTTGTGCCGTCAACTCATCTATCTTGTTACAAATGCTGCGTCCATTCAGATAAAGAGCCTTAAGCTTTGACTTTTTACCATTATTATTCATTCTGGTTCTAATTTCTGCTGCACTCTTCTGCTTATATTTTCTGCCTCTTCATATCACACTTTGATTATCGTTCGCCTCTTCACTACCCTGCACCTCTGCTCTCTCATTTCTTTTTGATTTTTTAAACTGCCCTTCAATTGAACCCTCCCCCGCTAGTTATACGATTCGCCAGGACACTGGTCCCAGCATAGTTCAAATGAATCCCGTCCCAACGGAACAACTCTCTCCTTCCCCAGTACTGGTGCCAGTGCCGCATGATTCGGAACCCATTTCTCCCACACCAATCTTGATTGGTATCAGCCTTTTACCAGTGGGGTAGCATAGGCTTTTTAAGACCTCTTTTGTTTAACATTTTCATAAATGACCTGGGGCAAGCAGTCTCAAAGCATTGTGGTTAAATGTGCAGATGACACAAAGCTAAATACAGTCATAGAGTCATACAGCACAGAAACAGGCCCTTCGGCCCATCGTGTCTGTGCCGACCATCAAGCACCTACCCACTCCACTCCCACCCTCCAGCACCCGGCCCACAGCCCTGCATGCCATGGCATCTCAAGCGCTCATCCAAATACTTCCCAAATGTCGTGAGGGTTCCCGCCTCCACCACCCCCCCAGGCAGCGCGCTCCACATTCCAACCATCCCCTGGGTGAAATTTTTTTTCCTCAAATCCCCTCTAAACCTCCTGCCCCTTACCTTAAATCTACCCCTCCCTGGTTATTGACCCCTCCGCTAAGGGAAAAGGTTTCTTCCTATCTAATCTATCAATGTCCCTCACAATTCTGTACACCTCAATCACGTCCCCCCCTCAGCCCTCTCCGCCCAGAGGAAAGCAACCACAACCCCTTCAGTCTCTCCTCACAGCTGAAATGCTCCAGCCCAGACAACACTCCGGTGAATCTCCTCTGCACCCACTCCCCCCCAGTGCCATCACGTCCCCCCTACAGTGTAGTGCCCAGAACTGTACACAGCACTCCAGCTGCGGCCCAACCAGCGTTCCACACAGCTCCATCACAACATCCCTGCTCCCACATTCTATGTCCTGACCAATAAAGGCAAGTATCCCACATGCCCTCCCAACCACCCCACCCACCTGTGCCGCTGCCCTCAATGATCTACGGACAAGGTCCCTCTGACCTTCTGCACCTCCGAGGATCCCACCATCCACCGTACACTCCCCCGCCCTGTCACTCCTCCCAAAATGCACCACCTCACACCTCTAAGGACCAAACTCCACCCGCCACCGCCCAGCCCATCCCACCAGCCCATCCTGCAATCCAAGGCCCTCCCCCCCACCACCTACGGCACCACCAACTTCCGTGTCATCCGCGAACTCCTATATTCACGTCTAAATCACCAATGTACACCACAAACAGCAAGCATCCCAGCACCGATCCCCGTGGCACACCACTGGCCACAGGCCTCAACCCACAAAAACAACCCTCGACCATCACTCTCCGCCTCCTACCACTAAGCCAACCTTGGATCCAAATTGCCCTGGATCCCATGGGCTCTTACTTTCTTAACCAATCTCTCATGCGGGACCTTATCAAAAGCCTTACTGAAGCCCATGTAGACTACATCTACTGCTTTGCCCTCATCTACACATCTAGTCACCTCCTCAAAAAATACAATGAATCTCCTCCCTTGCCTCACATAACAGCCTGGGGTACATCTCATCTGGGCCTGAGGATTTATCCACTTTTAAGCCCACTAAAACAGCTAATATTTCCTCCCTTTCAATGCTAATATGTTCAAGTACATCACAATCCCCCTCCCCGATCTCTACACCTACATCGTCCTTCTCCATAGTGAACACCAATAAAAAGTAATCATTTAAAACCTCACCTATGTCCTCCGGTCCTATGATGTTACTTCATCAAAAAATTAAATTCGGGGTCGGTGGGAATGTTGAGTTGAGGTTACAATCAGATCAGCCATGATCTTGTTGAATGACGGAGCAGACTCGAGGGCCCGAGTGGCCTACTCATGCTCCTAATTCGTATATTCGTAGATTAGTCAAGCATGATCAGCCTTTTACAAATCCATGCTGGCTCTTAATTAACTCAAACCTCTCCAACCCATCACTGATGTTAAATTAACTGGACTGTAGTTACTAGGAATGTTCTTCCACCCTTTCTTGAATAAGGGTGTCAGTTTTGCCACCTCTGGCACCCCGATATCGAGGGAAGATTGGATTTCAGATAGGATTAAAAAGTGAGAGCAACCTGAGCAATTGCTTTTTGTACCTGGTTTAGCAATGCATTAGACAACCCAGCTTAACCAGAACTCCAAACTGACAGGTTAGTACTGGCGACACTAAAAGAATCATGTAAGAGCACCCTTTTGCTTCTTTTAGTCACTCCCCAAATGCCACCTACACCCATTGGGTATCTAACATCCAACCTGGGCAGCTCATTCTTGCCTTTTTCGCCAAATATTCAGCAGGAACATAAGATTTTACAGAAAACCTATTAACTCATGAAATATGAAGAGCAGGAGACGACCCTGGATTGAGCCAGGGCTGTCTCTGCAGGATCGAGTCTCGCAACCACCGCCCAGGCTGTTACAGGCCCAGGCTCATGGAAGGGTCACTGGCACTAGTGAAACTAGTTTTCCACAATGAAGAAAGTGAAATGAAATTGATGACAAAATTACAACAATATGAAGCCAATGTTTAAAGTTAAAAGTAGTACATTTCATCTCATTATGTTAAACCTCAGTAACTAAAACTTGGCTGCACTAACTCCTTTACAAGAAGCAGCAAGTCAAATTGACCTTTACAATATAGATCTGCAAATGAATTCCCAAATCTCAGGGGGTTCCTGAAATCAGAGTTCCAAACATTGCTGTATTTACAAATTTATTTTCAAGATATTTCCTTTATTGCATAAAAAGTCCTTTTTTCAATTCTAGCACTGTTTTCCTTTAGATGACCAGCAAGCCTTTTGGAAATTTCATCTGAGCAGTGTTTTTGGGCATGTGTCAATATATGACGAGGTCCTGCCGCCATACAGAAAGGTTGAAGAAACACCATCTTAGAACACAACAGCAACTGCAATGTCCCCAGACTCTAGAACTGAGGTCCGCCTCATACTGACCTGCATTACATTGCCGACAATGACGCTGTCCACGAGTTCGTGACTAATCTTTCCAGCAGCCAGTGCAGCCTTTGCAGCATGTGTGGCTAAAACTGTGGCACTGTGGTCCTTCAGTACTCCTCCATAGGTACCAAAAGGGGTACGTTTGGCAGCAATAATGAATACACCTTTTTAAAAAAAAATGCAGAGAAACTTACAGTACTTTACTATGCACCGGACGACAAAATCATAGGGATAATATACCAACTTTAAAGGAGCATTCATAAATAATTGCATTGTTATTAGCATTTCAAAAAGCATATTTCTATGCTATGTCCTGACAAAAGTCTCAATGAATTATTTTGGAGTGCAATGACTTATGTAGGCAGCATGGGCCAATGGTTCATCTATAAAATAACACCTCGATTAAAGCAGATGTTCCTTCCTACTACACTGGAGTGTTAGTTTGGACTGGAGTGCAAATTCCTGGTTTGAAACTCAAATCTATAACCCAGAGGCAAGAGTTCTACCAATTGTCAGTCTATTAGTGTTAATTTCTCAACACTATCAACTGCTTGCTGACCTATACTGACTTCCGGTGCAGCAATGCTGCAACTTTAAAATCCTCATCTTTGTTTTCAAATCCCCCCACGGCCTTGCCCCTCCTATCCCTGTAACCTCCTCCGGCTCTACAAACCCAGAGTTTCTTCACTCTACTTCTGAAGGACATGTCTTAAGCTCCGACATTCCCTCCCTAAATCTCTGCCTCTCTCTCGCTACCTTTAAGACACTCCTTAAAATCTACTACTTTTGTTGACTAAGTTTTTGGACACCTTTCCCAATATCTCCTTATGTGACTTGGTGTCAAATTTTGTTTGCTAATCACTCCTGTGAAGCACCTCGAGATACTTTACTACTTTAAAGGCACTTATATAAATACAAGCTTTTGGACGGGTGCTTGATGGTCAGTGCAGCCACATTGGGCCGAAGGGCCTGTTTCTGTGCTGTAAAACTCTATGACAAGTTGTTGCATGCAATATACATATTGACAAAACATTGGCCTCCAATTCAGTTCACAATGAGTGTGACAGAAAGATATTTCATCTGTAGATGTGGCCATTATGGATCAGCTCCCCCACTGTGTGTCCCATGTCTGCATTCCAGTGCAAATCAAACTGCTGACAGTTCTTTAAATAGCATAGATATGTGAATGTTCTGCAACAGGTGATACACATGCAGTTAGAGAGAGACAGCTACCTAGAGTTGGCACATGAGGTTGGATTTTATCGTGGTAATACTGTCAACTTCATTTCCAGTATTTCCAGTATAGTCTCAAATTTTTGTTGACATTCAATTCTTATCTTTTTTTAAAGACATTATATGTATTCAATTAGCTGCTCCAATGGCTGTATTGGCAAAAGAAACCATTCTATTTCTCATTCCTTTCCCTGCTCAGGCCATACCAATGGTGTCCTATTTGATCATGAGCAGAAACCCCCATCACCAAGGCCCTCTATTTCCACCTCTACAGCATTGCCAGTCTCCCTCCTAAACTCACACTCACTGTAGTGGGAGGTCTTATCTATTTTTTCATCACTTCCAGGCTCAATTTCTCTAACATTCTCCTGACTCACTCCGAAGATTTATCGTACATGAGCTACAACTTGCAAAAAACTCTGCTGCGCACATCCTATCCAGCACTCTTATCATCCCTTCCTTTTCCTGGTTCCCTGTCCAATGCATGGCTTGCAACATTCTTGCCCTCATTTAAGTACCCCTGCCTTGTTCCTCCCTACCACTGCAACCTACTGGACTCCTATAATCCAGCACAAGCCTTTCATTCTTATGATTAACTTTCCTTTGCATTCCCCTCCATTTGCTCCATCTTCAGACACAGAGGCTTCAACCATCTTAGCCCCTGTTTGGAAAAATATTCCCAAGGTTCTTTACATTATTACCTTTTGTTGTGTGCATAGTGAACAGTAGTGGTGTATAATTGCATCCCATATTTCATATTGTATTTTATATAATCTAAAGTAGTTGCTTTTGATTATTTCCTTAATATTATTTAAAACCAATTATAGATAGCAACAAATGTAAATATGAAAACAAATGAACTGAGGACAAATGCTTGTGCTCATCATTCATAAAAGGATTACTTAAAAATTTATAATACCTTTTGAGCTATCAGACATTGATTACCCTAACTAGAAAATTCTTCTCACAAACAACCTTGAAGGAAAAGGATCAATGAACACTGAAACACTTCAAATTTAATTAAAGATACCTCAAAGCAGGTGACAGGGGAGAAGTCTCCAGAAAGTCGGTGGAAATATATCCCATCATTGACAAGTGTGGAGGCATGGAAATTGGAACATAGGAATAACCTTACTGCATGAAAATTGGCTGCAGAGTTCCCTACATTACAACAGCGACTACACTTCAAAAATACTTTGTTGGCTGCGAAGTAGTTTGAGATATCCTGAAGCTGTGAAAGGCTCTATATAAATGCAAGTCTTTCTTTCTAAGTTAGCAAAGAACAAAGAACAGTACAGCACAGGAACAAGCCATTCGGCCCTCCAAGCCTGCGCCGATCTTGATGCCTGCCTAAACTAAAACCTTCTGCACTTCCGGGGACCGTATACCTCTATTCCCATCCTATTCATGTATTTGTCAAGATGCCTCTTAAACGTCATTATCGTACCTGCTTCCACCACCTCCCCCGGCAGCAAGTTCCAGGCACTCACCACCCTCTGTGTAAAGAACTTGCCTCGCACATCCCCTCTAAACTTTGCTCCTCGCACCTTAAACCTATGTCCCCTAGTAACTGACTCTTCCACCATGGGAAAAAGCTTCTGACTATCCACTCTGTCCATACCGCTTATAACTTTGTAAACCTCTATCATGTCACCCCTCCACCTCCGTCGTTCCAGTGAAAACAATCCGAGTTTATCCAACCTCTCCTCATATCAAATGCCCTCCAGACCAGGCAACATCCTGGTAAACCTCTTCTGTACCCGCTCCAAAGCCTCCTCATCCTTCTGGTAGTGTGGCGACCAGAATTGCACGCAATATTCTAAAAGCAGTTTATCAATTAATGGGACATGAGAGGGCTGTGAAACTTGCAGGTATTTGTAAAGTTAACTGAAAAAAGGAAAAGTGATAAAATGGGTGACTGCTGGCTTCAGGTTTGGGATTCACAGTCTGACCAGCCAGGCAGTCCTCCAATGTCACTAGCAGTTGGGTCATACACTGAAAAATAGATGTTTTCCAGCTGTGCTACACGTCTTGCAAACTTTTGGGGGCTTGTATCCTGCCAAGGCAGGGTGTCTCCCAATGCCGTTAACAGCTGGACCACTGAAGGAAACATGGCTCCTTATCCAGGAGTTACCGAACACCACTGGCAGAAGGGTGAGTGGCCAAAGACATTATCCAGGGATGGAATAGGTGACTGACTGGGAATACTGATCAGTGATGGTCACGCTAACCAAGTGATTGAGCTGTGATTTAATGAAGAAATGTTGCATTACATTGTGATCTGGTGTGGTAATTTCTAGATCTGAACAGTGATCACTGCAAGTTGTTGGACTCTCAGGATCCAATACAAATTTAAATCATTTCACAATCTTGATATATTGGTGTTTATGTACAGATAGCATAGACTCCCTTTATATCAAGGGATATTAAATTATTTATGAATATATTTCTTCCACAACACTCCATCTCTTTCAAAAGCCTCCTCAAAACCTACTTCTGAGGGTTCCTTCGTCACCTCCCCTAAATCTCCCGACTCCACTCAGCATCCATTTTCACCTCTGAAGTGTTTTTGGACATATTACATTAAAAGGGCCTATATAAATTAGAATTATGAGAAAAGACTGGAAAAGCTGAGACAACTGACAGTATACCTGATAGAAGTAGTATTAAATGGCATAAAAAGAGGTGAGAGTGACTGCCCTTGAAATCAAGGCAGCATTTGACAGAGTATGGCATCAAGGAACCCTCGCAAAACTGAAGTCAATGGAAATCAGGGGGAAAACTCTCCGCTGGTTGGAGTCATACCTAATGCAAAGGAAGATGGTTGTGTTGTTGGGAGGTCATCTGAGCTCCAGGACATCACTGCAGGAGTTCCTCAGGGTAGTGTCCTAGGCGCAACCATCTTCAGCTGCTTCATCAATGACCTTCCTTCAATCATAAGGTCAGAAGTGGGGATGTTCGCTGATGATTGCACAATGTTCAGCACCATTCGCGACTCCTCAGATACTGAAGCAGTCCATGTAGAAATGCAGCAAGACCTGGACAATCTCCAGGCTTGGGCTGATGAGTGGCAAGTAACATTCATGACACACAAGTGCCAGACAATGACCACCTCCAACAAGAGAGAATCTAACCATCTCCCCTTGACATTCAACGGCATTACCATCACTGAATCCCCCACAATCAACATCCTAGGGGCTACCATTGACCAGAAACTGAACTGGAGTAGCCATATAAATACCATGGCTACAAGAGCAGGTCAGAGGCTAGGTATCCTGCAGCGAGTAACTCATCTCCTGACTCCCCAAAGCCTGTCCACCATCGACAAGGCACAAGTCAGGAGTGTATTGGAATACTCTCCACTTGCCTGGATGGGTGCAGCTGTTTGTCATTTTTATAAATGACCTGGAAGAAGGTGTAGAAGGGTGGGTTAGTAAATTTGCGGATGACACTAAGGTCGGTGGAGTTGTGGATAGTGCCGAAGGATGTTGTAGGGTACAGAGGGACATAGATAGGCTGCAGAACTGGGCTGAGAGATGGCAAATGGAGTTTAATGCGGAAAAGTGCGAGGTGATTCACTTTGGAAGGAGTAACAGGAATGCAGAGTACTGGGCTAATGGGAAGATTCTTGGTAGTGTAGATGAACAGAGAGATTTTGGTGTCCAGGTGCATAAATCCCTGAAGGTTGCTACCCAGGTTAATAGGGCTGTTAAGAAGGCATATGGTGTGTTAGCTTTTATTAGTAGGGGGATCGAGTTTCGGAGCCACGAGGTCATGCTGCAGCTGTACAAAACTCTGGTGAGACCACACCTGGAGTATTGCGTGCAGTTCTGGTCACCGCATTATAGGAAAGATGTGGAAGCTATGGAAAGGGTGCAGAGGAGATTTACTGGGATGTTGCCTGGTATGGAAGGAAGGTCTTACGAGGAAAGGCTGAGGGACTTGAGGTTGTTTTCGTTGGAGAGAAGGAGGAGGAGAGGTGACTTAATAGAGACATAAGATAATCAGAGGGTTAGATATGGTGGATAGTGAGAGTCTTTTTCCTCGGATGGTGATGGCAAACACGAGGGGACATAGCTTTAAGTTGAGGGGTGATAGATATAGGACAGATGTCAGAGGTAGTTTCTTTACTCGGAGAGTAGTAGGGGCGTGGAACGCCCTGCCTGCAACAGTAGTAGACTCGCCAACTTTAAGGGCATTTAAGTGGTCATTGGATAGACATATGGATGAAAATGGAACAGTGTAGGTCAGATGGTTTCACAGGTCGGCGCAACATCCTGTTGCCCAGCCAGTTCTTTATCCATCTAGCTCGTACACCTTGGACCCCATGCGCCTTCACTTTCTCCATCAGCCTGCCATGGGGAACCTTATCAAACGCCTTACTGAAGTCCATGTATATGACATCTACAGCCCTTCCCTCATCAATCAACTTTGTCACTTCCTCAAAGAATTCTATTAATTTGGTAAGACATGACCTTCCCGGCACAAAACCATGTTGCCTATCACTGATAAGCCCATTTTCATCCAAATGGGAATAGATCCTATCCCTCAGTATCTTCTCCAGCAGCTTCCCTACCACTGACGTCAGGCTCACCGGTCTATAATTACCTGGATTATCCCTGCTACCCTTCTTAAACAAGGGGACAACATTAGCAATTCTCCAGTCCTCCGGGACCTCACCCGTGTTTAAGGATGCTGCAAAGATATCTGTTAAGGCCCCAGCTATTTCCTCTCTCGCTTCCCTCAGTAACCTGGGATAGATCCCATCCGGACCTGGGGACTTGTCCACCTTAATGCCTTTTAGAATACCCAACACTTCCTCCCTCCTTATGCCGACTTGACCTAGAGTAATCAAACGTCTGTCCCTAACCTCAACATCCGTCATGTCCCTCTCCTCGGTGAATACCGATGCAAAGTACTCGTTTAGAATCTCACCCATTTTCTCTGACTCCACGCATAACTTTCCTCCTTTGTCCTTGAGTGGGCCAATCCTTTCTCTAGTTACCCTCTTGCTCCTTATATATGAATAAAAGACTTTGGGATTTTCCTTAACCCTGTTTGCTAAAGATATTTCATGACCCCTTTTAGCCCTCTTAATTCCTCGTTTCAGATTGTGCCTACAATCCCGATATTCTTTCAAAGCTTCGTCTTTCTTCAGCAGCCTGGACCTTATGTATGCTTCCTTTTTCCTATTAGCTAGTCTCACAATTTCACCTGTCATCCATGGTTCCCTAATCTTGCCATTTCTACCCCTCATTTTCACAGGAAAATGTCTCTACTGCACGCCAATCAACCTCTCTTTAAAAGCCTCCCACATATCAAATGTGGATTTACCTTCAAACAGCTACTCCCAATCTACATTCCCCAGCTCCTGCCGAATTTTGGTATAGTTGGCCTTCCCCCAATTTAGCACTCTTCCTTTGGGACCACTCTCGTCTTTGTCCATGAGTATTCTAAAACTTACGGAATTGTGATCACTATTCCCAAAATAGTCCCCTACTGAAACGTCAACCACCTGGCCGGGCTCATTCCCCAACACCAGGTCCAGTATGGCCCCTTCCTGAGTTGGACTATTTACATACTGCTCTAGAAAACCCTCCTGGATGCTCCTTACAAATTCTGCTCCATCTAGACCTCTAACACTAAGTGAATCCCAGTCAATGTTGGGAAAATTTAAATCTCCTATCACCACCACCTTGTTGCTCCTACAGCTTTCCATAATCTGTTTACATATTTGTACCTCTATCTCACGCTCGCTGTTGGGAGGCCTGTAGTACAGCCCCAACATTGTTACCGCACACTTCCTATTTCTGAGTTCTGCCCATATTGCCTCACAGCTCGAGTCCTCCACAGTGCCTTCCTTCAGCACAGCTGTGATATCCTCTTTGACCAGTAATGCAACTCCTCCACCCCTTTTACCTCCCTCTCTATCCCGCCTGAAGCATCGATATCCTGGGATATTTAGTTGCCAATCATGCCCTTCCATCAACCAAGTCTCAGTAATAGCAATAACATCATACTCCCAGGTACTAATTCAAGCCCTAATTTCATCTGCCTTACCTACTACACTTCTTGCATTAAAACAAATACACCTCAGACCACCAGTCCCTTTGCTTTCCTCATCTGCTCCCTGCCTACTCTTTCCCTTAGTCACGCTGACTTCATTATCTAGTTCCTTACAGGCTTTAGTTACTACATCCTTACTCTCCACTGACCTCATTTGGTTCCCATCCCCCTGCCACATTAGTTTAAACCCTCCCCAACAGCTTTAGCAAAAGCACCCCCAAGGACATTGGTTCCAGTCCGGCCCAGGTGTAGACCATCCAATTTGTAATAGTCCCACCTCCCCCAGAACCAGTCCCAATGTCCCAAAAATCTGAACCCCTCCCTCCTGCACCATCTCTCAAGCAGTGGAAGGGAGTTTCTCAAAATGGAGACGTGTGACCAGTGATGTTCCATAGGGATCTGTGCTGGGACCACTGTTGTTTGTGATATACATAAATGATTTGGAGGAAAGTATAGGTGGTCTGATTAACAAGTTTGCAGACGACACTAAGATTGGTGGAGTAGCAGATAGTGAAGGGGACTGTCAGAGAATACAGCAGAATATAGATAGATTGGAGAGTTGGGAAGAGAAATGGCAGATGGAGTTCAATCCGGGCAAATGCGAGGTGATGCATTTTGGAAGATCCAATTCAAGAGTGAACTATACAATAAATGGAAAAGTCCTGGGGAAAATTGATGTAGAGAGAGATTTGGATGTTCAGGTCGATTGTTCCCTGAAGGTGGCAATGCAGGTCAATACAGTGGTCAAGAAGGCATACGGCATGCTTTCCTTCATCGGACGGGGTATTGAGTACAAGAGTTGGCAGGTCATGTTACAGTTGTATAAGACTTTGGTTCGGCCACATTTGGAATACTGCGTGCAGTTCTGGTCGCCACATTACCAAAAGGATGTAGATACTTTGGAGAGGGTGCAGAGGAGGTTCACCAGGATGTTGCCTGGTATGGAGGGCGCTAGCTATGAAGAGAGGTTGAGTAGATTAGGATTATTTTCATTAGAAAGACGGAGGTTGAGGGGGGCCCTGATTGAGGTGTACAAAATCATGAGAGGTATAGACAGGGTGGATAGCAAGAAGCTTTTTCCCCAGAGTGGGGGAGTCAATTACTAGGGGTCACGAGTTCAAAGTGAGAGGGGAAAAGTTTAGGGGGGATATGCGTGGAAAGTTCTTTACGCAGAGGGTGGTGGGTGCCTGGAACGTGTTGCCAGCGGGGGTGGTAGACGCGGGCACGATAGCGTCTTTTAAAATGTATCTAGACAGATACATGAATGGGCAGGAAGCAAAGAGATACAGACCCTTAGAAAATAGGCGACAGGTTTAGAAAGAGGATCTGGATCAGCGCAGGCTTGGTGTGCTGAAGGGCCTGTTCCTGTGCTGTAATTTTCTTTGTTCTTTGTTCAAGAAATTAATCTGGCTTGACATCAGAATTCTGAGAGTGTAATAAATAAGGTTTAAATAAACTGAGAGAGAGCTCTCATTTCCTTCAGTATATGCTGGCCCAGCTGTTTGTCTGTGTCTGAGAGTTAAAACAGTCTGTTTCCACTATAAGCCAGTTCAAAATTTAATTGTAACATTGTATCTCTTGATCTTTGGTCCTGAATGGCTGTATCCTATGGCAACCAGAATGCACTCTTTGAATTACAGTCTCAGTGGCTGTATCCCAGGCAACGAGAATGCATTCTTTGACTCAGTCACTGGACCTTGTTGCCTTAAAGCAGTACTGCTCCTTTTCCAGCCTTAAAGGCACACCGCATTCTTCCCGAAAAAAACTCCAGGATCATAACAATAGTCATAAAAAAGTCTAAGGATAAGGGGTAAGCCACAGTCTAAGGATAAGGGGTAAGCCATTTAGGACTGAGATGAGGAGGGATTTCTTCACCCAGAGAGTGGTAAACCTGTGGAATTCTCTACCACAGAAAGCAGTTGAGGCCAAATCATTAAATATATTCAAGAAAGAGTTAAATATAGTTCTTCGGGCTGAAGGGATATGGGGAGAAAGCAGGAACAGGGTACTGAGTTTAGATGATCAGCCATGATCATATTGAATGACGGTGCAGGCTCGAAGGGCCGAATGGCCTACTCCTGCTCCTATTTTTCTATGTTCTATGTTTCTATGTTCTATGTTTCTACAACACCATGTATTGTTCCTTTCCGGTTTGCATTCAAAAGCTGATCCCATTTCAAAATGGAGAACCAACTCAAATGGTGTTCTTATTCTTCCTTGCTTCACTTCTGAAAGGACTCTTCCAATACTGTTCAATAGATAGCAACTGGAATTACTTAAAAATTGCCTCTGCGGTAGCCATGATTTCCTCCTTTCCTTCCCCACGGGAATAGCAGCTCCTCCTCTTCTCATGAACAAACTGACAATTCCTGAAATGCCCTACCAGTCTGTGATGTATTTCACTCCATCACTGTACTATTATAAAAAACAGTTGCAAACATAGACAAATATCAGACCTCAGGACTGCAGTACTCCATTTGATAGCAGCAGCAGTGATGTATTTGAAGTTGCTGACTGGTTCATTTTTTTGGCAGTGGGAAGGGTGGGGGTAAAACAAACAAACAGTTGAACTTTGGTTTAGTAAAGAAGGTTTACAAATTACCTCATCGATTTCACACTTAAAAAAAAGAGCAAACATTAACTACAATACTTCAGTAAGGACATTGTAACAAATTATTCATACATTCAGCATTTTCAATACTAGCGAAAGAGATTATCCTTTTAGATCAAAACCAGATAATTTAAAATGCTAATTGCCAATGGAAAGTGAAGTTGCATACCATACTAATAATTGTGCTCAGAAGACAGGCAGCAAACTACAACATTTAAAATTGCTGTTGTTGTCCCAGTTATTTTACAGCATTGCTTGTTGCCCATTCAGGAATATATTTGTCCCACACCATGTACCGTTATCAGCTGGAGACTGATATGAACTTGAACTTTGTGCTCTGTATAGAACATAGAACATTACAGCGCAGTACAGGCCCTTCAGCCCTCGATGTTGCGCCGACCTGTGAAACCATCTGACCTACACTATTCCATTTTCATCCATATGTCTATCCAATGACCACTTAAATGCCCTTAAAGTTGGCGAGTCTATTACTGTTGCAGGCAGGGCGTTCCACGCCCCTACTACTCTCTGTGTAAAGAAACTACCTCTGACATCTGTCCTATATCTATCACCCCCCAACTTAAAGCTATGTCCCCTCGTGTTTGCCATCACCATCCGAGGAAAAAGGCTCTCACTATCCACCCTGTCCAGTCCTCTGATTATCTTATATGTCTCTATTAAGTCACCTCTTCTCCTCCTTCTCTCTAACGAAAACAACCTCAAGTCCCTCAGCCTTTCCTCGTAAGACCTTCCCTCCATACCAGGCAACATCCTAGTAAATCTCCTCTGCACCTTTTCCAAAGCTTCCACATCCTTCCTATAATGCGGTGACCAGAACTGCACGCAATACTCCAGGTGCGGCCGCACCAGAGTTCTGTACAGCTGCAGCATGATCTCGTGGCTCCGAAACTCGATCCCCCTACTAATAAAAGCTAACACACCATATGCCTTCTTAACAGCCCTATTAACCTGGGTGGCAACTTTCAGGGATTTATGTACCTGGACACCAAGATCTCTCTGCTCATCTACACTACCAAGAATCTTCCCATTAGCCCAGTACTCTGCATTGCTGTTACTCCTTCCAAAGTGAATCACCTCACACTTTTCCGCATTAAACTCCATTTGCCATCTCTCAGCCCAACTCTGCAGCCTATGTCCCTCTGTAACCTACAACATCCTTCGGCACTATTCACAACTCCACCGACCTTCGTGTCATCCGCAAATTTACTAACCCACCCTTCTACACCCTCATCCAGGTCATTTATAAAAATGACAAACAGCAGTGGCCCCAAAACAGATCCTTGCGGTACACCACTAGTAACTAAACTCCAGGATGAACATTTGCCATCAACCACCACCCTCTGTCTTCTTTCAGCTAGCCAATTTCTGATCCAAAGCTCTAAATCACCTTCAACCCCATACTTCCGTATTTTCTGCAATAGCCTACCTTGGGGAACTTCATCAAACGCCTTACTGAAATCCATATAGACCACATCCACGGCTTTACCCTCATCCACCTGTTTGGTCACCTTGTCAAAAAACTCAATACGATTTGTGAGGCACGACCTACCCTTCACAAAACCGTGCTGACTATCTCTAATGAACTTATTCTTTTCAAGATGATTATAAATCCTATCTCTTATAACTTTTTCCAACATTTTACCCACAACCGAAGTAAGGCTCACAGGTCTATAATTACCAGGGCTGTCTCTACTCCCCTTCTTGAACAAGGGGACAACATTTGCTATCCTCCAGTCTTCCGGCACTATTCCTGTCGACAATGACGACATAAAAATCAAGGACAAAGGCTCTGCAATCTCCTCCCTGGCTTCCCAGAGAATCCTTGGATAAATCCCATCTGGCCCAGGGGACTTATCTATTTTCACACTTTCCAAAATTGCTAACACCTCCTCCTTGTGAACCTCAATCCCATCTAGCCTAGTAGTCTGTATCTCAGTATTCTCCTCGACAACATTTTCTTTCTCCACTGTAAATACTGACGAAAAATATTAATTTAACACTTCCCCTATCTCCTCCGATTCCACACACAACTTCCCACTACTATCCTTGATTGGCCCTAACCTATCTCTGGTCATTCTTTTATTCCTGATATACCTATAGAAAGCCTTAGGGTTTTCTTTGATCCTATCCGCCAATGACTTCTCGTGTCCTCTCCTTGCTCTTCTTATCTCTCCCTTTAGATCCTTCCTGGCTAGCTTGTAACTCTCAAGCGCCCTAACTGAGCCTTCACGTCTCATCCTAACATAAGCCTTCTTCTTCCTCTTGACAAGTTCTTCAACTTCTTTCGTAAACCAGTATGAATCAGTTCCCAACTGACTAAACAACTCTTTTCTGTACTAGTGAACCTTGTCTGTCTCTGATCAATATCATATATGACGGTCGACGACACCCAACTCTGCCTCACTACCACTTCTATTTACAGCCCCCCAGTGCCTTTAAATTGTCATTGCTTATCCTACATCCACCACTGAATGAGTAGAAATTTCCTCCAATTAAATACTGGATAGACCGAAGCCATTATTGCAAACTTCGTTCCCTAAGCATTGATTCCATCCCTCTCCCTGGCAACTGTCTGATGTTGAACCAGACTGCTCATAACCTTACTATCATATCTGATCCCGCGATGACGTTCCGACCACATATCCCTGTCACTATTAAGACTGCCTATTTCCACCTCCGTAATATTACCCAACTCCACCCCTGCCTGCCTCAGCTCACCTACTGCTGAAACCTTCATTCATGCCTCTGTTACCTCTAGATTTGACTTTTCCAAAACACTCATGGCCGGCTTTCCATCTTCCACCCTCCATAAAACTTAACCGCATCCAAAACCCTGCTACTTGTATTCTAACTCTCACCAAGATCTTTCAAAGTGACAGGACATACTGAGAGCGTGGTTAGTGAAGCATATGGGATCTTGGGCTTCATACATAGAGGTATTGAGTACAAAAGCAGGGAAGTTATGCTGAACCTTTATAAAGCTCTGGTTAGGCCCCAACTGGAGTATTGCGTCCAGTTCTGGTCACCACACTTCAGGAAGGCTGTGAGGGTCGTTGAGAGAGTGCAGAGAAGATTTACCAGAACGGAGAATTTTAGTTACAAGGTTATGTTGGAAAAGCTGTGTTTGTTCTCCTTGGAACAAAGGAGATTGAGGGGAGATTTAATAGAAGTGTACAAGATTATGACAAGCTTAGATTAGTTAGAGAAGGAAAAGCTGTTCCCATTAACTAATGGTACAAGGACTATGGGACACAGATTGAACGTTTTGGGCAAAAGATGCAGGGGGAATATGAAGAAGCACTTTTTTTTTTTTAAATGCAGCGGGTCGTAATGACCTGGATCCCGTTGCCCACAAGGTTGGTGGAAGTGGAGACGATCAATGACTTCAAGAGGAAGTTAGAGGCCACCTGAGTGAAATAGACTTGCAGTTCTACAGGGATTGAGACTGACTACATAGCTCTGTGGAGAGCTGGTATGTACTTGATGGGCCGAATTGTCTCCTGCTGTGCCATAAATGACTCTAGGACTCATTCAGCCTTGCCCCTGACCTATAATAGCTCCCAAGTTGAATAAAGCCTTTATTCTAAAATGTTCATCCTTGTTTTCAGGATCCTCTGTGGCCACACCCCTCCCCTACGACCCTCCAAGATATCTGCACTCCTCCGTTTCTGGCCTTTTGCACATCCCCAATTTTAATTGCTCCAGCAATTGCAGCCATTCCTTCAGCTGCCGAGGCCCTAAACTTTGTAATTCCCTCCCCAAATTTCTCCATCTCTCTACCTCTTTCCTACTTTAAGGCACTCCTTAAAACATACCTCTTCAACCAAGATTTTGGCATCTGCTCTAATATGTCCTTATTTAGCTCAGCGTCAAATTTTGTTTGACCACGCTGCTATGAAACACCTTGTGATGTTTTACTATGTTAAAACGCTATATAAATGCAAGTTGTTGTTTCCATTTGTGGGGAAGAGTAGGAAACAGCAAAAGTAGAGGCCCTCACTATAAAAGTCATCAAGAAATAAAATAGGGAATTCTTAAGAAACCTCTTTACGCAGAGAGTGGCGAGAACACATTTGATGGAATTTTTTGAGCATGTGACCAGGTGTGTCGATGAGGGTAGTGCAGTTTACATGGATTTCAGCAAAGCCTTTGACAAGGTCCCACATGTGAGACTTATCAAGAAAGCAAATGCACATGGGATACAAGGTAACTTGATAAGGTGGATTCAAAATTGGCTTAGCTGTAGGAGACAGAGAGTGATGACAGACGGCTGTTTTAGTGACTGGAAGCCAGTGTCCAGTGGCATACCACAGGGATCTGTGCTGGGTCCCCTATTGCTTGTCATTTATATAAATGACATAGATGACTATGTGGAGGGTAGGTTCACTAAGTTCGCGGATGACACAAAGATTGGCCGAGTGGTTAACAGTGAGGTGGAGTGTCTTAGGTTACAGGAAGATATAGACGGGATGGTCAAATGGGCAGAAAAGTGGCAGATGGAATTTAACGCTGAAGAGTGTGAGGTGATACACTTTGGAAGGAGTAATGTGACACGGAAGTATTCAATGAATAGCCTGACAGTGGGAAGTTCCGAGGAACAAAGGAAGCTTGGTGTGTTTGTCCATAGATCTCTGAAGGCAGAAGGGCAGGTTAATAGGGTGGTGAAAAAGGCATATGGGACACTTGCCTTTATCAATCGAGATAATCATAGATTACAAAAGCAGGGAGGTCATGTTGGAGTTGTACAGAACTTTGGTAAGGCCACAGCTGGAGTACTGTGTGCAATTCTGGTCGCCACATTAAGGGAAGGATGTGATTGCATTGGAGGGGGTGCAGAGGCGATTCACCAGGATGTTGCCTGGGATGGAACATTTAAGCTATGAAGAGAGGTTGGATAGGCTTGGGTTGTTTTCGCTGGAGCAGAGAAGACTGAGGGGTGACCTGATCGAGGTGTACAAGATTATGAGGGGCATGGATAGAGTGGATAGGGAGCAGCTGTTCCCCTTAGTTGAAGGGTCAGTTACGAGGGATCACAAGTTTAAGAGAGGGGCGGGAGGTTTAAGGGGGATTTGAGGAAGAACCTTTTTACTCAGAGGGTGATGACGGTCTAGAATGCCCTGCCTGGGAGGGTGGTCGAGGCGGGTTGCCGCACATCCTTTAAAAAGTACCTGGATGAGCACTTGGCACGTCATAACATTCAAGGCTATGGGCCAAGTGCTGGCAAATGGGATTAGGTAGACAGGTCAGGTGTCTTTAATGCATCGGTGCAGATTCGATGGGCGGAAGGGCCTCTTCTGCACTGTATTATTCTGTGATTCTGTGAATGTGGAAATCGTTACCACAGGGAATAGTTGAGACAAATAGTACAGGTGCATTTAAGGGAAAGCTAGATAAGAGAATGGAAGGATATGGCAATAAAAATTAGATAAGGAAGGATGGCTGGAGGCTCGAGTGGAGCATAGACTACTTGGGCCGAATGGCGCGTTTCTGTGCTGTATAATCTATGTAACATTACTAAAACAGATTATGTGGTCTCAAACACCACTGCGATAGATGACCAATTTGTCTGTTGCATTTCCTTGTACTCCCAATAGCGATTACCCTTCAAAAATACTTTATTGGCTCCGAAGTGCATTGGGATGTGCCGAGGTTGTAAAAGATGTTATATAAATCCAAGTTTTGACAATATCTCTTATTAAAACTAAACACAGCTCCACTTATTGGAATGCGTTTAGAATTTTTCTCACTCTTTGTAATCGTTAATCTTCACCCTCCAGGTCTCCTGAACTATCTGGGAAAAGTCACTGTAAAAAATACAACTCCCAGATAATCCGTTTTGGAAGATCTGTGCCTCCAAAGACACGAGACATACTGTGGGAGAAACCAACTACAATGCATTATTGTGGAGCAGGGTTTGAACAAACAAAACTGAAAAACATCTGATATGTTATAACCTAAATATTATTCCGACAGACAGATTTGTACAAATAGGAAACTGAAAGAAGACTTGGTAGCAAGTTTGGGAACACAATTTATAAAAATATTAATTTTGAAAGAATGTGACACAAAGTCATAGTCGTTAGTGCAAGATTTCCAATCAAAAAAAAACTCCCCAACAGACAGACAAATTGCCTTCTGACTGGTTTGCTGTGCCTCCCTCTGCCACACACACTTGGAGAGGTTTGAGTTAATTAAGGAAAGCCAGCACGGATATGTAAAAGGCAGATCATGCTTGACTAACTTAACTGAATTTTTTGATAAAGTAACAGAGAAGTTTGATAAAGGGAATGCAGTGGATGTTGCTTATATGGATTTTAAGAAAGTATTTGATAAGGTGCCACATAAAAGGCTGGTTAACAAAATTAAGGCTCATGGAATAGGAGGGTCAGTGTCCAATTGGATCTAAAAAAATTCGCTTAAGGACAGAAATATGCGAGTCGTAGTAAATGGTTGTTTTTCAGATTGAAGGATGGTAGACAGTGGTGTTCCCCAAGGACCAGTGCTAAACCACAGCTTTTTTTTGCTATATATAAATAATATGGATCTTGGAATACAGATTAGACTCTTAAAATTTGCCGATGACACCAAACTTGGAGGTGTGGCAAACAGTGAGGATGATATGAAGCACCTGCAACAGCACATAGATAGGTGAGCAGAGTGGGCAGACAGGTGGTAGATGGAATTTACTACTGACAAGTGTGAGGTGATGCATTTTGGCAGAAGGAAAAGGGAGAGACAATATCTAATTAATGGCACAATTCTAAAAAGTCTGCAGGAACAGAGGGACCTGGGGATGCATGTGCCTTGATGGTTGAAGGTGGTGGGACATACTGAGAGAGTGGTTAGTAAATCATATGGGATCTTGGGCTTCATAAACAGAGACGTTGAGTACAAAAACAGGGAAGTTATGCTGAACCTTTATAAAGCTCTGGTTAGACCCCAACTCTTTTTTCTTCTTTGGCCTCCTTGTCTTGAGAGACAATGGGTAAGCGCCTGGAGGTGGTCAGTGGTTTGTGAAGCAGCGCCTGGAGTGGCTATAAAGGCAAATTCTAGAGTGACAGACTCTTCCACAGGTGCAGATAAAATTGGTTGTCGGGGCTGTTACACAGTTGGCTCTCTCCTTGCGCTGCTGTCTTTTTTCCTGCCAACTGCTAAGTCTCATACAACTCACCACACTTTAGCCCTACCTTTATAGCTGCCCGCCAGCTCTGGACCCCAACTGGTCAGTACATTCTATAAAGGATGCAAGGGTCCTTGACAGGGTGCATAGAAGATTTACCAGAATGATTCCGGAGATGGGGCATTTTAGTTACAAGGTTAGGTTGGAAAAAACTGGGATTGTTCCCCTTAGAACAAAGCAGATTGAGAGGAGATTTAATAGAGATGTACAAGATTATGACAGGCATAGTTAAGTTAGACAAGGAAAGACTGTTCCCATTAACGAATGATAAAAGGAATAGGGGACACAGATTGAAGGTTTTGGTCAAGAGATGCAGGGATAATATGAGGAAGCATATGAGTGGTGGTAATGACCTTGATCTCAGTGCCCACAAGTGTGGTGGAAGCAGACACAATCAATGATTTCAAAAGGAAGTTGGATGGCCCCTTGAAGGAAATAGACTTGCAGGGCTATGGGGTCAAGTGAGGGAGTGGGACTGACTGAATAACTACGCAGAGAGCCAGCATGGACCTGATGGGCCAAATGGCCTCCTTCTGTGCTGTAAACGACTAACTTCAGTTGGGGAGTTTTCAATTACCTCATTCCAAATTTTGGAACTTCGCCACAGATAGCAGCCCACTCACTGCTCTCCCTCCTTCCCTTCCTGTAAAATCTCTTAGAACACACATCTTTTTGACTAAATTATTAGCAACTTTTCCTACCCCTCTCAAAAAGACTCCCTTTCTCCTCTTGAAAATACCTTGGGTGCTATGTAAATGCAAGCCACCGTTTCTGTTGAAAACACAAACTTAAGTCCCTAATCAATCATCATAACCAGACTGAACACTGATGTCACAAGACCTTTATTATCCACTCTGAATTCCCAAAACTGTCTACAGCCACACTTCTTGTATACAGCCCCACCATTTCACCGCCTAGTAGGAAAACATCCTATCACCGTTCGAAACGTTTGATCTTCAGCCATGCCCACTCTTAATCTGTACTCACTTGCTTATTTTATTGACTTAAAGAGATAACTGCTTTAATGAAAGGGATTCTTAAAAATGAATACAACTCCCTCTGTTCAAATAGGATTGAAATGTACTTTTCTGATCACAGACTTGACTAACACTTCCCTCAGCGCCGTCTACCCCGCACTTGTCCACTTAGCCCATCGTAAAACCATAAAATCTTTTTAAATGCGACTCCTAACGTCTTTTAAATGTTAACAGTTTCCATTGCAGTTCCTCAAACTTTGCTCAAGCTCCTCATAAAAGTATAAATAGAGGTTGTTAACAGGACAAAGTACAAGTAGGTAATCGCATACACCCAGGATTAATTTATTCCTCTTTAAAAATATCAACTGCTGCAAAGTGCCAGAATGTTCCGCTGTAACTATAAGGAAAAGGTGTTTTCCTTGTTTATTTGACTCAAAACAAGTGCATCATCAGTGGGGGAATAGTGAGACTCACTAACCTCTAAGTAGAGCCATCCTGTGGAAGCGCCCCTCGCTGATTCACTGTGACTGTCAACACAACTTTAGCTTAGTTTTGCTTCAGGGCAACACCGCACAGCCAACTCTCCATTCGGGGGAAAACATTTAAACCGCTGCTCCTAAACACGTCACCACAGTACAAAAAAAAATCGCGGCTTTACCAAATGAAAAATCTTGCGGTGCAATTTAATTGAAGAACTCAATTAATTTCCAGGCTTCATAAAACATGATGACGAAAGCTCCGATCTGAATTAAAAACCCATAATTTGCTAATTATGATTGACAGTGTAGCGCGTCCATTGGAAAGGCGTAGGGCCGCTGATTGACATTTAAAAGACACCAATCCCCACCCGCCCACACCCAAAGGGCGGGATTTCCTTGGTAACGTCTACCCTTCGCACATGCGCACACGGTGCAGTGGATGTCTGGTCCTATGGGCCTGGGAAAAGGTTAGGGGAAAAAGGCAGTTAGAGTATTTCCAAATGATTATCTGAGAGGAGCCGAGTTAATGCTTCTCAGTGAGGAAATGGATTCCAACTGAAGCGGGCCAGTATCGGTCTTTGAATGAGTGTGAAATCCTTCCCCAGGTGAACTTGGATATTTTCCTTATATGATCGGGTCCTTGTGTTTGGGAAACCTGAGATGATTCAACTAACTATTGGCGATGGGACTCATCATTAACTTGTTTCTTGTTTTAATCTTCGATGGAGAGTTTGTAATAGGTTGGGAGAGGAATAATTTTAATTATCTTTTATTTCGATGTTTTTAAGGCTAAATTTTGGGAGGGTCCTGTATTGAATTCTTTTAATTTAGTATGGGTGGAAGGGATGGGCGCTGTCACAGCTTTTGTTTGTGAGGTAAGTGTCTGAAACTTTATGAAAAAATGGTCGATGATGACTAGCCCACTGCGCAATCTGAGTTCCAAAGTGAACATTACTGATAGAATTAGTGCTGGAAAAAGTCTGAGACCATATAAACATTGAGCCGAAAGATGGACCTCGTGATTTAGTTTAGGGAGAGCATTAGGAGATGTTCTTTAAGGAGAATTGTAGTGTACGGTCAGAACGTATTTTCAATAAACTTTGCAAATTTGTGTGCATTTGGAAAGAAGAAACGGACAAATGGAGGGCCTATATTAGCTGTATTTTTTTACACAATGGGGACTAAATGGACTGCAATCTTGCCACTTCCCCTTGCCCCCAGTCTTGCATATTCTGTTCAGATGTATCTCAAATGTGTTTAAAATTTTAATCATTTATAAGGATGTTGAGTGAGGACAGGCTTTTGTTTGGTTCTGATGCCCTTCCCTTGGTTCAAATTGCCTACTAATACTTGAGAAAAATGTGAAGAATGAGGTCATTGTTAAGATGTGGAATGATCACTGGCACTTGGAACTGAACTGCAGCTTATGCAGCCTTTGGGTTGGAAGAGGGGAAGATAATTGCCACTTGACAATTTTTTCCGCTTTCGGAGCAGAAGATTCATGTGGTAAATCAAAGAGTAGAGACAAGGCAAGAGAGAAATATATTACTATGGGAAATGATAAACTGTGACAGGAAGGGATAGAGAGTACAAATCTAAGACTAAATCAGCACTCAGGGCTAGACATTACAAAAATAATAAAAGGACAAAACTAAAGGCTCTGTATCTGCACGTAGCGTTTGAAACAAAACAGATGAACTGATAGCACAAATAGAAATAAATAAGTTTGATCGGAATGCCATTAGAGACATGGCTGCAGGATGACATAGATTGGGACCTGAATATTGAAGGGTACATGACATTTAGGAAGGACTGGAAGTGAGGAAAAGGGGGAGGGTGGCTTTTAATTAATAGTATTTGTGCAATAGAGAGGGGACCTAAGTTCAGGAAACCAGGATGTAGAAGCGGTTTGGGTAGAGATGAGAAATGATAACGGCAAGAAATCACTTGTGGGAGTGGTGTACAGGACCCCTACTAGTAACCACACAGTAGGACAGAGTATAAAGGAAGAATAATGGGAGCTTGTCAGAAACATACGGCGATAATCATGTGGGACTTTAATCTATATATAGACTGGAAGAATCAGATGGGCGAAGGTAGCCTAGATGAGGAGGTCATAGAATATTTTCAGGGTAGTTTTTTTTTTAGAACAGCACGTTCTGGAGCCAACCCGAGAGCAGGCTATACTAGACCTGGTATTGTGCAACAAGATAGGATAAATTGATGATCTCATAGTGAAGGTGCCCCTAGGCAGCAACGATTATAATAATTTTACATTCAGTTTGAGGGAGAGTAGAATGGGTTGAAGACAAGTATATTAAACTTGGACAAGGGCAATTAAAAAGGGCATGAAAGCAGAGCTAGCTAAAGTGAACTGGCCATTTAGGTTAAGGGATAGGTCAATAGAGATGCAGTGCCAGATATTTTAAGGGATATTTCAGTACACGGAATAGATGTATTCCAACGAGAGAAAAATTCCAAGGGAAGGACCCACCATCTATGGTTAACTAAAAAAGTTAGATAGTATCAAACTTAAAGAAAAAGCATATAATTGCGCAAAGATAGGTGGCAGGTCAGAAGATTGGACAGAATATAAACAACAGTATGACTCAGTACTCCTCCATGTTGAACACCACTTGGAGGAAGCACTGAGGGTGGCAAGGGCACAAAATGTACTCTGGGTGGGGGACTTCAATGTCCATCACCATGAGTGACTCGATAGCACCACTACTGACCGAGCTGGCCGAGTCCTAAAGGACATGGCTGCTAGACTGGGTCTGCGGCAAGTGGTGGGGGAACCAACACGAGGGAAGAACATACTCGACCTCGTCCTCACCAATCTGCCTGCCGCGGATGCATCTGTCCATGACAGTATTGGTAGGAGTGACCACCGCACAGTCCTTGTGGAGACGAAGTCCCGCCTTCACATTGAGGATACCGTCCATCGTGTTGTGTGGCACTATCACCGTGCTGAATGGGATAGATTTCGCACGGATCTAGCAATGCAAAACTGGGCATCCATGAGGCGCTGTGGGCCATCAGCAGCAGCAGAATTGTACTCAACCACAATCTGTAACCTCATGGCCCGGCATATCCCCCACTCTACCATTACCATCAAGCCAGGAGACCAACCCTGGTTCAATGAAGAGTGCAGGAGGGCATGCCAGGAGCAGCACCAGGCATACGTCAAAATGAACTGTCAACCTGGTGAGGCTACAACCCAGGACTACTTGCATGCCAAACTGCGGAAGCAGCATGCGATAGACAGAGCTAAGCGATCCCATAACCAACGGATCAGATCTAAGCTCTGCAGTCCTGCCACATCCAGCCGTGAATGGTGGTGGACAATTAAACAACTAACTGGAGGAGGTGGCTCCACAAATATCCCCATCCTCAATGATGGGGGAGCCCAGCACATCAGTGCGAAAGATAAGGCTGAAGCATTTGCAACAATCTTCAGCCATAAGTGCCGAGTTGATGATCCATCTCGGCCTTCTCCTGAAGTCCCCAGCATCACAGATGCCAAACTTCAGCCAATTCGATTCACTCTGTGTGATATCAAGAAACGACTGAAGGCACTGGATACTGCAAAAGCTATGGGCCCTGACAATATTCCGGCAATAGTACTGAAGACCTGTGCTCCAGAACTTGCCGCGCCCCTAGCCAAGCTGTTCCAGTATAGCTACAACACTGGCATCTACCCTGCAATGTGGAAAATTGCCCAGGTATTTCCTGTACACAAAAAGCAGGACAAATCCAACCCGGCCAACTACTGCCCCATTAGCCTACTCTCAATCATCAGTAAAGTGATGGAAGGTGTCATCAACAGTGCCATCAAGCGGCACTTGCTTAGCAACAACCTGCTCAGTGATGCTCACTTTGGGTTCCGCCAGGGCCACTCAACTCCTGACCTCATTACAGCCTTGGTTCAAACATGGACAAAAGAACTGAACTCAAGAGGTGAGGTGAAAGTGACTGCCCTTGATGTCAAGGCAGCATTTGACCGAGTATGGCATCAAGGAGCCCTAGCAAAACTGAGGTCAATGGGAATCAGGGGGAAAACCCTCCGCTGGCTGGAGTCATACCGAGCACAAAGGAAGATGGTTGTGGTTGTTGGAGGTCAATCATCTGAGCTCCAGGACATCACTGCAGGAGTACCTCAGGGTCCTAGGCCCAACCATCTTCAGCTGCTTCATCAATGACCTTCCTTCAATCATAAGGTCAGAAGTGGGGATGTTGGCTGATGATTGCACAATGTTCAGCACCATTTGCAACTCCTCAGATACTGAAGCAGTCTGTGTAGAAATGCAGCAAGACCTGGACAATATCCAGGCTTGGGCTGATAAGTGACAAGTAACATTCGTGCCACACAAGTGCCAGGCAATGACCATCTCCAACAAAAGAGAATCTAACCATCTCCCCTTGACATTCAACGGCATTACCATCGCTGAATCCCCCACTATCAACATCCTAGGGGCTACCATTGACCGAAAACTGAACTGGAGTAGCCATATAAATACCGTGGCTACAAGAGCAGGTCAGAGGCTAGGAATCCTGAGGCGAGTAACTCACCTCCTGACTCCCCAAAGCCTGTCCACAATCTACAAGGCACAAGTCAGAAGTGTGATGGAATACTCTCCACTTGCCTGGCTGGGTGCAGCTCCAACAACACTCAAGAAGCTCGACACCATCCAGGACAAAGCGGCCCACTTGATTGGTACCCCATCTACAAACATTCACTCCCTCCACCACCGACGCACAGTGGCAGCAGTGTGTACCATCTACAAGATGCACTGCAGCAATGCACCAAGGCTCCTTCGACAGCACCTTCCAAACCCGCGACCTCTACCAACTAGAAGGACAAGGGCAGCAAATACATGGGAACACCACCACCTGCAAGTTCCCCTCCAAGTCACACACCACCCTGACTTGGAACTATATCGCCGTTCCTTTCCTGTCGCTGGGTCAAAATCCTGGAACTCCCTTCCTAACAGCACTGTGGGTGTACCTACCCCACATGGACTGCAGCAGTTCAAGAAGGCAGCTCACCACCACCTTCTCAAGGGCAATAAATGCTGGCCTGGCCAGCGATGCCCACATCCCGTGAATGAATTAAAAAAAACAGCAAAGAATGACTAAAAGATTGAATGAAGGAAAAATTACAGTGAGAGAAAGCTAGCTAGAAATATAAAAAAGATAGTAAGCGTTTCTATAGATATTTTAAAAAGAGTTAAAGTGAGCGTTGGTCCTATAGAAAGTGAGTCTGGGGAATTAATAATGGAAAACAAGGAGATGGCAGATGAATTGAACAGGTATTTTGCATTGGTCTTCACTGTAGTGGATACAAGTAAATTCCCAGAAATGGCTGTAAATCAGGAAATGGAAGGGAGGGAGGAACTCCAGAAAATTACAATCACCAGGGATGTAGTACTGAGCAAATTGCTGGAGCTGCGGGCTGACATGTCCCTGGGTCCTCATGGACTTTATCCTTGGGTCCTAAAAGAAGTGGTTAGTGAGATAGTTGATGCATTGATTTTTAATTTTCCAAAATTCTCTAGATTCGGAGAAGGTTCCATTAGATTGCAAAATAGCCAATGTAGCTCCTTTATTCAAGAAATGATGGAGACTGAAAGCCGGAAATTACAGACCAGTTAACTTAACATGTGTCTTGGGGAAATATTAGAAGGTATTATTAAAGACATTATAGCAGGGCACTTAGAAACATTCAAGGTAATCAGCCAGAGTCAAGATGATTTTGTGAAAGGGAAATCTTGCTTAACCAATTTATTGGAGTTCTTTTGAAGAAGTAACGTGCTGTGGATAAAGGTGAACTGGTGGATGTACTGTACTTAGATTTCCAAAAGGAATTTGATAAGGTGCCACATCAAAGGTTATTGCGGAAAATAAAAGCTGATGATGTAGGGGGTAACATTTTGGCATAGAAAGAAGATTGGCTAGTTAACAGGAAACAGTAGGCATAAATGGGTCATTTTCTGGTTGGCAAGATGTAACGAGTGGTGTGCTGCAGGGATCTGTGCTGGGCCTTCAACTGTTACAATTTATATAAATGACTTGGATGAAGGGACTGAAGGTATGGTTGCTAAATTTGCAGATAACACAAAGATAGGTAGGAAAGTAAGTTGTGAAGAGGTCATGAGGCTACAAAGGGATATAGATAGGTTAAGTGAATGGGCAAAGATCTGGCGAATGGAGTATATGTGGGAAAATGTGAAATTGTCCATTTTTGTCAGGAAGACTAAAAAAGCATATCTAAATGGTGAGAAGATGCAGAGGGATCTGGGTATCTTAGTGCATGAATTACCAAATGTTAGTATGCAGGTTCTGCAAGAATTAGGAAAGCTAATAGAATATTATTGTTTATTGTGAGGGGAATTGAATACAAAAGTAGGGAGGTTGTGCTTCAGTTATACAGGGTATTGGTGAGACCACATTTGGAGTACTGTGTACAGTATTGGTCTCTTTATTTAAGGACAGATGTAAATACATTGGAAGCAGTTCAGAGAAGGTTTACCAGACCAATACCTGGAATAGGCTGGTTGTCTTATGAGGAATGGTTGGACAGGCTTGGCTTGTATCCGCCGGAGTTTAGAAGAGTAAGAGACGACTTGATTGCAACATGTAAGATTCTGAGGCGTCTTGACGGGGTGGATGTAGAAAGGATGTTTCCCCTTGTGGGAGAATCTAGAACTAGGGGTCACTATTTAAAAATAAGGGGTCACCCATTTAAGACAGATGAGAAATTTTTCTGAGGGTCGTGAGTCTTTGGAACTGTCTTCCTCAAAAGACAGTGGAAGTAGAGTCTTTGAATATTTTTAAGGCAGAGGTAGATAGATTCTTAGAAACATAGAAAATAGGAGCAGGAGTGGGCCATTTGGCCCTTCGGACCTGCTCCGCCATTCATTATGATCATGGTTGATCATCTAACTCAGTAACTTGTTCCTGCTTTCCCCATAGAAATGAGCAAGGGGATGAAAGGTTATTGGGGGTAGGCAGGAGTGTGGAGTCGAAGTTACAATCCGATCATCCATGATCTTATTGAATGGCAGAGCAGGCTCGATGGGCCAAGTGGCCTATTCCTGCTCCTAATTTGTATGTTCTTGTGTCTGCTTTCTGGTTCCTCAGGGAGTTGGTGATTCTTAGTGTATGAATCTAGGCAGTGAAAGCTGGTGGTCTGTTTGACTATTGGAGGGTCATCACAGCTACACCTCCACATATGCTCTTTGCAGCAGATGATACTGGTTGTCAAAAGTAGCTGCTGTGTTCATTTTTTTTCTCCTCTACTTCTAGCACAGAAATCCTAAGGACAATTGTAGCACTGCTGTCTGCCACTGTGGATAACGTAACTGGATGCAGAACTTAGTCTCTGGCTGAGTTCCATACTGGACTGTATTTTCCAACTGAGTTATCAAAGGAGCTCAATAAAATTAGTTTTACAAATAACAAGTGTCATTTCCTTATCTGCTTGGAATTGAATGCATATTGTGTCAACCATGATGATCATTGGACATTTCGCCTGTTTAAACGTTTACATTAAAAATGTCTGCCTGCTGTTAAATCACTAAGAATACTTAGAGCAGAGGTTAAAGTAAGAATTGTTGTGTAGTGCTGCCTTCCATTTGTCAAACCCAGTTCTTCACATACAATGAATTACTTAGGTAGTTAAGATTTCCACAAGCAATGAGGCTGCTTAGACAGCACCTTCCAAACCCGCAACCTCTACCACCCAGAAGGACAAGGGCAGCAAATGCATGGGAACTCTACCACCTGCAAGTTCCCCTCCAAGCAACACACCATCCTGACTTGGAACAATATTGCCGTTCCTTCACTGTCACTGGGTCAAAGTTCTGGAACTCCCTTCCTGACAGCACTGTGGGTGTACTTACCTCAAATGGACTGCAGCGGTTCAAGAAGGCAGCTCACCACCACCTTGAGGGCAATAAATGCTGGCCTAGCCAACAACACCCACATCCCATGAATGAATTTTTAAAAATGTTAATCAGTTCTTTGTGAGCAAAATGTTGCTAAGGCGCAGGAAGAACTATGCTCTCTTAATAGTGCCATGGGATTGCTAATGCTACCTTTGCAATAGGACTGTACAAATGTGGCATTGATTTAATGTCTCATGAAAGACACTCTGACAATGCAGAACTCACTCAGGCAATCCAGTGCAGCACTATCAAGATTGAGCTGTAATCCCAGAGTGGGTTTGAACCCAAATTTTCTAACCGATAGGTGAGTTTTTTCTATACATATGTGACATTAAAGAAGTTGCATGACTGGAAGACTGACATGGATCTTAAGCTGGTTTGCTAACAAATGAGGAAACCAAAAATAGAAGCTGAAATTAGGATATTTTTTTTAAAAATGGAAACTCAAAAGTTCATGGATTTGTATTAGTAAGGATCGAAGTTTCAAGTTGCAGAATTCTACAGGGAGTGGTATGACAGGTGCTCAAGAATTTTTTTTTTTCACTGGTTTTAAGGCTTCCCAGACATGGGTGCACTAGTAGCCATTTCCCTTGGAATACAGCAAGACTTGGAGAATGGACATAAGAAATAGGAGCAGGAGTAGGCCATTCAGCCCCTCGAGCCTGCTTCGTTATTCAATAAGATCATGGCTGATCTGATTTTGGCCTTAACTCCATTTGCCTGCCTGCCTACCTCCCATAACCCTCGACTCCCTTGTCAAATCAAAAATTTGTCTAACTCAATTTTGAATATATTGAATGACCCAGCCTCTGCTGCTCTCTGGGAAAGAGCATTCCAAAAGTTAACCACCCTCAGAGAATAATTTCCATCTTAAAAAGGAGACCCCTTATTTTGAAACTGCCCCCAGTTCTAGATTTCCCCCACAAGGGGAAACATGCTCTCGCATCTACCCTGTCAAGTCCCCTCAGAATCTTGGGTGTTTGAATGAGATCATCTCTCATTCTTCAAACCTGTAGAGAATACAGGCCCAGTTTCCCCAATCTTTCCTCATAGAATAGTCCCGCCATCCCTGGAACAAGTCTGGTGAACCTCTGTGGCACTCCCTTTAAGGCAATAATATCCTCCCTAAG
This sequence comes from Heterodontus francisci, assembly GCF_036365525.1. NCBI lineage: Eukaryota > Metazoa > Chordata > Chondrichthyes > Heterodontiformes > Heterodontidae > Heterodontus > Heterodontus francisci. Next base: position 50,319,965 of record NC_090371.1, read on the forward strand.
GTAGGCAGACTAAAACTGCAAGCAGTACTCCAGGTGCAGTCTAACCAAGGTTCTATACAATAGAAGTAAGACTTCACTACTCCTGTACTCACGTCCTCTTGTGATAAAGGCTAACATACCATTAGCCTTCCTAATTGCTTGCTGCACCTGCATGTTGGCTTTCAGTGACTTATTGAGAAGGACTCCTTGTACATCTGCACTTTCTAATCTCTTAACATTTAAGAAATACTCTGCACATCTGTTCTTCCTACAAAAGTAGATAACTTCTCATTTTTCCACATTATATTCCATGTGCCATGTTATTGCCCACTCACCAAGTCTGTCCAAATCCCCTTGAAGTCACTTTACATCTTCCTCACAACACACATTCCCACCTAGTTTGTGTCATCTGCGAAATTGGAAATATTGTATTTGGTCCCCACATCCAAATTATTGATAGATATTGTGAACAGCTGGGGCCCAAGCACTGATCCTTACGGTACCCCACTAGTCACAGCCTGCCAATGCGAGAATGACCCGTTTATTCCTACTCTCTGCTTTCTGCCTGTTAACCAATCCTTAATCCATGCCAGTATATTACCTCCTGTCCTATGTGATTTAATTTTGCGAACCAGCCTCCTATGTGGGGGACTTTTATCAAAATGTTTCTGAAAAGCCAAGTATACCATGTCCACCAACTCCCCTTTAAAAATCCTGTTTGTAACATTCTCAAAAAAAAAACCCCATCAGGTTTGTTAAACATGATTTTCCATTCATAAATCCATGTTGACTACGCCCAATCAATCATTATTATCCAAGTGTCCATTTATCACGTACTTTAGAATAGATTCTAGCATTTTCCCAACGACTGATGTAAGGCTAACAGGTATATAATTCCCTGTTTTCTCTCTCCCTTCTTAAATAGTGGGGTGACATTTGCTACCTTCCAATCTGGAACTCTTCCAGAATCTATAGAATTTTGGAAGATGATCACCAATGCATCCACTATCTCGGTAGCTACCTCTTTCAACACTGGAGTGTAGAATATAAGGTCCTGGGGACTTTTCAACCTTCAGCCCCATTAATTTCTCCAATACAACCTTCTTACTAATACTAATTTCCTTCAATTCCTCATTTTCCATAATCCCTTGGATCTCTTATTCTGGGATATTTCTTGTATCTTCCTCAGTGAAGACAGACACAAAGTAATCATTTAGCTTCACTGCCATTTCTCTGTTCCCCATTATAAATTCTCCTGACTGCCTGTAATGGACCTACATTTGTCTTAGCCAAATGCTTCCTTTTTACATACCTATAGATGCTTTTACAGTCCATTTTTATGTGCTTTGCTAGCTTACATTCATATTCTATTCTCCCATTCTTTTATCAGTTTCTTGGTCCTCCTTTGTTGTATTATAAAATCCTCCCAATCCTCAGATTTACTACTATTTCTGGCAACTTTATAGGCCTTTTCTTTTAATCTTATGCAATCCTTAACTTCCTTTGTTATCCACAGTTGACTGCCTTTACTTTTGGGGTTTTTGTGCCTTGAAGGATTGTATAGTTTCTGTAAACTATGTGATATTTCTTTAAAGACTATCCATTGCCTATGTATTGTCTTACCTTTTAATGTATTTTCCCAGCCCACCTCAGCCAATTTGCCCCTCATACCTTCATAATTTCCTTTGTTCAAATTTAAAACCCTGGCTTCAGATTGAACGACTTCACTTTTCAAACATAATGTATATTCTATCATGGTCACTCGTCCCTAAAGGTTCTTTTACAACAAGATTATTAATTAGTCCTTTCTCATTGCACAATACTAGATCTAAAATAGCCTGTTCTCTAGTCGGTATCTCAACATACTGCTGTAGAAAACCATCCCTAACGCGCTCCAGAAACTCATCCTCCACAGCATTAGTACTCATTAGGTTTACCTAGTCTATGTGCCGATTGAAATCACCCAAGATTACTATATTACCAATGCTACATGCTTCTCTAATCTCCTGATTGGTGGCCTATAAACAACACCTACCAATGATTGCTGCTCCTTGCTGTTTCTTAGCTCCACCCAAACAGACTGCACGTTTGGTGCTTCCGATCTGAGATCCTCCCTTACTAAAGTACTGATCCTATCTCTTATTAACAGTGCAACACAACCTCTTTTTCCTTTTTGCCTGTCTTTCCTAAATGTTGAATATCCTTGAATATTCAGTTCCCAGTCTTGGTCACCCTGTAGTCACGTTTCCATAATGACAATTAGATCATACCTATTTACCTCTATTTGGGCCTTTAAAATCATCTACCTTGTTGCAAATGCTGTGTGCATTCAGGTAGAGTTCCCCTAACCTTGTCTTCTTGACATTATTCTGCATTCTAAGCCTAGTTGATGCTTGCCTTTGTTTCGCCTGCCTACTAATGTCACTTGCTACTTTTCTACCTCCTGTTACCAGCTTTACTTCCTTCCAATTTGAGCTACCCCTCAGATTCCCATCCCCCTGACAAGCTAGTTTTAACCTTCCCCAACAGCACTAGCAAATCTCCCTGTGAGGATGTTAGTTCCGGTCCTGTTAAGGTGTAGCCTGTCCATCTTGAACAGGTCCCATCTGCCCCACAACTGGTCCCAATGCCTCAGAAATCTGATTCCCTCCCTCCTACACTAATTCTCCAGCCACGTGTTCAATCACTCAATTCTCCTATTTCTATGCTCACATGGCACGGGAGTAATCTTGAGGTCCTTTTTAATTTCTTTCCAAACTCCCTAAAATCTGCTTTCAAGACCTCATCCCTCTTTCCACCTATGTCATTAGTACCAATGTGGACCATGACGTATGGCTGTTCACCCTCCTTCAGAAGGATATTCTGCAGCTGCTGCATAACATCCTTGACCCTGGCATGAAGGAGGCAACACACCATCCTGGAGTCATGTTTACTGCTTTTTTTTTCTTCTTTTTTTTGTTTTTTTTTCTAACCCCGTTTTTTTTTTCTTTTTGGTGGCCTTTATACCCCAGGCCCCTTTTATATAATCTATGTCGAGGGGGCCTTTATTCCTCAGGCCCCCTTTATATACATAATTTTAAAATAACTTTATTAAAACCAGATAAATAAACAAAACTCAAATTAAAATGCCATTCTCGGCGTCATGTTTACTGCTGCAGATATGTCTGTCTGATCCCTTGACTACGAATCCCCTATCATTATTGCTCTTCCATTCTTCTTCTTCCCCTCCTGTGCGGCTGAATCACCCGTACTGCCACGGACTTTGGTCTGGCTGCATTCCCCTGAGGAACCATTGCTCTCACCAGTATCCAAAATGGAAAACCGATTAGCAAGGAAGATAGACTTGGGGGACTCCTGCACTGCCTGCCTGGTTGTCTTAGACTGCCTGGCAGCCACCTATTCCCTCTCTGCCTGCATGCTCCTAACCTGTGGTGTGACCACCTCCCTGAACATGCTATCCACATAGTCCTCTGCCTCGTGGATGCACAACAATGACTCCAGCTGCCACTCGAGTTCCGAAACACAGAACTCAAGCTGCTGCAGCCAGTAACAATTTCTGCAGATGTGTTTGTCTAGGACACATGGTGCATCCATGACATCCCACGTACCACAGGATGTACATTCTACTTGGCCGAGCTGACCTGCCATACCTTAACTTTAAAAACGTTTTATTACAATGCAAAGTAGAATAACTTAACAGTTACTTACCAATCAGCTTCTTCCCCTGTACCAAAGAGAGAGGCAGCTCCTGGAGGCTGAAAAAAGGTGGAAGAAGGCAAGAAAGGAGCCTCTCCCTCACACACCAAACTCCCACTTTACACTCAGTGCACGCAAAGCAGCTCTCAGTGCAGTCAAATTTATTTTTTCTTAATTTATAGTTCCCCTCCTTACCGAACTCCCTCACTTACCAAACTTCCTTTTCCACATTCTGTGTCCTCCAGCAGCACTCAATGCAGACTTCCCTCTTAACTGACAGGAATTTCAATTAATTGCTAGATGTGAACAAAACAAAAACTAGTCTTGAGAGATTAACCCTTAAAATTCACTCACTTACCAAACTCCCTTCTTTACACTGAGTGCAGACAAGCAGTACTGAGAGTCCCCTGAATTTATACTCTGAAAACAATGCTGTGTCAGCTCTGCTAGAGCTCAGAAACCGGTTTAAGCTAGCTCCAGCTATCTCAGAGTGTTAGTATACCCCTGTTTAAAACTGCAAGAAACCTAACTTACCTCTTATCTGAAAGAGGCATTTCAATTAATTGCTAAATTTAAACAAAACAAAAGCTAGTCTTCAGAGATTAACCCTTAAAATCCACTCTCTTGCCAAACACCCTTCTTCACACATTTTGTGATTCATGTACAATGACATCCAGATCCCTCTGTACTGCAGCTTTCTGTAGTCTCTCTATGTAAATAATATTCTGCTTTTCTATTCTTCCTGCCAAAGTGGATAATCTCACATTTTCCCACATTATATTCCATCTGCCAAATTTTTGCCCACTCACTTAACCTATATCTCTTTGTAGATACTTTGTGTCCTTCTCACAACAAACCAGACAATCTGCTAGTGGAGTCGGAGAGGGGAAGAAGAGCTCTCAGCAGGAGGCCATATCAGCTCAGCTTGTTCAGGAGCAATTCTCCTCCCTGAACTTCAGTGAGGAACAGTGTGTATGACTGCACTTCAATAAAGTCTGAAATCTGCCACCTGCGGCAGCCACAACTGCAACCTCAAAGCAGGGCTAGGATCACATTGCCAGTGGCTGTGGAGGGGATAGTGGTGATGAAACTTTATGTACCTGGCTCCTTCCAGGTTGAATCTGGAGATATTTGCAACATGTCGCAATTTGCCACCCACTATTGCATCAGGGAGGCTTTCTACTCATTGAGAGCTAAAGACATTCATTTCCTCACTCCAGAGAGAAACAGGTGGAGGAAGCACACAGCTTCACCAGGATTGCAGGCTTCCCTACGGTGCCATTGACTGCAAACACATTGCTTGGCAGGTGCTGCGTGTCAACCCTGCCCTATATCGGATTGGAAAAGGATCTCACCCCCTCAGCGTTCAGCCGCTGTGTGACCATAGGCAGATTTATGCTGGTCAATGCCCAGTATCCTGTCAGTAGTCATGATGTGTTCGTTCTGTGACAGTCCACAGCTCCAGCTGCATTTCAGCCACCACAGCAAACCAGGGGTTGATTACAGGACAACAAGGGCTAGCTGCTGATGGCATGCCTGATAATTCCAGTGCACAGCATGCATACAATGAAAGTCATGCTCCCCTACAAAGTACTATGATCTATACTAATAATGAATGAGGTACTTTCTAAATGGTGAAAAGCTAGAAACAGTGGAGGTCCAAAGAGACTTGGGGGTGTGGGTCCAGCTACACAGATCATTAAAATATGAATAGGTACCTAAAATAAATCAAATGCTAATGGAATACTGACCCTTTATCTAGAGGATTAAAAGACAAGGGATAGAAGTCATGCTACATCTATATAAAAAAAAAAGCCCAACTTCGACCACACCTGGAATCCTGTGAATATATTGGCCTTAGAAGGAGTGCAGGGTAGATTTACCACAATGATGCTTGGACTCCAAAGGTTAAATTACAAAATGAGATTACACAAACTAGGGTTGAATTGCTTGGCATTTAGAAGGTTTAGAGTAACTTGATCAAAGTTTTCAAAATATTAAAGGGGAATAGATAAGGTAGATAGACACTATTTCTACTGGTTTGGGGGTGTAGTATAAACATTAGAGCCAAATCTTTTCAGGAGTAAAATTATAAACACTTTTACATAAACAGCATTGTAGAAGTTTGGAACTCTCTTCTGCAACTGGCAATTGATGCTGGATCAATAGTTAATTTTAAATCTGAGACGGATCGATTTTTTGTTAACCAAAGGTATTACGGGATATGGGCAAAGATGGGTATGTGGAGCTAGGTCGCTAAACAACCATGATCTCATCGAATGGCGGAAAGGCTCGAGGGACTAAATGGCCTACTTCTGTTCCTATATTAGAGCAGACCATTGGCTGAGATAACACTTCTACTGCCTGGATTGCTCTGGAGAAGCTCTGCAGGGCAGGCAGCAAGATTAGTCATCATCTGCAGTGTGCTGCACAACCTCACCATCATAAGAGGACAGACCTTGCCACGAGCTATATGGAGAGCAGCTCAGGAGCAGGAGGAGAAAGAGAGGAGACAACCTAATGAGCCCCTTTCTGACCAGGCTGCCAGAAGGACTCATCCAAATGTGATACCTGCGATCCCAATTCCCAATACACCAACAGTCCTACACCTTCAATCTGCCACTGACCATCACAGTGTCCATTTGGCCACGATGCAAGATAAGCATTCCAAATTCATTTTGCAAATGAGATCATTACATGTGCCATATTGCATAGAAAAAAGTCAACTAATTACTCTTGTGTATTCCTTTAGTGCCTGTCTTTTGTCTTTGCCTGTTCTATTGCAATACTAAGCCAGTGGCTGCAGCATCGCTGGTGGAAGGCTGTTGGTTTTCATTGGAGGAGACTCCAGATGGCCTTGGAGGAGCACCTCAAGCAGCCATGGGTCTAGAAGGCCTAGCTGTGGACAATATTATCTCAGCATGGGCGGCCACAGTCTGGACAGGTTGGCTGACAAGCAACAGCAAGGACACTGGTGGAGTGGCAGAACAGGAAGACAGCAGGTTCATACTCTGTGGGACTCCGAAGGGATCATTCCCTCCGCTACTCCCTGGTCCACTCCTCCATTACCCCCAACACCTCGTCCCCATCCCATGGCACCTTCCCCTGCAATCGCAGGAGATGTAATACCTGCCCATTTACCTCCTCTCTCCTCACTATCCCAGGCCCTAAACACTCCTTTCAGGTGAAGCAGCGATTTACTTGTACTTCTTTCAATGTAGTATACTGTATTCGCTGCTCACAATGTGGTCTCTTCTACATTGGGGAGACCAAACGCAGACTGGGTGACCGCTTTGCGGAACACCTCCGCTCAGTCCGCAAGCAGGACCCTGAGCTTCCGGTTGCTTGCCATTTCAACACTCCCCCCTGCTCTCATGCTCACATCTCTATCCTGGGCTTGCTGCAGTGTTCCAGTGAACATCAACGCAAGGTCGACGAACAGCATCTCATTTTCCAATTAGGCACACTACAGCCTGCCGGACTGAACATTGAGTTCAATAATTTCAGAGCATGACGGGCCCCCCATTTTACTTTTATTTAGTTATTTTTTCTTTTTTCTTTTTTACATTTTTACACTTTTTTTTCTTTTGTTAATTTCATTTCATTGTAGGTTGTTCAGTTTGCTTACCCACTGTTTTTTTCATGTTTGTACTTGCTGCTGTTGAATCCTCAGTTCGTTAACACCCTATCTTGTACTAATGCTTTGTCTTTCAACACACCATTAACATATTGTTTGCCTTTGCTCCATGACCTCTTGGTCAGCTATGTGGCCTTGTCCAATCTACACCTTCTCCTTTGTTATCTCTTGCCCCACCCCCGGCTCACTTGCTTATAACCTCTAACATTTCTAATATTTGTCAGTTCCGAAGAAGGGTCACTGACCCAAAACATCAACACTGTTTCTCTTTCCACAGATGCTGCCAGACCTGCTGAGTGGTTCCAGCATTTCTTGTTTTTATTTCATACTCTGTGGAGCCACTGTCACTTCCCCGGGTTACTGCCTCAGCAGTCTTAGTAATATTTTAGAGGAAACTGTTTTAAAAGATCCCAGTGATCTGTCTACATGTAGTCGGAGGCAGATTGTATGCCAGTTTTGGAACACAACATATCTCAACTGCTGTTCAGCCTGTGTTTTTTGTCCGTAATAAAGCTCTAACCACAAAAATGCCTTCATTTTTCCAGTGTATGTGTGAGTGTGAGGGGCTAAGGTAAAAAGGGAACTTTAATATTTCAATCTTTGTGTTTATGCTTTACTTTATTACTGGTTAAGACTTGTTTTATAATAAACTGATAATTTTGTTGTTTATTAAAGAAACCTGTTTGGTGAGTTTTATTCTGGGATAAAAATAGAGTCTATAATTAACCGTAGTGGTAAGTGGAAAAAAAATTTAAATATATATTGTGACCCGTGGAGAAGTGGAACTAGAATAAACAGTGAACTCCTCCCACCTCGGTCGTAACAGGAATCACATTTGCGGTTTTCCAATCCACTGGGACCTTGCCGGAATCTAGGGAATTTTGGAAGATCACAACCCATGCATCTACTATCTCTGCAGCCACTTCTTTTAAGACCCTAGAATGCAAGCCATCAGGTCCAGGGGACTTGTCAGCCTTCAGTTCTAATAGTTTTCTCAGTACTTTTTCCCTAGTGATTTTAATTGTTTTAAGTCCCTCCCTCCTTTTACCTCTTTATTTTCAAGTATTCTTGAAAGGAATAACTTTCCTTTCATTGCAGCAGCTTTTTCGGGAGCAGAGTTTGAGCGAGTGAGCAGCTGGGAAGGTCAGTTTGAAAGTAAATTTAATTTCCTTTTGTTTTTCGGCGGAGGCCAGGGGGCTGCTGGGTAAGTAAAATACTATATATTTGGGCGGTTTAAAATAACTTTCCTTTCATTGCAGCAGCTTTTTCGGGAGCAGAGTTTGAGCGAGTGAGCAGCTGGGAAGGTCAGTTTGAAAGTAAATTTAATTTCCTTTTGTTTTTCGGCGGAGGCCAGGGGGCTGCTGGGTAAGTAAAACACTATATATTTGGGCGGTTTAAAATAACTTTCCTTTCATTGCAGCAGCTTTTTCGGGAGCAGAGTGTGAGCGAGTGAGCAGCTGGGAAGGTCAGTTTGAAAGTAAATTTAATTTCCTTTTGTTTTTCGGCGGAGGCCAGGGGGCTGCTGGGTAAGTAAAACACTATATATTTGGGCGGTTTAAAATAACTTTCCTTTCATTGCAGCAGCTTTTTCGGGAGCAGAGTGTGAGCGAGTGAGCAGCTGGGAAGGTCAGTTTGAAAGTAAATTTAATTTCCTTTTGTTTTTCGGCGGAGGCCAGGGGGCTGCTGGGTAAGTAAAACACTATATATTTGGGCGGTTTCTGAACCCGAGACACCACACTTGTCGTGTCTCCCACCCGCCCTCCTCCTCTAACCAAAAAAAAAGGACTCGGTGGGGTGTTTATAAGGTAAGGCTTTTTCGATTTCTCTGGTTTTATTGTGATTGGTAAAAACTTTTCGTTCCTTTTTCATTTAACTAAGTTAAGCTTAAGATTAAAAAAGGCAGGAGATCTCAGACCCGTGTCATGCTCCTCTTGCTCAATGTGGGAGCTCAGGGACATGGCTGATGTCCCTGACTCCTTCACGTGCAGGAAGTGTTTCCAACTGCAGCTCTTGTTAGACCGCATGACGGCTCTCGAGCTGCGGATGGACTCACTTTGGAGCATGCGCGATGCTGAGGAGGTCGTGGATAGCACGTTTAGTGAATTGGTCACACCGCAGATTAGGATTGCTGAGGGAGAAAGGGAATGGGTGACCAAAAGGCAGAGAAAGAGCAGGAAGGCAGCGCAGGAGTCCCCTGCGGTCATCTCCCTCCAAAACAAGTATACCGTTTTGGATACTGTTGAGGGAGATGGCTCACCAGGGGAAGGCAGCAGTAGCCAGGTCCATGGCACCGTGGCTGGCTCTGCTGTTCAGAAGGGCGGGAAAAAGAGTGGAAGGGCTATAGTCGTAGGGGATTCGATTGTAAGGGGAGTAGATAGGCGGTTCTGTGGTCGAAAACGAGGCTCCCGAATGGTATGTTGCCTCCCAGGTGCACGGGTCAGGGATGTCTCAGATCGGCTGCAGAACATTCTAAAGGGGGAGGGTGAACAGCCAATTGTCATTGTGCACATAGGCACTAATGATATAGGTAAAAAACGGGATGAGGTCCTACAAGCAGAGTTTAGGGAGTTAGGAGCCAAGTTAAAAAGTAGGACCTCAGAGGTAGTAATCTCAGGATTACTACCAGTGCCACATGATAGTCAGAGTAAAAATGAAAGAATAGTCAGGATGAATGCGTGGCTTGAGAGATGGTGCAGGAAGGAGGGGTTCAGATTTTTGGGACATTGGGACCGGTTCTGGGGGAGGTGGGACTATTACAAATTGGACGGTCTACACCTGGGCCGGACTGGAACCAATGTCCTTGGAGGTGCTTTTGCTAACGCTGTTGGGGAGGGTTTAAACTAATGTGGCAGGGGGATGGGAACCAATTGAGGTCAGTTGACAGTAAGGAGGTAGTAACAAAAGCCTGTAAGGAACTAGATAATGAAGTCAGTGTGACTAAGGGGAAGAGCAGGCAGGGAGCAGATGATGAATATAAAGGGAATGGTGGTCTGAGGTGCATTTGTTTTAATGCAAGAAGTGTAGTAGGTAAGGCAGATGAACTTAGGGCTTGGATTAGTACCTGGGAGTATGATGTTATTGCTATTACTGAGACTTGGTTGAGGGAAGGGCATGATTGGCAACTAAATATCCCAGGATATCGATGCTTCAGGCGGGATAGAGAGGGAGGTAAAAGGGGTGGAGGAGTTGCATTACTGGTCAAAGAGGATATCACAGCTGTGCTGAAGGAGGGCACTATGGAGGACTCGAGCAGTGAGGCAATATGGACAGAACTCAGAAATAGGAAGGGTGCGGTAACAATGTTGGGGCTGTACTACAGGCCTCCCAACAGCGAGCGTGAGATAGAGGTACAAATATGTAAACAGATTATGGAAAGATGTAGGAGCAACAGGGTGGTGGTGATAGGAGATTTTAATTTTCCCAACATTGACTGGGATTCGCTTAGTGTTAGAGGTCCAGATGGAGCAGAATTTGTAAGGAGCATCCAGGAGGGTTTTCTAGAGCAGTATGTAAATAGTCCAACTCGGGAAGGGGCCATACTGGACCTGGTGTTGGGGAATGAGCCCGGCCAGGTGGTTGAAGTTTCAGTAGGGGACTACTTTGGGAATTGTGATCACAATTCCGTAAGCTTTAAAATACTCATGGACAAAGACGAGAGTGGTCCTAAAGGAAGAGTGCTAAATTGGGGGAAGGCCAACTATACCAAAATTCGGCAGGAGCTGGGAAATGTAGATTGGGAGCAGCTGTTTGAAGGTAAATCCACATGTGATATGTGGGAGGCTTTTAAAGAGAGGTTGATTGGCGTGCAGGAGAGACATGTTCCTGTGAAAATGAGGGATAGAAATGGCAAGATTAGGGAACCATGGATGACAGGTGAAATTGTGAGACTAGCTAAGAGGAAAAAGGAAGCATACATAAGGTCTAGGCGGCTGATGAAAGACGAAGCTTTGAAAGAATATCGGGAATGTAGGACCAATCTGAAACGAGGAATTAAGAGGGCTAAAAGGGGTCATGAAATATCTTTAGCAAACAGGGTTAAGGAAAATCCCAAAGCCTTTTATTCATATATAAGGAGAAAGAGGGTAACTAGAGAAAGGATTGGCCCACTAAAGGACAAAGGAGGAATGTTATGCTTGGACTCAGAGAAAATGGGTGAGATTCTAAACGAGTACTTTGCATCGGTATTCACCGAGGAGAGGGACATGACGGATGTTGAGGTTAGGAACAGATGTTTGATTACTCTAGGTCAAGTCGGCATAAGGAGGGAGGAAGTGTTGGGTATTCTAAAGGGCATTAAGGTGGACAAGTCCCCAGGTCCGGATGGGATCTATCCCAGGTTACTGAGGGAAGCGAGAGAGGAAATAGCTGGGGTCTTAACAGATATCTTTGCAGCATCCTTAAACACGGGTGAGGTCCCGGAGGACTGGAGAATTGCTAATGTTGTCCCCTTGTTTAAGAAGGGTAGCAGGGAAAATCCAGGTAATTATAGACCGGTGAGCCTGACGTCAGTGGTAGGGAAGCTGCTGGAGAAGATACTGAGGGATAGGATCTATTCCCATTTGGAAGAAAATGGGCTCATCAGTGATAGGCAACATGGTTTTGTGCAGGGAAGGTCATGTCTTACCAACTTAATAGAATTCTTTGAGGAAGTGACAAAGTTGATTGATGAGGGAAGGGCTGTCGATGTCATATACATGGACTTCAGTAAGGCGTTTGATAAGGTTCCCCATGGCAGGCTGATGGAGAAAGTGAAGGCGCTTGGGGTCCAAGGTGTACTAGCTAGATGGATAAAGAACTGGCTGGGCAACAGGAGACAGAGAGTAGCAGTAGAAGGGAGTTTCTCAAAATGGAGACGTGTGACCAGTGGTGTTCCACAGGGATCCGTGCTGGGACCACTGTTGTTTGTGATATACATTAATGATTTGGAGGAAAGTATAGGTGGACTGATTAGCAAGTTTGCAGACGACACTAAGATTGGTGGAGTAGCAGATAGTGAAGGGGACTGTCAGAGAATACAGCAGAATATAGATAGATTGGAGAGTTGGGCAGAGAAATGGCAGATGGAGTTCAATCAGGGCAAATGCGAGGTGATGCATTTTGGAAGATCCAATTCAAGAGTGAACTATACAGTAAATGGAAAAGTCCTGGGGAAAATTGATGTCCAGAGAGATTTGGGTGTTCAGGTCCACTGTTCCCTGAAGGTGGCAATGCAGGTAAATAGAGTGGTCAAGAAGGCATACGGCATGCTTTCCTTCATCGGACGGGGCATTGAGTACAAGAGTTGGCAGGTCATGTTACAGTTGTATAGGACTTTGGTTCGGCCACATTTGGAATACTGCGTACAGTTCTGGTCGCCACATTATCAAAAGGATGTGGATGCTTTGGAGAGGGTGCAGAGGAGGTTCACCAGGATGTTGCCTGGTATGGAGGGCGCTAGCTATGAAGAGATGTTGAGTAGATTAGGATTATTTTCATTAGAAAGACGGAGGTTGAGGGGGGACCTGATTGAGGTGTACAAAATCATGAGAGGTATAGACAGGGTGGATAGCAAGAGGCTTTTTCCCAGAGTGGGGGTTTCAATTACTAGAGGACACGAGTTCAAAGTGAAAGGGGAAAAGTTTAGGGGGGATATGCCTGGAAAGTTCTTTACGCAGAGGGTGGTGGGCACCTGGAACGCATTGCCAGCGGAGCTGGTAGATGCGGGCACGATGGAGTCTTTTAAGATGTATCTAGACAGATACATGAATGGGCAGGAAGAAAAGAGATACAGAACCTTAGAAAATAGGCAACATGTTTAGAGAGAGGATCTGGATCGGCGCAGGCTTGGAGGGCCGAAGGGCCTGTTCCTGTGCTGTAATTTTCTTTGTTCTTTGTTCTTGGTTTTTTGTGTCTTCTACAGTGAAAACAGACACAAAATACATGTTCAACGCTTCCACCATTTCCTTTTTTCACATTATTAATTCTCCAGTCTCAACCTCTAAAAGACCAAAGCTCACTTTAGTTACTCGTTTCCTTTTTAAATACTTGCAGGAACGCTTACTATGTGTTTTTATATTTCTAGCTAGATTTCTCTCATACACTAATTTCTCCCTCCGTTTTTTTAAGTAATCCTTCGCTGGTTTCTAAAATCTGTCCAATCTACTGACCTACCACTAATTTTCTCTGTATTGCACACTTTGTTTCTTTCAATTTGATATCATCCTTAACTTCCTTAGTTAACCACAGTTGGTGCATCCTTCTCATCGAGCCTTTCTCAATGGAACATATCTTTGCTGAGAGTGATAAACTATTTCCTTAAATATCTGTCACTGCTTCTCTACCATCCTACCTTTGAACCTATTTTCCCAGTTCACTTTAGTCAACTCTGTCCTCATACCCTTGTAACTGCCTTTAAATACAACACCAGTCTTAGACGCACATTTCTCACCCCTCACCCTCAGACTGAATGTGAAATTCTATTATGTTATGATCACTGTTGCCTAGAGGCTCCTTTACTATGAGGTCATTAATTAATCCTGTCTCATTGCACATTACCAGCTCTAAAATAGCCTGCTCCCAGGTTGGTACTAGAGTGTACTGCTCTAAGAAATTGTCCTGAATACAATCTATGAACTCATCTTCCAGGCTACCTTTGCCAGTCTGATTCGTCCAATCTATATGAAGATTAAAATCATCCATGATTATTGCAGTACCTTTCTCACATTATTTTGTCCCCCATTATTTCTTCCTGTATACTCTGTCCTATGCTGTAGCTACAGTTGGGGGGCTTATAAACTACTCCCACAAGTGACGTTTTACATTTGCTATTTCTTTTCTCTACCCAAACTGATTCTACATCTTGATCTTTAGAACTAAAATCATCTCTCACTATTGTACTAATGTCATCTTTAATTAACAGAGCTACCCCACCAGCTTTAACTAGCTTCCTGTCCTTCCAAAATTTCAAATATGCTTGAATATTTAGGTCCCAGCCTTGGTCACCTTGCAACCATGTCTCTGAAATGGCTATCAAGTGTTATGAACCTACTTTTTTTTTTGGGGGGGTGGGTAGAATATGCAGTGTGTCTTTAACTCAGCAAAGGACCAGTATTGCTTTAAGAACAAGCAAGCCTCATGAGTTAGAGAAGGTGCATTCTAGTTGCCTTTGATATAGCCACTCAGGGGCTAAGGTTAAATGTACAATGCTGCAATTAATTTTGAAACTAGCTGAAAAACTGGCTTTTGACAGACAGACTCACAGACTGCCAGCATATACTGAAGGAAATATCTCCTCTGTTTAAACCCTATATATTATACTCTCAGAATTCTGTAAAGTCAAGCCAGATAAATTTCTTCAAAGAAAATAACCAATTACTTTAACTACTGAACTGCAATTGCTGTGTTCATCATAGGAGAAGAAGAGGAGCATCACTTCAACTGCTAAACTAGATTACTGACTATCCAGCTGTTGAAGAATTATTTTTTCCCATCGGACAGCTGTGAGGACTTCAAGGAACCTTGGACTGTTCCACGTTAGAAGATTTCATTTCGGCAGTAGCATAAATCTGCAAGGACTTTATTTTTTTAAAATGTTGTTTATATCTTAGTAGTGTTTAAGAGTTTAGTTTTTTCTGATAAACAGGTAATTTGTTGATCTAAAGACACCTGGTTTGGTTCGCCTCATTTGGGGTTTAATAGATGGATCAATTTGGCTGTGGATTTCTTTAATTTGGGAAGTTTAAAGTGATATGTTAGGCGATCTGTGAAGTGACAAGACTGAATTGACAGTGCATTGCTCTCACCGCAATCAGAATCGTATATTTTGATTGGGGGTTTTGACTTGAGCAGTCGGTCATAATACAGGTCATACATATTTATTTCCATTTGTGTTATCAAGTCATCCGTTTTGTTACAAATGTTGTGTACATTCAGATATAGAGCCTTTAATTCTGTCTTCTTGCCATTCTTGCAAACTCTGGCCTTAACTGCTGGTACACTCTGCAGTTTATATGCTCTGTTCTTTCGTACCAGATGAAATTTGCTCATGTAATTAGTAATCCAGAAATTATTACCTTTGTGGTTCTGCTTTTTGATTTAGCCCCTAGCTGCTCATAATTCCTAAGCAGAACCTCTTTGCTAGGCCTATCTATGTCATTGGTACCCATATTGACCACGACAACTGGGTCCTCCCCAAATTCTTCTCCAGCCCCCAGCAGATGTCCCAAACCCTGGCACCGGGGAGGCAACATAGCCTTCCAGACTCACGCGCCCGGCTGCAGAGAACTGTGTCTATCTCCCTGACTATACTGTCCCCTACTACCATTACAGTTCTAATTCCTGCCTCCATTTGAATGGCTCCCTGCACCATGGTGCAATGATCAGTTTGCTCATACACCCTGCAGCACTGCTCTTGTCCATACAAGCTGCAAGAACCTTGAACCTGTTGGACAATTGCAAGGGCTGAGGCTGCTCCACTTCTGCCTCCTGGATCCCCATACTTGCCTCACTCAGAATCACACCCTCCTGCCCCTAGCCACGAACCAAATCAGAAGATCCTATCCTGTAGGGTGTGATTGCCTTCTGGAACAAAGTATCCAGGTAACTTTCCCCCTCCCTGATGCATCGCAGTATCCAAAGCTCGGCTTCCAGCTCATTAACTCTGAGCTGAAGTTCCTCGAGCCACAGACACACTGCAGATATGGTCACTGTGGATCACACTGGTGTCCATCAGCTCCCACATACTACAGCTGCAACACATTACCTGCCCCGCCATCCTATTGTGTTTTAATAAACTAATTAATTATTTTCTTAATTAAATTTTAGTTAATGCCTCTCATCCTGCTTGTGCTTATATTCTTATTATTTAAATTAATGTTATACTGTTATCAAATTGTTGTTTGAACCTTTAAAGGTTATGGAGAGCAAGCAGGAAAATATGATTAAACTGGGTAACTCACATGGAGAAAAACACCGACACAGACCTGATGGGCCAAATGAACTGTTACTGTGTTATAACCGTGGAACTGTGGAAACCGGGAACGTTGGCAGAATTTGTCGTGGCAAGTGCAAATGAAGTGAGCCACAAGCCTAAAGCTCTCAGTCACAGACAAACTGCAGCTTTACCCTATGTGGCTCTGACAGCGTGGTCAGCCCTGGTGAACAATGGAGGACTGAGAAAAGACAACTGCAAAGGCAAACGGGTTCTGATCCTTGGTGGATCCGGAGGAATTGGTACCTTTGCTATTCAGCTCTTGAAAGCCTGGGGAGCCCATGTGACCACAACCTGCTCTAAGAATGCTTTCTCATTCCTAAAAGATTTGGGTGTAGATCACGTCATCAATTATAAAGCTCAGAGCATGGAGAAACAGCTCAAGGAGCTGGAAATGTTTGACTTTATGATTCCATAAGATTTTTTAAAATTAAATTTTAAAAGCATTACAGATCCTGATTTTTGAAAGTTACATTAACTAAGATAAACTAAGTCACAGGTTATATAAGTACATACTTGGTGCTTGCTTTTTTCTAACTTCATTTGTTTGTGTTCAAACTGCAAAGGTTAAATTAATAAAGCCAGCTGTATTGTGTGCAATCACTGGAATTCAGGCAAAAGGTCAGAGTCTACCATTCTCAGTAGAGTGTGCCATTGTATTCATTGACAAAGGGTGAGGGGGAATGAAAATGTGCAAAAGAATTATGAACATAAAATATGGAGTGAAAAAAGGATATGTGGTCCATCAAACACACTGCTTCAACATATCATGTACTTCATCCTACTTAATTTCCAAGAAGAAAGGTGTGGACAAGTACTGCATGATCTCCAAAGGTAACTGGGTAAAGGGTCAGAATCAGCCATTTCCACATTTCCGCTATTCACTCTGAGTGTTTTATCATCAACAGATCACAACAGCACAAGAAGCATTGATTCTCATGCAATATTTATCATCCCAATCTAGCAACTCCTAAAACTTCCAATCCCATTCCCAACCTGTGTTTTTTAAGCAGTTAATCAATTCAGCCTACACTGCATTGATTGGAATTCAGAAAATCTTACAGCAGAGAAAGAAGCCATTCAGCCCAGTGTCCCTGTGCCAGTTCTTTGCATAAGAAATAGGAGCAGGAGTAGACCATTTGGCCTTTCAAGCCTGCCTCGCCATTCAATAAGATCATGGCTGATCTGCCCCAAACCTCAACTCCTCTTTCATGCCAGCACCTCATAGCCCTCAACTCCCCGATATTTCAAAAACCTATCTACCTCCTCTTTAAATACTTTCAGTGATCTAGCCTCCGCAACTCTGTTTTTCAGACATTCACAACCCTCTGAGAGAAGAAATTCCTTCGCATCTCAGTTTTAAATGTGTGTCCCCTTATTCTGTAACTGCGTCCTCTAGTTCAAGATCCCCCCATTAGTGGAAATATCTTCTCACCATCTACCCTGTCAAGCCCCCTCAGAATCTTGTACATTTCAATAAAATCACCCCTCATTCTTCTAAACTCTCATGAATAAAGGCCTAATCTGTTTAGCCATTCTTGATATGTCAACTCCTTCATCCCAGGAATCAGCCTAGTGAATCTTTTTTAAACTGTCTCCAATGACAGTATATCCTTTCTTAAATCCGGGGACCAAAACTACACAACACTCCAGGTACGCCCTCACCAACACCCTGTGCAGTTGTAACAAAACGTCCCTATTTTTAACCTCCAACCCCCTAGCAATAAAGGCCAAAATTCCGTTTGCCTTCTTAATTACTTGCTGCATCTGCAGACTAACTTTTTGTGTTTCATGCACAAGAGCACCCAGATCCCTCTGCGCTGCATCTTTTTGGAGTCTCTCTCCATTTAAATAATAGTCTGCCTTTTGATTCTTCCTATCAAAGTGCATAACCTCACACTTTCCTACATTAAACTCCATCTGCCAAGTTTTTGCTCAATCACTCAACCTATCTATATCCCCTTGCAGATTCCTTATGTCCTCATCACAACATGCCCTCCCACCTATTTTTGTATCATCAGCAAATTTTGGATCAATTACACTCTGCCCCCTCCTCCAAGTCATTAATATAGATAGTAAATAATTGAGGCCCTAGGACTGATCCTTGTGGCACTCCACTAGTTACGTCTTTTCAACCTGTAAAAGACCATGGCTTTCTGTTTTCTGTGAGTTAACCAATCCTCAATCCATGCTAATACATGACCCCCAATACTGTGAGCTCCTATCTTGTGCAATAATCTTTTATGTGGCACCTTATCGAATGCCTTCTGGAAATCCAAATACACTACATCTACCGGTTCCCCTTTATCAACTCTGCTTGTTATACCCTCAAAGAACTCTGGCAAATTTGTCAAACATGATTTCCCTTTCACAAAACCATGTTGACTCTGTTTGATTGCGTTAACCTTTTCTAAATGTCTTGCTATTTCTTCCCTAATAATGGACTCTAGCATTTTCCCAACAACCGATGTTAGGCTGACTGGTCTATAGTTTCCTGCTTTTTGTCTCCCTCCCTTCTTGAACAGGGGCATCACATTAATGGTTTTCCAATCCGCTGGGACTCTCCCGGAATCCAGTGAGTTCTGGAATATTTCGACCAATGCCTCCACTATTTCTGCAGCCACTTCTTTTAAAACCCTTGGATGCAGGCCATCAGATCCTGGTGACTTGTCTGCCTTTAGTCCCATCAGTTTGTCAAATACTTTGTCCCTCGTGATAGAGACTATTACAAGATCTTTCCTCCCATCAGCTCCTTGCTTATCTGATATCTGGGGGATGTTTATAGTGTCCTCCACCGTGAAGACCAATGCAAAATATTGGTTTAAATTATCTGCCATTTCCCTGTTCCCCGTTACCAATTCTCCAGTTGCGTCCTCTAAGGGTCCCACGCTCACTTTAGTTACTCTCTTTTTATATACCCATAGAAGCTCTTGCTGTTTGTTTTTATATTTCTTGCCAATTTACTTTCATAATCAATTTTCTCCCTCTTTATTAGCTTTGTAGTCATCTGCTGCTGGTTCCTAAAAAAATTCCCAATCCTCTGGCCTACCACTAGTTTTCACCACTTTGTATGCCTTAGTTTTTGATTGGATACTCTCCTTGACTGCCTTTGTTAACCACAGGTGGTTCATCCTTCTCATCGAGTCCTTCTTTTCGACCGGCATAAATATTTGCTGAGCGTTATGAAATATCTGCTTAAATGTCTGCCACTGCTCATCCACTGACCTTCCCCTTTGTCTATTTTCCCAGTCCACTTTATACAACTCTTTCTTCATACCTCCGTAATTGCCTTGTTTAAGTTGAGGACACTGGATTGAGACCCGAGTTGTTCGCCCTCAAACTGAATTTGAAATTCTACCATGTTGTGATTGCTACTCCTAGAGGATCCTTAACTATTCCTCTGGCAAGTGGGTCAGTAACCAGAGGTCATGGATATAAATAATAATAATCCTACATTACTAGATCTAAAATAGCCTGTTCCTGGGTAGGTTCTGCAACATATTGCTCTCCGTAATAACCTCCATGCACTCTACAAATTTGTCTTCCGTGTTACCTCTGCCAATCTGATTTGTCGAGTCACATTGCAGATTAAAATCACCCATGACAATTGTAGCACCTTTCCGACATGCCCCCATTATTTCCTGACTTATACTTTGTCCTACAGTGAAGGAACTCTTTGGGGGCCTATAGATGACTCCCACCTGTGACTTCTTCCCCTTGCTATTCCTTATTTCCACCCAAACTGATTCCACATCACGATCTATTGCACCTATATCACTACTCAGCACCATACCGATACCTTCCTTTATTAACAAAGCCACCCCGCCTCATTTTCCTTTTTGCCTATTTTTCCAGAACGTCAAATACCCTTGAATATTGAGATCCCAGTCTTGGTCACCCTGCAGCCACGTCTCTGTAATAGCTACCAAGCCATACTCATTTATTTCTATCTGTGCCATCAACTCATCTATCTTGTTACAAATGCTGTGTGCATTCAGATAAAGAGCCTTAAGCTTTGACTTTTTACCATTATTATTCATTCTGGTTCTAATTTCTGCTGCACTCTTCTGCTTATATTTTCTGCCCCTTCCTCTCAGACTTTGATTACCGTTTGCCTCTTCACTACCCTGCACCTCTGCTCTCTCGTTTCTTTTTGATTTTTTAAACTTCCCTTCAATTGAACCCTCCCTCCCACTAATTAGTTGAAAGTCCTACCTACAACCCTAGTTATATGATTCACCAGGACACTGGTTCCAGCACAATTCAAATGAAGCCCGTCCCAATGGAACAGCTCTCTCCTTATCCAGTACTGGTGCCAGTGCCCCATGAATCGGAACCCATTTCTCCCATACCAGTCTTTGAGCCATGTGTTTACCTCTCTAATCTTATTTACCCTATTATTTGCACGTGGCTCAGGTAGTAATCCAGAGATTATTATCTTTGTGGTTCTTCTTTTCAATTTCGCCCCAAGCTGCTCATAGTCCCTCAGCAGAACCTCTTTCCTAGTCCTACCTATGTCATTGGTACCTATGTGGACCACGACAACTGGATCCTTCCCCTCCCACTCCAAGTTCCTCTCCAGCCCAGAAGAGATGTCCTTAACATTGGCACCAGGTAGGCAACACAGACTTCGGGAATCCGTGTCTTTGCTGCAGACACCAGTACCTATTCCCCTAACTATGCTATCCTCTATTACTACTACATTTCTCTTTTCTGCCCCCACTTGAATGGTGCTCTGAACCACAGTGCTGTGGTCAGATCACTCATCCTCCCTGCAGCCTGTGCCCTCGACCACACCGGGAGCAAGAACCACGTACCTATTGGATAAGGGCACTGACTGAGGCTCCTCCAAAGCTAAATTCTGGATCCCCATATCTGCCTTACTCACAGTCACACCCTCCTGTCCCTGAGCACGGTGCAAGTTTGATGTAACTGTGACTGCCCCCTGAAACACAGTGTCCAGGTAACTCTCCCCCTCCCTGATGTATCGCAGTGTCTGCAGCTCAGACTCCAGCTCATCAACTCTGAGCCGGAGGTCCTCGAGCAGCCAACACTTGCTGCAGGTGTGGCCACCATGGATTGCACCGGCGTCCACCAGCTCCCACATACTACAGCTGCAACACATTGCCTGCCCAGCCATCTCTATTCTATTTAATTAATTAAATTAGATGTTAAATATTTGTATGTTTGAAGTTATGTTTGATTTAAATTAAATTAAATTAATTTGTCCAGGTTAGTCCCACACCCCAACTAATTCTTCGTAACCCTGCAAATTAGTCTCCTTCAAGTACATGTCCAATTACCTTTTGAAGTTCCAACAGAATCTGATTCCACCAACCTTTCAGTGTTTGACCTAACAACCCTCTATATGAAGAAATTTCTGTTTGCTTTTCATTCTTTTGCCAATTATTTATATCCATGACCTTTGGTTACTGACACAGAGGAAATGGTTTCCGATGTTAGAACAGTGACGACACTTCAAAGATACTTCATTGGCAGTAAAGTGCTTTGAGACATCCTGTGGTTGTGAAAGGCGCTATATAAATAAAAAAAATTTTAGGTGTCGCCTTAACCTCTTCTCTAAGGAGAACAATCTCAGCTTCTCACTCTCCACGTAAGTGAACTCCCTCAACTCTCAGATCATCCCGGTAAACCTACTCTGTTCTAAAGGTCTGCTCAGGTTTGAAAAAAAAACCCGACCCGAACCCAATCGAACCACATCGGAGCCAAGCACGAGCCGGCCCGAGTCTTTCCATTTTTTCCCGCGCCGACCCGACCCGCGCCCGACCCAACCTGCGCCCGACCCGACCATATGCACTTACTCACTGTATTTACCACTTTTGGATGGTTGGAATGGAAGGAAGCTGCAGCATGAGCGCGATGACATCATAGAGTCGCTCACTGCTCACTGCGCAGACTCAGAGTCCGTGGAGTCCGGATGCTCGTTTCCCTCCTTGACGTCCTAGACTTCCAGCTCAGAAAGGCTGTTCAAATTTTGACACTTCCTTACTCAACTTCCCTTTTCCTCTCAGCAGAGTAAAAGGTAATACTGTGTGTGTCCGACCCGAACCCTACCCAACCTTGACCCGGCCCGACCCAACCTGAGCCCGAAAGCTGGACCTGGAAGAGTGACCCGACCCGAACCCAACACGTCGTCGGGTCCCATCGGGTTTGGGTTGTGTAGCAGGCCTTTATTCTGTACCCTCTCCAAGACCTTGACGTTCTTCCTGAACGTTGATGCTCAGAATTGTACACAATACTCAGCTGAGTCCTATCCTGTGATTTGTAATGGTTTAGCATGACTCCCTTTTTTGTATTCAATGCTCCTATTTACATAGCCATGTATCTCATATGCTTTCTTAATTGCCTTATCAACCTACCCTGCCATCTTTAAAGATTTGTGAATATGCATCCACAGGCCCTTCTGCTCTAGCACCCGCTCAAAATAGTACCATTTAGATTATACTGCCTCTTCATGTTGTTTTTCCCAAACTGTATCACTTCACACTTACCTGCATTAAATTGCATTTGCCATGTGTTTGCCCATTTCACCAGTCTATGTCCATGTTCTTCTGGGGTCTGCTACTATTCTGTTCACTATTTACTACATTAACAAGTTTTATATCCTCTGTAAACTTTAAAATTAAACTCCCTATACCCAAGTCCAGGTCATTTATATATGACAAGAAAAACAATGGTCCTATTATCAACCCCTGGGGGACCCCACATATTCAGTACCCTTGCACTCTTAGGTCCCATTTGAAGCTTGAAATAAAAATGGAAAATGCTGGTAATACTCAGCTGGTCCGGCAGCCTCTGTGGAGAGAGAAGCCAAGATAAAGTTTCAGGTCTGTGACCTCTCATCAGAAGTGCTCAGCAGGTCTGGCAGCATCTGTGGAAAGAAAAGCAGAGTTAATGTTTCAAGTCTGTGACCTTTCATCAGAACTTCTGATCACATCATCAAGAAATTGTCCCTTTGAAGCTGTTGGAAAGATTCAATTTAAGGCTTTGTTTGGATAAATATACAGCAACTTAGCAACAGTTAAGTGTGAGAGGGAACCTAATGTAGATGCCTGCAACTGGCAAAAGAAGTTAAAGCCTTATACATTCCAATTATAAAGCAATTAGTATATAGTGAGAGAGATGCAACGGCTACATGGTGAGTTGATTCAACAATTTACACTCGGGAACAGATATTTAAAGAGTTATAAATAAAATAATAGTCCTTTAAATAGAGCAAGGTACATGAAACAGTGTTGACTAAAAAGGTGTTAGAAAAACTAAAATGTATCCAGAGAAGAAACTAACGGAAGATAGGGCAATGGGACAGCAATTTTTGCTTATGTTGGGAGCCAAAGGTCAGTTGGGGAATAAATAAGACTTGGGAACAGTTCTAAAACATGAAATAAGAGGTGAATAGATATTTTGGGAGTGAAATTGATCTGTGCTACTAGCGCGAAATACATTTACAGTGAATCGGTAGCTTATTTTACATCATGCTCAATTATTCTTTACATTTTCTCTTAAAATAAAGATGAGGCTAATGATGTAGTATGCATAAATGATACAGCAACTTCAGGCAAGAGACAGATGTGGGGTTAAATAAGAATATCCAAAAGTTGTCCAAGATGCACCACTCTGCCATTACCTTCGCAAAAATTACATCTTGCTGTCTGCCTCACCATAATATGATTCTTGGCATGAAGTTGTTATATTTTCACAGTACTTACAAACTAAACTTGCTACAGAAAGTTAAGCCTTGTCATTTCAAGTCGAAGTACCCTTTTTAAATGTGATAAGTGTTAATTACTGCCAATCAGCCTCTCGGGTATTGAAAATTAACTACTACAAGTGTGAATTCTCATTTCATTAGGTGTTAATTGTTGGAGATACTAAAAATGTCATTTAAAATTGACTTTTTTAAACTTTTCCTTTCTGTCTCTCTCAATTCAATTTTTCTGTCTCATTTCTCTTTCTGTACTAATTTGACATTGAATTCACCCACTCAAATTATTAAACTTGCTTCTCATTTCTTGCGATGTTTATTTCACAATCCTTTAAACTGGTAAAATAGATCAACAGTTGGCTGCCCTTTTCACTCAGTTCCCAGTTGCTCTGTTTTCCTCATTGCACAGCTACCAGCTCACACTTTCAGTAATATGCTGTGCAAAAATTTTAAAAATCTAAAAGTGCAGGGCAACAGCAGACACCATTCAATGCCCTGCTACAGCAAATTGTGGCCCATTAAAGTCAATAGTTTCACCTTTATACATTTGTTTTTACCTGCAAATGTTGCCTGGTAGATAGTACTAAAATCGTAGATCAATTGAATTTTTTTATTATTTCATGGGATTTGGGCATCGCTGGCAAAGCCCATCTCTAATTGCCTTGAGAAGGAGGTAGTGAGCCACCTTCTTGAACCACTGCAGTCCTGTGGTGTGGGTACACCCACAGTGCTATTTGACCAAGTGACAGTGAAGGCATAGTGATTTATTTCCAAGTCAGGATGGTGCGTGACTTGGAGGGGAACTTGCAGGTCGTGATAGAACAAAGAACAAAGAACAGTACAGCACATGAACAGGCCATTCGGCCCTCCAAGCCTGCGCCGATCTTGATGCCTGCCTAAACTAAAACCTTCTGCACTTCTGGGGTCCGTATCCCTCTATTCCCATCCTATTCATGTATTTGTCAAGATGCCTCTTAAACGTCTCTATGGTACCTGCTTCCACCACCTCCCCTGGCAACAAGTTCCAGGCACTCACCACCCTCTGTGTAAAGAACTTGCCTCGCACATCCCCTCTAAACTTTTCCCCTCTCACCTTAAACCTATGTCCCCTAGTAACTGACTCTTCCACCCTGGGAAAAAGCCTCTGACTATCCACTCTGTCCATGCCGCTTATAACTTTGTAAACTTCTATCATGTCGCCCCTCCACCTCCGTCGTTCCAGTGAAAACAATCCGAGTTTTTCCAACCTCTCCTCATAGCTAATGCCCTCCAGACCAGGCAACATCCTGGTAAACCTCTTCTGTACCCTCTCCTTCTGGTAGTGTGGCGACCAGAATTGCACGCAATATTCTAAGTGTGGCCTAACTAAAGTTCTGTACAGTTGCAGTATGACTTGCCTATTTTTATACTCTATGCCCCGACCGATGAAGGCAAGCATGCCGTATGCCTTCTTGTCTACCTTATCCACCTGCGTTGCCACTTTCAGTGACCTGTGGAACTGTACACCCAGATCTCTCTGCCTGTCAATACTCCTAAGGGTTCTGCCATTTACTGTATACTTCCCACCTGCATTAGACCTTCCAAAATGCATTACCTCACATTTGTCCAAATTAAACTCCATCTGCCATTTCTCCGCCCAAGTCTCCAACCGATCTATATCCTGCTGTATCCTCTGACAATCCTCATCACTGTCCGCAACTCCACCAACCTTTGTTTCATCCGCAAACTTACTAATCAGACCAGCTACATTTTCCTCCAAATCATTTATCTATACTACAAACAGCAAAGGTCCCAGCACTGATCCCTGTGGAACACCACTAGTCACATCCCTCCATTCAGAAGAACACCTATCCACTGATACCCTCTGTCTTCTATGACCGAGCCAGTTCTGTATCCATCTTGCCAGCTCCCCTCTGATCCCATGTGACTTCACCTTTTGTATCAGTCTGCCATGAGGGACCTTGTCAAAGGCTTTACTGAAGTCCATATAGATAACATCCACTGCCCTTCCTTCATCAATCACCTTTGTCACTTCCTCAAAAAACTCAATCAAATTTGTGAGACACGACCTCCCCTTCACAAAACTATGCTGCCTCTCGCTAATAAGTCCATTTGTTTCCAAATGGGAGTAAATCCTGTCCCGAAGAATCCTCTCTAATAATTTCCCTACCGCTGACGTAAGGCTCACCGGCCTATAATTTCCTGGATTATCCTTGCTACCCTTCTTAAACAAAGGAACAACATTGGCTATTCTCCAGTCCACTGGGACCTCACCTGTAGCCAATGAGGATGCAAAGATTTCTGTCAAGGCCCCAGCAATTTCTTCCCTTGCCTCCCTAAGTATTCTGGGGTAGATCCCATCAGGCCCTGGGGACTCATCTACCTTAATGTTTTGCAAGACACCCAACGCGGCCTCCTTTTTGATAATGAGATGACTGAGACTATCTACACTCCCTTCCCTATGCTCATCATCCACTAAGTCCTTCTCCTTGGTGAATACTGATGCAAAGTACTCATTTAGTACCTCACCCATTTCCTCACCCATTCACCCACACATAGATTCCCTTCTCTGTCCTTGAGTGGGCCAACCCTTTCCCTGGTTACCCTCTTGCTCTTTATAAACGTATAAAAAGCCTTGGGATTTTCCTTAATCCTGTTTGCCAATGACTTCTCATAACCCCTTTTAGCCCTCCTGACTCCTTAAGTTCCTTCCTACTGCCTTTATATTCCTCAAGGGATTCCTCTTTACCTAGCCTTCCAGCCCTTACGAATGTTTCCTTTTTCTTTTTGACGAGGTTCACAATATCCCGCGTTATCCAAGGTTCCCGAAACTTGCCAAACTTATCCTTCTTCCTCACAGGAACATGCTGGTCCTGGATGCTAATCAACTGACATTCGAAAGACTCCCACATGTCAGATGTTGATTTACCCTCAAACAGCCGTCCCCAATCTAAATTCTTCAGTTCCTGCCTAATATTGTTATAATTAGCCTTCCCCCAATTTAGCACCTTCACCCGAGGACTACTCTTATCCTTATCCACAAGTACCTTAAAACTTATGGAATTATGGTCACTGTTCCCGAAATGCTGCCCTACTGAAACTTCGACCACCTGGCCGGGCTCATTCCCCAATACCAGGTCCAGTACGGCCCCATCCCTCGTTGGACTATCTAGATATTGTTTCAAGAAGCCCTGCTGGATGCTCCTTACAAATTCTGCCCCATCCAAGCCCCTAGCACTAAGTGAGTCCCAGTCAATATAGGGGAAGTTAAAATCACCCACTACTACAACCCTGTTACCTTTACATCTTTCCAAAATCTGTCTACATATCTGCTCCTCTACCTCCCGCTGGCTGTTGGGAGGCCTGTAGTAAACCCCCAACATCGTGACTGCACCCTTCCTATTCCTGAGCTCCACCCATATTGCCTCGCTGCATGACCCCTCTGAGGTGTCCTCCCGCAGTACAGCTCTGATATTCTCCTTAACCAGTAATGCAACTCCCCCACCCCTTTTACATCCCCCTCTATCCCGGCTGAAGCTTCTAAATCCTGGAACATTTAGCTGCCAATCCTGTCCTTCCCTCAACCAAGTCTCTGTAATAGCAACAACATCATAGTTCCAAGTACTAATCCAAGCTCTAAGTTCATCTGCCTTACCTGTTATACATCTGGCATTGAAACAAATGCACTTCAGACCACCAGTCCCGCTGTTCTCCGCAACATCTCCCTGCCTGCTCTACCTCTTAGTCTTACTGGCCTTATTTACTAGTTCCCCCTCATTTATTTCACTTGCTGGTCCTACTGCTCTGGTCCCCACCCCCCTGCCACACTAATTTAAACCCTCCCGAGTGACGCTAGCAAACCTCGCAGCCAGGATATTAGTGCCCCTCCAGTTTAGATGCAACCCGTCCTTCTTGTACAGGTCCTATCTGTCCCTGAAGAGATCCCAATGGTCCAGATATCTGAAACCCTCCCTTCTACACCAGCTGTTCAGCCATGTGTTTAGCTGCACTATCTTCCTATTTCTCGCCTCACTAGCACGTGGCACAGGGAGTAATCCAGAGATTACAACCCTGGAGGTCCTGTTTTTTAACTTTCTACCTATATGTTCCCATGTGCCGATTACCCTTGTCCTTATACATGGTAGAGGTTGCAGGATTGGAAGGTGCTGTTGAAGGACCCTTGGCAAGTTGCTGCAGTGCATCTTGGAGTTGGTACACATTGCAGCCACAGTGCGGTTGTGGTGGAGGGAGTGAATGGTTAAGATGGTTGATGGAGGTGCTTTGTCCTGGGTGCTGTTTAGCTTTCTGAGTGTGTTGAAGCTGCACTCATCCAGGCAAATGTAGGGTATATCATCACACTCTTGACTTGTGCCTTGTAGATGGTGGACAGGCATTGGGGATACAGGAGGTGAGTTACTCAGCACAGAATTCCTAGCCTCTGACCTGCTGTTGTAGCCACAGCATTTATGTGGCTGGTCCAGTTCAGTTTCTGGTCAACGGTAACCCCCAGGATGTTGATAGTGGGGGTTTCAATGATGGCAATGTCATTGAACATCAAGGGGAGATGGTTAGATTCTCTTGTTGGAGATGGTCATTGCCTGGCACTTGTGTGGCATGAATGTAACTTGCCACTTACCAGTCCAAGCCTGAATGTTCTCCAGGTCTTGCTACGGGCACGAACTGCTCCATTATCTGATGAGTTACAAATGGGACTGAACACTGCAAGCATCCCCACTTTAGAACTTAGGATGGAGGGAAGGTCATTGATGAAGCAGCTGAAGATTGTTGGGCCTAGGACACCATCCTGAAGAGCTCCTGCAGCGATGTCCTGGGGTTCAAATAATTGGCCTCCAGCTAAATAGTGGCAAAGACCGAGCTAAATTAGAAGGACTCCAGATTTATATTTTAAAAACCTAACAAGGCTAGATTAAAGGTAATTTGATGTCAAAATAGCAGTGCTGCTAATGGTGTTCGCTGTTATTTATATGTAAATAAAGTGGTACAGCAACTTCAGGCAAGGAGCAGCTGCATAGTTAAAGGCATATATTTAAAAGTTGCTGTCCAAGTTGTGCCACTCCACCATTAGCTTTGTGAAAACAGCATTTTGCTATCTGTCTCACCATTGGCATGCATTGAATGTCAAGAGGTTGCTATATTTGCACAGTAGTTACAAATTTAAACCCACTGACGATATTTAGGGTTAGTAACTGGCAGTATAAGTACTCTTTATTGACATGAAAATTGTTAATTACTGCTAATCAACCCCTCTGGCACTGAAAATTAACTACTTATGTGTGGAATCTCATCTCTTCAGCTTTTGAATTTTTTGGCAAGATTTTTAAAATATCAAATTTTCAATTTTAACTTTCCTTTTTCTTCGTCTCCTTTTTCTCTCCCACATCCAATCTTTCTTTCCTTGTTATTTCCCTTTCTATACCTGAGCTGACATTGAATTCACCCTCTTTACCTTACACTCCTTCTCAGTCCTTCCACTATTCATTTCCCAATCCTTAAATCTCATTGATAAAGGATTTTCCCTGTTACTTGCTCTGCTTCCCTCTCTGCGCCATTATCAGCTTGCACTTTTCAGGCTGAATTTAGTGAGGCTGCTTGGAGCAGGAATGAAGGTGTGGGGGGCCAGAGAATAGCATAGGACGCGTCCGCCCGGAAATCTGACGTTGTGATGTCAGTTCCAGATTTAGTCAGTGCAGGAAAGCACAGACGTGATGGGAATGCAATTTAAATTGCTGAACAGATAGAACCATAGAATCTTAGCAAAGTTATAGCACAAAAAGAGGCCATTCAGCCCATCGTGTCTGTGCCGGCCAAAAAAACTGGCCGCCCAATCTAATCCCACCTTCCAGCACCTGGTCCATGGCTTTGCAGATTACAGCACTTCAGGTGCAGGTCCAGGTACGTTTTAAATGAGTTGAGAGTTTTTGCCTCCACCACTGATCCGGGCAGTGAATTTCAAAAACCCACTACCCTCTAGATGAAAAAGTTTTTCCTCATGCTCCCTCTAATCCTTCCTCTGCCAGAGGAAACAGGACCATCCTGTCTACTCTATCTAGGCCCCTTATAATTTTGTATTCCTCAACGAAGTCACCCCTCAGCCTCCCCTGTTCTAAGGAAAACAACCCTAGCCTATCTTTCCTCATAGCTGCAATTTTCAAGCCCTGGCAACATTCTTGTAAATCTCCTCTGTACTCTCTCCAGAGAAATTATGTCCTCCCTGTAATGTGGCGACCAGAACTGTACACAATACTCCAGCTGTGGCCCAGCCAGCGTTTTGTACAGTTTCAGCATTATATCCCTGCTTTTGTATTTTATACCTTGGCCAATCCCTTGATCTATACCTACCTACCTACCTAGGCTCAGCTATCACCAGTAACCTGTCTCTCGATGCAGAAATCAACGAGTGCATGGGTAACGCGTCCGCTGCTATGTCCGCACTGGTCAAGAGAGTGTGGGAAAATGGCGCACTGCCACGGAACACAAAAGTCCGAGTGTTTCAAGCCTGTGTCCTCAGTACCTTGCTCTACGGCAGCGAGGCCTGGACAACGTATATCAGTCAAGAGTGACGTCTCAATTCATTCCATCTTTGCTGCCTCCGGAGAATCCTTGGCATCAGGTGGCAGGACCGTATCTCCCATGCAGAAGTCCTCGAGGCGGCCAACTTCCCCAGCATATACACCCTACTGAGGCAGTGGCACTTGAGATGGCTTGGCCATGTGAGTTGCATGGAAGATGGCAGGACCCCCAAGGACGCATTGTATAGCGAGCTCTTCACTGGTATCAGACCCACCAGCCGTCCATGTCTCCACTTTAAAGACGTCTTCAAACGTGACATGAAGTCCTGTGACATTGACCACAAGTCGTGGGAGTCAGTTGTCAGTGATAACCAGAGCTGGCGGACAGCCATAAAGGCGGGGCTAAAGAGTGGCGAGTCGAAGAGACTTAGAAGTTGGCAGGAAAAAAGACCGAAGCGCAAGGAGAGAGCCAACTGTGTAACAGCCCCGACAACCAATTTTATCTGCAGCGCCTGTGGAAGAGTCTGTCACTCTAGAATTGGCCTTTATAACCACTCCGGGTGCTGCACCACAAACCACTGAACTCCTCTAGGTGCTTACCAATTGTCTCTCGAGCCAAGGAGGCCAAAGAAGAAGAAGACCTTGGCAATAAAGGAAAGCATTCCATATGCCTTCTTCACCACTTTATCTACCTGTCCTGCCACCTTCAGGGACCTGTGGACATGCACTTCAAGGTCTCTAACTTCTTCTACTCCTCTCAATATCCTCCCGTTTATTGTATATTCCCTCGCTTTATTTGCCCTCACCAAATACAATACCTCACACTTCTCCTGACTGAATTCCATTTGCCATTTTTCTGCCCACTCAACCAAACCATTGATATCATTCAGGAGTCTACAGCTATCCTCTTCACTATCAACTACAGGGCCAATTTTTGAGTCATCTGGAAATTTCCCAATCATGCCTCCCACATTTAAGTCCAAATCATTAATATATACCCATAAACAGCAAGGGACCCAACACTGACCCTTGTGGAACACCACTGGAAACTGCTTTCCATTCACAAAAACATCCGTCGACCATTACCCTTTGTTTTCTGTCACTGAGCCAATTTTGGATCCAACTTGCCACATTCCCCTGTATCCCATGGGCTTTTACTTTCCTGACCAGTCTGCCATGTGGGACCTTGTCAAATGCCTTACTAAAATCCATGTAAACCACATCCACTGCACTAACCTCATCAATCCTCCTTGTTACTTTTTCAAAAATCTTAATTAAGTTAGTAAGACACGAGCTTCCCTTAACAAATCCATGCTGACTATCCCTGATTAATCAGTGCCTTTCGACGTGACAGTTTATCCTATCTCTCAGAATTGACTTTAACAATTTACCCACCACCGAGGTCAGACTGACTGGCCTATAATTATTTGGTCTATCCCATTTTAAACAATGGTACAATGTTTGCAGACTTCCAATACTCTGGTACCTTGCCTGTATCTAGTGAGGATTTGAAATGATCCTCAGAGAATCCGTTATTTCCTTCCTGGCTTCCTTTAACAGCCTGAGATACAATCCATCTAGCCTTGGTCATTTATCCACTTTCAAGCATGTCAGACCTCTCTCATTATGATTATTGTATTTAATATTTCATATTCTTCCTCTTTAACTACAATGTCTGCACCATCCCTCTCCTTTCTGAAGACAGTGACAAAAAACTCATTAAGAACCCTGCCCACATCTTCTGCATCCACACATAAATTACCTTGTACATCTCTGATAGTCCCTACCCTTTCCTTAGTTATCCTCTTGCTCTTCATGTACTGATGAAACATCTTTGGGTTTTCCTTGATTTTACCTGCCAATATTTGTTCACGTCCTCTCTTTGCTTTCCTAATTTCCTTTTTTACTTCAGCCCTGCACTTTCTATACTCCCCTAGGCTTTCTAAAGTATTAAGTTTTTTGTGACTGTCATAAGCTTTATCTTACCCTGTATGCTTCTAGATAACCAGGGGGCTCTAGATTTGGCAATATCACCCTTTTTCTTTGTGGGGACATGTCTACACTGTGCCTGCAGAATTTTGCTTTTGAATGTCTCCCACAGGTTTGCCACCGATTTTTCTTCAAGTAGCTGAATCCAGTCTTTTTCGCCAGATCACCTCTCAGCTTCATAAAATTTGCCTTCCCCCAATTTAGAACTTTTACTCCTGTTCTATCCTTGTCCTTTTCCATGATTATGCTAAAACTAACTGTATTATGGTCACTATCTCCAAAATGGTCACCCACTGCTACTTCATCCACTTGCCCAGTTTCATTTCCTAAGTCTAAATCTAGAATTGCGCCCCCTCTCATTGGGCTTGTTACATGCTGGCTAAAAAAGTTCTCTTGAATACAGTTCAAGAATTTTGTGCCGTCTGTGCCCTTCATACTGTTTGTATCCCAGTTGATATTAGGGTTGAAATTATTGCCAGATTGTTTTTGCACTCAGAAATTTGCCTAAATATTTGCTCTTCTATCTCCCTCTCACTATTTGGGGGTCTATAGTACACTCCAAGAAAAGGCTGCCCCTTTTCTATTTCTGAGCTCAACCTATATGGCCTCATTTGATGATTCATTTAGAATATTATCCCTCCTCACAGCTGCAATTGATTCTTTAACCAATAATGCTACACCCCCTCCTTTTTTATTCCCCTCTCTATCCTGCCTGAAAACTCTATATCTAGTGATGTTGAGCTGCCATTTTTGCCCCTCTTTAAGTCAAGTTTCTCTTCTAGCAATGATATCATGCTACGATGTGTCTATCTGTGCCCTCAGCTCATTGACTTTATTTGCTATATTCCTTGCATTTAAATAAATACATTTTAACACTGCCAAATTCCTGAGCTGCACACTTTTTAACCTTTGCTTCTTCTGTCTTTCAGAGTCACTCGCTAATTTTCTGTCTCCCATTCCATGCCCTGAATTTGTCCTATCTGAAACTGTCCTCAGGTTCCCATCCTCTTGCCAATCTAGTTTAAACCATCCCCAAAACCTCTAGCAAACATTCCTGCAAGAATATTTGTCCCAGTCCTGTTCAGGTGTAGACTGTCCGGCTTGTACAGGTCCCACCTTCCCCAGAACTGGTCCCAATGCCCCAGAAATCTGAAGCCCTCCTTCCTGCACCATCTCTCCAGCCACGCATTCATTTGTTGTATTCTCCTATTTCTATACTCACCAGCACCCGGACTTGGGAGTAATCCGGAGATTACTACCTTTGAGGTCCTTCTTGCTAATCTCTTTCCTCTTCCTTAACTTCCTAAACTCAGCCCGCAGGACCTTATCCCTCTTTCTCCCTATATCATTGGTACCAATGTGGACCACGACCTCTGGCTGTGCACCCTCACCCTCCAGAATGCCCTGTAGCCGCTCAGTGATATCCATGACCCTTACACCAGGGAGGCAACATACCATCCTGGAATCATGTCTGCGACCACAGAAACGCCTGTCTGTTCCCCTAACTATAGAATCCCCCATCACTATTGCTCTCCTGTATTTTCTCCTCCCACCTTGCACAGCTGAGACACCCATGGTGCTCTGGTCATGACTCTCGTTGCACTCTCCAGAGGAACCCTCTCTCCCATTGTTAGTCAGAACTGAATACCAGTTTAAAAAAAAATAGGGGGTTAGTTAAAAAATAGGATAATTGTCATATATTTGCATGCAATTGAAAACAGTTCAATGGAGGGGACATGAGATTAAGTGGACGACGGGCAGCCCTCATGTGCCTTTGGATCCCCGGCCGTTGAAAGGTGGCGGCACCAAGGCGAGGCTTCAATGCTGTGACGGGAAGGCAGTCATGACCAGCACTGGTTAGGGGAAGAATGGGGAATGGTGGACATCGTCGGTCTGCAGTGCTGTGAACTCTGCACGCGAGGGCTTGGTCTTGGGTGACAGTACCGGGTGGACTCAGTGTTGGGTGGCAGAACCAGATGGGTGTGGTCTCGGGTGGCAGTACCAGGTGGGCGTGGTCTTGGGTGATCTGCATGGGTGGCCATGCTGCTACGTGATCAGCACGGGTGGCCATACTCTTGGGTGGTATGCACAGGTGGCTATAATGCTCGGTGATCTGCATGACTGGCCATACTATCAGGTGAGTGGGTTGACTGTCAGAAAAGGTGGGCACCAAGGGCCATTTGCGTGTAAGCCGAGAGGAATAGCAAAGGCAAAGGTGCCAAGGAAACTTTGTCTCTGTAAGGACAACGTTCTGGAGGCCGACTGATCACCTGGCATGGGCCTCATACACCCCATCTTTGTGGACCCCTATGGCATGATGCAGCATCTCCAATGGAGGACGGGCCAGGAGGCATCTGCGCCTGCCC
This sequence comes from Heterodontus francisci, assembly GCF_036365525.1. Lineage (NCBI taxonomy): Eukaryota > Metazoa > Chordata > Chondrichthyes > Heterodontiformes > Heterodontidae > Heterodontus > Heterodontus francisci. The sequence continues at coordinate 50,354,856 of NC_090371.1, forward strand.
ATGAAGTTCCACAATGACAGCATCAGCAGCCAGCCATGCCTAAAAGGACATACCTGCACCAGAGAGTGTACCGGTCTTGACTCAGCTACCTCCAGATATCCGCGTGGCATTGTCAGTGAAGACTATGGCTCTCCAGGGAGGCCATCACTGACTTATGCGCCCTGCTGTAGGACAAGTTGTGACCTATGGGATTTGGTGATCAGCCTATGCCAGTGGCCCTGAAGATAACTGTGGCACTTAATCTTACGCGTCTAGATGTTTCCAGGGATCCACATGGGACATGTGTGGGGTCCCCCAGGCAGCAGACCACTGCTGTACCAAGAGGGCCGGCAACTATGTGCGCTACCTGATGGACCCTGACAGTCAGACAGAGAGGGCCATCGGATTCGGAGCTATTGCTGGATTCCCCCTTGTGCAAGGTGTGATAGATTGTACACATGTGGCCATCAAAGCTCCAACAGACTAGCCAGCCAGCTTCATCAACAGGAACAACTTCCATTCCATCAATGTGCAACTGGTCTGCGACCACCGCAAGCATTTCCTGCAGGTGTGTGCCCGCTTCTTGGGAAGCAGCCATGATACCTACATACTTCGACAGTCCCAGGTTTCACAGCTTTTCAGGCTCCCTGCTTGCCTTCATGGATGGAATCTCGAGAACAAGGGCTACTCATTAAAGACATGGCTACTGACGCCTGGGAGGAACCCTCGCACTGCAGCAGAGTAGAAGTACAACACTTGGCACAGGTCCACCTGAGTGACCATCAAGCAGGCCATTGGGCTGCTCAAGATGAGATTCTGTTGCCTGGATCAATCTGGTGGAACCCTGTAGTATGTCCCAGGGAGGGTCTCATGCATCGTGGTGATCCGTTGTGCTCTGCACAATCAGCCCTGGAGAGGGTGGGGGGGGGAGACTTTGCATAAAGAGGACATGATTGAACACCACTCCTCAACCACCGAGAAGGACATGGAGGAGGATAATGAGCAGGCAGCCTGGATCTTGAATCCCCTTGCACCAGAGGCCAGGCACATTGAGCGACGGTCGGGGGGCAAGAGACATTCTCATACTTACACGCTTGCAGCTACCATGATGGCCTCTCAGAGTGAACTTAATAAAGACTAAGTTCAACGTATTTAGTCTGTCTCCTACTTTCTTTTTGGGTTCTGTGTCTAGTGCCCAGCTTAACCACTCACTCTGGCACATCTGAGATGCTTATCAAAAAAAGGCTGTTCCTGCACTGGGCGCCCAATGAGGGGGAAGGGTGAAGTCAGCATCTCACAATTAAGGCATCAAAGAATAAGCATTTTCCACAATGAATTTAACTTCACTAACTAGAAAACTTTATAACACAAAACAAATGGCTAATGTCAGACACCTGTGAAATCCCAAGTGTGTCCAGGTGGTTTTCTTTATATGTTTCCGTGTGCTTCTTCAAGGTGTGACCCCTGCGATAGCAGCTGTGCTGGAGGCAGGCTGCTGATCAGGCTGCCCCTTGGCCTGGGATCACTTCAACAACTGTCCTCTGGCTGCCTGAGGGTTTTCTGCATAAGTTCAGGACTCTCCTCAGGTGTCACAGCTACTGAAGTCTGGCTCACTGGTGTTGGGGCTGAGGAGTGGCTGTCCACATTCCAAGCATCCTGAGGGAAGCCCCCAGCTGTGGAGGTCAGCCTCTCCTCCTCCCGTTCAAGGCTCACTTGAACCTCTCTACTTACCAGAGAAGCTCGAGGACCTGGAGAAGTATCCAGGCACCTCATCCTTCTCTTGCTTTGCCACTGCTGTGTTGAGCTCTTGGCCAAGGTTTTGGTGTGCAGGTTTGCATGGGTGTGTGGAATCTGGCTCTCCATGAGTGTCGCCAACCTCTCGTTGAAGGAAGTCATGTGCTCACATGCCAGAGACATGGTAGCACTCATGGCATGGAGGGACTACTCCATCATTCACTCATGGCTGTGCATGGCCTCTGGCATCTCCACCAGTTGTTGCCTTAGTTCTCTCTGCAACTCCAGAATGACCTGTGCTGTCAATACCAGAGGCCCGTCATCAGCCTGGGGCCCAGCACGGGCCTGGCCACCCACAGTCCTCCCAATGTCAGTGGCCTCAACTGTCACAGCCTCAGCTTGTGCTCAGGCTCATGTACGATGCTCTCACCAGCTTGTGACCCTGATTCTAAGTCCAAACGCATACCCACCAAGTTGAACGTATCTACACTGGTGGAAGGTGCAGGAGGGTCATGTGATGATTGCTCCTCCTCCTCAGAGGTTGGCTGCTGTCCTCCTTCTGTTGGAGCCTCCAATGAATGCCGATCTGCTCGAAAGAACACAAACCTGTGGGTTAGGCATTCCAGATCTTGTCATGCCAGCCATGCGTGATGTGGATCTCCAGAAGCGTGTTGGATGTTGAATGAAGACAATCCTCACACTCTTGTGCGGAGACTCCAATCTCACCATCCGTTATTGAGCAACCGCCCGGGGTTCCCACAAGCTCCAGTGCCTCCTCCTCAGCCATCAAGAGAGGCCGCATATCTGGAATTCCTCCGCCAGTCCTTGAGGTTTCTTTGGTGTTACGGGCTCGCTTGTCCTGCAAGTGGGAGATAGTAAGACTTCACAGGAAGAGCGAGAGAACAGTTCTGCTAGTGGCAGCCTCTACTCCCCTACTGGGGTTTTCTACATGGCTCCTCCCACGTCCACTCTCAGGGGAGGTAATGGGGATGAGCTGTGAAAGATGGTGGCCTGTGGCTGAGATGCAGCCATGCATCTAGCAGGACGTGGTGATGCCTAACCCACTTTACGAGCGCCTTTGTGATGCCTCCCTCCCAATGTTTTGCTGCCTCCCACTTAGCCACATGCAAACCCCAAAAAGGAGAGAATAATGGAGCACTCACATTAGCAAGCAGAGTCTCTTACTGCACTGCACCCATGTTCAGGGTGGGGGTGGGGGGCTGGCTGCAGGGAGGTGTGTGACACCACGGCTGATGACCTCCTCTGCAATCTCCATCCAGGTTTTCTTCGTCAGGTGGGAGGACCCCTTCTTGCCATCCCTGGCAAAGAGGACCTCCCACCTTTCCTTTGCAGCCTGGAGGAGAATCTCCAGGGAGGCATCAGTGTCTTACCTCTGCCATAATGGAGCATCCTTCTCCATGGGGCGCAGGGTGGGGGGGGGGGGGGGGGGGGCGGGTGGTGGTGGGGTGGTCCAGGAGTCACTATCACATTGTGTCCAGCAGTAATTGGCAAACAGTAAATCTCTCAAAGGCAGCAATGCAAGCAGGGCTGGCAGGGCTTTAAATATAGCGCCAGCACCTGCTCCGGAGTCATCTGACCCCGCAATTAGTGCCTCAAAACCCACCCCCGTCGCGTGATTGGATGGACCCCGTGCCTCTATTATGATAATTGGCTGGCCGCCACATGACTGAAGTGGGCCGGCCACACACGTGACGAGCGGCGATGGCACCCACTTCCGGGTTAACAAAATTCAGCTCTTTGTGGGCAAAACCATTTGAGCTGAAGGGTACAGGGGTAAAACTAATGGCAAATTGTGCTAGATGCCCTGCTACAGTAAAATTTGTCCCGTTGTATTGTGCATAATAATGATTTACTTTCTGCATGCCAATTGGCGGATCTGCAAGGGTTTGGATTGTCAAGATCATTCTAGTTCTAAAGGCTTTGTAGTAATTTCTGTCAAACAAAGCAACTTCCAATATTCCTGCTTGCATTAACCAGAAATAAAACAAATGAATTGCACAAGTTAATCCAAGAAAAGTATGGCATTTACTCAGTTGTAATTAATGTATGTGATTTTGATTTCCTATTTGTACGTAAATCAAAGCCATTAAAATGTGGTGCAATTTTTATTTATTCAGGAATACACTCCCAGCATCTTGCATTATTTATACTGTGTACTATTTCAACTTAACAGGAGTTTTTGAGTTCTTCCCTTTTTTTGGTGTTGGTGTGGATGGCAGCGTGGGAATGCCTTCCATATTCTTGAGCCATGATGATTGTGTAAGAAGCTTAATGACTATTAGGAACTTACACAGTATAATCTGAATGTAATTACCTGGCAATCTATGTGCAAGGGCTAATTGTAGTTTGAAGAAAATAACAAAGGAAATTGAAGTTTTAGGAACAGGAGTAGACCATTCAGCCCCTTGAGCCTGTTCAACCATTCAGTCAGACCATGGTTCAACTGGATCTCAACTCCCATTTACCAGCCTTTGCTCTATCTCTCAATACCCTTATCCAACAAAAATTTTACTTAATTTTAAGGCTATGTCCACTTTTCGGGACTCCCCAACCAGAAGAAATAGTTTTTCTCTCGTTACCCTATCAATACCTTTAATCATCTTAAACACCTCAATTAGACAGCCAGCACAGATTTGTTATCACATCTGACTAACCTAATTGAGTTCTTTGATGAGGTAACAGGATTGATAAAGGTGGTGCAGTAGATGTTGTATACTTGGACTTTCAAAAGGCATTTGATAAAGTACTGCATAATAACAGTCTTATTTGGAAAACAGAAGCATATAATATTGAAGGGGACGATAGTAACTTGGGAACATAATTGACTAAGGAAGAGAAGGCAGAGAGTAATGGTGAATAGGTGTTTTTCTGATTGGAGAGAAGTATGCAGTTGGGTTCCCCAGGGGTTGGTATTAGGACCATTGCTTTCCTTGTTGTATCTAAATGACCTGGACTTGGTGCAAGGAGTACAATTTTGAAGTTTGCAGATGATAAAAAGCTTGGCAGTGTAGTAAATAGTGAGTAAGTCAGTAGTATGGATAGATGTAGATTGCAGAAATGGGCAGACACATGGCAGATGCAATTTAATGCAGGTAAGTGTGAAGTGATGCACTTTGGGAAGAATAACAGGGATAGGCTGTATAATCTAAATGGCACTATTTTGAAGGAGGTGCAAAAGCAGAGGGACTTGGGGGGTGCATTTTGACAAATCTTTGAAGATGGCACAGCAAGATAATAAGGCGGTTAAGAAAACATATGGGATATTTGGCTTTGTAAATAAGGACATTAAAAGGGCCAAAAAAAGCATAAAAATAAGGAAGTCATGCTAAACTGTTACAAATCACTGATTAGGCCTTCACTGGAGTATTCTGTCCCATTCTTGGTACCACATTTCAGGAAGGATGTCACAAAGTTGGCTTAATACCAGAGACGAGTTATTTGGAGAGATCGCAGAAACTGGGATTGTGCTCCTTAGCGCAGAGAAGGTTAAACAAAAACATAATAGAGGTATTCAAAATTGAGATGCTTTGATATATAGAGTAAATAAGAAGTAACTTTCCTCTGACAAATGACCAGTAACCAGAAGTCAGAGATTTAAAATAATTGGCAAAAGAACTGAAGGTGAAATGAGGAGAGTTGTTTTCATATAGAGAACTGCTACAATCGGAACACATTACTTAAAAGGGTGGTGAAATCAAATTCCATAGGAATTTTCAAAGGTCAATTGGTCATGTACTTGAAGAGAACTAATTTGAAGGGTTATGAGGAAAAAGCTGAGGTATGGGACTAAATTGGCTGGCTCTTTCAAAGAACAGGAACAGGCTCAATGGGCTCGCCCTTACTTCCTTCAGTATCCTCAGTAGCATCTGATCCGGTCCTGATGACTCACCAATTTTAAGTACAGCCAGCCTTTCTAATACATCCTCTTTATCAATTTTCAGCTCATCTAGTGTCTCAACTACATCCTCTTTCACTATGACTTTAGCAGCATCTTCTTCCTTGGCAAAGACAATGCAATGTATTCATTTGGTACCTCAGCCATTTAAGTGGTCATTGGATAGACATATGGATGAAAATGGAATAGTGTAGGTCAGATGGTTTCACAGGTCGGCGCAACATCGAGGGCCGAAGGGCCTGTACTGCGCTGTAATGTTCTAATCCATGCCCATTGCCTCCATGCGTAAATCCCCATTTTGGTCCCTAATCAGCCCTACTCCTTCTTTTACCGCCCTTTTACTATTTATATGCCTATAGAAGATTTTTGGATTCCCTTTTATGTTGGCTACCAGTCTCTTCCTTTAGTCTCTTTGCTGCTCTTATTAGTTTATCATTTCTCCTCTGAACTTTCTATATTCAGCCTGGTTCTCACTTGTATTATCCATCTAACATCTGTCACATACACCTTTTACTGCTTCATCTTACTCTCTATCTCTTTTGTCATCCAGGGAGCTCTGACTTTGTCCTACTTTTCCCACTTGTGGAAATGTAGCTCAACAGTACCTGAACTACCTCATTTTTAAAGGCAGCCCATTGTTCAGTCACAGTTTGCCTGTGAATCTTTGATTCCAATTTACCTAGGCCAGATCTATTTTCACCCCACTGAAATTGGCCCTCTGTGAATTAATTATTTTTACTCTGGATAGCTCTTTATTTCCACAGCTGACCTAAACCTTATGATACTATGATCACTGTCCCCTAAATGTTCCCCTACTCACACTTGATCCACTTGTCCCACCTCATTCCCCAAAACCAGATCCAGTGAAGCCTCTTCCTTGTTGGGCTGGAAATCTACTGATGTAGAAAATGCTCCTGAACACACTTTCGAAACTCTTGCCTCTCTCTGCCCTAAACACTATTAGGATCTCAGTCTATATTAGGATAATTAAAGTTCCCCATTACAACTGCGCTATAGTTTTTCCACCTCTCTGTGATTTCTTTGCAAATTGCTTCCTCTATATCTTTCCCACTAGTTGGCTGGCTATAGAATATAGAGTCTATAGAAAAAATATAGAGTTCAGGAACTACAACAAAATTGAAGCAGTTAGAGATGTAGACGTTTCAGAAGTCTCCCAATTTCCCACCATAACTTGAGTGGAATCATTGGAGAAACAGCCATTTCCTCCAGCGCTTCAGCCAATCATCCGCCAAAGTTACGGTGGGAGATTGGGAGATTCCCCGGGAAAATACTACCCAAAAATGTCAGCTGCAGTTCCCTGACAGACCAGGGGTGTCACTGTAGGACAGTTGAAAGTAAGTAACAAACTATTTCAGTAATAAAAATAAATAGTATTGAGGACTCCAGATAAGTAAGAGAAGAGAGTAAAGAACAATAGGAAAAATACCAAAAAAAACTAAATAAATTAGAAGTTTATAAAATAGAGTTAAAAGAAATATTCTATCTTTATACTCCTCCACCTGCATTGATGGTCATTTTACACACTACCCTCGAACCCTGCTGCAGGAGGTGGACAGTTTTATTATAGATCGTTGCAATTTATATCATGTTTCTATATTCTGCTAGAATAAGTGTTTGAAAAAAAATCATCCAGTGTGAGCAAACAGGCCCTTTGGTAGGCCTAATTCTACTGATTAGATTGGCTCGTTCAGCACTGTATATGCTTAGTTAGGCAATAGGTGGGTGCCTAATCATCCAATGCAAACAACATTAATCCATATTTTTTTATTCGAGGAGGAGTCCGAGATGAATACAATAAATAGATACATTTAATGTATGGCAGATGGGAGGAAAGGCACTAGACTGGAAATTTGGTTGTTTTTTGCTCTGCAACATAGAAGTACAATGGGGTAGGACTTCATGTTGCCAAAAATGCAGGACTCTGACCCCATTGGAAATCCTGGAGTCAGCTCATTTGAATAATGCTAAACAGACAAGCATTTGAGCGCTGCCAGCAAAAGGGCAATTTCAACCAAAAAAGGTGCAGGAGAAGGCCAAGCAGAATTTAAAGATTTGCATCTGGTTAACAGGCCAGGTCACTGGAGGAGAGAAGGATATGGCACTGAACATAGGAATAAAGAAGATGGCGTCGAACGATACGGACGTGTGTGAAAGAAGGCAGAGTGTGATGTGAAACAGGTTGCAGAGGCAGTTGGCATCACCTCCATAACACCAAAGACCAGGGTAGCATAGACAAGTAACATGCCAGCCTTGTCAGCCCACTGACACTTTGAGAAAATGCATCTCAGTGTTGTTCTCAGTGTTGAGGTTCAGCATCCTTGGGGTTTTAGAGAACACATATTGCTCCATGCACCAGTCAGCCTGCCTGCCACATGAACTCCTCCACTTAACGGGCTGGAACTTGTTGTCCCACTGCCAGGAGTGGCGGCAGATGCAAAAAATGGCGGCTGCCCCGCAGGGGACCTGCGCCACCACGCTGCTGCGATTCTGTGGCAGGCGGCCACTTAATAGACTGGCGGTGGCCATGCCCCCAAACACATGGCAGGGACAGCATCAATGATGCCGTGAAGGGCACCTGCTATTTTCAAAAGGCTGCCTGTCCTGTAACTATAGAGTTGCCCCCTCCCCCCTCACTGCCCAAAATATAGAGTTGACCCCTTCCCCCATCTATACACAGAATGCAAAGTTGACCCCTCCCCCGCAAATATACACAGAATGCAAAGTTGACCCCTCCCCCCAAATATACACAGAATGTAGAGTTGACCCCTGCCCCATCTATACAGAATGCAGAGTTGAGCCCTCCCCCATCTATACAGAATGCAGAGTTGCCCCTCCCCCCATCTGTACAGAATGCAGAGTTGCCCCTCCCCCCATCTATACACAGAATGCAGAGTTGATCCCTCCCCCCATCTATACACAGAATGCAGAGTTACCCCTCCCCCATCTATACACGGAATGCAGAGTTGATCCCTCCCCCATCTGTACACAGAATGCAGAGTTGCCCCTCCCCCATCTATACACAGAATGCAGAGTTGCCACTCCCCCCATCTATACACAGTCTGCAGAGTTGCCCCTCCCCCATCTATACAGAATGCAGAGTTGACCCCTCCCCCCATCTATACACAGAATGCAGAGTTGACCCCTCCCCCCATCTATACAGAATGCAGAGTTGACCCCTCTCCCCATCTATACACAGAATGCAGAGTTGAGCCCTCCCCCATCTATACAGAATGCAGAGTTGCCCCTCCCCCCATCTCTCCACAGAATGCAGAGTTGATCCCTCCCCCCATCTATACACAGTTACCCCTCCCCCATCTATACACGGAATGCAGAGTTGATCCCTCCCCCCATCTATACACAGTCTGCAGAGTTGCCCCTCCCCCATCTATACAGAATGCAGAGTTGACCCCTCCCCCCATCTATACACAGAATGCAGAGTTGAGCCCTCCCCCATCTATACAGAATGCAGAGTTGACCCCTCTCCCCATCTATACACAGAATGCAGAGTTGAGCCCTCCCCCATCTATACAGAATGCAGAGTTGCCCCTCCCCCCATCTATACACAGAATGCAGAGTTGATCCCTCCCCCCATCTATACACAGTTACCCCTCCCCCCATCTATACACAGAATGCAGAGTTGCCCCTCCCCCCATCTATACACAGAATGCAGAGTTGATCCCTCCCCCCATCTATACACAGAATGCAGAGTTGCCCCTCCCCCCATCTATACACAGAATGCAGAGTTGATCCCTCCCCCCATCTATACACAGTTACCCCTCCCCCATCTATACACAGAATGCAGTGTTGATCCCTCCCCCCATCTGTACACAGAATGCAGAGTTGCCCCTCCCCCATCCATACACAGAATGCAGAGTTGAGCCCTCCCCCATCTATACAGAATGCAGAGTTGCCCCTCCCCCCATCTATACACAGAATGCAGAGTTGATCCCTCCCCCCATCTATACACAGTTACCCCTCCCCCATCTATACACAGAATGCAGAGTTGATCCCTCCCCCCATCTATACACAGAATGCAGAGTTGATCCCTCCCCCCATCTATACATAGACTGCAGAGTTGATCCCTCCCCCCATCTGTACACAGAATGCAGAGTTGATCCCTCCCCCCATCTATACACAGACTGCAGAGTTGATCCCTCCCCCCATCTGTACACAGAATGCAGAGTTGATCCCTGCCCCTCCTCGGTGGCACCAGCTTCTCGTGGAAGGGAAAGTGAAGGCGCGTGAGTGCCGCACATCGAGCTCAAATCGGGACCAGATGGGAAGATCGCGGCAGATGCCATTGAAGTTTATGCAGAGAGCTCTTTTAAATATTTGAATCATGGTCCCTTTGCAGACCGGCGGAGGTGCCGCCACGGAGCTTCCCTGCCACTGGGAAGATCGGGCCCAGCAATCCCGCCATCGGGTTCCGTGGCAGCCGCTGACGCTCTGATTCTCCCCCACCCCCTCCCAACCCCGCCACAGAACTCGAGGTCTGGCCCAGCACAGGATCCGGCACAACATTTCCTCACATCTTGCCAACTCCCAAATCCAGAAATCTGAGAATGACGACTGCACACTTTGAATGCAGGCAATTAAAATAAAGATCAGAAACTGCTACTGCTATTTCATGTTGATTAATTCTTCTTGCAGAAGTTGGTACAAATGCAAGAAAGCAGCAGGCCATAGGTAGCAGTCTCCTGATATCAGGCAATTGGTTCACAGACAGAAAGGGCAATTGCTATTTTGGAAGTGCTTCCTTTCGACCTGTGTCAGGTGGAGAAGAAGGAGGTCTAGAGCTCACAGTCAGTTTGTGATGACCAAGCCATTATATGGAAAGCTCTGATTCTGGAAATAGAGGAGAGCATGAACAGAACTTATTCACTGAAACTGCAACGTAAGATTATGAGAATAGCAATAAATCTGGTATCAAGATAAGGTGTTGCTATGGGTACCCGTATGGGTCCTAGTTATGCCTGTCTTTTTGTGGGATATGTCGAACATTTCTTGTTCCAGTCCTACTCAGGCCCCCTCCCCCAACACTTTTTCCGGTACATTGATGACTGTGTCGGTGCCATTTCCTGCTCCCGCCCAGAACTAGAAAACTTTATCAACTTTGCTTCTAATTTCCACCCTTCTCTCACCTTCACATGGTCCATCTCCGACACTTCCCTTCCCTTCCTCGACTTCTTTGTTTCCATCTCTGAGGGCAGGTTGTCTACTAATATTCATTATAAGCCCACTGACTCCCACAGCTACCTCGACTACACTTCTTCACACCCTGCCTCCTGTAAGGACTCCATTCCATTCTCCCAATTTCTCTGTCTCTGATGATGCTTCCTTCCACGACAGTGATTCTGATATGTCTTCTTTTTCCTCAACCAAGGATTCCCCCCCACTGTGGTTAACAGGGCCCTCAACCGTGTCCGGCCCATTTCCCGCACCTCTACCCTCACCCCTTCCCCTCCCTCCCAGGACCACAACAGGGTTCCCCTTGTCCTCACTTTCCACCCCACCAGCCTCCACAGCCAAAGGATTATCCTCCGCCACTTACGCCACATCCATCGTGATGCCACCAAATGCATCTTCCCTTCCCTTCCCCTGTCAGCATTCTGAAGGGATCGTTCCCTCTGCAACACTCTCGTCCACTCCTCCATTACCCGCAACACCTTGTCCCCTTCCCACGGCACCTTCCCCTGCAATCACAGGAGGTGTAATACCTGCCCATTTACCTCCTCTCTCCTCACTATCCATGGCCCCAAACATTCTGTTCAGGTGAAAAGTGATTTACTTGTACTTCATTCAATTTAGTGCACTGTATTCACTGCTCACAATGTGGTCTCCTCTACATTGGGGAGACCAGACGCAGATTAGGTGACCGCTTTGCGGAACACCTCTGCTCAGTCCGTAAACATGACCCCGAGTTTCTGGTTGCTTGCCATTTCAACACTCCCCCCTGCTCTCATGCTCACATTTCTGTCCTGGGATAGCTGCAGTGTTCCAGCGAACATCAACGCAAGTTCGAGGAACAGCATCTGATTTATCGATTAGGCACACTACAGCCTGCCGGACTGAACATTGAGTTCAATAATTTCAGAGCATGATGGGCCCCCCTTTTTATGTTTAGTTTTTTTTTATTTGGTTACTTTATTTTAGTTTTTTTGGTTTGTTTAGTTTGTTTCTACTGTGCCTACCCACTGTTTCTGTGTTTTTTTTAATGTTTGTGCTTTACAGTCAATTCACACCCTCTCTGTACTGACACTTTGTCTTTCAGCACACCATTAACATATGGGGGCGGCACAGTGGCGCAGTGGTTAGCACCGCAGCCTCACAGCTCCAGCGACCCGGGTTTAATTCAGGGTACTGCCTGTGTGGAGTTTGCAAGTTCTCCCTGTGTCTGCGTGGGTTTCCTCCAGGTGCTCTGGTTTCCTCCCACATGCCAAAGACTTGCTGGTTGATAGGTTAATTGGCCATTATAAATTGCCCCTAGTATAGGTAGGTGGTAGGGAAATATAGGGACAGGTGGGGATGTGGTAGGGATATTCTTTTGGGCCTCCTTATCTCGAGAGACAATGGATACGCGCCTGGAGGTGGTCAGTGGTTTGTGAAGCAGCGCCTGGAGTGGCTATAAGGGCCAATTCTGGAGTGACAGGCTCTTCCACAGGTGCTGCAGGGAAATTTGTTTGTCGGGGCTGTTGCACAGTTGGCTCTCCCCTTGCGCCTCTGTCTTTTTTCCTGCCAACTACTAAGTCTCTTCGACTCGTCACAATTTAGCCCTGTCTTTATGGCTGCCCGCCAGCTCTGGCGAATGCTGGCAACTGACTCCCACGAATTGTGATCAATGTCACACGATTTCATGTCGCGTTTGCAGACGTCTTTATAGCAGAGACATGGACGGCCGGTGGGTCTGATACCAGTGGCGAGCTCGCTGTACAATGTGTCTTTGGGGATCCTGCCATCTTCCATGCGGCTCACATGGCCAAGCCATCTCAAGCACCGCTGACTCAGTAGTGTGTATAAGCTGGGGGTGTTGGCCGCTTCAAGGACTTCTGTGTTGGAGATATAGTCCTGCCACCTGATGCCAAGTATTCTCCGAAGGCAGCGAAGATGGAATGAATTGAGACATCGCTCTTGGCTGGCATACGTTGTCCAGGCCTCGCTGCCGTAGAGCAAGGTACTGAGGACACAGGCCTGATACACTCGGACTTTTGTGTTCCGTGTCAGTGCGTCATTTTCCCACACTCTCTTGGCCAGTCTGGACATAGCAGTGGAAGCCTTACCCATGCGCTTGTTGATTTCTGCATCTAGAGACAGGTTACTGGTGATAGTTGAGCCTAGGTAGGTGAACTCTTGAACCACTTCCAGAGCGTGGTCGCCAATATTGATGGATGGAGCATTTCTGACGTCCTGCCCCATGATGTTCGTTTTCTTGAGGCTGATGGTTAGGCCAAATTCATTGCAGGCAGACGCAAACCTGTCGATGAGACTCTGCAGGCACTCTTCAGTGTGAGATGTTAAAGCAGCATTGTCAGCAAAGAGGAGTTCTCTGATGTGGACTTTCCGTACTTTGGACTTCGCTCTTAGACGGGCAAGGTTGAACAACCTGCCCCCTGATCTTGTGTGGAGGAAAATTCCTTCTTCAGAGGATTTGAACGCATGTGAAAGCAGCAGGGAGAAGAAAATCCCAAAAAGTGTGGGTGCGAGAACACAGCCCTGTTTCACACCACTCAGGATAGGAAAGGGCTCTGATGAGGAGCCACCATGTTGAATTGTGCCTTTCATATTGTCATGGAATGAGGTGATGATACTTAGTAGCTTTGGTGGACATCCGATCTTTTCTAGTAGTCTGAAGAGACCGCGTCTGCTGACGAGGTCAAAGGCTTTGGTGAGATCAATGAAAGCAATGTAGAGGGGCATCTGTTGTTCACGGCATTTCTCCTGTATCTGACGAAGGGAGAACAGCATGTCAATGGTCGATCTCTCTGCACGAAAGCCACACTGTGCCTCAGGGTAGACGCGCTCGGCCAGCTTCTGGAGCCTGTTCAGAGTGACTCGAGCAAAGACTTTCCCCACTATGCTGAGCAGGGAGATTCCACGGTAGTTGTTGCAGTCACCGCGGTCACCTTTGTTTTTATAGAGGGTGATGATGTTGGCATCGCGCATGTCCTGGGGTACTGCTCCCTCGTCCCAGCACAGGCATAGCAGTTCATGTAGTGCTGAGAGTATAGCAGGCTTGGCACTCTTGATTATTTCAGGGGTAATGCTGTCCTTCCCAGGGGCTTTTCCGCTGGCTAGGGAATCAATGGCATCACTGAGTTCCGATTTGGTTGGCTGTATGTCCAGCTCATCCATGACTGGTAGAGGCTGGGCTGCATTGAGGGCAGTCTCAGTGACATCATTCTCCCTGGAGTACAGTTCTAGGTAGTGCTCAACCCAGCGGTCCATCTGTTTGCGTTGGTCAGTGATTATGTCCCCCGATTTAGATTTGAGGGGGGCGATCTTCTTGATGGTTGGCCCAAGAGCTCTCTTCATGCCATCATACATTCCTCTGATGTTTCCGGTGTCTGAGGCCAGCTGAATATGACTGCATAGGTGTTGCCAGTAGTCGTTTGCGCAACGCCTAGCTGTTCTTTGTGCAGTACTTCTGGCTGCTTTAAGTGCTGCGGATGTTAAATCGCTGGGGGCTTTCTTGTAGTTCAACAGTGCAATGCGCTTAGCGGCTATGACAGGTTCCAGCTCTTCATTATGAGATTGAAACCAGTCTGCATTTCTCTTCGCACTTTTGCCGTAGGTGGTCAAAGCTGACTCATAGATGGCGTCTCTGATGTGGGCCCACTTGGTCTCAGCATCCCCTGTGGGAGTGTTTTGAAGGGCTGTTACAAGTGAATTTAGAAATTTTTGTAACAGCTGTGGGTGAGAAATTCTGCTCGTGTTGATGCGCGGGTGGCCCTTCTGCTTGGAATGATGCAACTTCTTTGGTCTGAGTCTAACCTTGCTGCACACCAGGAAGTGGTAGGGATATAGGATTAGTATAAATGGGTGGTTGATGGTCGGCACAGACTCGGTGGGCCGAAGGGCCTGTTTCAGTGCTGTATCTCTAAACTAAAATATCGCTTTGTTCCATGACCTTCTGGTCAGTTATTCTCTGTGACTCTCTGTCCTAACAACACCTTCTCTTTTGTTATCTCTTGCCCCCCCCCCCCCCCACTTTACTTGCTTAAAACCTTTTACATTTCTAATATCTGCCAGTTCTGATGAAAGGTCACTGACCTGAAACAGTAACTCTGCTTCTCTCTCCACAGATGCTGCCAGACCTGCTGAGTATTTCCAGCATTTCTTGTTTTTATATCAAGATATATTCTTTTGTCGCTTCAGAAACACAAGCAAAGAGTGAAACAGTGAAGGAAGAAATTCCAGGCCCTTTCACACCTGAGAGCTGCAATTAGAAGTTAGTCAACCCCATCATTTTTACTTGCACTCATCAGCTCAGACTGAGTCACTGGGGATCAGCAAGATAGGACAAATGAGGAAATGTCACAGAACACAAGCATGTATGCTGATGTTGCTGAGCAGAGGCCAAGCAAACAAACAATAATCGTGGGAGTAAAAACAAGAAATGCTGGAAATACTCAGCAGGTCTGGCAGCATCAGAATAATCTTGGGAGTGCTGAAATAATAGATGCTTACCCAACATAAGACATATTTAGAGGCACTGTACAGCCTCTCAGCAGCAGATGTGTGGCAGCTGACTGACATTGTGATGGCATTCAATGCCATCCTCTAAGCACCATCAGAAAGTACACGCTGGGAAGAATGGTGCCTCCGACAAAGTCTTAGATTAGATCCTGAATAATGAGGCATATGATTGAGTACTGGTCTTTGGAACTTGAAGGAAGCCATCTGTTGGATCCTGCAAGCACCTTGGAGGGCTTAGAGGATTTGTGGTACAGTCAGCCTCAAGAGTTTGAGGAATGTTAATGCTGCCATCAGGTCTGCTGTTACAGACTAAGGAGCACCAATATCTTGTTCCCAGTTCAGGTGGGAGACCTGGAGATCATACTGATGGGGCTGTTTTCACTTAGGACAGCAGAACAATTGTGAACCACCGACAATTCCCCCCAGATGTCTTCACAGATGGAAAGGTTGGAGCAGAATCAGGCTGTGTAGAACCCATTGCAAATTTGCTGGTGGTACTAGGTCCTTCTCGGGATTCAGAAGCCCATGTGAAGTGCCACCTCCATCCCAAGGAACTGGTGATCTTTCTGAGGTGCCAATGACATGCCATATCACTATCATCAGGATGCATTTAGATGTAGTTTTCTATGCTCCATTGGTAGTACTGCACAGTGGTGTCATGAACCATGACAGGATAGTCTTTGAGCTGCCAGCAGCGAGCTTCAATGATGGCAGCCCACACATGCAGGCTTTACTCTGCAGAGCTGCTGCAATATTAAACATGGTGGCTCATCTACATATCTGGGGTGGACGGCCACTTCGCCTCCCCCCCCCCCTCCCTCCCCCACTAATGATGTGCAGGGTGAGCGCAGTCCGTCCCTGACAATGGCGTCCGGCGCCACTGCACAGGCGCCAATGCAATTTTTAAAGGTCTTCCAGCCAGGGCGGCACAGTGGCGCAGTGGTTAGCACCGCAGCCTCACAGCTCCAGGGACCCGGGTTCGATTCCGGGTACTGCCTGTGTGGAGTTTGCAAGTTCTCCCTGTGTCTGCGTGGGTTTTCTCCGGGTGCTCCGGTTTCCTCCCACAAGCCAAAAGACTTGCAGGTTGATAGGTAAATTGGCCATTATAAATTGTCACGAGTATAGGTAGGTGGTAGAGAAATATAGGGACAGGTGGGGATGTGGAAGGAATATGGGATTAGTGTAGGATTAGTATAAATGGGTGGTTGATGTTCGGCAAAGATTCGGTGGGCCGAAGGGCCTGTTTCAGTGCTGTATCTCTAATCAATCTAATCTAGCCCTTACCTTTAATTTAAAATTTTAAAGGAATATGCACTTTAGATTTAATTAAAAAAATTAAAGAAATGTTTCTATCCCCTCTCCCACCCCCCAATATCCATTTAATTCATTTCTTGCCCTCTTATCCCCCAAAATACTTACCTTGTGTACCTGACCTTCCCCCGCCCAAAGTTCATTAACTTTTACCTTCAACCCCTTCCCACCATCCCCTCCACCAATCAGAAACAGTTTTTCCCTGCTCCCCCCACTCCCACAGTGAAATACTTACCTGCTGCCCCCCTCCCCACCAGTGTCCCGCATCGGACCTCCGAACCAATCATGGAATGGACAGCGGGAGCGATAAGTATTTAATTCATTAAAAACATTAGCATGTTTTTGAGTATGGCAATGTTGGTCCTGTTGCCGAGCAGCAGGGGACCTGCCATTAGGCCTTGCCGTCGGCAGCAATATGGGGCCGGCCTTCCTGGCGTCGAGGCCCGTGGCGGGCCTCACCTGGAGGCATTTTCTGGGCCCCCCTACCACGACCCCCCACATCGGGGGGCCTGTAATATCCAGACATTTGTCTCCAAGGAGCCATCCTGAGACCTGCCCTCCATTGCAAGAATGCCCTGACTGCCCCTAGTACAGCAGTTTATCGTTAAGGTTCCATTTGTACCTTTAAACATATTATTCTCTGGCATGCATGCCCGTTTTGTAAGGTTTGGAATATAGAACAAACAATGTCACCTTGTCCTAAACCTATTATTTGCATGCTTGGATGACTTATTGGGCACACACTTCTTTCTGCCTACATATTGCAGCCAATTTGGGATGCATTATACACAGGGCGAAACCCAAAAGCTCAAGGCCCCGCCTCAATTTTTTTTCCACTCATGCAAGAAACACCACTATTATGCCCCCTTTCCCCATGCCCATGAATTTTAAAACCTTTTTTTGTCAATGAGGAATGTAACAGAAGATCAACTGTGTGTTACATAACATAGTGCTCCTGCCATATAAAACTGCATGGCTTCACCATTATCAAAACTGCGGGAGGTCAACTTCAATGTATAATAGACATTTACTCCAAGTGGCTGCCACTTTTTAGTTTCTCCTGAAGGCACAGATTTTTGTTGGGATATGCTTCAACAAACCTCTCCCACCTTGCCCCAAGTGCACATTCTTTATGTATGAGCCTATAGAGAATGGAGGTTCTATTACTGTGCTGTTGTAACTTTAGGAATCTGGCAGAACCCCCAAGGAAACAGAGAAGACCTGAGTCTCCCCTGTCTATGACAGCTTCCACACTGTCTTGAAAAGCATGGAACTCCATGGAGTTTAAAAGGAAGATGGCAGGGCTAGAGGTGGGGACTCCCTAAACTGGGAAATCCTAGTCCAGGCCCTGGATGGGGACCTGGCATATCAGTGATGGGCAGTATGCAGTGTAGCAGCCTCCACAACAGCATATGTGGCCTTCCACTGGGGTCCTAGTCAATGTTGCCTTTAACTTTTGTTTGCAGTGCATAGCCAGTTTCTTGTGGTATCTTTAAGATTGACAAGCGGCTGTGTGTACCCGCATCTTAAAGGGAATGTTGCTTGTGTGCAGCCTGTTTTTTTCCCCTGCATGGCACATTCCCGATTGTTGCGGGGCCACGCACCCATGCAGCTTAAAGGGAACATTAGTCCTGGTCTGACAAGCAGAATCCCAGAAAAGGATTTTTTTTTAAATTCTTAGATTTGCCTCCTCACTCAGGGGCTGAATGGAATAGCAGAGCCCAAGGGTGGCTCTGTGCAGCTCCCACCCCACCCATCGCTGGCCAGCCACAAGGCAGGTGGGTGCTAAAGAATAGTCTCAAATGTCACTGATGACCACTCGCGAAAGAGACACCCTCCCACTGACCCTTAAAGTCCTTTTAGGGCCATTGTTGGAGGGCACTGGCACAAGCACTGGAATTTCAGTGCCACGTGTCACAGGCTGTTCAAACATGATGGCCATTGCAGCCAAGTCCAATTCTGTCCTTATTGACTTCGATACATGGCTCGAGGTTTTGTTTACTCGTGAACAGGAATGCACTGTGGGTGTTTTATTTCCTTTCTTAGTGCAGGGTAATTGAGAGTTGATGCTGTTCCATATAACTTTTCAGTAAGCTGTTACATAAACCAGGATTCTGCTGTATTCATTTATTTATGAGTGGTGGTGCGTATGGGAGGGTTTCTCCAATATCCCTCTGGGTCATTTTTGCTTTCAGTGGAGATGACTTTTTTATTCTTCTATTGTAAAGCTTGACAAGTATGTGATTAACTTCGATTTAATTTTCCTGAAAGAGACTTTGCAGTTCAATTTGCTTCACCTACCTTATAATTAGGGTGCTTGGTAAATAACAGGTTTATTTCCATAGTTTATTTCTTCTTTCCATCACAGCAGGTTTCCTTTATAAATAAGCATTTAATCTCCTCTGCTTGAATCTTCAAATGGATATGCTGTGGGTGTAATGAACCTAAAGGATTGGTCTCCCAGATGCACTCACATCTTTTGACCTGCAAAGTTCCAGCTGGCTGTGTTTTTTTGTACTTGAGCATTTAGCGTTAAAATTGAACCATGTCACCAACCAGCTATGGCACTTGCTGTCTTATTCCCAAATGCAGTTAAAAGCTAACATTCATTTTATTTTCTGTGCTGATGAAAACAGATCGCTTTATGTGTCTTGAAATTATTAAAGGGAGCTTCAATGCCCTAGAAATGCATGACTTCACCATCATAAACTCTATTTTCTTCAACATTAATATTATAAAAACAATGAGGGAAATTTTAACTCCCCCAAAAAAGGGTGGGTTTGGGTCAAGTGAGATGTAAAAACTTTTAAAATCTCAAAGATGAACCCAACCCCCGTTGAATTTGCCTACGTCCGGTTTTAACGGAGATGGGACGAGGAGGCGGGCAACCAACCTGCTCCCAGGAGGTGGGTTGCTCATTTAAATGTTTTAATGAGGCTGTGTGTCGACATTTTATCTCCATTTTAAATTTAATTTCGCGGCTAAAGGGAGGCGAGTACAGTTATATGGAAGAGATAAGTTATTTTCCAGCACAAATAGTGTTCCGGGGGAGCAAGAGTGCTTCATCTCAGCCCCACCCACCCCCCGGCTCCCTCGGCCAACCTGCTTCCTTCCCCTGCAATTGGACCCTACAACCCATGATTGGATGCCATCCTGCCATGATCACTGACCCTGCCCAGCCTGCTCCCCCCATCTCTGCCTCCAATCCCTGACCCTCCAAACCATTCTGTATACCATGCACCCACCCACACCTTGCAATCTCTTAACAGCAAGAAACATTACCTACTCTTGGGGTCTGCTTGACGGGAAGCCAATCCTGTCAATCAGATTGGCTTCCGGATGTGGAACCTTTTTTATTAAAACATGCTACTGTGAAATTAAAGCTCCACAACATTTGAGGAAACTCGAACTTCCAGGTTTCTGACAATAACTCCTGCCCTCCATTTGGAATTCCCAGCGGGCAATGTTTGGAGTGAGAGAAATCAATTTGCTCCCTTCAAGCCTGCTCCCACCAATGAACCATGTACAATTTACAGATATGCAAACACCTCTTTGGGAAGTGAATAACAAAGAGAAGAACATTGAAATTGTTTCCAAATGTTGTCAAGTAAAAAGTCCAGGATCGAATCTATTTCAATATATGCTATTGAACCTTAATTGTTGCATTCCACATTTCATAGAACAAAGAACAAAAAACAGTACAGCACAGGACCAGGCCATTCGGCCCTCCAAGCCTGCGCCAATCTTGATGCCTGCCTAAATTAAAACCTTCTGCACTTCTGGGGACCGTATCCCTCTATTCCCATCCTATTCATGTATTTGTCAAGATGCCTCTTAAACGTCGCTATCGTACCTGCTTCCACCACCTCCCCCAGCAGCAAGTTCCAGGCACTCACCACCCTCTGTGTAAAGAACTTGCCTCGCACATCCCCTCTAAACTTTGCCCCTCTCACCTTAAACCTATGTCCCCTAGTAACTGACTCTTCCACCCTGGGAAAAAGCTTCTGACTATCCACTCTGTCCATGCCGCTCATAACTTTGTAAACCTCTATCATGTCGCCCCTCACCTCCGTCGTTCCAGTGAAAAGAATCCGAGTCTATCCAACCTCTCCTCATAGCTAATGCCCTCCAGACCAGGCAACATCCTGGTAAACCTCTTCTGTAACCTCTCCAAAGCCTCCTCGTCCTTCTGGTAGTGTGGCGACCAGAATTGCACGCAATATTCGAAGTGTGGCCTAATTAAAGTTCTGTAGAGCTGCAGCATGACTTGCCTATTTTTATACTCTATGCCCTGACCGATGAAGGCAAGCATGCCGTATGCCTTCTTGACTACCTTATCCACCTGCGTTGCCACTTTCAGTGACCTGTGGACCTATACGCCCAGATCTCTCTGCCTGTCAATACTCCTAAGGGTTCTGCCATTTACTGTATACCTCCCACCTGCATTAGACCTTCCAAATTCCGTTACCTCACATTTGTCCAGATTAAACTCCATCTGCCATTTCTCTGCCCATGTCTCCAACCGATCTATATCCTGCTGTATCCTCTGACAATCCTCATCATTATCCGCAACTCCACCAACCTTTGTGTCGTCCGCAAACTTACTAATCAGACCAGCTACATTTTTCTCCAAATCATTTATATATACTACAAACAGCAAAGGTCCCAGCATCGATCCCTGCGGAACACCATTAGTCACAGCTCTCCATTCAGAAAAGCACCCTTCCACTGCTACCCTCTGTCTTCTATGACCGAGCCAGTTCTGTATCCATCTTGCCAGCTCACCTCTGATCCCGTGTGACTTCACCTTTTATACCAGTCTGCCATGAGGGACCTTGTCAAAGGCTTTACTGAAGTCCATATAGATAACATCCACTGCCCTTCCTTCATCAATCATCTTTGTCACTTCCTCAAAAAACTCAATCAAATTAGTGAGACACAACCTCCCCTTCACAAAACCATGCTGCCTCTCGCTAATAAGTTCGTTTGTTTCCAAATGGGAGTAAATCCTGTCCCGAAGAATCCTCTCTAATAATTTCCCTACTGCTGACGTAAGGCTCACCGGCCTATAATTTCCTGGATTATCCTTGCTACCCTTCTTAAACAAAGGAACAACATTGGCTATTCTCCAGTCCTCTGGAACCTCACCTGTAGCCAATGAGGATGCAAAGATTTCTGTCAAGGGCCAATGAGGATGCAAAGATTTCTGTTAAGGGCCAATGAGGATGCAAAGATTTCTGTCAAGGAATTTCTTCATAGTCTCATGGTCCCATGGAAACCTGATTTTCCAGGGAGTATTTTATCATCTTTGTCCACATTTATCATCATAATCTTTTTTTACTCATACTCAGTTTTTCTTTAGTGAGTTTTGATGAGAGTTTGTTCCATATTTCTACTACTCTCTTATGAAAAGATACATCAAGGCTCCAGTTTCATTTGAGAAAATTTCACTTTTTACTCGTCCCTTTTACTGATCAAGTATGAGATTTTTAACACTCACTGAACCATAGATCGAAGCTTAGAATCAACTATTCTGAACAAATTGAGATCAAAGGTGAGAGAATACTAATCTGTATGGCATATGGTTCAACTTTAACTCTCCGAATGTTTGGGGGAACTACACCTCGAGTTTCTAAGAAGCAATTCTCTCCTTTACTTAAAACAGTAGATGTTGTACTGGTGGCTTGATAATTCAATGCAATTGTTTGCCAAACCTCATTCACACCTACAACTGATAACTCAATAGGGTTGATTTTCCCAAAGTTGCTCAGGGAGCAGCCTTTTGCTGTCAGCATGAGAGGCCTTCAGGATCTGGAAGGTAGTCATTACTGTGCTTAGCATTAAACTCCCAATTCTGCAGAAGAACAAGGTTTTCAACTTTGGTCACACCATGTATGTGCATTAGTCTCATTAGTGCCTGCAAAACATAAAATACCCCATGACACTTCAATAGTCCATTTTGGTAACTGTTTCATTGTGGCTGAAATCTTGTGTATCCATTTCCAGGACTACATAACAGTAGAAGTCCTTGGGTGTGATTCTTAACCAGCATAAACAAAATGGGCAAGCAGTTAAAATGTCCCTGGTTACTTAGCTGCTGGAATGTTGCCTAGATCCCGATCCCATCGACTGTGATTTGTACTCCAGCTTCTGGATTTGCAACTCAGCCACTTGCCCAAAACTTGTGGAATCCGTCTTTAAATATGCAGATTGTGGTCTGATGACTTCTGTCAATTTTAGGCCCAAGCATGGAAGTCGCCATTGTTTTGCTGCCAGGCTGAAGAGAGTTGAGACGTTCCAGAAAGATGAAGAAGCCCAAACAGGTACAATTTTACTTTCCTTTGTGGGGCTAAGAGCTCCTCCAGTGCTCTTCCAGGCTGTCCCAGACGACCTGTCTCCCTCACATAAAACCTTACTGAGCGCCCATTCCCCACAACTAACTGCATGCTGGCAAGTGGCCCTTGGCTGTCTGATTTTCTGGAGCATAGCATCTGTTTCCATCCCATTCTGGGTAGGAAACAGACTGCTTTTTCATGTTAAAGGCAAAGTGGTTAAAATAGCTTAGGTCTCAGTTTCTCCAGTGAGTTTGTTTTGGCACCCCTCCAGACATCCCTGTGCCATCACCGCCACTAACCGGTCCATCCTAGATAGTGTTACCCGCATCCTGTGTACATCAGTGCCCACTTTGTGCATGCACTCCAAGTCTCTCCATGAGGTTGGTCACTCTCTCAATGAGCCATTGTCGTGTTGAGCCAGATGGACTCCTTAATTCTCTGCCCATGACCCCACACTGCCTCAGGAAACTCCGACATGAGGGAGTATATCTGTTGATGCTGGTGTAGGCAGAGCCTCTTTCCTGTGGCCCCTAAGGTCCTGCATCTGTGCCCAACTGAGCCAGGCTGTGTCTGTCCTCCCTCCTCTGAGAACTACCCACAGCTGCCTCTGCCTCTGTCAACTGCTCCTATACACTAGTGCCCTGTTCATCACCCAGTGCCACCCTATCTAACTGTGTGCCAGGACTCACCGAGTTGCCTATACTTGTGATGGTGGATGATGTGCTTGTAAGGTGTGACAATGCTTCTTCAGAGCTCTGCTGGTGCTGCTCTTGGCCCGGTGATGGTGAGGGAGATGGTCTCCTTGCCTCAACTGCACCTGCAACAGACATAAGAAGAGATCATGAGAGCTAGCCTTGAAGAACAGAAGCCTCTGCAGTGCTGAGGCTTTCCAATGCAACTCAATGCTTGTTCTGTTGTCAGACAGGCTGCAGTGCAGTGCACCCCCTTCATGAATACATCAGCATTTCTAATCACCATTTCCACCATGAATTCCCATTTTGCCATGCCAGATTTCCTCATAGTCCACCATCCTGCTGATGTCCATGGTTCCCTCTTTCATGGCTGTGATCATGTCATGGCAGGGAACTCCAACCCCCACCCCTCAGGGGCATTATGTGCCTGATTCTCCTGCAAGGCCAAAAGAGAGCATGATAAGGCACTGCTGTCCACTATGGCCAATGCCAGCTGCGCCTATTCATTACAAGCTGTATGTATCAGTGCTGGCAGGTCCTCAGCAGCACTATAGCTCTGAGCCATTCTGAGGAGTCAGTAAGTGCTCTGGGCACACACTCCTCTCACGTTCGGGGCAGCATGCGTCCTGAGGCTCCTCAGCTGGAGTGTCTGCTGGAGGGTGAATACCCAGAGGCCTGTCCTGAGGGTTGGGGGTTGCACGCATATTGACAGAGCATATCAAATCATTAAACCTCTTCTGACACTGGTCCTGTTTCGTCACTTCTTCTGCTTTCTCCATCCAATCATGCTTAGTCTGGATGGGTGTCCTCCTCCTGTCACCCTCTGGGAAGAGGACCTCCCTCCTCTTCCTTACAGCCTCCAGGAGGACCTCCAGGTTTGCATCAGAGAATTGAGCAGCTGCTTTGCTTGGGTTCCTGCTCTCTGGCTCTGCTGAAACATTCCAACTTGCTGTCAAACTAATATCTTTCAAACTGAAGTTGAAGCTTCAAACAGCAGTTACAGTAATGGTTTCCATGCTCTGTTTAAATTTGGCCCATGCTTGAGCGTCCCGCCTCCTTTCCCACCCCCTGGCTGCTAATTGGCTCCATGCCGTGAAACTCATACGAACATACAAACATATGAATTAGGAGCAGGAGTAGGCCACTCAGCCCCTCAAGCCTGCTCCACCATTCAATAAGTTCATGGCTGAACTGATTTCTCCACATTACCACCTACCACTAATAACCTTTCACCCCCTTGCTTATCCAGAATCTATCTACCTCTGCCTTAAAAATATTCAAAGACTCTACTTCCACCACATTTTGAGGAAGAGAGTTCCAAAGACTTACAACCCTCTGAGAGAAAAAAATTCTCCTCATCTCTGTCTTAACTGGGCGACCCTTATTTTTAAACAGTGACCCCTAGTTCTAGATTCTCCCACAAGTGGAAACATCCACATCCACCCTGTCAAGACCCCTCAGGATCTTATATGTTTCAATCAACCCATGGGCTCAATGAACCCATCTGGTTCACTAATGTCCTTTAGGGAAGGAAATCTGCTGTCCTTACCTGGTCTGGCCTACATTTGACTCCAGACCCACAGCAATGTGGTTAACTCTTACATGCCCTCTGAAATGGCCTAGCAAGCCACTCAGTTGTATCTAACCGCTACGAAGTCAGTAAAAAGGAATGAAACCGGACGGACCACCCAGCATCGACCTAGGCACCTGAAACGATAATGGCAAACCCAGCCCTGTCGACCCTGCAAAGTCCTCCTCACTAACATCTGGGGGCTTGTGCCAAAGTTGGGAGAGCTGTCTCACAGACTAGTCAAGCAACAGCCTGACATAGTCATACTCATGGAATCATACCTTACAGACAATGTCCCAGACACTGCCATCACTATCCCCGGGTATGTCCTGCCCCACCGGCAGGACAGACCCACCAGAGGTGGTGGCACAGTGGTATACAGTAGGGAGGGAGTTGCCCTGGGAGTCCTCAACATCGACTCCGGACCCCATGAAGTCTCATGGCATCAGGCCAAACATGGGCAAGGTAACCTCCTACTGATTACCACCTACCGCCCTCCCTCAGCTGATGACTCAGTACTCCTCCATGTTGAACACCACTTGGAGGGAGCACTGAGGGTGGCAAGGGCACAAAATGTACTCTGGGTGGGGGACTTCAATGTCCATCACCAAGAGTGGCTTGGTAGCACCATTACTGACCGAGCTGGCCGAGTCCAAAAGAACATAGCTGCGAGACTGGGTCTGCGGCAGGTGGCGGGGAACCAACACGAGGGAAAAACATACTTGACCTCGTCCTCACCAATCTGCCTGCCGCAGATGCTTCTGTCCATGACAGTATTGGTAGGAGTGACCACCGCACAGTACTTGTGGAGACAAAGACCCGCCTTCACATTGAGGATACCGTCCATCGTGTTGTGTGGCACTATCACCGTGCTAAATGGGATAGATTTCGAACAGATCTAGCAATGCAAATCTGGGCATCCATGAGGTGCTGTGGGCCATCATCAGCGGCAGAATTGTACTCAACCACAATCTGTAACCTCATGGCCCAGCATATCCCCCACTCTACCAATACCATCAAGCCAGGAGACCAACCCTGGTTCAATGAAGAGTGCAAGAGGGCATGCCAGGAGCAGCACCATGCATACGTCAAAATGAGGTGTCAACCTGGTGAAGCTACAACCCAGGACTACTTGCATGCCAAACTGCGGAAGCAGCATGCGATAGACAGAGCTAAGCGATCCCATAACCAACGGATCAGATCTAAGCTCTGCAGTCCTGCCACATTCAGCCGTGAATGGTGGTGGACAATTAAACAACTAACTGGAGGAGGTGGCTCCACAAATATCCCCATCCTCAATGATGGGGGAGCCCAGCACATCAGTGCGAAAGATAGGGCTGAAGCATTTGCACCAATCTTCAGCCAGAAGTGGCGAGTTGATGATCCATCTCGGCCTTCTCCTGAAGTCCCCAGCATCACAGATGCCAGACTTCAGCCAATTCGATTCACTCCGCGTAATATCAAGAAACGACTGAAGGCACTGGATACTGCGAAAGCTATGGGCCCTGACATTATTCCGGCAATAATTGGTGAAGACGTGTGCTCCAGAACTTGCCGCGCCCCTAGCCAAGCTGTTCCAGTACAGCTACAACACTGGCATCTACCTTGCAATGTGGAAAATTGCCCAGGTATATCCTGTACACAAAAAGCAGGACGAGTCCAACCCGGCCAATTACCGCCCCATCAGCCTACTCTCAATCATCAGAAAAGTGATGGAAGGTGTCATCAACAGTGCCATCAAACGGCACTTGCTTAGCAATAACCTGCTCAGTGACGCTCAGTTTGGGTTCCGCCAGGGCCACTCAGCTCCTGACCTCATCACAGCCCTGGTTCAAACATGGACAAAAGAGCTGAACTCAAGACGTGAGGTGAGAGTGACTGCCCTTGACATCAAGGCAGCATTTGACCGAGTATGGCATCAAGGAGCCCTAGCAAAACTGAGGTCAATGGGAATCAGGGGGTAAACCCTCCGCTGGCTGGAGTCATACCTAGCGCAAAGGAAGATGGTTGTGGTTGTTGGAGGTCAATCATCTGAGCTCCAGGACATCACTGCAGGAGTTCCTCAGGGTAGTGTCCTAGGCCCAACCATCTTCAGCTGCTTCATCAATGACCTTCCTTCAATCATAAGGTCAGAAGTGGGGATGTTCGCTGATGATTGCACAATGTTCAGCACCATTCGTGACTCTTCAGATACTGAAGCAGTCTGTGCAGAAATGCAGCAAGACCTGGATAATATCCAGGCTTGGGCTGATAAGTGGCAAGTAACATTCGTGCCACACAAGTACCAGGCAATGACCATCTCCAACAAGAGAGAATCTAACCATCTCCCCTTGAAATTCAACGGCATTACCATCGCTGAATACCCCACTATCAACATCCTAGGGGCTACCATTGACCAGAAGCTGAACTGGAGTAGCCATATAAATACC
Organism: Heterodontus francisci; assembly: GCF_036365525.1. Taxonomy (NCBI): domain Eukaryota; kingdom Metazoa; phylum Chordata; class Chondrichthyes; order Heterodontiformes; family Heterodontidae; genus Heterodontus; species Heterodontus francisci. The sequence goes on from NC_090371.1 coordinate 50,382,536, forward strand.
ATGGCTACAAGAGCAGGTCAGAGGCTAGGAATCCTGTGGCGAGTAGCTCACCTCCTGACTCCCCAAAGCCTGTCCACCATCTACAAGGCACAAGTCAGAAGTGTGATGGAATACTCTCCACTTGCCTGGATGGGTGCAGCTCCAACAACACTCTGGAAGCTCGACACCATCCAGGACAAAGCAGCCCGCTTGATTGGCACCCCATATATAAACATTCACTCCCTCCACCACCGACGCACAGTGGTAGCAGTGTGTACCATCTACAAGATGCACTGCAGCAATGCACCAAGGCTCCTTAGACAGCACCTTCCAAACCCACGACCTCTACCAACTAGAAGGACAAGGGCAGCAAATACATGGGAAATACATGAAGGCAGCTCACCACCACCTTCTCAAGGGCAATTAGGGATGGGCAATAAATGCTGGCATAGCCAGTGATGCCCACATCCCATGAATGAATAAAAAATAAAATCAAGTCAATCTTACTCTTCTAAATTCCAGTGGATACTAGCCTAGCCTGCCCGATCTTTCCTCATAAGATAGCCCACCCATTCCAGATATCAGTCTAGTAAACCTTCTTTGAACTGCTTCCAATGCATTTATACCCTTCCTTAAATAAAGAGACTAATACTAACTAGTACTCCAGATGTGGTCTCACCAATACCCTGTATAACTGAAGCATAACCTTCCTACTTTTGTATTCAATTCCCCTCGCAATAAACAATAACATTCTATTAGCTTTCCTAATTACATGCTGTACCTGCATACTAACCTCATGCACTAAGACACTCAGATCTTTCTGCATCACAGAGCTCCACAATTTCTCACCATTTAGATAATATGTCTTTGTTGTTCTTCCTGCCAAAATGGACAACTTCATATTTTCCCACATTATACTCCATCTGCCAGATTTTTGCCCACTCACTTAACCTATCTATATCCTTTTGTAGCTTCCTTCTGTCCTCTTCACAACCTACTTTCCTACCTATCTTTGCGTTATCAGCAAATTTAGCAACCAGACCATTGATATAAATTGTAAAAAGTTGAGGCCCCAGCACAGATCCCTTTGGCACACCACTCGTAACATCTTGCCAACCAGAAAATGACCCATTTATGTCTACTCTCTGTTTCCTGTTAGCTAACCAATCTTCTATCCATGCTAGTATGTTATCCCCCTACACCCTGAGCTTTTATTTTTTGCAATAACCTTTGATGTGGCACCTTATCAAATGCCTTCTAGAAATACAATATATCCATCGGTTCTCCTTCATCCACAGCACATGTAACTCCCTCAAAGAACTCCAATAAATTGGTTAAATATGATTTCCCTTTAACAAAACCATGTTGACTCTACCTGATTGCCCTCAATTTTTCTAAGTGCCCTGCTATAATATCTTTAATAATAGTTTCTAATGTTTTCCCTAAGACAGATGTGAAGCTAACTGGCCTGCAGTTTCCTGCTTTCTGTCTCCCGCCCTTTTTGAATAAATTTGCTATTTTCCAGTCTAGCAGAACCTTCCCTGAATCTAGGGAATTTTGGAAAATTAAAACTAACACATCAACTATCTCACTAGCCACTTCTTTTAAGACATTAGGATGAAGTCCATCAGCCCGCAGCTCCAACAATTTGTTCAGCACCACGTCCCTGCTGACTGTAATTTTCTTGAGTTCCTCCGTCCCCTCCATTTCCTGACTAAAGCTAATTCTGGGATGTTACTTGTATCCTCTATAGTGAAGACTGATGCAAAATACCTGTTCAATTCATCTGCATTCTCCTTAGTATCCATTATTAATTCCCCAGACTCACTTTCTATAGGGCCAACATTCACTTTGTTAACTCTTTTCTTTTCAAAATATCTATAGAAACTCTTATCTGTCTTTATATTTCTAGCCAGCTTTCTCTCATACTCTAATTTTACCTTCCTTATCAATCTTTGCTGATTTTTATATTCTGTCCAATCTTCTGACCTGCCACCCATCTTTGCACAATTATATATTTTTCTTTAAGTTTGATACTATCTTTAACTGTTTTAGTTAACCTCGGATGGTGGACCCCGCCTCATGGAATTTTTCTTTCTCATTGGAATGTATCTATTCTGTGTATTCTGATATATTCTCTGCATTCTCTTTTTTAAGTGAAGCCTCTCTCCACTCCACGCACTCTTTTTAATGAAGCCTCTCCCCGCTCTCCGCACTCTTTTTAATGAAGCCTCTCCCCGCTCTCCGCACTCTTTTTAATGAAGCCTCTCCTCGCTCTCCACACTCTGTTTGAACTGAAGCCTCTACTCGCTCTCCGCACTCTTTTTAATGAAGCCTCTCCCCGCTCTCCGCACTCTTTTTGAAGTGAAGCCTCTCCCCGCTCTCCACACTCTGTTTGAACTGAAGCCTCTCCCCGCTCTCCGCACTCTTTTTGAAGTGAAGCCTCTCGTCGCTCTCTGCACTCTTTTTGAAGTGAAACCTCGCTTCGCTCCACGCATTCTTTTTGAAGTGAAGCCTCTCTTCACTCCCCGCACTCTTTTTGAAGTGAAGCCATCCCCGCTCTCCGCACTCATATTGAAGTGAAGCCTCTCCCCGCTCTCCGCACTCTTTTTAATGAAGCCTCTCCCCGCTCTCCACACTCTGTTTGAACTGAAGCCTCTCCCCGCTCTCCGCAATCTTTTTAATGAAGCCTCTCCCCGCTCTCCGCACTCTTTTTGAAGTGAAGCCTCTCCCCGGTCTCCACACTCTGTTTGAACTGAAGCCTCTCCCCGCTCTCCGCACTCTTTTTGAAGTGAAGCCTCTCGCCGCTCTCTGCACTCTTTTTGAAGTGAAACCTCGCTTCGCTCCATGCATTCTTTTAGAAGTGAAGCCTCTCTTCACTCCCCGCACTCTTTTTGAAGTGAAGCCATCCCCGCTCTCCGCACTCATATTGAAGTGAAGCCTCTCCCCGCTCTCCGCAGTCTTTTTAATGAAGCCTCTCCCCGCTCTCCACACTCTGTTTGAACTGAAGCCTCTCCCCGCTCTCCGCACTCTTTTTAATGAAGCCTCTCCCCGCTCTCCGCACTCTTTTTGAAGTGAAGCCTCTCCCCGGTCTCCACACTCTGTTTGAACTGAAGCCTCTCCCCGCTCTCCGCACTCTTTTTGAAGTGAAGCCTCTCGCCGCTCTCTGCACTCTTTTTGAAGTGAAACCTCGCTTCGCTCCATGCATTCTTTTAGAAGTGAAGCCTCTCTTCACTCCCCGCACTCTTTTTGAAGTGAAGCCATCCCCGCTCTCCGCACTCATATTGAAGTGAAGCCTCTCCCCGCTCTCCGCAGTCTTTTTAATGAAGCCTCTCCCCGCTCTCCACACTCTGTTTGAACTGAAGCCTCTCCCCGCTCTCCGCACTCTTTTTAATGAAGCCTCTCCCCGCTCTCCGCACTCTTTTTGAAGTGAAGCCTCTCCCCGCTCTCCACACTCTGTTTGAACTGAAGCCTCTCCCCGCTCTCCGCACTCTTTTTGAAGTGAAGCCTCTCGTCGCTCTCTGCACTCTTTCTGAAGTGAAGCCTCACTTCGCTCTCCGCACTCCTTTTGAAATGAAGCCTCTCCCCGCTCTCCGCACTTTTTGAAGTGAAGCCTCTCCCCGCTCTCCGCACTCTTTCTGAAGTGAAGCCGGACTTCGCTCTCCGCTTTCCTTTTGAAACGAAGCTTCTACCCGCTCTCCGCACGCTTTTTGAAGTGAAGCCTCTCTCCGCTCTCCGCACTCTGTTTGAAGTGAAGCCTCTCCCTGCACTCTTTTTAATGAAGCCTCTCCCCGCTCGCCATACGCCTTTTTGAAGTGAAGCCTCTCTCCGCTCTCTGCACTTTTTTTGAAATGAAGCCTCTCCCCGCTCTCTGCACTCTTTCTAATGAAGCCTCTCTCCGCTCTCTTAGCTCTTTTTGAAGTGAAGCCTCTCCCCGCTCTCTGCACTGTTTTTAACGAAGCCTCTCCCCGCTCTCCGCACTCTTTCTGAAGTGAAGCCTCTCTTCGCTCTCCGCACTCCTTTTGAAACAAAGCCTCTCCCCGCTCTCCGCATGCTTTTTGATGAAGCCTCTCCCCGCTCTCTGTGCTCTTTTTGAAGTGAAGCCTCTCTCTGCTCTCTGCATTCTTTTTAATGAAGCCTCTCTACGATCTCCGCTTTCTTTTGGAAGTGAAGCCTCTTGTCGCTCTCCGCACTCTTTTTGAAGTGAAACCTCGCTTCGCTCCACGCATTCTTTTTGAAGTGAAGCCTCTCCCCGCTCTCCCCGCTCTGCACACTCTTTTTGAAGTGAAACCTCGCTTCGCTCCACGCACTCTTTCTGAAGTGAAGCCTCTCTTCGCTCTCCTCGCTCTGCACACTCTTTTTGAAGTGAAACCTCGCTTCGCTCCATGCGCTCTTTCTGAAGTGAAGCCTCTCTTCGCTCTCCCCGCTCTGCACACTCTTTCTGAAGTGAAGCCTCTCCCCGCTCACCACACTCTTTTTGAAGTGAAACCTCGCTTCGCTCCACGCACTCTTTCTGAAGTGAAGCCTCTCTTCGCTCTCCCCGCTCTGCACACTCTTTCTGAAGTGAAGCCTCTCCCCGCTCACCACACTCTTTTTGAAGTGAAACCTCGCTTTGCTCCACGCACTCTTTCTGAAGTGAAGCCTCTCCCCGCTCACTGTACGCTTTTTGAAGTGAAGCCTCTCTTCGCTCCCCGCACCCTTTTTGAAGTGAAGCCTCTCTTCGCTCCCCGCACTCTTTCTGAAGTGAAGCCTCTCTTCGTCCTCCGCACGCCTTTTGAAGTGAAGCCTCTCCCCACTCTCCGCACTCTTTTTGAAGTGAAGCCTCTCCCCACTCTCCGCTCTCTTTTTAATGAAGCCTCTCCCAGCTCTCCGCACTCTTTTTGAAGTGAAGACTCTCCCCGCTCTCTGCATTCTTTTTACTGAAGCCTCTCCCCGCTCTCCGCACTCTTTCTGAAGTGAAGCTTCTCTTCGCTCTTTGCACTCCTTTTGAAACGAAGCCTCTCCCCGATCTCCGCACTTTTTCTGAAGTGAAGCCTCTCTCCGCTCTCCGCTCTCTGTTTGAAGTGAAGCCTCTCCCCGCACTCCGCACTCTTTTTAATGAAGCCTCCCCCCGCTCTCCGCACAGATTTTGAAGTGAAGCCTCTCTCCACTCTCCGCACACTTTTTAATGAAGCCTCAGCCCGCTCTCAGCACTCTTTTTGAAATGAAGCCTCTCCCCGCTCTCTGCACTCTTTTTAATGAAGCCTCTCTCCACTCTCTTAGCTCTTTCTGAAGTGAATCCTCTCCCCGTTCTGTCTGCTCTTTTTGAAGTGAAGCCTCTCCCCGCTCTCTGCACTCTTTTTGAAGTGAAGCCTCTCCGAGCTGTCCGCACTGTTTTTAATGAAGCCTCTCCCCGCTCTCTTTTTGAAGTGAAGCCTTTCTCCACTCCCCGCAATCTTTTTGAAATGAAGCCTCTCCCCGCTCTCCGCACTCCTTTTGAAACGAAGCCTCTCCCCGCTCTCCACACGCGTTTTGAAGTGAAGCCTCTCCCCGCTCTCCGCACGCTTTTTGAAGTGAAGCCTCTCCCCACTCTCCGCACGCTCTTTGAAGTGAAGCCTCTCCCCGCTCTCCGCACGTTTTTTGAAGTGAAGCCTCTCTCCGCTCTCCGCACTCTTTCTAATGAAGCCTCTCTCTGCTCTCTTAGCTCTTTTCGAAGTGAAGCCTCTCCCCACTCTCCGCACTCTTTTTGAAGTGAAGCCTCTCCCCGCTCTGTGCTCTTTTTGAAGTGAAGCCTCTCTCTGCTCTCTGCATTCTTTTTAATGAAGCCTCTCTACGATCTCCGCTTTCTTTTGGAAGTGAAGCCTCTCCCCGCTCTCCGCACTATTTTTGAACTGAAGCCTCTCTTCGCTTCACGCATTCTTTTTGAAGTGAAGTCTCTCTTCACACACCGCACTCTTTTTGAAGTGAAGCCTCTCCCCGCTCTCCCCGCTCTCCCCACTCTTTTTGAAGTGAAGCCTCTCCCCGCACTCTGCACTCTTTTTAATGAAGCCTCTCCCCGCTCTCCGCTCTCTTTTTGAAGTGAAGCCTCTCTCCGCTCTCCGCACTCTTTCTAATGAAGCCTCTCTCCGCTCTCTTAGCTCTTTTCGAAGTGAAGCCTCTCCCCACTCTCCGCACTCATTTCGAAGTGAAGCCTCTCCCTGCTCTGCCCGCTCTCCACACTCTTTTTGAAGTGAAGTCTCTCCCCGCATTCCGCACTCTTTATAATGAAGCCTCTCCCCGCTCTCCGCATTCTTTCTGAAGTGAAGCCTCTCTTCGCTCCCCGCACTCTTTTTGAAGTGAAGCCTCTCTTCGCTCCCCGCACCCTTTTTGAAGTGAAGCCTTTCTTCGAGCCCCGCACTCTTTTTGAAGTGAAGCCTCTCCCCGCTCTCCGCACTCTTTTTGAAGTGAAGCCTCTCCCCGCTCTCCGCACTCTTTTTGAAGTGAAGCCTCTCCCCGCTTTCTGCACTCTTTTTCATGAAGCCTCTCCCCGCTCTCCGCATTCTTTTTGAAGTGAAGCCTCTCCCCGCTCTCTGCACTCTTTTTGAAGTGAAGCCTCGCTTCGCTCCCCGCACTCTTTGTGAAGTGAAGCCTGTCCCCGCACTCCGCACACATTTTGAAGTGAAGCCTCTCTCTGCTCTCCGCACTCTGTTTGAAGTGAAGCCTCTCCCCACAATCCGCACTCTTTTTAATGAAGCCTCTCCCCGCTCTCCGCGCTCTGTTTGAAGTGAAGCCTCTCTCCGCTCTCCGCACTGTTTTTAATGAAGCCTCTCCCCACTATCCGCACTCTTTTTAATGAAGCCTCTCCCCGCTCTCCGCACGCTTTTTGAAGTGAAGCCTCTCTCCGCTCTCTGCACTCTTTCTAATGAAGCCCCTCTCTGCTCTCTTAGCTCTTTTTGAAGAGATGCCTCTCCCCGCTCTCTGCACTCCTTTTGAAATGAAGCCTCTCCCTGCTCTCCGCACCCTTTTTGAAGTGAAGACTCTCTCCGCTCTCCGCACCCTTTTTGAAATGAAGCCTCTCCCTGCACTCCTCACTCTTTTTAGTGAAGCCTCTCCCCGCTCACCACACTCTTTTTGAAGTGAAGCCTCGCTTCGATCCCCGCACTCTTTCTGAAGTGAAGCCTCTCCCCGCAATCCGCACTCTTTTTAATGAAGCCTCTCCCCGCTCTCCGCACTCTTTTTGAAGTGAAGCCTCTCCCCGCTCTCCACACGGGTTTTGAAGTGAAGCCTCTCCCCGCTCTCCGCACGCTTTTTGAAGTGAAGCCTCTCCCCGCTCTCCGCACGCTCTTTGAAGTGAAGCCTCTCCCCGCTCTCCGCACGTTTTTTGAAGTGAAGCCTCTCTCCGCTCTCCGCACTCTTTCTAATGAAGCCTCTCTCTGCTCTCTTAGCTCTTTTCGAAGTGAAGCCTCTCCCCACTCTCCGCACTCTTTTTGAAATGAAGCCTCTCCCCGCTCTGTGCTCTTTTTGAAGTGAAGCCTCTCTCTGCATTCTTTTTAATGAAGCCGCTCTACGATCTCCGCTTTCTTTTGGAAGTGAAGCCTCTCCCCGCTCTCCGCACTCTTTTTGAACTGAAGCCTCTCTTCGCTCCACACATTCTTTTTGAAGTGAAGTCTCTCTTCACACCCCGCACTCTTTTTGAAGTGAAGCCTCTCCCCGCTCTCCCCGCTCTCCCCACTCTTTTTGAAGTGAAGCCTCTCCCCGCACTCTGCACTCTTTTTAATGAAGCCTCACCCCGCTCTCCGCACTCTTTTTGAAGTGAAGCCTCTCTTTGCTCCCCGCACTCTTTTTGAAGTGATGCCTCTCTTCGCTCTCCGCCCTGTTTTTAACGAAGCCTCTCCCCGCTCTCCGCACTCTTTTTGAAGTGAAGCCTCTCTTCGCTGCCCGCACTCTTTCTGAAGTGAAGCCTCACTTCGCTCTCCGCACCCTTTTTGAAGTGACGCCTTTCTTCGCTCCCCGCACTCTTTCTGAAGTGAAGCCTCTCTCCGGCTCTGCACTTTTTTTGAAATGAAGCCTCTCTCCGCTCTCTCAGCTCTTTTCGAAGTGAAGCATGTCTCTGCTGTCTGCACTCTTTTTAATGAAGACTCTCTCCGCTCTCCGCTTTCTTTTTGAAGTGAATCCTCTCCCCGCTCTCCGCACTGTTTTTAACGAAGCCTCTCCCCGCTCTCCGCACTCTTTTTAATGAAGCCTCTCCCCGCTCTCCACACTCTTTCTGAAGTGAAGCCTCTCTTCGCTCTCCGCTTTCTTTTTGAAGTAAATCCTCACCCGCTCTCCGCACTGTTTTTAACGAAGCCTCTCCCCACTCTCAGCACTCTTTTTGATATGAAGCCTCTCCCCGCTCTCTGCACTCTTTTTAATGAAGCCTCTCCCCGCTCTCTGCACTCTTTTTAATGAAGCCTCTCCCCGCTCTCCGCACTCTTTTTGAAGTGAAGCCTCTCCCCACTCTCAGCACTCTTTTTGAAATGAAGCCTCTCTCCGCTCTCTCAGCTCTTTTCGAAGTGAAGCATGTCTCTGCTGTCTGCACTCTTTTTAATGAAGCCTCTCTCCGCTCTCCGATTTCTTTTTGAAGTGAATCCTCTCCCCGCTCTCCGCACTGTTTTTAACGAAGCCTCTCCCCGCTCTCCGCACTCTTTTTAATGAAGCCTCTCCCCGCTCTCCACGCTCTTTCTGAAGCGAAGCCTCTCTTCGCTCTCCGCACTCCTTTTGAAACGAAGCCTCTCCCCGCTCTCCGCACGCTTTTTGAAGTGAAGCCTCTCCCTGCACTCTTTTTAATGAAGCCTCTCCCCGCTCTCCGCACGTTTTTTGAAGTGAAGCCTCTCTCCGCTCTCCGCACTCTTTCTAATGAAGCCTCTCTCCGCTCTCTTAGCTCTTTTCGAAGTGAAGCCTCTCCCCACTCTCCGCACTCATTTCGAAGTGAAGCCTCTCCCTGCTCTCCCCGCTCTCCACACTCTTTTTGAAGTGAAGTCTCTCCCCGCATTCCGCACTCTTTTTAATGAAGCCTCTCCCCGCTCTCCGCATTCTTTCTGAAGTGAAGCCTCTCTTCGCTCCCCGCACTCTTTTTGAAGTGAAGCCTCTCCGCGCTCTCCGCATTCTTTCTGAAGTGAAGCCTCTCTTCGCTCCCCGCACTCTTTTTGAAGTGAAGCCTTTCTTCGAGCCCCGCACTCTTTTTGAAGTGAAGCCTCTCCCCGCTCTCCGCACTCTTTTTGAAGTGAAGCCTCTCCCCGCTCTCCGCACTCTTTTTGAAGTGAAGCCTCTCCCCGCTCTCCACACGGGTTTTGAAGTGAAGCCTCTCCCCGCTCTCCGCACGCTTTTTGAAGTGAAGCCTCTCCCCGCTCTCCGCACGCTCTTTGAAGTGAAGCCTCTCCCCGCTCTCCGCACGTTTTTTGAAGTGAAGCCTCTCTCCGCTCTCCGCACTCTTTCTAATGAAGCCTCTCTCTGCTCTCTTAGCTCTTTTCGAAGTGAAGCCTCTCCCCACTCTCCGCACTCTTTTTGAAGTGAAGCCTCTCCCCGCTCTGTGCTCTTTTTGAAGTGAAGCCTCTCTCTGCATTCTTTTTAATGAAGCCTCTCTACGATCTCCGCTTTCTTTTGGAAGTGAAGCCTCTCCCCGCTCTCCGCACTCTTTTTGAACTGAAGCCTCTCTTCGCTCCACACATTCTTTTTGAAGTGAAGTCTCTCTTCACACCCCGCACTCTTTTTGAAGTGAAGCCTCTCCCCGCTCTCCCCGCTCTCCCCACTCTTTTTGAAGTGAAGCCTCTCCCCGCACTCTGCACTCTTTTTAATGAAGCCTCTCCCCGCTCTCCGCACTCTTTTTGAAGTGAAGCCTCTCTTTGCTCCCCGCACTCTTTTTGAAGTGATGCCTCTCTTCGCTCTCCGCCCTGTTTTTAACGAAGCCTCTCCCCGCTCTCCGCACTCTTTTTGAAGTGAAGCCTCTCTTCGCTGCCCGCACTCTTTCTGAAGTGAAGCCTCACTTCGCTCTCCGCACCCTTTTTGAAGTGACGCCTTTCTTCGCTCCCCGCACTCTTTCTGAAGTGAAGCCTCTCTCCGGCTCTCTCAGCTCTTTTCGAAGTGAAGCATGTCTCTGCTGTCTGCACTCTTTTTAATGAAGACTCTCTCCGCTCTCCGCTTTCTTTTTGAAGTGAATCCTCTCCCCGCTCTCCGCACTGTTTTTAACGAAGCCTCTCCCCGCTCTCCGCACTCTTTTTAATGAAGCCTCTCCCCGCTCTCCACACTCTTTCTGAAGTGAAGCCTCTCTTCGCTCTCCGCTTTCTTTTTGAAGTAAATCCTCACCCGCTCTCCGCACTGTTTTTAACGAAGCCTCTCCCCACTCTCAGCACTCTTTTTGATATGAAGCCTCTCCCCGCTCTCTGCACTCTTTTTAATGAAGCCTCTCCCCGCTCTCTGCACTCTTTTTAATGAAGCCTCTCCCCGCTCTCCGCACTCTTTTTGAAGTGAAGCCTCTCCCCACTCTCAGCACTCTTTTTGAAATGAAGCCTCTCTCCGCTCTCTCAGCTCTTTTCGAAGTGAAGCATGTCTCTGCTGTCTGCACTCTTTTTAATGAAGCCTCTCTCCGCTCTCCGATTTCTTTTTGAAGTGAATCCTCTCCCCGCTCTCCGCACTGTTTTTAACGAAGCCTCTCCCCGCTCTCCGCACTCTTTTTAATGAAGCCTCTCCCCGCTCTCCACGCTCTTTCTGAAGCGAAGCCTCTCTTCGCTCTCCGCACTCCTTTTGAAATGAAGCCTCTCCCCGCTCTCCGCACGCTTTTTGAAGTGAAGCCTCTCCCTGCACTCTTTTTAATGAAGCCTCTCCCCGCTCTCCGCACGTTTTTTGAAGTGAAGCCTCTCTCCGCTCTCCGCACTCTTTCTAATGAAGCCTCTCTCCGCTCTCTTAGCTCTTTTCGAAGTGAAGCCTCTCCCCACTCTCCGCACTCATTTCGAAGTGAAGCCTCTCCCTGCTCTCCCCGCTCTCCACACTCTTTTTGAAGTGAAGTCTCTCCCCGCATTCCGCACTCTTTTTAATGAAGCCTCTCCCCGCTCTCCGCATTCTTTCTGAAGTGAAGCCTCTCTTCGCTCCCCGCACTCTTTTTGAAGTGAAGCCTCTCCGCGCTCTCCGCATTCTTTCTGAAGTGAAGCCTCTCTTCGCTCCCCGCACTCTTTTTGAAGTGAAGCCTTTCTTCGAGCCCCGCACTCTTTTTGAAGTGAAGCCTCTCCCCGCTCTCCGCACTCTTTTTGAAGTGAAGCCTCTCCCCGCTCTCCGCACTCTTTTTGAAGTGAAGCCTCTCCCCGCTCTCCACACGGGTTTTGAAGTGAAGCCTCTCCCCGCTCTCCGTACGCTTTTTGAAGTGAAGCCTCTCCCCGCTCTCCGCACGCTCTTTGAAGTGAAGCCTCTCCCCGCTCTCCGCACGTTTTTTGAAGTGAAGCCTCTCTCCGCTCTCCGCACTCTTTCTAATGAAGCCTCTCTCTGCTCTCTTAGCTCTTTTCGAAGTGAAGCCTCTCCCCACTCTCCGCACTCTTTTTGAAGTGAAGCCTCTCCCCGCTCTGTGCTCTTTTTGAAGTGAAGCCTCTCTCTGCATTCTTTTTAATGAAGCCTCTCTACGATCTCCGCTTTCTTTTGGAAGTGAAGCCTCTCCCCGCTCTCCGCACTCTTTTTGAACTGAAGCCTCTCTTCGCTCCACACATTCTTTTTGAAGTGAAGTCTCTCTTCACACCCCGCACTCTTTTTGAAGTGAAGCCTCTCCCCGCTCTCCCCGCTCTCCCCACTCTTTTTGAAGTGAAGCCTCTCCCCGCACTCTGCACTCTTTTTAATGAAGCCTCTCCCCGCTCTCCGCACTCTTTTTGAAGTGAAGCCTCTCTTTGCTCCCCGCACTCTTTTTGAAGTGATGCCTCTCTTCGCTCTCCGCCCTGTTTTTAACGAAGCCTCTCCCCGCTCTCCGCACTCTTTTTGAAGTGAAGCCTCTCTTCGCTGCCCGCACTCTTTCTGAAGTGAAGCCTCACTTCGCTCTCCGCACCCTTTTTGAAGTGACGCCTTTCTTCGCTCCCCGCACTCTTTCTGAAGTGAAGCCTCTCTCCGGCTCTGCACTTTTTTTGAAATGAAGCCTCTCTCCGCTCTCTCAGCTCTTTTCGAAGTGAAGCATGTCTCTGCTGTCTGCACTCTTTTTAATGAAGACTCTCTCCGCTCTCCGCTTTCTTTTTGAAGTGAATCCTCTCCCCGCTCTCCGCACTGTTTTTAACGAAGCCTCTCCCCGCTCTCCGCACTCTTTTTAATGAAGCCTCTCCCCGCTCTCCACACTCTTTCTGAAGTGAAGCCTCTCTTCGCTCTCCGCTTTCTTTTTGAAGTAAATCCTCACCCGCTCTCCGCACTGTTTTTAACGAAGCCTCTCCCCACTCTCAGCACTCTTTTTGATATGAAGCCTCTCCCCGCTCTCTGCACTCTTTTTAATGAAGCCTCTCCCCGCTCTCCGCACTCTTTTTGAAGTGAAGCCTCTCCCCACTCTCAGCACTCTTTTTGAAATGAAGCCTCTCTCCGCTCTCTCAGCTCTTTTCGAAGTGAAGCATGTCTCTGCTGTCTGCACTCTTTTTAATGAAGCCTCTCTCCGCTCTCCGATTTCTTTTTGAAGTGAATCCTCTCCCCGCTCTCCGCACTGTTTTTAACGAAGCCTCTCCCCGCTCTCCGCACTCTTTTTAATGAAGCCTCTCCCCGCTCTCCACGCTCTTTCTGAAGCGAAGCCTCTCTTCGCTCTCCGCACTCCTTTTGAAACGAAGCCTCTCCCCGCTCTCCGCACGCTTTTTGAAGTGAAGCCTCTCCCTGCACTCTTTTTAATGAAGCCTCTCCCCGCTCTCCGCACGTTTTTTGAAGTGAAGCCTCTCTCCGCTCTCCGCACTCTTTCTAATGAAGCCTCTCTCCGCTCTCTTAGCTCTTTTCGAAGTGAAGCCTCTCCCCACTCTCCGCACTCATTTCGAAGTGAAGCCTCTCCCTGCTCTCCCCGCTCTCCACACTCTTTTTGAAGTGAAGTCTCTCCCCGCATTCCGCACTCTTTTTAATGAAGCCTCTCCCCGCTCTCCGCATTCTTTCTGAAGTGAAGCCTCTCTTCGCTCCCCGCACTCTTTTTGAAGTGAAGCCTCTCCGCGCTCTCCGCATTCTTTCTGAAGTGAAGCCTCTCTTCGCTCCCCGCACTCTTTTTGAAGTGAAGCCTTTCTTCGAGCCCCGCACTCTTTTTGAAGTGAAGCCTCTCCCCGCTCTCCGCACTCTTTTTGAAGTGAAGCCTCTCCCCGCTCTCCGCACTCTTTTTGAAGTGAAGCCTCTCCCCGCTCTCTGCACTCTTTTTCATGAAGCCTCTCCCCGCTCTCCGCACTCTTTTTGAAGTGAAGCCTCTCCCCGCTCTCTGCACTCTTTTTGAAGTGAAGCCTCGCTTCGCTCCCCGCACTCTTTGTGAAGTGAAGCCTGTCCCCGCACTCCGCACACATTTTGAAGTGAAGCCTCTCTCTGCTCTCCGCACTCTGTTTGAAGTGAAGCCTCTCCCCGCAATCCGCACTCTTTTTAATGAAGCCTCTCCCCGCTCTCCGCGCTCTGTTTGAAGTGAAGCCTCTCTCCGCTCTCCGCACTGTTTTTAATGAAGCCTCTCCCCACTATCCGCACTCTTTTTAATGAAGCCTCTCCCCGCTCTCCGCACGCTTTTTGAAGTGAAGCCTCTCTCCGCTCTCTGCACTCTTTCTAATGAAGCCCCTCTCTGCTCTCTTAGCTCTTTTTGAAGAGAAGCCTCTCCCCGCTCTCTGCACTCCTTTTGAAATGAAGCCTCTCCCTGCTCTCCGCACCCTTTTTGAAGTGAAGACTCTCTCCGCTCTCCGCACCCTTTTTGAAATGAAGCCTCTCCCCGCTCTCCGCACTCTTTTTGAAGTGAAGCCTCTCTTTGCTCCCCGCACTCTTTTTGAAGTGAAGCCTCTCTCCGCTCTCTGTGCTCTGTTTGAAGTGAAGCCTCTTTCCGCTCTCTCAGCTCTTTTCGAAGTGAAGCATGTCTCTGCTGTCTGCACTCTTTTTAATGAAGCCTCTCTCCGCTCTCCGATTTCTTTTTGAAGTGAATCCTCTCCCCGCTCTCCGCACTGTTTTTAACGAAGCCTCTCCCCGCTCTCCGCACTCTTTTTAATGAAGCCTCTCCCCGCTCTCCGCACTCTTTTTGAAGTGAAGCCTCTCCCCGCTCTCTGCACTCTTTTTCATGAAGCCTCTCCCCGCTCTCCGCACTCTTTTTGAAGTGAAGCCTCTCCCCGCTCTCTGCACTCTTTTTGAAGTGAAGCCTCGCTTCGCTCCCCGCACTCTTTGTGAAGTGAAGCCTGTCCCCGCACTCCGCACACATTTTGAAGTGAAGCCTCTCTCTGCTCTCCGCACTCTGTTTGAAGTGAAGCCTCTCCCCGCAATCCGCACTCTTTTTAATGAAGCCTCTCCCCGCTCTCCGCGCTCTGTTTGAAGTGAAGCCTCTCTCCGCTCTCCGCACTGTTTTTAATGAAGCCTCTCCCCGCTATCCGCACTCTTTTTAATGAAGCCTCTCCCCGCTCTCCGCACGCTTTTTGAAGTGAAGCCTCTCTCCGCTCTCTGCACTCTTTCTAATGAAGCCCCTCTCTGCTCTCTTAGCTCTTTTTGAAGAGAAGCCTCTCCCCGCTCTTTGCACTCCTTTTGAAATGAAGCCTCTCCCTGCTCTCCGCACCCTTTTTGAAGTGAAGACTCTATCCGCTCTCCGCACCCTTTTTGAAATGAAGTTTCTCCCCGCTCTCCGCACTCTTTTTGAAGTGAAGCATCTCTTTGCTCCCCGCACTCTTTTTGAAGTGAAGCCTCTCCCCGCTCTCCACACTCTTTCTGAAGCGAAGCCTCTCTTCGCTCTCCGCACTCCTTTTGAAACGAAGCCTCTCCCCGCTCTCCGCACGCTTTTTGAAGTGAAGCCTCTCCCTGCACTCTTTTTAATGAAGCCTCTCCCCGCTCTCCGCACGTTTTTTGAAGTGAAGCCTCTCTCCGCTCTCCGCACTCTTTCTAATGAAGCCTCTCTCCGCTCTCTTAGCTCTTTTCGAAGTGAAGCCTCTCCCCACTCTCCGCACTCATTTCGAAGTGAAGCCTCTCCCTGCTCTCCCCGCTCTCCACACTCTTTTTGAAGTGAAGTCTCTCCCCGCATTCCGCCCTCTTTTTAATGAAGCCTCTCCCCGCTCTCCGCATTCTTTCTGAAGTGAAGCCTCTCTTCGCTCCCCGCACTCTTTTTGAAGTGAAGCCTCTCCGCGCTCTCCGCATTCTTTCTGAAGTGAAGCCTCTCTTCGCTCCCCGCACTCTTTTTGAAGTGAAGCCTTTCTTCGAGCCCCGCACTCTTTTTGAAGTGAAGCCTCTCCCCGCTCTCCGCACTCTTTTTGAAGTGAAGCCTCTCCCCGCTCTCCGCACTCTTTTTGAAGTGAAGCCTCTCCCCGCTCTCTGCACTCTTTTTCATGAAGCCTCTCCCCGCTCTCCGCACTCTTTTTGAAGTGAAGCCTCTCCCCGCTCTCTGCACTCTTTTTGAAGTGAAGCATCTCTTTGCTCCCCGCACTCTTTTTGAAGTGAAGCCTCTCTCCGCTCTCTGTGCTCTGTTTGAAGTGAAGCCTCTTTCCGCTCTCTCAGCTCTTTTCGAAGTGAAGCATGTCTCTGCTGTCTGCACTCTTTTTAATGAAGCCTCTCTCCGCTCTCCGATTTCTTTTTGAAGTGAATCCTCTCCCCGCTCTCCGCACTGTTTTTAACGAAGCCTCTCCCCGCTCTCCGCACTCTTTTTAATGAAGCCTCTCCCCGCTCTCCACACTCTTTCTGAAGCGAAGCCTCTCTTCGCTCTCCGCACTCCTTTTGAAACGAAGCCTCTCCCCGCTCTCCGCACGCTTTTTGAAGTGAAGCCTCTCCCTGCACTCTTTTTAATGAAGCCTCTCCCCGCTCTCCGCACGTTTTTTGAAGTGAAGCCTCTCTCCGCTCTCCGCACTCTTTCTAATGAAGCCTCTCTCCGCTCTCTTAGCTCTTTTCGAAGTGAAGCCTCTCCCCACTCTCCGCACTCATTTCGAAGTGAAGCCTCTCCCTGCTCTCCCCGCTCTCCACACTCTTTTTGAAGTGAAGTCTCTCCCCGCATTCCGCCCTCTTTTTAATGAAGCCTCTCCCCGCTCTCCGCATTCTTTCTGAAGTGAAGCCTCTCTTCGCTCCCCGCACTCTTTTTGAAGTGAAGCCTCTCTTCGCTCCCCGCACCCTTTTTGAAGTGAAGCCTTTCTTCGAGCCCCGCACTCTTTTTGAAGTGAAGCCTCTCCCCGCTCTCCGCACTCTTTTTGAAGTGAAGCCTCTCCCCGCTCTCCGCACGCTTTTTGAAGTGAAGCCTCTCCCCGCTCTCTGCACTCTTTTTCATGAAGCCTCTCCCCGCTCTCCGCACTCTTTTTGAAGTGAAGCCTCTCCCCGCTCTCTGCACTCTTTTTGAAGTGAAGCCTCGCTTCGCTCCCCGCACTCTTTGTGAAGTGAAGCCTGTCCCCGCACTCCGCACACATTTTGAAGTGAAGCCTCTGACTGCTCTCCGCACTCTGTTTGAAGTGAAGCCTCTCCCCACAATCCGCACTCTTTTTAATGAAGCCTCTCCCCGCTCTCCGCGCTCTGTTTGAAGTGAAGCCTCTCTCCGCTCTCCGCACTGTTTTTAATGAAGCCTCTCCCCGCTATCCGCACTCTTTTTAATGAAGCCTCTCCCCGCTCTCCGCACGCTTTTTGAAGTGAAGCCTCTCTCCGCTCTCTGCACTCTTTCTAATGAAGCCCCTCTCTGCTCTCTTAGCTCTTTTTGAAGAGAAGCCTCTCCCCGCTCTCTGCACTCCTTTTGAAATGAAGCCTCTCCCTGCTCTCTGCACCCTTTTTGAAGTGAAGACTCTCTCCGCTCTCCGCACCCTTTTTGAAATGAAGCCTCTCCCTGCACTCCTCACTCTTTTTAGTGAAGCCTCTCCCCGCTCACCACACTCTTTTTGAAGTGAAGCCTCGCTTCGATCCCCGCACTCTTTCTGAAGTGAAGCCTCTCCCCGCAATCCGCACTCTTTTTAATGAAGCCTCTCCCCGCTCTCCGCACTCTTTTTGAAGTGAAGCCTCTCCCCACTCTCAGCACTCTTTTTGAAATGAAGCCTCTCCCCGCTCTCTGCACTCTTTTTAATGAAGCCTCTCCCCGCTCTCTGCACTCTTTTTAATGAAGCCTCTCCCCGCTCTCCGCACTCTTTTTGAAGTGAAGCCTCTCCCCGCTCTCCGCACTCTTTTTGAAGTGAAGCCTCTCTTCGCTCTCCGCACTCCTTTTGAAATGAAGCCTCTCTCCGCTCTCTTCACTCTTTTTAATGAAGCCCCTCTCCGCTCTCTTGGCTCTTTTTGAAGTGATGCCTCTCCCCGCTCTCTTCACTCTTTCTAATGAAGCCCCTCTCCGCTCTCTTGGCTCTTTTTGAAGTGATGCCTCTCCCCGCTCTCCGCACTCTTTTTGAAGTGAATCCTCTCCCCGCTCTCTGTGTTCTTTTTGAAGTGAAGCCTCTCTCCGCTCTCTGCACTCTTGTTAATGAAGCTTCTCTCCACTCACCGCGCTCTTTTTGAAGTGAATCCTCTCCCTGCTCTCTGCTCTTTTTGAAGTGAAGCCTCTCTCCGCTCTCTGCACTCTTTTTAATGAAGCCGCTCCCCGCTCTCTGCGCTCTTTTTGAAGTGAAGCCTCTCTCTGCTCTCCGCACTCTTTTTGAAGTGAATCCTCTCCCTGCTCTCTGTGCTCTTTTTGAAGTGAAGCCTCTCTCCGCTCTCTGCACTCTTTTTAATGAAGCCTCTCTCCACTCTCCGCGCTCTTTTTGAAGTGAAGCCTCTCTCCGCTCTCTTTTTAATGAAGCCTCTCCCCGCTCTCTGCGCTCTTTTTGAAGTGAAGCCTCTCCCTGCTCTCCGCACTCTTTTTGAAGTGAATCCTCTCCCCACTCTCTCTGCTCTTTTTGAAGTGAAGCCTCTCTCCGCTTTCTGCACTCTTTTTAATGAAGCCTCTCTCCACTCTCCGTGCTCTTTTTGAAGTGAAGCCTCACCCCGCTCTCTGTGCTCTTTTTGAAGTGAATCCTCTCCCCACACTCTCTGCTCTTTTTGAAGTGAATCCTCTCTCCGCTCTCTGCACTCTTTTTAATGAAGCCTCTCTCCACTCTCTGTGCTCTTTTTGGAGTGAAGCCTCTCCCCGCTCCGCACGCTCTTCTTGAAGTGAAGCCTCTCCCCGCTCTCTGCACTCTTTTTGAAGTGAAGCCTCTCTCTGCTCTCCGCACTCTGTTTGAAGTGAAGCCTCTCCCCGCAATCCGCACTCTTTTTAATGAAGCCTCTCCCCGCTCTCCGCGCTCTGTTTGAAGTGAAGCCTCTCTCCGCTCTCCGCACTGTTTTTAATGAAGCCTCTCCCCGCTATCCGCACTCTTTTTAATGAAGCCTCTCCCCGCTCTCCGCACGCTTTTTGAAGTGAAGCCTCTCTCCGCTCTCTGCACTCTTTCTAATGAAGCCCCTCTCTGCTCTCTTAGCTCTTTTTGAAGAGAAGCCTCTCCCCGCTCTCTGCACTCCTTTTGAAATGAAGCCTCTCCCTGCTCTCCGCACCCTTTTTGAAGTGAAGACTCTCTCCGCTCTCCGCACCCTTTTTGAAATGAAGCCTCTCCCCGCTCTCCGCACTCTTTTTGAAGTGAAGCCTCTCTTTGCTCCCCGCACTCTTTTTGAAGTGAAGCCTCTCTCCGCTCTCTGTGCTCTGTTTGAAGTGAAGCCTCTTTCCGCTCTCTCAGCTCTTTTCGAAGTGAAGCATGTCTCTGCTGTCTGCACTCTTTTTAATGAAGCCTCTCTCCGCTCTCCGATTTCTTTTTGAAGTGAATCCTCTCCCCGCTCTCCGCACTGTTTTTAACGAAGCCTCTCCCCGCTCTCCGCACTCTTTTTAATGAAGCCTCTCCCCGCTCTCCGCACTCTTTTTGAAGTGAAGCCTCTCCCCGCTCTCTGCACTCTTTTTCATGAAGCCTCTCCCCGCTCTCCGCACTCTTTTTGAAGTGAAGCCTCTCCCCGCTCTCTGCACTCTTTTTGAAGTGAAGCCTCGCTTCGCTCCCCGCACTCTTTGTGAAGTGAAGCCTGTCCCCGCACTCCGCACACCTTTTGAAGTGAAGCCTCTCTCTGCTCTCCGCACTCTGTTTGAAGTGAGCCTCTCCCCGCAATCCGCACTCTTTTTAATGAAGCCTCTCCCCGCTCTCCGCGCTCTGTTTGAAGTGAAGCCTCTCTCCGCTCTCCGCACTGTTTTTAATGAAGCCTCTCCCCGCTATCCGCACTCTTTTTAATGAAGCCTCTCCCCGCTCTCCGCACGCTTTTTGAAGTGAAGCCTCTCTCCGCTCTCTGCACTCTTTCTAATGAAGCCCCTCTCTGCTCTCTTAGCTCTTTTTGAAGAGAAGCCTCTCCCCGCTCTTTGCACTCCTTTTGAAATGAAGCCTCTCCCTGCTCTCCGCACCCTTTTTGAAGTGAAGACTCTCTCCGCTCTCCGCACCCTTTTTGAAATGAAGCCTCTCCCCGCTCTCCGCACTCTTTTTGAAGTGAAGCCTCTCTTTGCTCCCCGCACTCTTTTTGAAGTGAAGCCTCTCTCCGCTCTCTGTGCTCTGTTTGAAGTGAAGCCTCTTTCCGCTCTCTCAGCTCTTTTCGAAGTGAAGCATGTCTCTGCTGTCTGCACTCTTTTTAATGAAGCCTCTCTCCGCTCTCCGATTTCTTTTTGAAGTGAATCCTCTCCCCGCTCTCCGCACTGTTTTTAACGAAGCCTCTCCCCGCTCTCCGCACTCTTTTTAATGAAGCCTCTCCCCGCTCTCCACACTCTTTCTGAAGCGAAGCCTCTCTTCGCTCTCCGCACTCCTTTTGAAACGAAGCCTCTCCCCGCTCTCCGCACGCTTATTGAAGTGAAGCCTCTCCCTGCACTCTTTTTAATGAAGCCTCTCCCCGCTCTCCGCACGTTTTTTGAAGTGAAGCCTCTCTCCGCTCTCCGCACTCTTTCTAATGAAGCCTCTCTCCGCTCTCTTAGCTCTTTTCGAAGTGAAGCCTCTCCCCACTCTCCGCACTCATTTCGAAGTGAAGCCTCTCCCTGCTCTCCCCGCTCTCCACACTCTTTTTGAAGTGAAGTCTCTCCCCGCATTCCGCACTCTTTTTAATGAAGCCTCTCCCCGCTCTCCGCATTCTTTCTGAAGTGAAGCCTCTCTTCGCTCCCCGCACTCTTTTTGAAGTGAAGCCTCTCTTCGCTCCCCGCACCCTTTTTGAAGTGAAGCCTTTCTTCGAGCCCCGCACTCTTTTTGAAGTGAAGCCTCTCCCCGCTCTCCGCACTCTTTTTGAAGTGAAGCCTCTCCCCGCTCTCCGCACGCTTTTTGAAGTGAAGCCTCTCCCCGCTCTCTGCACTCTTTTTCATGAAGCCTCTCCCCGCTCTCCGCCCTCTTTTTGAAGTGAAGCCTCTCCCCGCTCTCTGCACTCTTTTTGAAGTGAAGCCTCGCTTCGCTCCCCGCACTCTTTGTGAAGTGAAGCCTGTCCCCGCACTCCGCACACATTTTGAAGTGAAGCCTCTGACTGCTCTCCGCACTCTGTTTGAAGTGAAGCCTCTCCCCACAATCCGCACTCTTTTTAATGAAGCCTCTCCCCGCTCTCCGCGCTCTGTTTGAAGTGAAGCCTCTCTCCGCTCTCCGCACTGTTTTTAATGAAGCCTCTCCCCGCTATCCGCACTCTTTTTAATGAAGCCTCTCCCCGCTCTCCGCACGCTTTTTGAAGTGAAGCCTCTCTCCGCTCTCTGCACTCTTTCTAATGAAGCCCCTCTCTGCTCTCTTAGCTCTTTTTGAAGAGAAGCCTCTCCCCGCTCTCTGCACTCCTTTTGAAATGAAGCCTCTCCCTGCTCTTCGCACCCTTTTTGAAGTGAAGACTCTCTCCGCTCTCCGCACCCTTTTTGAAATGAAGCCTCTCCCTGCACTCCTCACTCTTTTTAGTGAAGCCTCTCCCCGCTCACCACACTCTTTTTGAAGTGAAGCCTCGCTTCGATCCCCGCACTCTTTCTGAAGTGAAGCCTCTCCCCGCAATCCGCACTCTTTTTAATGAAGCCTCTCCCCGCTCTCCGCACTCTTTTTGAAGTGAAGCCTCTCCCCACTCTCAGCACTCTTTTTGAAATGAAGCCTCTCCCCGCTCTCTGCACTCTTTTTAATGAAGCCTCTCCCCGCTCTCTGCACTCTTTTTAATGAAGCCTCTCCCCGCTCTCCGCACTCTTTTTGAAGTGAAGCCTCTCCCCGCTCTCCGCACTCTTTTTGAAGTGAAGCCTCTCTTCGCTCTCCGCACTCCTTTTGAAATGAAGCCTCTCTCCGCTCTCTTCACTCTTTTTAATGAAGCCCCTCTCCGCTCTCTTGGTTCTTTTTGAAGTGATGCCTCTCCCCGCTCTCTTCACTCTTTCTAATGAAGCCCCTCTCCGCTCTCTTGGCTCTTTTTGAAGTGATGCCTCTCCCCGCTCTCCGCACTCTTTTTGAAGTGAATCCTCTCCCCGCTCTCTGTGTTCTTTTTGAAGTGAAGCCTCTCTCCGCTCTCTGCACTCTTGTTAATGAAGCTTCTCTCCACTCACCGCGCTCTTTTTGAAGTGAATCCTCTCCCTGCTCTCTGTGCTCTTTTTGAAGTGAAGCCTCTCTCCGCTCTCTGCACTCTTTTTAATGAAGCCGCTCCTCGCTCTCTGCGCTCTTTTTGAAGTGAAGCCTCTCCCTGCTCTCCGCACTCTTTTTGAAGTGAATCCTCTCCCTGCTCTCTGTGCTCTTTTTGAAGTGAAGCCTCTCTCCGCTCTCTGCACTCTTTTTAATGAAGCCTCTCTCCACTCTCCGCGCTCTTTTTGAAGTGAAGCCTCTCTTCGCTCTCTTTTTAATGAAGCCTCTCCCCGCTCTCTGCGCTCTTTTTGAAGTGAAGCCTCTCCCTGCTCTCCGCACTCTTTTTGAAGTGAATCCTCTCCCCACTCTCTCTGCTCTTTTTGAAGTGAAGCCTCTCTCCGCTTTCTGCACTCTTTTTAATGAAGCCTCTCTCCACTCTCCGTGCTCTTTTTGAAGTGAAGCCTCACCCCGCTCTCTGTGCTCTTTTTGAAGTGAATCCTCTCCCCACACTCTCTGCTCTTTTTGAAGTGAATCCTCTCTCCGCTCTCTGCACTCTTTTTAATGAAGCCTCTCTCCACTCTCTGTGCTCTTTTTGGAGTGAAGCCTCTCCCCGCTCCGCACGCTCTTCTTGAAGTGAAGCCTCTCCCCGCTCTCCGCACTCTTTTTAATGAAGCCTCTCCCCGCTCTCCGCGCTCTTTCTGAAGTGAATCTTCTCCCCGCTCTCTGCGCTCTTTTTGAAGTGAAGCCTCTCCCTGCTCTCCGCACTCTTTTTGAAGTGAATCCTCTCCCCACTTTCTCTGCTCTTTTTGAAGTGAAGCCTCTCTCCGCTCTCTGCACTCTTTTTAATGAAGCCTCTCTCCACTCTCCGTGCTCTTTTTGAAGTGAAGCCTCTCTCTGCTCTCTGTGCTCTGTTTGAAGTGAAGCCTCTTTCCGCTCTCTGTGCTCTTTTTGAAGTGAAGCCTCTCCCCACTCCCCAGGGCCACGCAGGTGGGTGGGCCGCTGACTCTTTCCCCAAGGGGCAGGTTCAGGGCCTGGAAACGATCTCAACTTCCATTTCCTGCCTCTACAGGGATAATCCTGCCCTTTGTGTCCTCCTTACAACTTGCTTCTCCACCTATCTTTGTATCATCAACAAATTTGTCTACAATACACTTCATCCCTTCAAGTTATTAACATAGATTGTTCATAATTGAGCACTGATCTCTGTGGCACCCCTCTAGTTACTGTTTGTGTTTTAGCACACTCATGCACAGCATCATAGAGTAAGAAGCTGAGATAGTGGAACTGAGGATCGGCAAGAAACAGCCAGCATGTATTTCGTCAACTGGGATGAAGAAGGAAAACTGGACGTTGTGAGGCTTAAAACCAGAACAAACTATTTATGGTTCTAAACCCTATAACCCTTTAAGATTCTGTCTTGTATTCTAGTCTGTCCCGTATTCTTGGAGATGAGTTTCTTCGGGGCCTCTGGAGGAAGTGTTATCTGCATTGCAAATGTAAATTACATAATAGTGGCTGCCATTTTGTTGGGCTGTGAATGGGTGAAGCTCACAGTTTGCCTGTACATTAGTGTAGTTTTGACATTGCTTGCTTGTTATGGACCTTCCCTCCCTCCTTTCCTTTGATTAATATTGTGGCAGATTTGTAGCCAGAAACATAATTGGGACAATCGGGCTTTGCAACTGTTCATTTGTCATCTTGTGCATGGATGATTGCTTGTGCTGCTGCCCATATCCTGATTCTGCCGCACAATGTAAGCTGGATAAATTCAGAGCACCATCAGCCTTTCAAACATTTGTGGATCTGCTTTCACTTGAGCAGTTGCACATTTATAAATGGGCTACCTGTTTTCTTATCAGCTGTTCACTAACAAATTCTTGCAACATGGTATCAATTATTCAAATACTGCAACCATCGCGTCATTACAAGGAGATACTTGGAAGATGATCAATCAGTGTAAACTCATTGTGTAGGAGGTGAGAGTGGGGAGTAATCTGAATACAATAGTAGGGGAGTGAACTTGCTGTCAGGGTATTGTGACATTACTATTGATAGTACAGCATATCTTATGACTCACGCAGTTGTTGTGAATTCTTATTTTGCTTTGGCATTGAAATGCTTTACTCTAGGAGAGTAAATGGTTATCACCAGCATTTCTTGAAGGGGATAAAATGTGGTGTAAAATTACAATGTATGTCTCTATCTGCGCCCTGTGTAGCACAGCTAGGATGAGAGCTCTCTCTCCAGACAGCTGCTACCTGGGCCATCCCAGCCCCTTGCCCTTGCTCCTGCACATTCATGCTGGGGAAATCTTCACGTGCAGACCCTTCTAAACTACCCTATGAACTATGGGCATTGTTAGTCTTTGAGCTACTGTCTGCAAGTGTTAGGTTGACTGACTTAGTGAGTACCTGGTAAGCTATTCTACTTATAATAAATAGTCTGCAAAATTAAGGTATGGCAAGGCAGCTCTGCCTAGTGGAGTGTACAGCCTGTGGCATGTGGGAAGTCATGGACACACCATGTGTCCTAGACAAACACATCTGGAAATGCCACCGGTTGCAGAAGCTTAAGCTCCGGGTTTCGGAACTCGAGCGGCGGCTGGAGTCACTGTTCTGCAGCCACGAGGCAGAAGACGACGTGCATAGCACATTTAGGGAGGTGGTCACACCGCAGGTTAGGAGCACGCAGGCAGAGAGGGAATGGGTGACCACCAGGTAGTCTAAGAGAACCAGACAGATAGTGCAGGAGTCCCCTGATGTGATCTCACTCATTACTCGGTTTTCCATTTTGGATACTGGTGAGGGTGATGGTTCCTCAGAGGAGTTCAGTCAGAGCCAAGTTTGTGGCACCACAGTGGCTCAGCTGCATAGGAAGGGAGAAAGAAGAGTGGAAGAGCAATAGCGATAGGGGACTCGTTAGTTAGGGGAACAGACAGGCGTTTCTGCGGCAGTAAACGTGACTCCAGGATGGTGTGTTGTCTCCCTGGTGCCAGGGTCAAGGCTGCAGGACATTCTTCTGGAGGAGGGTGAACAGCCAGCGGTCATGGTCCACATTAGTACCAATGACATAGGTAAGAAGGGGGATGAGGTCCTGAAAGCAGATTTTAGGGAGCTAGGAAGGAGATTAACAAGCAGAACTCAAAAGCAGTAATCTCCGGATTACTCCCAGTCCCACGTGCAAGTGAGCAGAGGAATAGGAGTAAAAACAAGCAATGCTGGAAATACTCAGCAGGTCTGGCAGCATCTGTGGAGAGAGAAGCAGAGTTAACGTTTCAGGTCAGTGACCCTTCTTCAGAACTCCAGAGGAATAGGAGAATTGAGTGATTGAACAGGTAGCTGGAGAACTGGTGTAGGAGGGAGGGCATCAGATTTCTAAGACATTGGGTCCGGTTCTGGGGCAAGTGGGACCTGTACAAGATGGACAGGTTGCATCTCAGCAGGACTGGGATGAATATCCTCTCAGGGAGATTTGCTAGTGCTGTTGGGGAGGGTTTAAACTAAATTGTCAGGGGGGTGGGAACCTGAGAGGGAGCTCAAATTGGAAGGAAACAAAACTAATAACTTGGCAGGAGTGTGGGAACCAGGAGCAAGTATTAGAGAGGAATACCAAGGTGCACAGAATACTGGGGGAAATAGATAGCACGAGAGTAGAGAATAGTACGTTATTAGGTGGAGTCAGAGTAAGGGAGAAAGTAATAAAGTCTGAATCAGGGTTAATGTACATGTATGTGAAGACACGGAGTGTGGTTAATAAGACTGCTGAGGTACAGGCACAGATTGCCATGTGGAAATATGATGTTGTAGCTATAACAGAGACCTGGCTCAAAGAAGGGTAGGACTGGGTGTTAAATATTCCTGGATACAAGGTGTTCAGGAAAGATAGGAAAGGGAAAAAGGGGGAGGGGCGATGGTATTGATTAAGGAGAGTATTGAAGTGCTGGCAAAAAGGATGTCCCAGAGGGGTCGAGGACAGAATCAATTTGGCTAGAGCTAGAGAACAGAAAAGGTGCAGTTACATTGCTCGGTGTTGTCTATAGGCCACCAGCTAGTGGGAAGGACATGGAGGAACAAGTTTGCAAGGAAATTACAGTGAGGTGCAAAAATTATAGGGTAGTTATAATGGGGGACTTTAATTACCCAAACATACACTAGGATAATGGTAGTGAGGGGCAAGAGTTCCTAGAGTGTGTTCAGGAAAATTTTCTACAACAGTATGTTGCTAGTCCAACGAGAAAGGAGGCACTGCTAGACCTGGTTCTTGGGAATGAGGTGGGCCAAGTGGATCAAGAATTAGTCGGACAGCATTTAGGGGATAGTGATCACTGTATCATAAGGTTTAGGCTGACAATGGAAAAAGACAAAGAGCAATTCAGTGTAAGAATAATTAACTGGGGGAAGGCCAACTTCAATGTAGTACGAATGGAGGTGGGCGAATAAATTGGAGTCAAAAGCTGGCAGGAAAACCGGTAGATAAACAATGGGCTACCTTCAAAGAAGAGATAGTTCGGGCACAGTTAAGATATGTTCCCTTGAAGCGGAAAAGTAGAGCAAACAAATCCAGAGCTCCCTGGCTGACAAAAGAGTTAGAGATTAAGATAAAGAAGAAAAAGTGTGCTTATGACAGATGCCAGGTAGAAAATACTATTGAGAACCAGGCGGAATATAGAAGGTCCAGAGGGGAAGTGAAAAAGCAAATAAGAGAAGCAAAAAGAGAACGTGAAAAGAGACTGGCAGCTAGTATTAAAGGAAATTCCAAAGTTTTCTATAGGCATATAAATAGTAAAAGGTGGTAAAAGGTGGAGTGAGGCTGATTAGGGACCAGAAAGGGGATTTACACATGGAGGCAGAGGGCATAGCTGAGGTATTAAATGAATACTTTGCATCTGTCTTTACCAAGGAATAAGATGCAGCCCAGGCAATGTTGAAAGAGGAGGTAAGTCAGACACTGGAGGGGTTTAAAATTGATCATGAGGAAGTATTAGATAGGCTGTCTGTACTTCAAGTGGCTAAAGCACCAGGGCTGGATGAGATGCATCCAAGGATACTGTTGGAGAAAAATCCAGATTATGCCCAATTACTCAACAAATTCTCCGGACGCAGACTTTGAGAATAAACACTTTATTCATGATATCATGGGGCTCACACCTTACCTAAAAGTGGTCCAGTGCTACTCCACAGAACAAAGGAAATCCACAACGGATATACAGTTACTCAGCCCATCCCGGCTGGACACAATCCAATCAGAACGGTTATTGATTACATACATTACACATAGTACCAATTAGATTACTAATTAGGCATCATGTGGCAACGTGATCAGCTCATGCAGCCCCTGATCACAAATTGATGAGCTCAGGCCCTTTCAATTATCCTTGAGTCTTCCAACTGTCACTTTAATTGGGCTTGCATTTCTGAAGGTGCCGGGCAGTCTGCAGTTACACTGATAAGAGGGGCCCCCTTTTGGTATCTGTGCTCGGCTGTACCAAGCTCTAACTGTGAACTAACTAATCTGTCCCACAATGCCTCGGATCAAATACTCCATTTTGTACCAATATGTAGCTATACCTTCAACTTATATATGAAAGAATATATGTATACGTATTCACTAGGATTATATTAATCTACTTACTCAAATAACAGTTATGGAAGCAAAAGCTCAGCAAAACTGCTCCCACAATCCCTCCTTTTATCATACCATGATAACAAAGCAACATCGTTTGAAAAGGGAAAAGGCAGGGGTGAAAATGTTGTTAAAGCATAATGTCTCCCCCTGCCTTCACGCTGCACCAGCCGCAAGGCCAAGTTGTCTCTGCAGCCCTGAAGTTATGAAGTCATTTCTGATAAGCTGTCCCTCCCTGCAGCGCTGAAGCTAGCTTGTTAGCAATACATGATTGATTAATTTAGTTCGTCCTAAGTGCCCCTATAAACTTCTGTTCTTAAAATTCTAAAATTCTTGACTTTTCAAAACCCTTTTAAGAATCCTTCCCTTGATCCCACCTAGGTGCCTTTAATGGTCTCTATTTGTCTAGAAACAGCCTTCAACACCTGGAGGGGTCGCATTCATCGCGTTGTCTGCTTGTGCTACAAGAGGGGCCTGCGGGAACTTTATAAAGGCATAAGTTTTGCAAGGGCTTCAGTTACTCGTTTACAATATAAAAGGTGGTACACTTATACAATTACCATCTCATTTAAGCTTCACTGTTACATAATTGATCGTACAAACATAATACAATTTCATAAAAACATTGATCATTCAGTAGCTCACTTTTGGTATATGAAAACGTTATACATTTATTCTTTCATGGGATAATCAAAAGATCGAAAGAGTAGATTAGGCTCCTCTGCAAAAGGGGGAATGTAGCTGGAGCCTGGGGGGTTATCCAATGGCGGGGGTTCGGTATCGGGAGGGTATTCCGTGGGGAACTCCCCAGGATAGTAGTACCCAGGGTAGTGCTCCAGGAAATCAGAGTACCGCCAAACGGAAAGGTCATCCTCCGCAACCTACGGTTCCACGTCGGAGCAATGACAAGCTGGGTTGGAGCAAGGGATTTCAGACTCGTGAAAGGGGAGTACAGACCACGGAGGGGTTTCCTTCATAGGGAGCGCAACCATTTGGGACGTTATGGGGGCTGCCAGGTCGGGCAATCCTAGCAACGTGGTTCTAATAGCAAGGCGCTTACAGCAGGCCCTACAGCAGAATGGGATAGTTCCGACTAATATGTATATAAGGAGGAATAAAGCAAGGCCGAGGACAAGATACTTGAGGATGGTTTTGAATATTCCCCCGAGCCCCCCGCCTATATCAGGAAGCCACCCCCACCAATCAAAGGGCTTCTCTTGAGCCACCAAGTCGAGGGTGTGCACCTGGTCTTGGATGACATGCAAGTCTGTCTCAATTTGCTGATCTTTATTGATGTAGAAACAACATGTCTCATTTATGGCTGCACACACCCCTCCCTGGGCTGCTAATATAAAATCAAGGGCAATTCGGTTTTGGATTACTACCTTGGATAGGGAGGTGATCTCCGACTGCATATTCAGAATAGCATTTACCGTTCTATTCTCAATAATTTCCATGGTAGCTGAGATATTAATTATGGCCTTTTCGAAGTCTGACACCCTTATTCCTGGGAGGATGACTCGGACAAATTGGTGGAATCCTGTGTTACGGGTAATTAAAGGGTTGTTTGGAACCGATCGTTCATGACGCTGCGCAACTCCTAGGTGATTATGACGGGAGTGGATGGTGAGGTGCTTAACTCCAAAGGCCTCAGGAACAATATTGCCAATTGTGCAGATCCCAGCCCAGTCGACGGGGAGGGTTTTGTACGCCTTGTTCCCGCACAGCCAATAGGAGCCATTGCGAACAATGGTTGGGTGCCAGCAAGTAGAATTGTGGCACCAGTCCACCCAGTACTTGTGCAAGGGAGTCTGCTTCATTATGTGCCAACGGAGGCGACAAGACTGACTAAGCCGTATCGCCCTCATCACCATCAAGCTGGGGCACCCGGATCGGTCTCTGGAATCGCATGGGCCAGTCTCCCTCCCCCCAAAGGAGCGGTAGCCGTTAGCGGCCCATGTGGATGTGTGGTTATTTAAGGTCAGATTGTATTCTCGCTGACACTCACATCCATTTTCCTTAAAGCGGATCTCATGTTCGGATTTAGGGGCTTGCAAGAGACATGCTAACTCATCCCTGCTCCCACTACAATCCCAAAATGAAACCATAGGGCCGGATAGATTGTTGAACCGGAACCGAGCGTATCGCCAGCCGTAATCTGCCAGGTAGACGCAGGAACTTAAAGGCACCTCACCTACCCATTCCCGACTGGCAGGGAGTTCCGGTGTCCCATCCTTGGTGATGTACTGATCCTGGGTAATGTTATTTCTTACACATAACCAGGCTAGTCCCTTAATAGCCACCAGGGTGGGCTGCCGCCTCCAAAGGGGCGCCTGCTTAATGATAGCTGCTGTATTACCTAGGGACCACGTGGGTGCTGAGGGAAGAGCCAGGAAATGCATCTCTGAAGCAGAGGGGTTATTGGGGAACCGGGTACAAATCCAGCATTCAGTGTTATGGCCCTGTGAGGCAATGGCGTGCATCCTTTGAACCGCAGAATTATCAGCCCAAGTTTGTGCAAAAGTCACACAGAATAGGGTCAGAATCACAGTCCACGCCTTCCTCATCCTCTATTTGTGTCCCTCTGGGGGTGGCGCTTTCTTGCAGCGTGTTCCGTGCGTCCACTCAGGTCTTCCTTCGACCTTGACAGCCGTCCGGGTCACCAGCAGGACGAGGTACGGGCCTTTCCACCTAGGAGAGAGAGAAATCTTCTCTAATGATTTTATCATGACATAGTCCCCAGGTTGGAAGGGATGCATTGGGTCATCACTAGGAGAGGGAATGGCCTCTTTTACCAGATCATGGTTACGGGTAATCATTTTATGGAGTGCTTTAACGTAGTCTAGAAGGGCCTCCTGTGTCAGGAGTAATGCCGTGTCCACAGGAAATCTGGGAGGTCTTGCCCCCGTGGGCATTGGTCTTCCCATTAGGACCTCAAATGGGCTAAGTCCTGTAGTTCTGTTGACCTGGTTTCTTATTGTATACAGGGCCAAGGGTAGGACCTCTGGCCAAGGCAGGCCCGTGTCCTGTGTGATCTTTGTCAGAGTGGTTTTAAGGGTAGCATTCATCCGTTCCACTATACCTGAGGACTGGGGCTGATAATGGGATATGATATTTCCATGCGATGCCCAATGCTTTACTAACACTTTCTGTGACTGCCGCGGTATGATGAGTGCCTCTGTCACTGTTAATGCTCCCCGGAATCCCAAACCTAGGGATGACATCCTTCATGAGGCATTTGACCACTGTTCTAGCATCGTCTTTCCTTGTGGGGAAAGCTTCTACCCATTTAGAAAACATGTCCACAATTACCATCATGTACTTAAAACCCTGTTTAGCTGGCATGTGTGCGAAATCAATCTGTAAATGGTTAAAAGGTCCGTCTGGGACTGGCAGGTGATCATATCTGGCTGCAGGTTTAGCACTATTATTTTGTAGACATATCAAACATCTTGATACTAATGCTTGTGCTGCTGCTGCTGCAAAGCCCGGTGCGTACCAAGCTTGTTGTACTGCATGTATCATCCCCCTGTTTCCTGCATGGCCGACCCCATGGGCGGCCAATGCAAGGATATGCAAGTGGGCTCTAGGGCAAATGAACCTGCCGTCAGGATGCATCATTAGTCCCATAATGGGGGATTCCTTAGCTCCTATGCGCGTCCAGTTGTCTTTCTCAGCTTGTGGAGCGCTTTCTTGTGCTTCCCTTATTCCCGCTATTAGATCTAAACCTGTTGCTGCTTTTTCTGTTTTGGGGGCCTGCAGTACTCTTACTGTGGGAGATAAAGCTGCTTGTCGAGCGGCTTGGTCAGCGCGGGCATTTCCTTGGGAGATTGGGTCGCCTGTGGTGGCATGGGCAGTACACTTTATAACAGCTACTGCAGCGGGGAGCATAATAGCCTGTAGAAGATTGTTAACGAGGAGAGCATGTTGCAAAGGTCGTCCAGAAGACGTAATAAACCCTCTATGTTTCCAGAGAGTTCCGAAATCATGAACCACTCCAAAAGCATACCTAGAATTTGTGTAAATATTGACAGACTTGCGGTCAGCAAGGATACAGGCTCTGGTAAGCGCGAACAGTTCGGCTGCCTGCGCAGAGGTGCCTTCTGGCAAGGCAGCAGATTCTAGGGTTTCAAAAGGTGTGCATATCGCATAACCCGCTAACATTTGATGATCGGAGGGTCGAAAGGAGGAGCCGTCTGTGAAAAGGATCATGTCTGGGTTGTCTAACGGAGTTTCAAAAAGGTCCGGGCGCGGGGTGACAACCTCTTGGACGGTGTGTATACAGTCATGGTCCGCGGTCGGGGATTCTTGAATAACAGGGAGAAGGGTGGCGGGATTTAGAGCGGGGGCGTGCTGGAGCGTAAGATTGGTACGACAAAGTAAAACGACCTCATAGCCAGTTCTCCTTGACGCTGTAAAATGTTGAGTCGCTGCTGAACTTAGCAGCAGGAAAACCGAATGAGGAACAAACACGATGCAAGGATAATCCAGTACTATAGGGGTGGACTTTTCAACCATTACAGCGGCAGCCGCCACAGCTCGCAAACAGGCCGGCATTCCCCTTACAACAGGTGGTAATTGTACAGAATAAAAGGCTACAGGTCGCCGGAGATCCCCATGCAGTTGTGCTACAATTCCTGACGCGCACCCTTCCTTCTCATTAACATACAGTTGAAATGATTGCTTATAGTCAGGGATGCCCAGAGCAGGTGCTGATATCAAGGACCGTTTAAGTTCCTTAAAAGCCTGTTCAATCTCGGGTGTCCAGTTCACCCGGGTTGGTTGTTTTGGCGAGGATGCCTCGCGAAGTGGCGCATCAATAATTCGATAATCTGGTATCCAATGTCTGCAGTAATTTACCATACCCAGAAAGGACAAAAGTTCAGTTCTTGTAGTGGGAGGCGAGAGGTTAATGATGGCTGTGATGCGATCTTGTGACAATGCTCTAAGGCCGTGTGAAAGTTTGTAGCCCAAATATTGTACTGCCTTTTGGCAAAATTGCATCTTCTCAACAGAGACCTTATGTCCATCCTGAGCCAAACAGCGGAGCAATGTGACAGTGTCATGCATACGGGCAGCAGGTGAATCGGAGGCCACTAATAAATCATCGGCATACTGAACCAAGGTGCTTTTACATGGCAGGTGGAGGTCTTTCAGGGTCCGATGTACTGCAGAGGCATATACAGTGGGGCTCTCCGTGTACCCTTGGTGAAACCGTGTCCATGTATATTGGCAGCCGCCGTAAGTAAAGGCGAAAAGGTATTGGCTGTCTGGTGACAATTTGATGGAGAAAAAGGCTGAACAGAGGTCGATGACAGAAAAGCAAGTGGCAGAAGCAGGGAGGCTAGTGAGAATAGCATTGGTGTCTGGTACTACTGGGGAACAGGGGATAACAATGGCGTTGATTGCCCTCAAATCTTGCACAAATCTCCATCATCCCGGTTTTCCTGCCTTAGGAATAGGGAGGATAGGAGTGTTACAAGGACTTTTGGTAGCTACCAGGATGCCTTGTTGTAGGAGGGAATCAATAACTGGTTTTATCCCTTCCTGGGCATTGAGTGACACATTGTACTGCCTAATAGACGGTAGGGTGGCCCCTGGCTTCACAGTGACCGTGTGAGGTGGGGCCGATGTGACTAGGCCCGCATGATTGGCGTGTCGTGCCCATAAGGATGGTAGCACAGTGTCGAGCAATAAGGGGTTGGCATAGGAGAGGGAAAGGGGCGGAGTTTGCAAGGTAAAAGTCGTCTTGCCAGACGAGAGAGGGCAGTGCACGCAAAATTCTTCCTGTCCTAAGCAGGCAATTTGCATAGGATCGGGGTCTGTTGGGTCCAGGGGCTTAAATTCCTTTGACAGATTTCGGAGTCTGTGCACCATGGGTCC
This sequence comes from Heterodontus francisci, assembly GCF_036365525.1. Lineage (NCBI taxonomy): Eukaryota > Metazoa > Chordata > Chondrichthyes > Heterodontiformes > Heterodontidae > Heterodontus > Heterodontus francisci. Next base: position 50,415,634 of record NC_090371.1, read on the forward strand.
CAAGTCCTTGGGGTGCCCCGGGGCTTTGACAATTAGGGAAATGTGGGGAAAAGAGGCAGGGTTATTTCGGAATAGTGGCCTCTGCTCCGCAGTGAGCAGAACCTCTGCTGCTAATCCCTCTTCACCCACATAATAAAATCCAGTTAAAGTTAGTGTAGAAGGTAGATTGAGATAGGGGTCTACTACAGCCGAATAAGGAGGATCAGGGTGATCAAGGTAAGCTGCAGTGCAGTGTAGCTTGCGCAGGAAACGGCCGGTCCATACAATCCAACGAAGGAAACCGATCGTAGGAGATGGGGGGGCATGTTCCAAATGCGAGAGTAACGAGGTAAGATTAGCATGTACCGGGTCACCCGAAAATGTCCATGCGTACAGGGAAGGAATAGGAGAGGAAGGAGGCGGGGTTACCGTCATGGCTGCCTGCAATAGGGGAAGACCAGAGTCAGGGATTTCTAAAATGAGACCCTGTGGGGAACAGTGAATGGAGGCATTGAGTTTGCAAAGGGTTTGGCGACCGAGTAGGGCCACCAGGCAAGAAGGGGAGACGATAGTGATGTCGGGGACCGTTACAGGTCCGACGGCAATGGGCACGAGGGTAGAAAGGGGTTCAACCATGGGCACTCCAGAGACACCCACAGTGCAGACAGTTTTGGAGCTGAGAGGAAGACCCGCTGAGGGAGGTGCAGATGTGTGGGTGGCTCCGGAGTCCACCAAAACCGAGACGATATGACCCCCTATATCCACGTCCATCATGGGATTTTCCGATGGGGAATGGGAGAGTCGTATCGTGGCGGCCTGCAAAACCTGCCTCATGCGGCAACCCTAGGCATTCGGGTTGTAGGGAAAAAGGTCATTAATGACATAGGGGGCCCGTTGCGGTGTGGCTTGGGCGAATTCCCGTTGGGACTACTGAGGGGGTCTGGACGGGCAGGTTTTAGCCCAGTGGCCCATTTCCCCACAGGCGTAGCAATTACCTGTTAGTCGCCGTCCCCGCCCCTGATTTCGTCCCTGATTTCGGTTTCCCTGATACCATGTCCTTGTCAGTCGGGGGTATGCCTCCTTTTCCTTTTTATTATCAAAAAGACCCCGTCTGTCCATATTGGTGGGGCTAGTAAGGACCTGGGGCCAGCTCTGTCCTTGCCATTGCAGGTTGTGGGACTTGTAGGTCTGGGCATGACGAGACTGCATACAGTTGACAAGTGTTTGAACTGCCAACCGATGGTTATCTGCAATGGGGATTCCCGCAGATGACTCCCATGTTTCTTGAAACCGAGCAAGGAAATCGGGTATAGGCTCAGTGGTCTTTTGAAGACACCGAGTAACTTCCCCAAAATCCACTTGTTGTCTTGCGGCAGTCATAATGACGGTCTTAACGGTGTTTTCAAGCCACTCACTACATGATGCCCCTGTAGTCCAGGGTGTTTGAGGGAACGTGATGGAGCCTTTTATTGTTGCCCAATGGGTTCCATAGGCCAGATGCATTAAAGTGTGTACATCTTGAGGTAGGCAGTTATAAATACCGCAAATTTGTACTAACCAATTGTAAAAGCCTGTCGGGCGTTTTAGTGGATTGGGGGCGTCTTGGAGCATGCTCCGGACCTCCGCATGGGTCCAGGGTTTATCAAAAGCTGTGTCCCCGATCATTACTCGGGGATATTGATAAACGGACCAATTTCGGAGGTTATGTATAAGGGCATTGGGTCTTCGAGGGGTGCCGTTCTCCCCAGGGGGCCCTGAGGTTACCCCACCCGACGTGGAGGAGACAGAATCATCCTGCGGGGGTTCCGCGGAACCTCCGTTGTTGGGCAAGGCATCAGCGTTGGCCTGATCTGCCACATTACTCAGGATGGGGGTCGGATCCTGTCGTGGGCGAGTGGCAATAAAGGCCACCACGTCGTCAGGGGGATCAGTGTCCAGGACGGGGACGGGAAGTTTCGGGTACTGAGCTGCTTGGGACTCAGGGCTATAAGGTGGCAGCCCTGAGGGAGGTTTACTTGAAGGTTGGCTTTCTTTGTTCTTAGGGGGTTGATGGCCTTTTGCAATTTCCCTGAACTTATTTAAACAATGGATCATGTAGGCATTATCCCAAGTGGGGTCTCCGCACCCGTTTTCGATACATGTCTTCCAATAATCTATGTTTTCAAATTTAAAGGACCCTCCATAAGGCCAGTTGCCATGAGACCACCCGTAAAGATTGGAGGTGAAGGGAATAACACCTGTTTCTTTCCATACAATATCAGCCGGTGACCCTGGCGGCACCAGGGGGGTCTCCTACCTTTGTCTTACATTGAACGATTTTACCGTGCCGTTTCTTCATTCCTTTTGATGGGGCAAACGGTCGTGGGTCGCCTTTCTCCAGAGGACACGGATTACTTGTCCCCGGAGGCAACCCTTCCTTCTTTGAAGCCGTTGAGCCCATCCTTCTTTCTGCTTCTCCTGAACTTATCAAAACTTCGTGACACTCGATTAGTGTTTCTTTCTATGAGGCAAGCGGCATTAACACAAAAGACAAACAAAACACATCAACGGAACGAATAGACACAGTTATTGTTAAATTCTCAAAGTCAGCTAACCAGCTCACCCCTGTGTCTCAGGCCAACGCTCTTTCGTTCTCCCTTTTGTCCCACAGCCTTTTTCTCCAGGGCTAGATCAGCTTGTGTACTCAGAAGCAACGATCACATGCCTGTCGGGTCAATTTGTATAATTAGTTACAGCCCCAGTCATTCCTGTCCTAACCCTTTTGTCTCACGCCTCACATCTCCACCCGGTCGAGGACCAGCTCGTGCAGACTCAAGTTACGACTACTGCTACACCAAATTTGCCAAATTTTACTGGATTTCGTCTAAAAAAATTTTTTAGACCTTTTCTAATCAGATTTCAGCCAATTCTTCCTTGACCCCCCTAGTCCCCCTCTCCCAGTTAACCCTGGCCTTCAAGTGGGGCCCAGTCGCCCTCTTAATTCCGGCTCAGGCTGGGTGATTGAGACATTAGAGTCGCAGAAAAGTTGACTTACCCCTGATCCAGTCGATTAGGTTCTTTTGGATCCCGTGAACTCAGGGATCCTGCCGACTACGCCAAACTGTTGGAGAAAAATCCAGATTATGCCCAATTACTCAACAAATTCTCCGGACGCAGACTTTGAGAATAAACACTTTATTCATGATAGCATGGGGCTCACACCTTACCTAAAAGCGGTCCAGTGCTACTCCACAGAACAAAGGAAATCCACAACGGATATACAGTTACTCAGCCCATCCCGGCTGGACACAATCCAATCAGAACGGTTATTGATTGCATACATTACACATAGTACCAATTAGATTACTGATTAGGCATCATGTGGCAACGTGATCAGCTCATGCAGCCCCTGATCACCAATTGATGAGCTCAGGCCCTTTCAATTATCCTTGAGTCTTCCAACTGTCACTTTAATTGGGCTTGCATTTCTGAAGGTGCCGGGCAGTCTGCAGTTACACTGATAAGAGGGGCCCCCTTTTGGTATCTGTGCTCGGCTGTACCAAGCTCTAACTGTGAACTAACTAATCTGTCCCACAATGCCTCGGATCAAATACTCCATTTTGTACCAATATGTAGCTATACCTTCAACTTATATATGAAAGAATATATGTATACGTATTCACTAGGATTATATTAATCTACTTACTCAAATAACAGTTATGGAAGCAAAAGCTCAGCAAAACTGCTCCCACAGATACTGAGGGAAGTGAGAGTGGAAATCGCAGAGGCACTGGCCATAATTTTTCAGTCTTCCTTAGACTCGGGTGGTGCCAGAGGACTGGAGAATTGCAAATGTTACACCCTTGTTCAAAAAAGGGTGTAAGGATAAGCCCAGCAACTACAGGCCAGTCAGTTTAACTTTGGTGGTGGGAAAACTTCTAGAAAAAATAATTTGGGACAAAATCAATAGTCACATAGACAAATGCAAGTTAATTAAGGAAAGGCAGCATGGATTTCTTAAGGTAAAATCATGTTTAATTAACTTGCAGGAGCTTTTTTGAGATGACAGAGAGGGTTGATGTGGGCAATGCTGTTGATGTGGTGTACATAGACTTTCAAAAGGCGTTTGATACAGTGTCATACAACAGAATTGTGAGCAAACTTGTAGCTCACGGAATAAAAGGGACGGTAGCAACATGGATACAAAATTGGCTGAGTGACAGGAAACAAAGAGTAGTGGTTAATGGATGTTTTTCGGGTTGGAGGAAGGCTTGTAGTGGAGTTCCCCAGGGGTCAGCGTTGGGACCCTTGCTTTTCCTGATAAATATTAATGACCTAGACCTTGGTGTACAGGGCACAATTTCAAAGTTAGCAGATGATATGAAACTTGGAAGCATTGTGAGCTGTGAGGAGGATAGTGTAGAACTTCAAAAGGACATAGACAAGTTGGTGGAATGGGCAGATAGGTGGCAGATGAAGTTCAATGCAGAGAAATGTGAGGTGATTCATTTTGGTAGGAAGAACATGGAGAGACAATATATAGAATAAAGGGTACAATTCTAAAGGGATGCAGGAGCAGAGGGACTTAGGTGTATATGTGCATAATTAATTGAAGGTGACAGGACAGGTTGAGAGAGTGGTTAATAAGCATACAGTATCCTGGGCTTTATTAATGGAGGCATAGAGTACAAGAGCAAGGAAGTTATGTTGAACTTGTTTAAGACACTAGTCGGTTTCAGCTGGAGTATTGCATCCAATTCTGGGCACCGCACTTGAGGAAAGACATGGGGGCATTGGAGAGAGTACAGAAAAGATTCAGGAGAATGGTTCCAGGGATGAGAAATTTTAGTTATGAAGATAGATTGGAGAAGTTAGGACTGTTTTCCTTGGAGAAGAGAAGGCTGAGAGGTGATTTGATAGAGGTATTCAAAATCATGAGGGGTCTGGACAGGGTAGATAGAGAGAAACCCTTCCCACTTGTGAAAGTATCGAGAACGAGAGGGCACAGATTTAAAGTATTTGGTAAGAGAAGCAAAAGTGACATGAGGAAAAACTTTTTCACGCAGCAAGTGGTTAAGGTCTGGAATGTGCTGCCTGAGAACGTGATGGAGGCAGGTTCAATTGAAGCATTCAAAAGGGAATTAGACAGTTATATGAAAAGGAAGAATGTGTAGGGTTACGGGAAGAAGGCGAGGAAATGGAACTGAGGAAATTGCTCTTTCAGAGAGCCAGTGCAGACACGATGGGCTGAATGGCCTCCTTCTGCACTGTAACGATTCTGTGATTCTAAGATGCAGAGGAGATTCAACAGAATGGTTCCAGGGATGGCAGATATTAGTTACAAGGTTAGGTTGGAAAAGCTGGGGTTGTTCTCCTTAGAGCAAAGGAGATAGAGGGCAGGTTTAATAGAGGTGTACACAATTATGACAGGCATAGATAAGTAGACAAAGAAAAACGATTCCCATTAACTTATGGTACAAGGACTAAGGGACACAGATTGATGGTTTTGGGCAAGACATGCAGGGGGCATGCGAGAAGAACTTTTTTAAGCAGTGGATGGTAATGACCTGGAACTCGCTGCCCACGAGGGTGGTGGAAGCAGAAACAATTAATGATTTCAAAAGGAAATTGGATGGCCACTTGAAGGAAATAAACTTTCAGGGCTACAAGCCGGGGAGTTGGATGGATTGGATTGCTCCATGGAGAGCCAGCATGCACTTGGTGGTCCGAATGGCCTCCTTCTTTGCCGTAAATAACTCTCACTCTGTGATTCAGGAACTTGTCAACTGAGCCCCTCTGATCCAGGAGGAACAGCATGGTATTGAACTCACTCTGAGATGCCTGTTCTAAAACGTCCATTGAAGACCCAGCCTGGAACATGTAAACTCTTACCACTAATGAAGGATGCATATCTGGCCAAAGGTTTCACTATCACCGGTCAGGAACCCTTGTTTTCCTTCACCACCTCCTACTTCTTGTTCCACCTTTAATAAAAGGATGCTCACATGTTTGGCTTCAAGTGCCATTATTTACATGGTGCCCATAAAGCAAAACAGTGCACAGTTACAGGCAGAAGACACCCCAGTGACCCACTCAGTGCTCTGTGCAATGCAGTAGCCTCCACTCTCAGCCACTTCTACACGGTGCTCCCCTTGTTGCCTCGGAGGAGGTGGAGGCAGCCTGTTCACTTGTCAGCTTGTGGCTGAGACGCACATGGCGATTGTACTCGTCATGGAGGTGCTCGTGGGGCCATCACCAGAGGCTGCTGCATATGTATCAATGCAGAAACCACCTCTGTCACTGGTCCCTGCTGCACAGAGGCTCCCTCTGTCAGAGGGGCCAAGGATGCTGAAGATGATGATGGCGCCTCCTGAGGGATGGTAGCCTCATCCTCCTCGGTGACATCGTCAGCCCTTGGCTGGTGCTCCAGATGGCTGGAAGGGAGCACAAGCTGGGGCTCAGCTGTCACCCTTCCAGATATCCATGAGCCACCAGTGCCACTGATCGGTCTATGCTAGATAGTGTGGCATGCTTCCTGTGTATGTACTGCATGCACTACAAGTGCTGCCACATATGGCTCAGCATTAGGTTGCCACTCTCTTAATGGAGGAGCACATGTGCTCAAAGCCCTGAGCCATTGTGGTGCATATGAGCTGGATGGACTCCTCCAGGCTCTGTCTGTGACCCTGCACTGCCTCAAGGAACACAGACAGTGGGAGCACATCTGCTGCTGCTGGTGGTCTAGGTAGAGCATCCTTTCCTGTGATTCCTGAACTCCTGCATCTGTGCCCCACTCAGCAGAGCTGTCAGCCCTCTCTCCTCCGAGGGAAACCTCTCACAGCTGCCTCTGCCTCTAGCACCTCCTCCTGCACAATAGTGCAATGTCCTCACATGGTGCGACCCTATCAAACATGTGTAAGGATCCACTGAGGTGACTGGTAGATGGTGTGCTTGTAATATGTGACAGTTCTCCTTCAGAGCTATGCTGCTGCTCTTGGCCTGGTGGTGGTAAGGGAGAAGGTCTCCTTGGGTTGGCATCTGCACCTGTGGGAGACACAAGAATAGATCATGAGAACTAGCCTTGGAGAGCTGAGGCTTCCCAATGCAACTCAGCGTTTATTATGTTGATGGATGGGGTGGAATGCAATGCACCCCCTTTATGAGCGCACTGCCTTCTGTAATCGCCATCTCCAGCATGAGTGCCCACCTCGCCTTGACTCACTGTAGCAACAACGTCCACCTGCTTGGTGTGGGACGGTGGCCTCCTCCTGCCACTTTCCAAGAACAGGATCTCCCTCTTCCCCCTCACAGCCTCCAGCAGGACTTCCAGGTCTGCATCTGAAAATCGAGAGGCTGCCCTGCCCTGGGTTCCAGGCTTCTGGCTGTGCTGAGACATTATGCAAATCAAGTGTTCTGCAATCTCTCACTCTGCAGTATCAGATGTGGTCTCACCAAGGTCCTGTACAGCTGCAGTAAAACTTCCTTACTTTTATACTTGATTCCCCTTGCAATAAATGCCAACATTTCATTTGCCTTTCTAATCAATTGCTGCACTTGTGTACTAACTTTTTGTGATTCATGTACCAGAACACCCAGATCCCTGTGTTCCACCAGGTTCTGCAATCTCTCTCCATTTAAATAGTATACGCTTTTCTATTCTTCCTGCCAAAGTGGACAAGTTCACATTTTCCCACATTATACACCAGCTGCCTATCTATATTCTTTTGTAGACTCTTAACAACTTATTTTCCTTCCTATCTTGGTGTCATCGGCAAATTTAGCTACCATACATTCGGTCCCTTCGTCCAAGTCATTGATATTATTGTAAATTGTTGAGGTCCCAGCACTGATCCCTGTGGCACTCCACTAGTTACATCGTGCCAACCCAAAAAAGACCCATTTATCCCTATTCTCGGTTTCCTGTTAGCTAACCATTCCTTTATCCATGCTAATATGTTACCCCCTACACCATGTGCTCTTATTTTGTCTAGTAACCTTTGATGTGGCACCTTATCAAATGCCTTTTGGAAACCCAAATACACCACATCTACAGGTTCCCCTTTATCCACCTTGCTTGTTACTTCTTCGAAAAACGCTAGAAAAATTAGATAAACATGATTTCCCTTTTACAAATCTATGTTGACTCTGTCTGATTCCGCTTTGGTTTTCTAAGTATCCTGCTATAACCTCCTTAATAATGGATTCTAGTAAATTCCCTGACAGATGTTAGGCTAACTGTCCTATAGTTTCCTGTCTCCCTCCTTTCTTGAATAAAGGTGTTACATTTGCTATTTTCCAATCTGCTGGAACCCTTCTAGAATCAAAGGAATTGTTGGAAGATTATAACCAAACTCTCAACTATCTCTGCAGCCATCTGGTCCTGGGAACTTGTCAGCCTTTAGGTCTAATAATTTTCCTAGCACCTTTTCCCTGCTGTGTAAACCCAGCCGATGGATAATAACTAGTACAAGGCTAAGCAGTAACGAGAGATATGAGTCAGAGTGCTTATCTTAGTTATCTTGTGAGGCCATTAAACATCTTTTGACATTGCAGTCATGTACTGGGTGTGATTCGTCTGGCATCCACACGATCTGCCAACTCATGCCGCATAGCTTTCCTACAGTGTTCCAATGAAACTCCATGTAAGCTTGATGAACAACACCTCATCTTCTGATTAGGCACTCTACAGCTTTTGATACTCAACATTGAGTTCAACAATTTCAGAGCATGACTGCCAATTTTTAAAAATTTATTTTTTTTATTTTATTTTTTGTTAGCCATTGCTTTTCATGTTTTTGCTTTTGGATAGAGCTGTCCATTATTCTGCCATTAACACTCTCTCTGGACTCATGCTTTATCTTTCACTACAACTATTAGCACTCCTTTTTCCTTTTGTTCTGTGACATCTCTGTTGTTAATCCCTCCTGCCCTCTGCCCTCTCACACACCTTCCCTTTCACTTGCTCAAAGCCTATTACTTTTTTAACGTTTTCCAGTTCTGATGAAGGGTCACTGACCTGAAACGTTAACTCGGTTTCTCTCTCCACAAAAGCTGCCAGACCTGCAACGTATTTCCAGCACTTTCTGTTTTTAAGCTTTCCTAGATGTCCTCCTACCACCTGAAGGATAGAACATTTCCCTCCTTCTGCCAACTTTCTCCACCAATAGCTCCACTGTAGAGTCCAAAAACCTGGGGACTTTTACAGCTCTGCTATCCCTGCCATTTCACTGACAGTTGCCTCCATGCAAAGTGCTGTCCATTTTAAAAGGTGCAGACTGCCTTTAAATGGTGTCAGCAACGCCCAAAACTGACACCTCCAATTTTGCTCATGAAAATGCATTTACAGCAATTTCTATTGCCCAGTGTTAACCACTCTCGACAGATGCAGCATGGTTGGATACAGAATAAAACTCCCTCTATTCTGCCTCACTAATTTGCCCCAGCCCAACATCTTACATAAATTTGGAACATGCAGGAAATGATTGTTTAAAATTAATGCAATTCAACATTGTGCTAACTCCCGCCACCAGGCTAGCAGTTAATTATTTACAGTGTCTCACATGTATCTGTTATTCCTGTGGGTGGTCTATGGTGCGCAGTTTAAATTGCTGATCTTCTAATTTAGGCTTAGAACCCCTGATTCTGGGAAAATCATGGTAATTTCAGGAGGAATTCAAGGTTCTGAAGAAGGGTCACTGACCTTAAACGTTAACTCTGCTTCTCTCTCCACAGATGCTGCCAGAACTTTGTTTTTATTTCAGATTTCCAGCATCCACAGTATTTTGCTTTTATTTTAGTAATTCCAGAAGGGTTTGGAACCCAAGTTGGCCGTGGGGTCTTCTGGCCGCTGCTGCAGCGTAACGACTGTGAGGCCTAAAGCTTGTTTTCAGCAAGGAATCTTCAAAAAAATTGCAATTACCATTATTTCTGTACCATCTTCCGGTTGTCTCAGGCTCCCCTTCAGACCCTCTGATCCATGCAGCATCCCAGTGCAAGCACCAGCATCAGGGTTTCTTCAGGCACCCCTCTGCTGGGACACATCACTGGCGGTCCAACCAGAAAGCTAGGCTACATTCCAGGAATACCCCTTTCCTCCTCATTACAATCTTTAGACTGGCCCAGTGGCTATTCTAGGTGCAAGCTCAGTCATGTCAATTTAAGCCAGCGCAGAGAACTCTAGGGCACTCTTGTGCAGACATAGATCTGACTCAGCAGTTCTCTTCCCCCAATTCCTCTTTGCTGTGCCTTGGAACTGAATATTTCCCAAGTGCAATAAGGAGGAAAATTTCCCTGATATGTACAAAGGTAAGAGGGAAATTTTCCTCCTTATTGCACTTGGGAAATATTCAGTTCTAAGGCAGCAGAAAAACAAAGTGAATGGGAGAAAATAATATATTTAAATATATGTTTTAATTAAATGGTACTTCCACAATGTCTAATTCACTAATTACACTGTTCAATGTGGTGCTGCCTGTTTGAAAGAGTGGGCAAGTGACAAACTTTTCCCGTCCTCAATTTCTGCTTCTCTGTATATTCCCTAATTTTGCAAAAATAGGGTAGTCCACAGTTCCTCAATGAGGAAGCATCCAGCCTCCATTTAACACTTCCCAACATCCAGGAATATGCCCTGCAGTGACTAGTTACTGTGATTTATTCCCTGCAGATGCTGGATCTCCAACTTGTTAGAACATTGCTTGTTTCACTTTTTCATTTCACTGTACAAAGAACAAAGAACAGTACAGCACAGGAACAGGCCATTTGGCCCTCCAAGCCTGCGCCAATCTTGATGCCTACCTAAACTAAAACCTTCTGCAGTTCCGGGGACCGTATCCCTCTATCCCCATCCTATTCATGTATTTGTCATGATGCCTCTTAAACATTGCTATTGTACCTGCTTCCACCACCTCCCCCGGCAGCAAGTTCCAGGCACTCACCACCCTCTGTGTAAAGAACTTGCCTCGCACATCCCCTCTAAACTTTGCCCCTCTCACCTTAAACCAATGTCCCCTAGTAACTGATTTTTCCACCCTGGGAAAAAGTGCCTTTAAATTTTAGCCATCCAAACAGCTAAAAGTTTTCCCACTTAACACTATTTTTATCTAAATTTATTATAGAATCATAGCACAGCACAGGAGGCAGCTATTCGGCCCATAGAATCTGCACCAGCTCGTTTCATGAGCAATCTAGTTAGTCCCACTCTCTGGCACTTACCCCATATCAACACAATTTTTTTTCTCCAAGTCTTTATATGATTCTATTTTGAAAGCTACTACTGAATCTGTTTTCACTAATCAGGCAGTGCATTCTAAATCCAAACGAGTTTTTTCTCATGTCGCCGCTGGTTCTTTTACCAGTCACCTTAAATCTGTGCCCTCTGGTTATCGACACTTCAGCCATTGGAAACGCTTTACTCTGTTTAAACCTTTCATGATTTGAAACACCACAATCAAATCTCCTCTGGTCCTTCTCTTCCAAGTACAACAATACCATCTTCTCCAGTCTATCCATGTAACAGCAATCCCTCATCCCTGGAACTATTCTAGTAAATCTCTTCTGTACCATTTCCAAAAGAAAAATGTATCAGAAAAAGCAAGTTTCTCCGAAATTGGATTGGAGGTCAAGATAAATACAGTGAGTTCTTTATATTCAAAATTCTTTATTTGACATAATGTGTTTCTCTATTTAAAAGTATTTCAGTTATACTAAAGTGTGCAGTTTACAGTTTTTTCAAAATGTAAAAATTACTTTGATCAGAACATTCATTGTTGATCATTTTTACATTTTACTATTTATTGGTTACACATCATACATAGTTTGTGACAGAATCTTAACCATCATTACAAGCAATTAATATGTCACTTAAAATAATTGTAAAGTTCCTTTATTGACTAATAAGTAGCCAACTGTACCAAAGTTACCAATACTGGTGATAGTCACCCCTTCCTTCCAAGATTTCTACATATTTTTTCTTTAACAAAAAGTTTTTAAAAGTGCAAAAAAAAAAAGGCAAAAGTATCAGGAAGGGCTATAAAGTTTACCCAATAAATCTTCCTATGGATATGTTATGTTTTTCTACCATTGCTGAATCAAGGAAGGGAAAAGCAATTCCTCCTCTGTTCAATCCTCACTATACGGAAAATCCTAATCCCTCCCCCCCAACCACCCAAACCAATCCCATATTGACCAGTAGGTTTAATACACTTGAATATTGATCAATGTAAAACAACTTTGATAAATTACTGTACAGTTATACCAAGTCCTCTATTAACTCCCTATAAGCCAAAAGGCTAACAAGAGTGCCTTGTGGGCACTCACAGGGTATCAATTATTGCAAATTATCTTAAATCTCTCACTTTCATGCATTACAGAAATTCTCAATATTTAATTAAGCAAAATGGGCACCAATCTCAAAATATTCACTTAATTCAGAAATTTCAATACATCTGATGAATCCAGGAATGCCAGTGTCTAATGCCCAAACCCCAGGTCTAGAATGACATCAGATTGCAGAAGCCAAACTTTATTATTGTTGTCTTTGTGGAATTATTTAAAAACTAATAAATCAATTAACTGTGTTGTGCCCTTCATGGGTGTTAAAGACACTATCTCAATGAAGTCTATTGGTTTTCCCTAGTCAGTTGTAGATACAGTGTGATGATATAAATACTGATTTACATGGGTCATCATGACCATGATGCCACCTGGTTCTTCCTTTGCAAGTACAAAAAGTTACATTTTCACAAAGCCGAAGCTCCTTCAAAAGCAGTATCTTAAGAAAAGGGTCAGTAACCAAAACCTTCCATTAAACTGATCCACCATTGTTAAGGCATTCCATGAGTACAGGAACATATATGTTATGCTGTTACAATATAAAAAATTCATTTTGTTATGTTCATTATGTTCAATTGATTAACTTGGATGGGGAGTTTATAATGAAAATGCTTCATCTCCACTCAACACCATCCTGTGAAAGTGCTTCTGAAAGATCCTCAGGCTTTTTAATACCCAGTGATACTTCACCACAGAAGCTTGGGAGTTTATGACAATCTGGCAGGTCTGGTCTTTACAATGAAATATGCAAGCTAGTATTATATGAGGCCTCAATGCACAACATAATAGATTAAATTAAATACATTCCTGGAAATAGATGGAATTTTGAAATATGGTGAAAAGATGGGAAAATGGGACTGGAACATGACAAAAGGGATAAAACTGCTGTGCTGATTTGCCTTTCCTTGTCCAAAAAAAAAAATCAAAAAAAATAATCTGATATCTTAACTTCATATAGAATCTTATAGCACAGGAGGCCATTCAGCCCATCATGCCTGTGGTGGCTATTTGAAAGAGCTATCCATTTAGTCCCACTCCCTTGCTTTTTCCCCCATAGCTTTGTAATTTTTTTTCTTTGCAAGCATACTTCCAATTCCCTTTTGAAAGTTACCATTGAATCTTCTTCTACAAACCCTTTCAAGCAGTAAATTTCAGAACATAAATTGCTACATGCCAATTATCTAAACCTGTCTCTTCTGGTTACAATTCCACCCGACAGCTAAAACAGTTTCTTCTTATTTAGTTTATCAAAACCCTTCATAATTTTGAAAATCTCCCCTAACTTTCTCTGCTCTAAAGAGAATGGCTTCTCTAGTCTGTATACACAATTGAAGTCCCTCATCCCTGGCATCATTCTAGCAAACCTCCCCTATACCATCTCTGAGACTTTGACACCCTTCCTTAAAGTGTAGTCCCCAGATTTGGACAAATGAACTGCATAGTACATAGCAAAGTTATTAAAGGATGGATGAAGGCTTAAGAAACGTACAACTGATAGTGCCGGATAACACTAAAAACAATTGGTAAAAGCATTGGGCATCAGAATCAGGGATTTACAACTTAAATATATTTAGGCACTCACATAATATCTCCTTCCACTCCCTCAATATAATATCAATATGAAAAATGACCAATATGAAACACTTGATACACTCTGCTTTCCTTACTATAACAGGGCTTCTGTATGACCCCCCAAAGATGGGATTACACAGTAGATATACTGCAATGGTGGACCATTGATTAGGTGATTAGGTTACTACCTACATGTCGCACTTATTTACCAAAGAAATATTGTATGCCATTTCTTCCTCCCCCATATTACTAAATCTGGTGCTTTCATTAAAGTAAAATGCAATTTTCTCCCAATTTTAAACCTTTTTTCCTGCAAGTACTAGCTCTTGCTGTGAGAGGATTCCACAGGTGCCAACAGCCCTGCAGTCCTTTGCCATGTGGCATTTCACTATGTGTCAGTCTAGACAGTGAAAGTACACAGCCAAATTTACAATACGTCTCTCGCAAACCCTCTCTGACTGGGGTCATTGGCTATTACCAGCACCCAAGGTGAGATTTCCCCCTTTCTTAGAAGTAGATGCTGTAGTACCTCCACTGCCGTCTGGTTGAGATCAGCTAACTCAGTAGACTAGAGATTAAATGTGGTCTTTATGATTTAGTACAGCAGGTGGTGCATTTACCCACCCAGTGATCAAGAGAACTCTGATTTGTTCTACAATAATCCCATTGTGATAAATGAGTCACAGGCATGCAACTGTACTTAGATTTCAACAGAATAATTATTGTCCTTGGACAGAACTTCCTTTAATTACTTTCTTTGTGCTTAATTCTTCTCTCCTGACCATATCAGAGTATAATGCTGAAACTGTATCGGTTTTCATGCATCTTAATCAGGTCCATTGTTATTATAGTTATATACATCTGCCATATCATTTTGTTTTTATGAAAATTAAAAATAAATGACCATTTTCGACTGTAAAAAAAGATCATCTGAATTAAATTTATTATTGAGGAATAATTACACCAATCTATCCAAGATATGTAACGTTAGAGCATCTAAACACTGCATATTAATGTACATTGTCTTACAGAACCACAATTACTTTAACTATTTTACCCATTTCCATTCGCAACCATTGGATATCTTGAAGGGACTTGAGGATTTAAAACTTTGCCACTTCCCTGCTTCCACTTTATTGCTCCAGGGTGAAGTTGGGAAAACCAGCTGAGAAAGAGGAACAGGAAGAGATAATGATGCATCTGAGGATCTGACGTCTTGTTTGTCCTTGGTGTGTGTGGTATTTTGGGATTTGTATTGGAATGTTGCACTTGGATTCATGCAATGGAGATCAGTGGTTAAAGGGAGAAAGTCACATTTGATTTTGATTCTAGATCATGAAGATTAATGACCTGCTTATATTACAGATTGATATGTTCAATGTGTTTAATGCATCATTGTATTACAACGGTGTTTGTGGGTAAGAGTAAGAGTAATCAATAGTCTTGATATTCTTTTCTTCAAAAAGAAAGAAAGAAGAAAAGAATATGTTCAATGTGTTTAATGCATCATTGTATTACAACGGTGTTTGTGGGTAAGAGTAAGAGTAATCAATAGTCTTGATAGGAGTTGTTAATCCTACTGCTAAATAGAAATGTGTGATTGGAAAAACTACATATCAATTCAGGACCAAGTGATGGAGTGCTCTAACCTTTGCTTTTGAAACCCTGGCATTCAAATTTCAGCCAACAGAGGTAGAGAGACACATGCATTCAATATATTGAAAAGTGGGGGAAATGGGGTGAGGGAGATAAATCCAAAAGTAACTGGCCATTAACAACAAGCAACCTATATCCAATCTTAACCAAACTATTTGCTGCAGTTAAACATTTAGCAAGGCACTGACTTTGCCAGTGGGGTTCTGCTGTCTCAGCACTGCAAGACTATTGCTGTAAGCATCTCTGTTATGTGTTAGATATTGTATAGATTTTACAATTAATGCACATCAATATCTTGATTTTTTTTTAACAAGTTCAGATTCGTTCCTGCAAATTACAATTTCCCAATAAGTATAAATTTCCCAATAAGTATAAGGCTAGTTTGTTATCCACAAGAAGCAGGAACAGGAACATTGTGCTGTCACATTTTAAAAAGTTAAACCAATTGGACCTCAACTGGGTACATCACAATAATGAACTAAATGTTTGTCTTCAACTTAAATATCATTGATTCAAGAGGTTATGCTCAGCATTGCCAAATTTATCCCTTAATGAGTCAAACACAATCCCAAAGCTAAGATGTTCTTAATTTAGGAATCAAGCCCACAATGCAAGCTTCCAGCAACTAGCTCAAAATCCCTCTTTGTCCAAGAGTCAAACAAGCAGTAATAGAAGCACTGTAATTAACAGCTGAAATAATAAATCACAACAAGCCTTAAAACAAGTTCTTAGCTACGGTCACAGCAGGAATGAGGAATTATTTATGTAAATATCAGAAAGGTGATACCTGCTCCAAGCTGGTTGTATACATTGAGCAGAACCAAAGCCCATCCCTACTTGCATTTTCAGTCATTTTCTTTTCTCTACACAGTTCATTATTTATGTGTAGAATATTCCACTATTAATACAAAAGGGATTCCACTACATGCTTGAACGTTGCAACAAAGTCAAAAGACTGCACGTTTGAGCTATTAAACATGCAGCGAGTACATTATGAATCCAGTGTTTTCTCTTGAATCCAGATACAATTATTCATGACCCGGCCTTCTTTGTTTCTTTTTTACATTTTACCCAATAAATAATCATTGTTTTTTTTAAATTATAAAAATAAAGCATGGCCTATCACTTGAATTGCTAGCTGTTCCCTCTGAATGCTTCTCAACTGGCTTGTAGTAGATATTTATTAGTGATGGTGATGGGTTATTTATGCTTTCAGTCAGGTTTTGATATGGCCTTGTGCAATTATTTCTTTCCGTAATAATTCTTGATTGAAAGCAGCAATTATCCAAGATTCATCTTTCTTCTCTTTCCATCTGTTCTTCTGGGCACACACACTTTTGTTCTATACTCTGTTGAGGAAAGTTAAGTTCAAATTTGCTGGGATGTGAATGGTATCCAGGTTGAGTGCAGAAGGGTTGAATGGGAAGATAACAGGAAACATGTGTTTGAAGTCCATTAGTAGTTGAGGAGGTTCATTGCGGTCTTGTAAACAGGACTAAGTGAAGAGAAAACACAATGATAAATATAGCCGAACAGAAGTACCTATTTATATATTTTTTATATAACGAGTCAGTATGGCAGTGTAGTGGTTAAGCTGCTGGACTAGTAATCTACAGAATGCAAGTTCAAATCTCATTGTGGCAGAAAAAACAATGAAACTGACAGATTGTTGTAAAATCCTAATTGGCTCATTAATGGTCTTTAGAGAAGAAAACACATCTGTACCTGGTCTGGCGTATGTAATTCCATTCCACACTAATGTGGTTAATTCTTAACTGCCCTTTGGATATTAGAAATTTAAGTTATGAAAAAGGATTGAGGAAAAAGGAGATGGGTGGAGCTTTTCCAAGCAAAAGGTACAGACTTGTTTTGCTTACTGGCCTCTTTGTGCACCTAAATATTCTTAACGTTCTTCGAAGAACTCAAATGTTTCCTTGAAGCATTCCTTTAAATATTGAACTGTAGGCTTAAAAGGTGCAAAATAAGTAATTTGCGGATTTTTTATTTACAGAATGTTGGAAATGAATGCCTGAAATTGGGAAGCACTGGCAAAAATGGGAGTAAATGTGGTAGGCTTCTTCTAAAAAAGCATCATTCAATTGTTTGGGCTATGAAGAAATTACCTGAATATTTCTAATGAAGGCTACCGTCACACGTTCTTCAAACTCATTCACTGGTGTGTAGAGGTTTAAAATCTTGACAATCTGTTGTGGAAAAGAATAGCAACAATACAGAATTTAGTGAGTAATTATTGAGAAAACTTAACAAAATCTAAGGTTCTAGAGTTCAAACAGGGTGTGTGCTAAGTTAGCTAATGACGGTCCGAGCTGCAACAATTGGAGCCTCAGGAAAAGTAAAGACAAACTATGAGCCAGAATTCCTGATTCTGATTGCTATTGAATCACCCCACTAGTAAGCACATTATATGGATACGCCACAAAGTTGAATAGCATATTGATACTCAGTGCCTAGGCTCACACAAGAATGCCCCCTTAGAATAGTTAACAGGGTACCTGGCACCTGTGCAGCAGAACTCCAGAAAGGCTCGGGAGAGGAAGGTGGCAATGTTGGCTGGCAGCAAAACCTTATGCTGTAAACTTGTCTGTACAAGGTGCAAGAGCAGTTTTACCACAGCCAAATCAGAAATTATTTCACATCCAGTAGGGCAAAATGTTGGTGAGAAAAATACCATCAAAATTAGCGTAGTTGCAAGTGTAATGCCCATCAGCATGATGCTTCCCTCACATCGGTTTAACTAGTGGCATCAAAAGAAAAACAGGAACAGATTGCGAGGGGAATTTACAACTTATTACAACTAGGGCTTTACAATCTGAATTGAATGGGGATGCATCAGGTGTACTTTCTTTTTTGAAAAAGGATGAGATGCAAGAAAAGTGGCTATGAATGGAAGGAGTCATCAGATGTGTCAGTTGGGTTAATTTCTCTGGTGTCTTATGCAGAATCATTTGGATCTAAATTTAATTTTTGATCATCTTACTGTGCAAAATCAGCTAAATGCATTTAGTAGAGTTTGCAAACTGCCTCACTCACTTTGATTAATATTTCACTGCTACCTGATGTTCTGACATAATTGTTGCGAGATATGAGATGTTGCATACTTGGCAAAAGGCCATGGCTCTGATACATCACTGACTGGCTACTGAAAACCTCACATTTAGCGTTTGCCTAAAGGTTGACTGCTCTGCCATCATTGCAAAATAGCCAAAGGTCATTTACCTGCTGTGGGGTGAGAGATGTACACGTTGAACAGATGGCCACAGCATCGTCGCTTGTTTTCTTCTTTACTTGAAGGAGCTGTGCAGCCTGGATTAGAGGCTCCATTGTCTTCGCAGCCCCACTCTGCTGTAAATTCTTTCCTCGAAGCCACTCTTCTAACTGACTGATGTTATACCTACACAAACACATCCAATTTTACATTAATTTTTGTTCCTTTCTTCCAATTAATTACCTTCTTCCACTCACCAAAAAAATCTCAATGATTCTCCCAAATGGTGAGTAGGCAGTTCCCAGGCAGTTCCTAGGGTACTTGTACCGGAGTATAAGTGGAGGTGATTTGGATGCATTTTTGATTCCTCAAATGGCCTCTAGTCATCTTGATTTTTAAAAAAATATATTTTAAGTGCCCAACCACTTGCTCTAAAAGTACAGCCAGGATCAAGAACTCACATTACATAGAGTCACAAGCATACATAGCCAGATAAAAGCACCAACATGCCACCTGTACACAATAATAAACTGAGTTGTTCACTTAGAGCACTAGCTATAGGGCCGGGTTCCAGAGTCAGGCCAGAAAATGGCCCGTGCTCCTGGGTGTATCTGCACTGGCTGAGTGGATGGCCACCCCTGCCATATTCTGCTGGCTTGGCTAATTAATACAACATTTCGAAGGATAGATTTCCTAAACACCAATACGGTGTTTGCCATCATTACCTACCACTATCTCCGACATACAAGAGCCTCCTACTTGCTCTACAATGGCGATGAAATCAGCTTGAGAGCATCTCACAGTAAGCTTCACACACTGGTGCCAGCAAACTGTTCACACACAGAAATCTGGTCATCAGTCAGGGGCAGCCAGCAGCAATGGTATGAGAGCAGAAGAAATTGATAAGTGCTTCACCTCTCAGGGTGACGAAATAACTACCTTTCATAGCTGGCCCACTCAGAGAATTGCGGAAGAAGTCGGTAAAGGAATGTCAGTAGTCAACCAGTGGAGGTGGCAATGAGTTGGCAGTAGGAAGAGGGATACTCATGGCGTAACAGAAACAGACATTCTTCGTAGATGAGTCATGGCATCTCTACTGAGGAGCAGTAGCATGTTAAAGCACTTGCTCCTCCCAGCGAAGTGACACTTAGAAAGAGCAGGATATGAGAAGGTAGATAACATACCCTACACTATCTAAGGCCAGCCCCGAGGAAACAAACATTGATGCACTTGTGGAGTAGAGAAATAAATTGGAATATTTGGTGATGATTTTCTGGTGAGCAGAACCATGGCAATTTGGGAGCAAATACGAGAATGAAAAGAAAGGCGGGAGTTCTAATCTAATATGTTTCTATGCAGCAAGTCGAGAGAGGCCCAAAGGGGTTGTTCTGTAGGGACTACAGAGCTGCTTTTAAGCAGTCATTAATTCTGTGAGGCACTTTTAAAAAATTTATTCAGGAGATTTGGGCATCGCTGGCTAGGACAGCATTTCTTTCCCATCTCTTTGCAGAAAAGATTCACAAGGATGTTGCCTGGTTTCGAGGGCTTGAGTTGCAAAGAGAGATTGGATATGCTGGGTCTGTTTTCCCTGGAGCAAAGGAGGCTGAGATGGGACATGATCGAGGTATATAAAATTATGAGAGACATAGATAGGGTAGATAGCCAGAGTCTGTTTCCCATGGTAGGGGTGACTAAAACTAGAGGGCATAGATTTAAGGTGAGAGGGAGGAGGTTTAAAGGGGATCAAAGGGGTAAATTTTTCACACAAAGAATAGTGGGTATCTGGAATGAGCTGCCTGAGGAGGTGGTGGAGGCAGGAACAGTATCAACATTTAAGAGGCATCTGGACAGGTACTTGAATGAGCAAGGCATAGAGGGATATGGAATTAATGCAGGCAGGTGGGATTAGTATAGATAGGCATTATGGTCGGCATGGACACGGTGGGCCGAAGGGCCTGTTTCTATGCTGTGCGACTCTACAACTCTAATTGCCTTTGAGACATCCATCTAACTGAGCATTAGCCGAGTCACTTCTCCCTCCTCATCTGTAGGCAAAGGTGCCAGTTCACCTCCCAGTTCTGCTGGCTAATGGCAAACTTGTACAGAACATAACAGATGAAAAATATCTTTAATAATTTCTTAGGGCTGGGGAGTAAGAACCCAACTAATCCATACAAACATCATGATTTTATGTTGCTTTAGAATTTGGATGGCCTCACTATATTTCCTTTCAGTCTGAGTGTACGGGCCTCTGGACTGGTGTCAAAAGTTGAGGCAACAAGGGTATTCTCGATCTCCTACATTCATCCAACTTGCTCACTACCCATTGTTATATGGTGAAAATATCATCGCTGCTGTTTTGCGTAGTCAACAGTATTATTCTTTTGTGATGGTCCGTGACCACCTGCACTTTGATCAAATTACAGCTTTTTTGATTAATGTATGCTAGTGATTGATGACATGCAGATTGCCTTCACGGTGTCAATGTGGCCCAGCACCTTTTTGAACCAAAAACAAAACAACTTCTCCAACAATCACTTTTGATTTGTTAAATCTTGATATTTGGGCAAGGGGGTGTGGCTTGTGGATTCCGAGATGCAATAGTAGGCAAGAATCATTCTCCAGGAATCATACCTGAGCTGCATTCCGGTACTCCATGAGCACACATCCTTCCTCAGTAGCAGATTGTTAAGTGTAACAGCATTGATGACGTAGAAAAGCTGCCGAAAGACCTGCTGGATAATCTCAGGATCTAGTCCATGCTCACACATGGTGCTGTTTAACAGGTTAAGCTGGCGCAGCATGGCCTCCAGAGTGTAGCTACTGTCTACATCCACCCGGCTGGAAGAACGCTTCCTGTAGCCCATGGGTTTCACACTGGACTGAATGCTCTCACTTTCCAACATTGCAGATACTATATAAAAAAAGGCCACATTAATACAAACTAAAACAGCTACTACAGACATGCATCATATAGGAAAGTAGTGCTGGAAAGAATGTCCTAAACCAATTCACAATAGAATACAATAATGAGTTGTGTTTAAATTTCAAGGATAGATATACTTAATGGACTATATATAATTAAGAAAAAAATCCCAGAGTATGTATTTCACTATAATATTTTCAACAATGAGCATACCATAACCTTCTCAGCAAAATAGGGAATGGCAATAAATCTGGCCTGGCCAATGTTGCCCACATCCGAGAACAAGTAAAAAAAATTGCAGTGAGCTTTGTCAGAAGAAGCAGTTTCTGTCTTTTCCTGGTCAAATTTCACCCCTCCTTGTTTTTTTGTGGATGAAGTTTTGTGCCCATTGGTATGAAGGATGTCATTAAGAGCAATGGAGCATTTTTTTCATTTCAGGAGAGCACAGCTTGAATCAAATGAAACCAAAGTGTCAGTGTCACATGGCTTGCACAAGTTGGAGCTGGATTTGTTCTATACTTCATTGGTGCTCATACTTGACTATGAGCCCAATATAATCAATTCTAGGCTAGGATTTTAGCTTTAAGAGATAAACTAGAAGTATAAAAAACAACTCCCATACAAAATTGGATGGGTCTCTGTCACAATTAAGAATGGCACAGCACCAACTAAATGTAGCTAACTGACACTTGATTTTACCATATTTATCATTAGAGGGGTTCAGTGCACCAGTAAATGTATGACATAAGCATGTGTAAAATTGTCAATCTCTGTACATTTTTGCATAAGTGGAGCAGTTTTCTGCTGTGGATCTGTACTTATTAGTAATAGCGTGAGACTGCTCCTGAATCTTCATGCCAAACAGAGATCCTCTGTTCCATCTACTTTAAGCTCCATTCTAATCAAGATACCAGAAGACAAAGAACAACATGCAAGCAACTCGCCAAGCCTCCTTTGACAGCACCGTCCAAACTTGCGACCTCTACCACCGAGAAGGACAATGGCAGCAGATGCGTGGGAGCACCACCACTTGCGAGTTCCCCTCTAAGTCACACACCATCCTGACTTGGAATTATATCGCTGTTCCTTCACTGTCGCTGGGTCAAAATCTTGGAACTGCCTTCCTAACAGCACTGTGGGTGTACCTACACCACATGGATTGCAGTGGTTCAAGATGGCAGCTCACCACCACCTTCTGAAGGGCAATTAGGGATGGGCAATAAATATTAGCCTAGCCAACTACACTCATATCCCACGAAAGAATTTTTTAAAAAACCAACTATGGTACCCTTCCCCCAAGCTTAATCCATTAGTGGCTCAGGCAGCTTTGAAAGGAATGTTGATGTCAACAGTATAAAGGGGCTGAAATAACATAAGAAGTAAAAATCATTATCCCAGATTTCTGAAGGTTTTATTGGAAAGATTAATTCGGCTCCCTTCACCTTCAGTAATTTATTGAAGAAAATTTTCCCAACGGTAACATTTGCCAGCTCATCAATATTTCAAAAAAAAAAATCAACAGCAAGCCAGAAAAACAATAAAAGGATATTAAATCATAATTCTTTCTAATGGTCTCATTCTTTTTAAAGCTGGCATTTGTTCATTGAAGAATGTTTGAACAGAAAATTCCTTACCTGTAAGCAAGTATTCAAGGAGCTCCTGTCATGAATGAGTGAATGGACCTTGGTGTGTTACTGTGTGACACAGACCATGTCTACATGAAGTTAGCTGATCTCATGTGGACTGTCAGTCAGGAGGCTGTGAATAACTTCAGCATCCATATGGCCAGGCAGGGGAGTGGGCTTGGGGGAAGGAAAATCAACTAGTGCACACTTAATTACTATTCCATAACCCCTGGTGTAAAGTGTGGATAACAGGCGAGGTCAGTATCAAGCTTAACCTTGACACTGTCCAATGCTCGAAACTCCAAATAGCTCGTCAACACTCACTGTCGAAGTTCACGCTATTAAGAGTACTAAAGTTAGCAATGCTTGTGCAGCTGTCCTTTAAATGATGGATGCCTTTGAGAGAAAAGGGAACTTTTTTTTCCCCCCGAGAGAAGTATTTATGAATAAGCGTCTTACCAATCATGGTCTGAAGGAGACCTTCTGCAACTTTAATCATCTGCTGATAGATCTGAATAGAGAGGTCACTTAGAACCTGACGATACTCTGTGAGGTCAAAGTTCTTGAGGCTGTGCTCATTCTGCCGTGTATTATTCTGCTTCATGAAATCCTGAAGGAATTGAGAAAAGGCACGAGAACATAAGATGTTATTCTTGCATATAGTTTATTTTCACATATTCCCTCTTTCAGAAGGGACCAAACCAGTAATGAACAAATCTGCAAAAGACTGAAAAAGACCGAAGGAAATAGCCACATCCTTATACATTGCTCATATACATTAGGAATAAAGAAATGAGATGCTTTTCACACCTTCAGCACAACCCAAAGTGTGGAACTATCTTTCTCCATTCCATCTGCCGGTGACAACAGGACGTTGTTGCACAGTGTTTCTAATTTCCCAAATAAAGATCAATGTTAACAAGGCAAATATTACACAGCAGTGTGATAGGAAAGATTGCTTGAAGTATGGGCTAATTAAAGAAAGCAAATTGCATTTGACTAACTTGATTGAGCTCTCTGATATTAATGGAGACAATTTATGAGGTAATGCAATTGATGTGTATATGGGCTTTCAAAAGGCTGTTGAAAAAGTATCACATAATAGACTTGTAAGCAAAATTAAAGTCCGTGGGATTAAAGGGACAAAATTGACTAAGGGACAGAAAGCAAATCAGTGGTGAATGTTTTTTTTCCAGACTGGAGGGAAATATACTGTAGCGTTTCCCCAGGGATCGGTATTATGATCACTTTTTGATATACATTAATGTTGGGTATACAGGGCATAATTTCAAAGCTTGCAGGTGATATAAAACTCAGAATTGTAGTGAACAATGAGAAGGATAATGACAGACTTCAGGAGGATGCAGACAGGTGAAATGGGCAGACAGCTGGCAGATAACATTTAACATAGAGAAGTGTAAAGTAATGCATTTTGTTGGAAGAACGGGCAGAGTCATTTTGAAGGGGGTTCAGGATGAGAGATTTGGGGGTATATATGCACAAATCTTTGAAGGTGATGCAAAATGAAAGTCCATGAGATTAAAGGGACAAAATTGACTCAGGGACTGAAAGCAAATTAGTGGTGAATGTTTTTTTTCCCAGACTGGAGGGAGATGTAATGTAGTGTTCCCCTATTTAAAAAGGCATCCTTGGCTTTAATATAGAAGCTTTAGACTACAAAAGCAAGGAAGTTATGTTAAATCTTTATAAAACACCGGTTAGGCCTCAGATGGAGTATTGTGTCCAATTCTGGGCACCACACTTTAGGAAAGATGTCAAGGCCTTAGAGATGGGGTAGAAGAAATTTATTAGAATGGTATCAAATTTGAGGGACTTCAGTTACATGAAGAGACTGGAAAAGCATTTGATAAAATACCACACAAGAAGTTGTTACATAGGATTAGGAATAATACATTCGTTTGGATTGAGGATCGGTTAACAGAAAGAAAACAGGGTAGGACTAGACGGGTCACTTTTGAGTTGTCAGGTTGTAACTAGTGGGGTGCCACAAAGTTCAGTGCCTGAACCTCAGTTTTTTCCAATCTATATCAATGATGAGGGGGTCGAGTGTAATGTATTCAATTTTGCTGACGCTACAAAGCTAGGTGAGATACAAAATTATGGCACAGAAGGAGGCCATTCAGCCCATCGTGTCCGTGCTGGCCTAAAAAACTAGCCACCCAATCTAACGCCACCTTCCAGCACCTGGTCCATAGCCTTGTAGGTTACAGCACTTCAGGTGCATGTCGAGGTACCTTTTCAAAGAATTGAGGTTTCCGCCTCCACCACCATGCCTGGCAGTGAATTCCAGACACCCACCACCCTCTGGGTGAAAAAGTTTTTCCTCACGTCCTCTCTAATCCTTCTACCAATCACCTTAAATCTCTGCCCCCTGGTAACTGACCTCTCCGCTAGGATAAGCTGTGAGAAGGATGTAAGAGACTGCAACAGGATATAGACAGGTTAAATGAGTGAGCAAGAAGGTGGCAGATGGAGTATATGTGGGGAAATATGAAATTATCCACTTTGGTAGGAAGAATAAAAAAGCAGAATATTTTTTAAAAGGTGAGAGACTAGTAAATGTTGATAGACGGTTTTGGGGGTCCTTGTACACAAATCGCAGAAAGTTAACATGCAGATACAGCAAGCCATTAGGAAAACAAATGGTATATTAGCTTTTATTGCAAGGGGGTTGCAGCAGAATAGTAAGCCAGTCTTGCTGCAATTATATAACACTTTGGTGAGATCACATCTGGAGTACTATGTACAGTGTTGGTCTTCGAGGGAAGGATATACTTGCCTTAGAGGGGGGTGCAATGAATGTTCACTAGATTGATTCCTGTAATGACAGGGCTGTCCTAGGAGGGGAAATTGAGGCCTATATTGTCAGGAGTTTAAAGAATGAGAGGTGATATTGAAACATTAAAAAATTCTTAGAGGGCTTAACAGGATAGCTGCTGAGAGGCCATTTCCCTTGGGTATGAAGTCTGGAACTAGGGGGCATGGTCTCAGAATAAGGGCTCAGCCATTTAGGACTAAATGAGGAGAAATTTCTTTACTCAGAGGGTTGTGAGTTTTGTAATTCTCTACATCAGAGGGCTGTGGATGCTCAGATATTGAGTATATTCAAAATTGAGATAAGATAGATTTTTGGACACTAAGGGAATCAAGAGATATTGGATAGGGCATGAAAGTGCAGTTGAGGCAGAAGATCAGTGATGATCTTACTGAATGGCGAGCAAGCTCGAGAGGCCATATGGCCCACTCCTGCTCCTATTACTAAAGCTCTTAAAAGCTGGGCTTGATCGCCTTAGAAGATAGAAGGTTAAGAGCAGATTTGATAGAGGCTTTGAAAATCAAGAACAGTTTTGATAGAGTAAATAAGATGAAACTGTTTCCAGTAGCAGAAGGGCCGATAACTACAGAATTGGGGTGATGGGCAAAAGAACTAGAGGCGACTTGAGGACATTTTTTTGCAGCAGCAGCAGTTTGTCGCGATCTGGAACACATTACCTGAAAGGGTGGTGGTAGCAGATTCAATAGTAACTTTCAAAGCAGAATTGGATATATATCTGAAAGAGAAAAACTTATAGGGCTATGGGGACAGAGCAGGGGAGTGGGAATAATTGGATTGCCCCTTCAAAGAGCTGGCACAGGTGCGATGGGCTGAATGGCCTCTTCTGTGCCATACTATTCTATGATTGTAAATGTTAAAAGTTTTAGTTGATGCAAATTGAGGTTGAAAGTATTGGAAAACAGGAGTTCCCAGCAGTAAATCTTACTTCGCTTTAATTATATGTTAAAGAAGTGTAATGGTAATTTTTTAAAAATGCACAAATTATATAAATCCTCTCCTTAGAAAGTGTAAGGTAAAGACTAGTAGGAGACCAGCACAGAATTTAATCAATATTTAGAAAGTTTCCTTTATAAGCCCCATGGTATTTTCAGAGATGATATGATTATTTGATTATTTCATTGTTATGCTTTGTAAGTGACTCATACTCAGAGAATATACTAAATAAAGTCAACCTTTCTTGAAGAATCACCTTTGCTTTTAGCTCAAGCAAGGATCCAAAGTACAGGGGCACACCAAACACAATACTAATAAAATGATCAGAGTGGAATTATGCTGAGAAAGTATCAAATATTTCATATTTAGGGTGCACTGTATCTAAATGACTAATTGGAAAGTTCTACAAAAAGCTGGCACAGGCACAATGGGCCGAATGACCTCCTTCTCTACTGTATCATTCTGTTTATGAAATAAAGCAAGGCTTTACCAAGTCACCAGCAATGCAGAAGAAGCATGTTGCCCTCTGTCTCTCACCTTTCCCGAAGCTGTGGTAACTTTCATCAGTTAAGTTTGCTAAGATTTCCAATCAGTGGCCATAATTTTGTATGTGGACTTATCAATCTTTGTCCATGGAATGATGTGTGGACAAGCTCCCAGAACATAAAATTGCCTTAATTTTCCCTTCATTGCAATCTCACTCAGAGCGGTTGCTGATATGGCATCTGAATAAACAATTACACTGTGCAGTAGGTGGTGTTATTCCAAGGCTGGGCTAAGGCACATCATTGGGGATGATTAGAGGAAATCTTTGCTCTAGCTAGCCATGCTATACTTGCTGTACTTGGTCTGGGGGTACTCGATGGGCAAAAAAAAAGTCTTGCTTTCTCCAAACATTCTATGTTTAGAAATAGCACGCAAAACATGGTCTGCTACTGAGTAGAAATGCTAAACCAGACTTACTTCATCTCCACTGTATTGTTTTAGACAGTGTAACAGGCGGCAACTGTTGGACAACCAAAATGACGTTATTTCAAAGTCATCGTTATGTTTCTGAAAAACACAAAAATTACTTTTAACAACAAGACAGCTAAAATGTAGAAATAACCTCCATTTTTTTAAAAATTCATTCACGGGATGTGGGTGTCACTGGCCAGGCCAGCATTTATTGCCCATCCCCAATTGCCCTTGAGAAGGTGGTGGTGAGCTGCCTTCTTGAACCGCTGCAGTCCATTTGGGGTAGGTACACCAACAGTGCTGTTAGGAAGGGAGTTCCAAGATTTTGATCCAGTGACAGTGAAGGAATGGCAATATAGTTCCAAGTCAGGATGGTGTGTATTATACTATATATTTTAATAAAATCCTTGTGGTTTCCTTCATGCTCATTGTGAAACTACTGAGATTGTTCTTTCCAGTGCACTGAATTAGCTGACTTTAGCTAGGATGGTAGCTGGGATAGTATAATTGGCCTCCGTGCCTTTGACCAGGGAGGGAAAACAAAAATGAACAAGGGTTCCTGTCCCTGATATTTATCCAGTGACTCTTACTAGGAACTTGTGAAGATGGGAACAACCTCAACTGTCAAGCATCCTGCTGACACTTGCTGTGTACTCATGTACAAAGGAAAGCTGCATGGGTGAGTGGCCAGCGTCCATGAAACTGTAACCATGCATATGACAGTGCCTTCAGGAGAGGAGGCAGAAAACTGAATTTATTTTTAATGAGATTGTACTACAGTGTACAAAGTCCTAAGTAACAGTCAAATCATCAGAATCCCACTTAGCACCAACCTCATTCTGGAAACTTTCACTGGCTGTGTTGAAGAAATGAATTCCTTACCTTTAGCACTTTCTTGATGCCATTGATGGCTGTAGTGAAGAGCGAGTGGACCTTCTGGTCATCATTAACATAATCTGCATGCCTAAGGCACATAAAGAGGATGTATGCAGGCAGACCCGGCACTGTGGCAGAGACTGCTTGAGGCTTC
The DNA here is from genome assembly GCF_036365525.1 of Heterodontus francisci. Taxonomy (NCBI): domain Eukaryota; kingdom Metazoa; phylum Chordata; class Chondrichthyes; order Heterodontiformes; family Heterodontidae; genus Heterodontus; species Heterodontus francisci. The sequence continues at coordinate 50,444,704 of NC_090371.1, forward strand.
AGATCTAGAAATGGATGGGAAGGAGAAAACAGTTTAGTTTAATCACTAATCTTACTGGCAGAGTTGACACAGGGCCTATTGGAAAGAAGGTTGGGAACAATTAGCTATTCCAGCTTCTGTTGACACCTCTCCTCATACATAAAAAAAACACTGCTAATATTTAATTTTGTAAAAGGCAGAGGGTAAGTGATAATACATTTCTGGTATTTTTTTCACGATAATGATGCAGCTTATTTGAAAAGGGATGTGCACTGCACTATGGTGATACCAGTCAAAAACTGACAGTTAGTGAAATGGACAGGTGTAGTTCAATGCAGAGAAATGTGAAAGTAGTAGTACAACATTGTAGGAAAATGCACCCTAAATGGTAAGATTCTTAACAGAGTGAAATAAGATAGAAATCTAAGGGCTGAATTTCGAGACCCTGTCACGGGTCCCAGTGGCAGACCCGGAAGTGGGCACCGTTGCCGCTCATCACGTGTTGCAGGCCCGGGGGGACAACCAACTATCATAATGGAGGCACGGGCCCTGTCCAATCACGTAACGGGGCAGGCTTCGAGACACCAAAGGCAGCATCAGATGACTCTGGAGCAGGTTCTGGCACCATATTTCAAGCCCTGCCAGCCCTGCTTTCATTGCTGCCTTTAAGTCATTTGCTGTTTCGTGTTCTCTGCTGAAATCGGTGTTGGATTGACTCCTGTACCACTCCAACCTGCCCCGGAGAAGGTTGCTACAAAATTGCAGAGGCAAGACATAGGGTGGCCCCATGGTTGAGCGATGCCTTTCTCGAGATTCTCTTCCAGGCTTCAAGAGAAAGGCGGGAGGGTCCTCTTCCCCAGCGACAGCAAGAAGATGTCCCTACTGCCCGACCAAGCAAGCCTGGATGGAGTTGCAGAGGTGGTCAGCAGCCGTGGGGTCACCCCCCTCCCTCCAACCGGATCCAGTGCCGCAAGATGGTCAACGACCTCCTTCGTTCTGCCAAGGTGAGGGCTCCACACCTCTCTCCTCTTTGGAGCTTGCATGTGGTTACACAGGAGGAAGTGAGACAGGGGGAGGGAGGCACCACCTAGGCACTGGCAAAGGAGGTTAGGCTTCAACACATCCTGACAGATGCACGGCTGCATCTCAGCCACAGGCCACCTTCTTTCACAGTTCACTCCCATTAACTCCCTTGAAAGCTGACATGAGGATGAGTTATATAGAAAACCCCAGCAAAGGACAAGTGGCTATCACTAGCAGAACTGTCCTGTTGCCCCTTCTGTGAAGAATTACTACTTCCCTCTTTCCATTTTCAGGACAAGCTGGCCCATAACAGCAGGGAGACCTCAAGGACTGGCGGAGGAATTCCAGGCATACGGCCTCTCTCGACAGATGAGGAAGACGCACTGGAGTTAGTGGAAACCCAGGGCAGCAGATGGTGAGACTGGAGTTTCCGAGCAAGAGAGTGAGGGAGGATTGTCTTCAATCGACATCCAGCACACTCCTGGAGATCCACATCACACATGGATATCATTTCGAGATCTGCACAGCCTAGCCCACACAATGTTTGTGTTCTCCCATGCAGCTTGGCCTCTGCAGAAGGCTCCATCAGAAGGGGAGCAGCTGTCAACCTCTGAAGAGGAGCAGTCAGAGGATGCACCATCCCATAATTCTCCTGCACCTTCCATCAGTGTAGATACATTCACTTCGGTGGGTTTCCACTCGGCTTTAGAATCAGAGTCACAGCTGGTGAGAGCAATGCAGACACGCACCCGAACAACTGGCTGAGACCGAGACAGCCGAGGCCGCTGACAGTCAGAGGACTGTGAGTGGCCAGGCCCATGCTGAGCCCCAGGCTGATGATGAGCCTCTGGTATGGACAGCACAGGGCATGCTGGAGTTGCAGAGAGATGTATGGCAGCATCTGGCAGAGCTGTCAGAAGCCATGCACAGCCATGAGCAGACAATGGAGAAATGCATCCATGCCATGAGTGCTGCCATGTCACAGGCATGTGAAAGCATGGCTTCCTCCATCGAAGACCTGCACACCATCGCCTTGGCTCAACGCAGCAGTGGCAAATCGAGAGGAGGAGGAGATGCCTGGAGTCTTCTCCAGCAACTCATTCTTCTCTGGTCAGCAGGGAGGTTCAAATAAGCCTTGAAAGGAAGGAGGAGAAGCTAACCTCCACAGCTGGGGACTCCTCCCAGGGTGTTGAATGTGGACAGTGGCTCCTAAACCTCTGCCAGTAAGCCCCATGATGCCTGAGGAGAGTTCTGCACCTGTGCAGGAAACCCTCAGGCAGCTGGGCTCTCCAACCTCAGGCAGCCAGAGGACACCTGCCCAAGTCATCCCAGGCCAGGGGCAGCTTGATCAGCAGCTTGTCTCCAGCCCAGTGTCTAGCTCAGTGGTCTCACCTTGTAGAAACACTTGAAAACGTATAAAGAAAACCACCTAGATGCACTCAGAGTTTCAAGGGTGTTTGACATTTGCCATTTGTTTTGTGTTAGAAAGTTTTCCCGTTATTGAAGTTAACATTATTGTGGAAAATTCTTATTCCATCATGCCTTACTTGTGAGCTGCTAACTTCACCCTTCTCCCTTAGTGGACTACCATTGTAGGCACAGCCCTCAATTGGTTTGTGTCTCACATGGGGTACAGCATGTGGTTAAGCTGGGCGCGAGGCGCAGAATCTAGATAGAATTGAGGTGACAGACTGCATGCATTGAGGTGAGTCTGTATTGATTTCACTCCAAGAGGCCATCATGATGGTTGGGAGCAGGTAAGTATGAGATTGTCTCTTGCCTCCTTGGCCCGTCGCTCAATGTGCCTGGCCTCCAGTGGAAGGGCTCAACATCCAGTGCTGCCTGCTCATCACCCTCCTCCGTGTTCTCATAGTCAGGTGAGGATTGGTGATCAATCATGTCCTCTTCATGTAAGGCCTCCCCCCCTCTACAGTGCTAGATTATGCAGAGCATAACAGACCACCACAGTATGTGAGGCCCTTGCTGGGGCATACTGCTGGGTTCCACCGATTGATCCAGGCACTGGAATCTCCTCTTCAGCAGCCCCATAGGCTGCTCGGTAGTTACTCGGGCAGAATCATAGAATGGTTACAGCACAGAGTTGTGGCAAGTGTTGTACCTCTTCTCTGCTTCAGTGCAAGGGTTCCTCACAGGCGTCAGTAGCCATGAGTAGCCCTTGTACCTGACAATCCATCCCTGAAGGCGAGCGGGGGGCCTGAAAAGCTGTGACACTTGGGACTGTCTTAATAAAGAACATAAGAAATAGGAGCAGGAGCAGGCCGTTCAGCCCTTCGAGCCCGCTTCACCGTCAGGTAGGCGTCATGGCTGCTTCTGGGAAGTGGGCAAACACCTGAAGGAGATGTTGGTTTGTTGGAGCCTTGATGGCCACATGTGTACAATCTATCACACCTTGCACCTGCGGGAATCCAGCGATGACCCCAAATCCGATGGCCCTCTCGTCCTGACTGTCAGGGTCCGTCCAGTAGAGCATATAGTCTTGAACAGAGCATTGGTCACCTCTTTGATGCAGTGGTGGGCTGCTGCCTGGGAGAACCCACACATGTCCACGTTGGATCTCTGGAAAGATCCAGACACTTTAAAGTTTAGTGCCACAGTGATCTTCAAGGCCACGGGCATAGGGTGTCCACTGAATCCCATTGTTTGCAACTCGTCCTGCAGCAGGGCACATAAGTGGGTGACGGCCTCCCTGGAGAGCCATAGTCTTTGCTGGTAATGCCGCTTGGACATTTGGAGGTAGCTGATACGGGTCCAGTTCATTCTCTGGCACAAGTGAGAACTTCCTGGCATGGCCAGTTGCTGCTGCTCTCATTTTGGAGCTTCATGGGCAGGTGCAGCTGCCTCCCGGCCCTCCCTTTGTCGAAGGTGCTGCATCACGTCATGGGGGACCAAAAAGACAAGGTGTATGAAACCCATCCCAGGTGATCAGTAGGCCTCCAGATCGCTGTCCGTGCAGAGATGAAGTTACCTTGGCAGCTTTGCCTTTGGTATTCCTCTCGGCTGTCTTGCTAATGGCCCTCAGAACCCACCCTTGATGAGAGTCAACCCTCTCACCCAATAGTATGGCCACCCGTGCAGACCACCCAGTACTGGTGCCCAGCAACGCGCCCACCTGGTAATGCTACCCAGCAACACACCCGACCAATAATGCCACACAGAAACATGACCACCACTTGGTAATGCCATCCAGCAACACAACTGCCCGGTAATGCCACCCGGTAACATGACCACCTGTGCAGAGCACAGCAATGGCCTCCACTCCCCCCTTCCCCTATCCAGTGCTGTGCATGGCTGCCTTCCTGTCGCAGCAATGAGGCCTCGCCTCGGTGCTGCCAGCTTTCAATGGCTGGGAATCTGAAGGTTGCCCGTCGTCCGCTAAATTCCAAGCCCCCCATTGAGTCGCTTTCAATTACATGCAAATGTATTATAAATATCTGTTCAGCAATTTAAATTACACTCCCGTCGCATTGGGGTGGCGATGCCGCCTTGGAGCTTTCCCGCCGTTGACTAAATTCGGAACCGACTTCGTGACACCGGATTTCCAGGCGGATGCATCCGATGTTATTCTCCGGCTCCTCCACACCTCCATTCCCGCTCCAAGCAGCCTCACTAAATTCAGCCCTAAGGGTGAGATTCATTGATCTTTGAAGGTAGAAATGCAGAAGAGATATTTAAAAAGGGAAAGGGGATTTTGAGCTTATTCTAGGGAGTACTGGATAAAAAAGCAAGGAAATTATAATGAAGTTATAAAACACATTAATTAAGCTAAAGTTGAAGTATTGCATGCAGCTCTGGGCATCTCATTTTATTAAGCATATTAGTTATGAAAAGAATGTAGAAAAGATGCACTGGAAAACCAGGAATGAGAGGTTATAGTTAGAAAGGAAGGGTTGATAATAGAGGTTTTTTCACTAGTACAGAGAAAGTTAAGGAAGATGTAGTTAAGGAAGAATAGGCGACATGTTTAGGTAGAGGATCTGGATCGGCGCAGGCTTGTAGGGCCGAAGGGCCTGTTCCTGTGCTGTAATTTTCTTTGTTCTTTGTAACAGAGATTTTCAAAATTCTGAAATGTTTTGAGTGGGTGAGTAGTAAAAGATTTCTTTCAATGATCGATGAAATCAGTAACACGGGGTTAGACTGAAAATCATCATAGGTGAATAAAAGGGAAAAGCATAAATTTACCAGAATGTTACCTAGATTCCAAATGTTAAGTTACAAGAAGAGATTATATAATTTTGTATGTTGGGCTGTATTCCCTGCAATTTAGAAGGTGATTCAATCGAAGTTTTTCAAGATAGTAAGAGTGACAGATAGGGTAGATAGAAACTATTTCCACTGGTTGGGAAGTCTAGGACTGGGGATATAGTGTAAAAATTAGAGCAAGATCTTTCAGGAATTAAATTAGGAAACACTTTTACACAGAAAAGGTGGTAGAAGTTTGGAACTCTCTTCTGCAAATGGCACTTGATGCTTGATCGATCATTAATTTTAAATCTGAGATTAATCAATTTTTGTTAACCAAAGGTATTAAAGGATTTGGGGCAAAGGCGGATATGTGGAGTTTGGTTGCAGACCAGCCATGATCTCATTGAATGCTGCAACAGGCAGGTGGGTTTTAAGGAGAATCTTAAAGGAGGAAAGGCACATAGGTAGTGTGGAGAGAGGGGAATGCACAAAGCTAGAGGGAGAAGAATGGAACGTTTGGAGGAGTCTAGGAGATTGGAGATAAGGACAGGGGATGTCATGAAGTGATCTAAACATGATTAGAATGTTCAATTTTGGATTTTGGTGAAACTGGAAGCTAATGTAGAGCTCAAGGACAGGGGTAGTTGGTGAGTGAAGCTTGTTGTGGGATAGGATACAGACAGATGAGTTGGGTCAAATGGCCTCCTTCTGCATTATAATTTGTATGATTATACGATACCAGAGCTCTTATACTTAAAGTCCAAAACTGAGAAGTCAGCAGGATGGGGCTTTTCTTTAAAAAAATTCTTCATTCATAGGATTGAATGTGTCACTGGCAACACCAACATTTAATGCCACCCTTAATTTCCCTCGAGAAGGTGGTAGTGAGCTGCCTTCTCGAACTGCTGCAGTCTGTATGATGAAGGTACTCCCACAGGCCTATTAAGTAAGGAATTCCAGGATTTTGATCCAGTGATGATGAAGGAACAGCAATATATTTCCATGTTAGGATGGTGTGTGACTTGGAGGGGAACTTGCTGAAAGTCATGATCCCATACACCTGCTGCCCTTGGCACTCTAGGTGGTAGACGTCATTGGTTTGGGAGGTGCTGTAGAAGGAGCCTTGGCGATTTGCTGCAGTGCATTTTGTAGCTGGTACATTCTATAGCTAAGGTGCACCAGTGGTGGAGGGAGTGAATGCTTTAGGTGGTGGATGGGATGCCAATCAAGTAGGCTACTTTGGCCTGGATTGGGTTGAGCTTTGAGTGATGTGGGAGCTGTAATGATCCAGGCAAGTGGAGAGTATTATCACACTCCTGACTTGTCTCAAATACTACTGTAATTTTTGACACAACTCTTTGTGTAACACAATTCCTGTACAGACTTACTTACTAGTTCCACTTTGCACTATCCTCGCACAAGCTGATTCATTACAGCCCCTGTTAGCACATGTCCCAGGCTCACCCACCAAGATTCTGTTTATACTACATGACATCATTACCAAGTCAAACCTCTTCCATTCTAAAAACCCAGTTATAAGTACCTGTGATGAGGTTGTGAATAAGTAGGGATTCATCCTCCTTGTGATATTCCAACATTCCCTGGAACTCCTTCTCTTTCCGTTGCACAGTGACCTGTCTGGTTAGTTCGGGCCTTGGCTCCTTCTGCACTGAGGTCCTTGCTGATAACACAGGGAACACATTAACCTAATAGAAAGAACTCAAAAGCAGCTGAAAATGAGTTAGAAAATAAGCAAGAAATTTATATACACTATAAAAAGTTATGCAATCAGCTTTAAAGCTCCTTCCTTCTGCTGCGAGGGCAAAAGAGGACAAACATATATAAAGTTGTAATATGCCATAACCCAAAAAGCATGGAAACTACCCTGAACTCAGTAAAAAAAAAACTCAAAATAAAATTATATTTCTTTTGTGGCATCAGTCCTTTCTGTGATAAGTGTGATCACGTCTCTACATCCCAACTTTAGATTTATCCCCCTACTTAATTTTTCCTCCCAAATTTCTTCCTTCGTCTTCCTTATTCATGTTGGGTACAGTCCCACCAAGAGACAGTTGGCAGTTCATTCCGTTGGCCATTCTTCATGGACGAGTCTGGACGGTGAGTCTCAGCAGATTTTGAAAGCAACACTGCTGAGCTCAATCCTACCTTGTCCAATGTCCCCACCCCCTTTTCTGGCTTCGTGAACACGAGTACAAACCCTGCCTGAGTTTTTCCTTTATGGCTAGGGAAACTAGGCTGAGTCTACTTCCTTTACTCTTGCCTCAGCTGAGGGCAGATAATTCAGCAAAGACCAGAGATGAAATTTGGAATCTTCATGCCATTATGGCTCAACAACAGATAAGGTTTGGTTTTCCCACAGTGAGATAGAGGAGTTCGTGGATCTCCCCAACATTCTATACATTGATTTTTTTTTTAATCTTCTTACTGGAAAGAAAAATTCAAATTGTGCCAGACCTGGTTAATACTAGCTCTTGGCTGAATTTGAACTTGGACAAAGATGCACAAGACATTTGACTGGATCATTTTTCAAAGCAAAATATTATTCTGTTTTTCCTCAATTAATACTTTAAGCATATCAGAATATAATATCCGTTTGTACAACTATACGTCCTATTTTATATACACATTAGCTTACACTCCTCCTTGCTTCTGGTAACCACCATTCACCTACCAAAGATTGAGAAGCAGTTAACTTGATTCTGGGTCTTGGAGCTATGGTCCTTGACGCTCTAGTAACTACACAACAGACTGGAGCCACAAAGATCAGGAATTCCCCAGATGGGATCCCAGACAGTAATGTTCTAAACTCAGTTATACCTTCAAGCTCTTGAACTTTTTTCATGTGGATCTTGAGTTGCTTCTTTAGCTTCTTCTCATTCTTCTCCTGTTTCTCTACCAGCTCTTTAAGATCCTAGAACATAAGATAATGAATAAATATTAGTAGGTTCAGTATTTGTGTGTTATACTGACTGGATTATATATTGCACTGAATATTATAAGTATAAATAGGGATAACCCAAAATTGTGTATAAAATGATAATTCTTTAGACTATGGAAATGTTAGTCAGAAATGCATCTGGTACAGGATGTATAATGCAAGAATATAACATTAAAGAGAGACTCTGATGTTTCTGCTCAAGTTATCTCTCATTGTAGTCTGTTATTGTTCCTTAAATGATTCCAAGATTTTTGCCTCCACTATTTGGAAGCCATTCCTCATATTGATCGATCTTTGTGTGAAGAAGAATTTTATACCATCAGGCCTAAAATTACATTTTGCTAGTTTGAACCTGTTTCTCTTGTTCTACTCCTCCAATTTAATTTGAATACTTTTTCTATTCCCATGACAATCATGTATTTTAGCAAGATCACTTCTCACACATCTTCTAAGTCTGAAAAATCCAGTTCTTTCTGTCTTTCTTCATAACTCAGTCCTCTGACATCAGAGATCAATCTTGTGGTTCTTCTCTGCACTGCCTCAAATGTCCTGCATGTTGCCTGACAACCAAAACTAGATGATGTATACAAAGTGCAGTATGATTAGAGCGCTAGAAAGTTTGATCACAACCTCCTCGAACTTGCATTCGACTGTTTCAGCTTTAATAAGAGGTAGATAGATTCTTGATGAGCAAGGGGGTGAAAGGTAAGTGGGGGTAGGTGGGAATGTACAGTCAAGGTTACAATCACATCAGCCATGATCTTATCGAATGGTGGAGCAGACTCAATGGGCCGAGTTATCCTACTCTTGCACCTAAGTTGTATGTTCGTATAATCGCCATTTTGCATTGGTTGGGTATGTTAGCCATTGACTTTACGAAGATTCTTGCATTTCGTTCAGCTTCATCCTTAGCTATTTCAACACCATTCATGTGTGTCACCCATTTTTCCTTATTTTGTGGAGCACTTTACAGACTGTCATTGTTCTGCCCACTTACATACTTTGTACAAACCATTGTGATTTCTAAACTACCTCTTCTGATAATGACAAAGCTACAATTGACCCAAATTGTTGTAGGGTGCAGCAAGTAACCTTTAATTATTTCCAAAGCTAATTACAGATGTACCTGGTAAGAGAGAAACATTATGTTATTGGTTTCTGTGCATTTCTTTCACATAATTCCTGTCAGAGCTGTGAAATATCATTGTTTAAACCAAAATATATAACAGTGATACTTAAATACAATCTTGGCAGCCACTTGAAGATCACCTCCCTTTCTTCTGTGGCTCAGCAGACTTGCTGTTCCACACATCTGACACATTCTGTTCATGGCCGGTTTTCCAGTGGGGTGTTGACTGAGTTGGGATTCTCTTCTTTTGAAACTTATGTTCCAGCAAGAGAAAGTACAGGAGGTGGAGTTATCACAGCTATTACATCATGACAAAGGGCTTTAATAAAGTTAAACTATTTACTACTAATACTGGTCCTTATTTTTTATTTGCCCATCTTCCACATGGTAATTTCCCAGAGTGACAGAATTGAAATCTAGAGTTTACCATTTGGGAAATCACAGGTACAGGTCTGCATGTAGCACATTACCACAGTCTGTGCACAGCCATTGAGAAAGGAGTTCATTAGGATTATGGCCCAAGTCACAAAGTTACTGAATAACACTTGTTTAAACTAACACATAAAGCTAACAGTTCAAAGGAAAATACACAATACTACAATCTGGAGTATGGTCAATGTCAATGTAAGTATAGGTCTAACTGCCACTGAAAGGGTCAACACTGACTCTCTTACCAGATTCTCATTGGTGAGGCGTGTGATCTCCTGTTGCACATTATACTCAATGCGTGCTTCCGGAGACATCTGTAGTGTCTGCGTGAGGACATGCTGCTGCTTTTCCATATCCTCCTTCAGAGTCTCGATCTGAGCCTGCATTCTTTCCACCTCTTCTTCATGCTGCCTGATCTGAGTCTGCAACTGTGCCTCCAGCAGCCTGTGGTACAATGGCATTAAATTAGCAACTCCAGCTGGAGGTATTGGTTAAGAAGTTTCTTTCTTAAAAACACTTCATTTTCCTTCAAAAAAGAAAAGCTTCTTCATTACAGTAAGTTGAGTGTGTTCCTTAGCTTGGGGGACCACTAGTTCTTACTTCCAAGTTTAGTAGTATACTAATAATTTATTATAACTAACTGAAAATATACAAGTTAGCCCAGTTTGGAACGGAAGAAAGGCTGGATGATCTGCTGTGGTTCATCAAATCCTCTCACTGAGCAGATGTGCTGGACAAACAGAACATTTTTCAATCACAGAGCTGCTGATTAGCCACTTTGGTTTGTTTGTGCAATATAAAATGCAACTAAAACTAAAATTTATTTCTCCCTTTCCTTCACGACACATAATACCTTTGACAAGATGAGAGCAGAGTGACCCGCCCACAGGCAGTTATCAGAAGCAGGGACTGTTGACAACTTTTTCCCTCTTAAGTCAGAGGCATTGAAGCCAATTGTAGAACACCTACTGATGTCCTGGCTGAAATCAGCCAAGTATTCACTTAGACTTTATTAACTTAGTTCCACACTAGATGATACACAGGTCTTTTTAAAAAATCTTTTCTCTTCATTAAGTATTATTATAGCAGAGAAGGTTGTGAGGAGATTTCATAGAGGCATTCAAAATCATGAGGACTCTGAACAGAGCAGAAAGAACCTATTCTCACTGAGTTAAAAAAATGATTTAAGATGATTGATAAAAGAACTAAAGGCGACATGAGGAAAAACTTTTTTTTGTTTTACACAGCAAGTGGTTAGGATCTGGAATGTACTTCCTTAGAGCGTGGTGCAGACAGATTCAATCATGGCTTTCAAAATGGTATTGAATAAGTACCTGAAGGGAAAATATTTGCAGGGCTAAGGGGACAGGTTTGGGGAGCGGGACTAGCTTGATTGCTCTTGTAGACAGCAGGCATAGACTTTTTGTGCCAAATGGCCACCTTCTGTGCTGTAACTGCCCTATGATTCTACTCAAATTCTGATGAAGGGTCACAGACCTGAGGTGTTAACTCTGCTTCTCTATCCATGTATGCTGCCTGACCTACTGAGTACTTGCAGTACTTTCTGTTTTTATTTCAGATTTCCAGCATCTGCAGTATTTGGCTTCTGTATTACTATGATTCTACTCTTTCATTACATAAGGCATTGGCACCTTACTAACAGTTCTGTGGTTAGAGCTTTTCATTACCTCAATTTTTTTTTTAAAAAGCTGTCAAGCTCCATGGTTTGGGTTCCACAGGTGCTTTACCCACTACAGTACGTTGCCCAAGTGGTCACTCTTCATGCATGTCCCTAGACAATTTATATCAACAGGCTAGCCTATTGTGGCAGGCATTACAACTAAAACTAATACTGCTCTTTCCCAATGTTGCCACATGCACAATATCCAGTAAGGTTCATAGGATAGCCATGTACTCTTTCTGTTAATCAAGTCTTGATGTCAAGGGGAGTCACTCACCCCTCAACTCAGGAATGCATTTCCTGAGGGTGTGGTGGAGGCAGATTCAATCATTAGTTAAGTTCTACACTAGGAAGTGCATTTACCAATACAGTCTTCGACAGCACCTTCCAAACCCACGACCTCTACCATCTAGAAGGACAAGGGCAGCAAATGCATGGAAACACCAAGTTCCCCTCCAAGCCACACACCATCCTGACTTGGAACTATATTGCCGTTCCTTCATTGTCGCTGGGTCAAAATCCTGGAACTCCCTTCTTAACAGCACAGTAGGTGTACCTACCCCGCACAGACTGCAGCAGTTCAAGAAGGCAGCTCACCACCACCTTTGCAAGGGCAAAAAGGGATGGGCATTAAACACTGGCCCAGCCAGTGACGCCCACATCCCATGAACGAAGAAACAAAAATTAAATCTACCACCTTAAGTATTGTAATGTTTAAAAAGATTTCTATATACCTCTGAAATCCTGCAGGGATCATGCACACCCCGAAAGACTGCACAGACCCTGTGAACCTTAACCCTTTGGTTTAGTGAGTGACCTTTAACAGTAATAAAACTGATAGAAAAAGTGAGGTGTAAAGTTTGCCAAACATCCCAAATGCATTCAAATACACATTTCTCTTCATAGCACCATGTGGAAATCAAACTCCAACACCCTTACATCTTGTAGTTATTCAAAACAAAGAGCAAACAAAGATTTGACCTGGCAACTTCCTTTAGGCCTTGATAAGCCAGGCCTAGCTCTCCATCTTCATTGAGGTATCGCCAGTCCTCAGCCTGGCTAGAAGTGAATAACAGAAGAATGGAAGCAGGAACAAAAGAGAGAGAAAGGAGCAAAAGCATCATTCAGAAAGAACAAAGACAGTGTTAACACAGAAAGCAAGAATAAGTACTGACATTTCAGATTTTTCTTCCCTCTAAAGGATGTGGTATAATGATTTGTTTTCAAACATGACCTATGGGCAGGACTGCAGCTATGAAGATGTCTTCCCTTTCCTTTCTGCCAACACACATAGTAATTTCCAACAACATTCCTTCTAATTTTTTTTTTTTTTGGAGCGTGCAGGCAATTTATTTAAGTGTGCGGGCCCCTTAAACTTTTCTAGCGCGGCTGCGCACCCAGGCGTGGGTTGCTGTCTGGTTGTGCAGCTTAGAGGAAATGTTGCTTGCCAATATTTAAGAAATTAAATCATAGGGACATTAAACTCAATATTCTGCATCTCTAAGACAGAACACCAGGTCACAAAAAAACACTACACTGTTTTCACTGCTCACAATGTGGTCTGCTCTACAATGGGGAGACCAAATGCAGACACGTGACCGCTTTGTGCAATACCTCTGTTCAGTCTGCAAGCACGACCCCGAGCTTCCGCTGGCCTGCCATTTTAATTCTTCACCTAGTTGTCACACTGACATCTCTGTCCTCGGCATACTGCAGTGATCTATTGAAGATTAACGCAAGCTTGAAGAACAGCACCTCATCTTTCAATTAGGTACTTTACAGCCTTCTGGACTCCACACTGTAATCTCTGCCCCCATTTTGTTTCCTTTTCTTTGCCTATTTTGGTCTTAATCTTGGTTTCTCCTGTTTTTCTTTCAGATAGCAGCTGTTCACTGTTCTGCCATTCACACCACATCTGGACACATCTTTTGTCTCTTTACTTGTTCTATTATCACTCCCTTTGACTCTGCCCCACCAACTCTTTTGTCATTTAATGTCTTCCATCTTTCACCCTATCACAGACCTTCCCTTTTGTTCTTTATCCATTTGACTTACTTAAAACCAATTACATTTCTAACTTTTCTCAGTTCTGATGAAGGGCCAACTCTCTCCACAGTTGCTGCCAGACTTGCTGAGTATTTCCAACATTTTTTGTTTCTGTTGTCACAAAAACACAGTTATGGCTTTGATTCCTGCAACATCAACAGTAACATTAATAACTGAGAAACAACCACAGAGAACAGCCCAAGTACCACTTTTCCCAAGTATACGTAAGTCCTAGATTTAACTACAAAACCAAAGCAATTTAGGCCTACATCAGTAGAGTTGGCAAGTCTCACTCAAACCCGCACATGAAGGGTTGTTAAAAAACGAAGATTGTGTTATTCAAATTAATTACTCAACTTGTATTGGTCAAAAGTGAAGCAGGAAGAATATGCACTATCCTTGTGTTTATATATATAATTAATAAACTGAGAGATGACAAACTCCAGGAAATGGAATATTTCTCCACTTTGCATCAAGTGATAGCAATAAGCAATCTCAATTCAAGTAAAACATGAATTCGAGCAAAGCAAACCTTACCCCACACCAACCAAATACTTCAGCCAAACTCTGAAAAGTGTGATTTCGACTGACTGCACACTCTCACATTAAGACTTTTCTCAATACCAAAAGAATAATAAATAGTATAAAATAGAAGTTAGTTTGACAAGATCAGGCAATCTTTATGGCTGACTTGGTTAAACTATTTTAATGGGAGCATCACTAGATTTTACAGTCCCTCTCTCAAAAATCACCAGCTTTTTGATCACCATTTGAAAATCCCTTCTTCACTCCATCAATGGTTCAGTGAAAAATAAACTGTGGCACCAAGAAGGTTTGATTTAGTTTGTGCTGTTAGCTAATCTCCACTGAGACAGCGATAAGAGTAACTGGAGTATTACAGTTAACTACAGCATTGTTGAGGGCCAACAGACAGGGAAAAAAAGTCAGCATGGATTTATGACCCTGATCGCTATCCAGTGATTTCAGTTAGAGTGAGTGTGTATGTCTGGTACAGTACAGATTATGAGAAGCTTTGCACTATAGGCTAGGAACTGATTCCAAATCCTGAAATCCATTTCAATTAAGAATTCCCACAGCAGCAAAGAGAACTAACATTCATCCCATTAGCCTGAGCTCTGGTCACACTGCAGTAAAAAGCATTGTGGAAACACCAGTGGACTATATTAGTCAGATTTCTGTGGGAGATTAGGCCCATGGCAAATTACATTAGCTTGTTCCTGTTGTGTTAAAAGAGTACATTTGTGAAGAGCAGGTATAAAATGGGTAAACCCATGGGCTTTTATGGGAAATGAACCGACTGGAGACAGGGAGAGGCTATATAGATTGACCAAACACCAACCTACCTGTTGGTCTCACATATACCATTGTAAGCCTCAATGACATCATCCTTCTCTGTGTTTTCGTTACTTCTTTTCCACTCGTATTTCTCAGTCACATTATCCTACAATGAGAGAAATAAATTTGATGTGATCAAACTCATAAATACTCCAAATGAGTAGAAGTGGGCTCCACTTGGGACACAAGAAAGCATTGAACACAAAAAGGCTATTAGACCCATGAAGCCTACAACTAATAGACACCATGGGCAGGATATTCCCTACAGACTTCAGAAGCCCACTATTAAACTCAGATGGGGGTCAGAGGCCTGCACTGTGTTGGAAACATCACTCATTTGTGATTTCCCCCCATTTGGCCAGTGGTCAGAGAATGGCTCGCTGTCCAATTAAGGATAGCAAGCAGATTCTCGAAGCTGGTGAGCCTGCAGGAGGCCTTCTTGCTTGAAAGTTGCAGCATGATGCTATTTCAGGTAAGAGAGAGAGAGAGAGAGAGAGTTTGTCCCAAAATGGAGGCACTCTCGCTCCAACTTCTTCAAATGTAAAGTAAAAAATAGATTCAGCAGCCTGGCCACCTGGGCAGGTGGGGGGAGTAAGGGGGGGGTTGGAAGTGGGAAAGAACCCCTCCACAGGGCCGCCTGCAGCTGCTGCTGAACCCAGGCAGGAAGGGAGTGCCTCTGAACCTGCCTGGAGCACTGAACTCTGGTCCACTGGAAAATCCCAGTCGGCCTCTGACACTAGACCTTTTATTAGTTCATTTGGCTACCCGCTGCTTGTGGGCGGGTACCCCCACTGCCTCTGGAAAAATAATCCGGGCGGGATGGAGCTGGGAAACTAGCACACAGGCTGGCAGTGTGAAGTTCCACGCCCACACGCCTCCATTCACGCACCCCCCAGCAGGAGGTAAAAATCCAGCCCCATGTATAAACTATTCTATCATGGTGTCAATCACCATGTTTAATACCACGAGAAAAACGTCTGCAAGACAATCAAACAAAACTCCAGAATGTTCATCCAATCCCACATCTCCAATGTTGCATGCTTGTCTGCTTGCCAAGACAATAGTCCCCGCTTCCCCCTCTTCCAGATTTAGCATTGCAAGAATAATCCTGCACTGTGCAGTATTTGTTCATCTCAGTTTACACATATCCTTCAAATCTCCAATCCTTATTCCCAATCAGATCTTTGTTGTAACAATTAATTGACCCAGCCTTGGCTGACAAGTTTATTTTACCTATTGTACTACACCTCAGTTGGGGGAAGAGAATGGAATGAAAGAAATTTCTCCTCATCTCTAGTCTCACTTGAGGCTAGTTGATTTTAAGCCTGCATCCCTCTAGCGTTGTGCTTGCATGCGACAAGTTTTAGTCCCAATTCTAATCAAAAGTCAAAATGACAGCCACTTCAAATTGTAGCTGCTGTCACAGAAGTATTCAACTCCAATTACACAAGCAGAAATGTGGGCTCCATTTGGAGCACAAGAAAGCACGGAATGTACAAAGCTATTAGTGCAGTTCTGTCTCCATATTAGAAAAAGGATATAGAGGCACTGGAGATGGTGCAAAAAGATTTACAAGGATACCAGAACTGAAAGGTTATAACTATCAGGAAGATTGGGGCCCTTGTCTCTGGCTGAGAGGTGACCCGATAAAAGTCTTTCAAATTATGACGTGGTTTGATAGGATAGATGTAGAGGAGATGTTTCCAATTGTACAAAAACAATGTAAAATCAAGTGTAAAAATACTTAACTGGAGGAAGGCCAACTTCAATGAGTTGAAAAGGGATCTGGTCCACGTGGATTGGAATCAAAAGCTGGTGACCAAAACTGTAGCTGACCAACAGAATTCAGTGAAACTAAGGCTGGGAATTTACAAGTGCCATGTCACCCCCGACAGCAGGACAGGAAGTTAGCATAACTTCCACTTTCACCGCATTTCCTGTTTCCCACGCGATTTTACATATAAGTGAGCCATGCGGCGATCGGCACAGGAGACACTTGGGATTATGCAGCGGGGCAGGCCTTTCATTGGTGGAACCCGCCATCACTGCCCTAAGCACCATGGTCGCCACAGGTACAAAACATTCTGTGCTTGCAGCCTCAAGGATCAGAAGCCTTCCTTTCACGTAAGTATCTTCAGATTAACCTATATTGAAGCTTTTACATAAATCAAAGTGTTTTTGCCTCCCTTATTTTGTGAACGTCACCAACTTCGTACCATTTATTTTCCCTGCAACAAAAGTGAGTCAGATATCAGCCAGTAGGCATTGACCAGCCCCATGGTTCAGTGATGCAGGTTCTCCTCCAGGTCAGGGAAAGGCGGGAGCTCCTCTTCCCTGCAGATGGAGTGCGAAGAGCCTCCTGCCCAACCAAGGTGGCCTGGATGGAGGTGGCGGATGAGGTCTCAAACCGTGGAGTCACTCGTAGAACATGGGTGCAGTGCCGCAAGCACGTCAATGACTTGCTCAAAACGGTGAGGGTAAGTGGTCCTGCAGAAGCTGCTCCATTGCATTCTTCCATGGCTCCATGTCTTTAAGGCAGAGGGTACGCAAGGAATGCAGTGGAATGCGTGAGCAGCCTTGGTGCCGTTCACGAAATGATTTTGTGTCAAGATGAAGATTAGCATTGATAATGTGACTGGATGTGTCGTGCGAAAGCCAGTGCAGAATGAGTGATGTTGATGCACGTATGCAATGAATGCATCATTTGCCATGACATTAAATCTGCACTGTCTGCTGCAGGATAAATGCAGCCACAACCAACGCAAGCATGCTAAAACTGGAGGAGGGGTCTCTGACCTCAGGGTGCTGACACAGCTGAGGAGTTGCTGTCAGAGACTGCGAGAGAGGAGGGAGGCAGGGCAATTGCAGTTGACAAGGCCGAATCCACAAGGCATACAGATGAAGTGTCATCTGTATATCAGCTATATGTGGAAACTGAAGGAAATCACATGAACTGCTGTGCATCAGATGCTTATAGTGCCTCTGTGTCTCCACTGCAGGTGCCTGCACTTGAGGAAACAGTTGAAGAGCTCCACCAGACCTATCAAGGCAGCAGAATCACATCTTCAGCATGTCAATGGTGTGTTCGATGATGGCTCTGGTGGACGCATGAGCAACATTGTACCTCTCTTCAGCAGCGCTTTGGGGATAACACACTGGTGTCAAGGGGGGTAACCCTTGTCATCCAGGATCCATCTGTCAACTTCTGCTGGTTCCTCGAAAACTGCTGGCAGCTTGAGAGTTACTCAAAATGTAGGAATCATGACAGCTCCCTGGGATACGTGCACAAACATGCATGATTCTTCTCCTGTGGTTGAAACCGGTTGAACCAGTTTAAAGAGTGGAAGCCTTTGCGATTAACAAAGACCAGCAGGCTGATCCTAGGGAGCTCTAATGAGCACATGAGTACAGTTAATCACCCCTTACACTCTAGGGAACCTAGCGATGGCGCCGAAGGCCACAGACCTTGCTGCCTGGCTGTCCTTGTCTACAGGTAAGTAGATGAAATCATTGGCATGTTGAAAAGGGGCATTAGTCACCTCTTTGATTTACCTATGGGTCGCAGACTGCGAGATGCCACATATGTCGCCCATGGATCCATGGAAGGACCTAACTCATATGTTTGTATGACCCACTAGCAAAAAAAAAAGAGTTCAGCTGTTTCCTAGAGGGCAACTGGCATGGGACTCTCACCAAAGCCAAGCAGCTGTAGGTTATGCCGCAGGTTCCTGTAAATTTCTGTGACCATTTGACGTGACATCCTTAGGCATCTCTGACATTGCCTCTCTGACCTTTTTAGATAATTTGTCCTTGTCCTGAGGTTACAATGACGTGCCAGTGCTGGTCTTTGATAAGGCCGTTCCTGGATGTTATCATTTGGAGCATCCTCACCTTCCTGTTCTTAGAGTCATAGTCATAGAGTTGTACAGCATAGAAACAGGCCCTTCGGCTCACCGCGTCCATGCCGACCATAATGCCCATCTATACTAATCCCACCTGCCTGCATTAATTCCATATTAATTCCATATCCCTCTATGCCTTGCTCATTCTGTCATTCTGTCCAGATGCCTCTTAAATGTCACTACTGTTCCTGCCTCCACCACCTCCTCAGGCAGCTCATTCCAGATACCCACTATTCTTTGTGTGAAAAATTTACCCCTTTGATCCCCTTTAAACCTTCTCCCTCTCAACTTAAATCTATGCCCTCTAGTTTTACTCACCTCTACCATGGGAAACAGACTCTGGCTATCTACCCTATCTATGCCTCTCATAATTTTATATACCTCTATCATGTCCCCTCTCAGCCTCCTTTGCTCCAGGGAAAACAGACCCAGCCTATCCAATCTCTCTTTATAACTCAAGCCCTCCAAACCAGGCAACATCCTTGTGAATCTTTTCTGCACCCTCTCTAGCTTAATCACATCTTTCCTGTAGTGCTGCGACCAGAACGGCACACAGTACTCCAAATGCAGCCTAACCAACTGTAACATGACGTCCCAACTCTTGCACTCAATGCCTCGGCCAATGAAGGCAAGCATGCCATATGCCTTCTTCACCACCCTGTCTACCTGTGTTGCCACTTTCAGGGAACTATGTACTTGCACCCCAAGGTCTCTCTGCTCAACAACACTCCCCATTCACCATTCACTGTATATGTCCTGCCCTGGTTTAACTTCCCAAAATGCATCACTTGACACTTGTCTGCGTTAAATTCCATTTGCCACTCCCTTGCCCACTTTCCCAGTTGATCTATATCCTGTTGTAACCTTAGACAACCTTCTTCACTGTCCACTATACCACCAATTTTAGTGTCACCTGCAAACTTACTAATCATACCCCCTACATTCACATCCAAGTCATTAATATATATGACAAACAACAGAGGGCCCAGCACCGATCCCTGTGGCACACCATTGGTCACTGGCCTCCAATCTGAAAAACATCCCTCCACTACCACCCTCTGCCTCCTATCACCAAGCCAATTTTGTATCCAATTTGCTAGCTCACCCTGCATCCCATATGTTTGAACCTTCTGGACCAGCCTACCATGCGGGACCTTGTCAAATGCCTTGCTAAAGTCCATGTAGAAAACGTCCATTGCCCTGCCCTCGTCAATCCTCTTGGTCACCTGCTCGAAAAACTCAATCAAATTCGTAAGACATGATTTCCCATGCACAAAGCCATGCTGACTATCCCTAATCAGACCATGCCTTTCCAGATGCATATAAATCCTGTCTCTCAGAATCCCTTCCAATAACTTTCCCACCACTGATGTAAGGCTCACCGGCCTGTAGATGCCTGGCTTATCCCTGCTGCCCTTCTTAAATAAAGGCACAACAGTAGCTATCCTCCAGTGTTCCGGTACCTCACCCGTGGCATAGATGATACAAAATTCTCTGCCAGGGCCCCAACAATCTCCTCTCTTGCTTCCCAGAGCATCCTGGGATACACCTGGTCAGGCCCTGGGGATTTATCCACCTTAATGCGCTTCAAGACCTCCAACACCTCCTCCTTTGTATTGTTCATATGCTCCAGGATATCGCTGTTCCCTCCCTTGAACTCACTAGCTTCCATGACCTTCTCCACGGTAAATACGGACAAGAAATATTAATTTAAGACCTCGTCCATTTCCCGTGGCTCCACACATAGATTGCCACACTGATCCTTAAGGGGACCTACTCTCTTCCTAGCTACCCTTTTACTCTTAATATACTTATAGAATATTTTCGGATTCTCCTTTATCTTATCTGCCAGGGAAATCTCATGGCCCCTTTTCGCCCTCCTAATTTCCTTCTTAAGTGTACTCCTACATCCCCTACACTCCTCGAGGGACTCGCTCGATCCCAGCTGCCTATACCTGACATATGCCTCCTTCTTTGTCCTGACGAGACCCTCAATATCCCTCGTCAACCAAGGTTCCCTAAACTTGCCAGCCTTGCCCTTCCATCTAACAGGAACACGCCGGCCCTGAACTCTTCCTATCTCACTTTTAAAAGCCTCCCACTTGCCAGACGTCCTTTTACCTGTAAACAGCCTCTCCCATTCAACTTTTGAGAGTTCCTGTCTGATGCCATCGAAATTAGCCCTCCCCCAATTTAGGACTTCAACCTGATTCCTATCCTTTTCCATAACTATCTTGAAGCTAATAGAGTTATGGTTACTGGTCCCAAAGTGCTCACCCACTGACACATCAACCACCTGCCCATCCTCATTTCCTCAGAGGAGGTCGAGTGTAGCCCCTTCTCTAGTAGGGCCAGCCACATACTGCTTCAGAAAACTATCCTGGACACACTTAACAAATTCTTCCCCATCTGATCCCTTAGCACTAAGGCAGTCCCAGTCAATATTAGGGAAGTTAAAATCACCTACTATTACAACCCTATAATTCCTGCACCTATCTGTGATTTCCCTACATATATGCTCCTCCACTTCCCTCTGACTATTGGGGGGCCTATAGTATAATCCCATCAAAGTGATCATCCCTTTCTTATTTCTAAGTTCTACCCATATGGCCTCGCTGGACATTCCCCCCGGGATATCCTCTCTAAGTACTACCGTGATGTCCTCCCCAATCAATAGTGCAACTCCTCCTCCTCTCTTACCTTCACCTCTGTCACGCCGGAAGAATCGGTACCCTGGAACTTTGAGCTGCCAGTCCTGCCCATCCCTCAACCACGTTTCCGTAATAACTATAATATCACAATCCTATGTACCAATCCATGCTCCGTTCATCTGCCTTACCTGTAAGGCTTCTTGCATTAAAGTAAATGCAGTTTAGCCGACCAGACCTTCCACATTCCCTGTCCTGCCCCTGCCCAGCCTGCCTACTGGACTTGCTTGCTTTAACCTCTACATTTGCCTCAACTATCTCATCAGAGAGACTACTACTTTGGGTCCCACCCCCCTGCAAGACTAGTTTAAACCCTCCCGAGAAGTATTAGCAAACCTCCCCACAAGGATATTGGTCCCCTTCCAGTTTAGATGCAACCCGTCCTTCTTGTACAGGTCACCTCTGTACAGAAGAGATCCCAATGATCTCCCGCCTACACCAGCTCTTCAGCCATGCATTCATTTGCCTAATCCTCCTATTCCTACCCTCACTAGCACTTCTGCCTGTTGCTACAATCAGACATCATGAGTTGAGGGAAAAGAGCCCTCCTTAGTCTCTCCCTTTGCTCTTCTTCCCGTGGTACTAGACAAATTGGGCGTATGAGACCCACGTCGCTGTGTTTTTCTGAACAAGAAATAAGCTAAGCATGGCAATTCAGCCTTCTGTTGCCAGTGAGCTGAAACATCGAGGCAATGAACAGTTCCCTTATATCTGCCTTCCAATTGCAGCCAGGTAATAGATACACCCACTGTTCTTTGCCTCCTCCCACTTTCCCTGCTATCCTTGAGTATCCACGTGGTCCTCATTATCGTTGGAGAAAATGGTGCACGTGGAATTCAGGGGAAGTCTCCTCCCCTTCCAACTTCCTCCTGCAACCTTCCAGCTTACCCATCCAATGTTACCACTACCCTTCCCTCCATAACCATTGAACCTCCCCCCATTACCATGCACAGTGTAATCATCAATGTATTCTAGCCATCCCTCCCCACTGTTCCTACTCCCATTACTATCGACATGCCGACTCTTACCCTTGAACCTCCTCATATCGACCTGATCATTGTTGCCAAGTCTCATTCCCCCCCATATGAAGTTGTCGAATACCCACCCATTAGTCTTGACCTTCCCCCTTACAGAATCCATTTGTCACCATTGACTGTGACAATTCCCTCCGCTAGCCAGTACCCTCAATTTGACGCACAGCTCCCCGACATTGACTTTTCTCCCTTTAGGCCCTTGCCAAATATCTTCACACTGTTATGCCATAATCCATCCACCAATACCGCAACCGACAACATGCAGCTTTGGCATTAACAGCACTCATTCCCCGCACGCTCCACTTCACCCTCCCCTGCTCCTCCATGCACCCGATCAGCCCCAGCCTTCCCTTCCAGAGTACCCAGCCCTGCTCCTCCATCTAGTCCACCCATCATGCCTGAGCTACCATCCTCTGAAAAGATTCACCCTTGCCGATGTCAAGCCAGGAGGCAAACATCCATTCAAATGCTGGCAGTAGTTTTGTGGATGATTTAAAGAGAGAACAGCACAGACCAGAGACCCAACTGCACAAATCTGACTGCTGCGCGTCGCAGTAAAACAACCATGAACTGGGTGACATGGAAATAGCGCTTGCCATTCACTTAATTTGGAAGGTAGGCCAGAATTGTAACTACACGTAGGGTAATGAGTATTAATGTTATTTAAATGATTGCAAACCTGCAATTTGCTACGCTGCTGGTGGACCCCAGAACGCCGCAAACCTGCCACCAACTTCATTTCTCCAAAATCACCCGCCCTTGAGAATCCGAGAAAACATTTCCCACCTAATTATATCACCCCGCCTGCTCCCAAATCCACTCTTGCACAGCCCATAAAATTCCATCCTAATTGTCCCAACACATCCATAAGCTTTGCTTTTTTTAAAAATGCTAGTTTCTTTGGTGAGATCAATTAGATATTTCCTTGAGGTGTGGGAAAGGAAGATAGAACTCCCTGGTTGACGAAAGATATAGCAGTTAAAATTAAATAGAAAAAGGAAGCTTATGACAATGATTTAGTACATAACACCTTAGAGACGAAGCTGAATCTAGAAAGTAGAGAGGAGTTCTAAAAAAAAAGGAGGTAAGAAGGGAACAGAGAAGATGAGAATAGATTAACAGCTAACATAAAAAGGAATCCAAATGTCTTCTATAAATATATCAATAGTAAGACTGTAGCCAAATGAAGGGTGGGGTTGATTGCGGATCAAAAAGGAGATCTTCTTATGGAAGCAAAGGGCATGGCTGAGGTACTAAATAAGCACTCTATATCTAACTTCACTGAAGAAAAGGATGCTGCAAATCTAGCAATAAAGTAGGAGGCAGCAGGGATATTGGATATAATAAAAATAAATAAAGAGGAGGCACTTGAAAGTTTTGCAGTCCTCAAAGTAGAAAATTGACCAGGTCCAATGGGATGCATCCTAGGTTACAGAGGGAAATATAGGTGGCCATTGCAGAGGCTCTGGCCATATTCTTCTAATCCTCCTTGGATATGGGGTGGTGCCAGAGGAATGGACAGTTGCAAATGTTACCCCGCTCCATTGTTTAAAAAAAAAAGAGGGATAAACACGGCAACTACAGGCCAGTCAACCTAATGTTCATGGTAGGGAATCTTTTAGAGACAATAACCCAGGACAAAATTAATTGGTGTTTGGAAAAGTATAGACTAATAAATGAAACTCAGCACAGACCTGTTCAAGGCAAATTCTGCTTGGCTAACTTGATGATGTCCTTTGATGAAATCACAAAAAGGATTGATAAGGGTATTGCGGTTGATGTGTACATGGACTTTCAAAAGATGCTTGATACAGTACAATATAATAGACTTCTTAGAAAAATTAAAGCCCATGGGACTAAAGGAACAGTGGCGGCATGGATAAAAATTGGTGAAGGGACAGAAAGCACAGAGTAGTGCTGAATGGTTGTGTTTCAGACTGGAGGAAAGCATATAGTGGTGTTCTCCAGGGGTAGGTATTCAGACCACTGCTCTTTTAAATTTATAGTAACGACCTAAACTTGGGTATACAGTGCATCATTTCAAAATCTGCAGATAACACGAAACTCAAAATGTGAAACAATGAGGAGGACAGTAACAGACTTCAAAGGGGTATGGACAGACTGGTAAAGTGGGCAGACACATGGCAGATGAAATTTAACCGAGAGAAATATGAAATGATACATTTTGGTAGGCAGAATGAGGAGAGCAATATGAACTAAATTATACAATTTTAAAGGGGGAGGGGCAGAGACAAATCTTTGAAGGTGGCAGGACAAGCTGAGAGGCTGTTTAAAAATATACATTGCATCTTTGGATTTATTAATACAGAAAGAGTACAAAAGCAAGGAAGTTATGCCAATCTTTTACAGAACACCGGTTAGGCCTCAGCTAGCGTATTCTGTTCAATTCTTAGGAAGGATATGAAGGTCTTGGGGATGGTACAGAAGAGATTTACGAGAATGGTAACAAGGATGAGGGACTTCAGTAGTGTGGAGAAACTGGAGAAGCAGGTTTGTACAGAGAAGGTTAAGAGATTTGACAGAGGTGTTTACAATAATGAAAGTTTTTTTTATAGGGAGGACTGTTCCCAGTGGCAGCAGGGTTGGTAACTACAAGACACAGATTTAAAGTGATTGATAAAAGAAATCAGAGGTGACATGAGGAAACATTTTTTTTTTTACACAGTGAGTTTTAGTGATTTAGAATACAATGCCTGAAAAGGTGATGGAAGCAGATTCAGTCATAACTTTCAAAAGGGAATTGGATAAATACTTGAAGGAAAAAGATTTACAGGGCTTTGGGGAAACAGCAGGGGAATGGGACAAATTGGATAGCTTGAGCAATAGCCAGCACAGGTACGATGGGCCGAATGGCCTCCTTCTGTGCTGTAACGTTTTTTCATTCTGTGAAGAAGTCATGACATATTCAGAAAGCTAAATACAACTGCAAGCGTCTCTGTTCAGCCCTTGAACTCATTTTGTTACAAGATACTGGGCAAACGTCAGTTCATAGAGCTTAATTAACAGAGGTAGAGTTTTGGTGGTGACAAGAAAAACATTAAGAGTAAAACCCATAAACAAAAGTTTCTTCCAGTTGAGTCTCACTTGCTAATTTTAAACCCGTTTCTGTCTAGGTCTGTGCTCACAGCCTACTGAGGCGAGGGATATTGATGACACTGAGAATATGAAAAATAAATGGCAAAGGAGAAAAGGGTAAGAGGAAAGGAGGCAACATGGACAATGGGGAAGACAGTCAGAATGAAGAAAAGACATGTTGTAGCAATACATCAAAGTACATTACCATGTTTCTTGTCACCTCCTTCTGGTGAGAAGCATCAACAATTTGTGTTCTCAGCATGAGAACCTCCTCCTTGCGGACCTCAAGCTCCTCGTTGGCTACCCTCAGCTGATTTAGCAGTACACTGTAAGCATTTTCCGCATCATTATTTGGGTTCTCCCCGGTTGCCTTTTCTGCTATGGCTTTTCTCAGCTCATTGAGTTCATTCTTCAATTTCTTGTTTTCAGATTCCAGCTCTTGTCGCTGTATAAAGAAATGAAAAATGTCATTATACATTAAATAATAATTAACTCCAGTTTACTACTTTGCACACGCTGTTGAGGCTAGTAAAGTTTAAAATTTCAAAACCGAGGTTAATAGATTTTCGTTAGGCAACGTATTAAGGATGATGGAACCAAGGAGGCTAGATGAAGTTAAGATTCGGATCAACCATGATCATATTGAATGGCAGAATAGGCTCAAGGGGCTGAATGGCCTACCCCAGTTCTTAAGTTCCTTCTCCAGTTGTATTTTTCATAGCCTGTCATTTATATTTTTTTTCCTGCATCCTTCAGACTAGAAAGGGATGAAATCAACAATCGTTCTTACTCCTGCTAGAAACTGTATGTTCATGGACAAGATCAGCTGTGATGCCTTCCATAAAAACAGGCTGACACTCACTGATTGGGCTCTGACTTGAAGGGCTGGACTTTGTGCAGAAAATGGTGGCTGCCCCGCACAGGATCCCATCACTGCGCTGCCACAATTTTGCCGCGGGCAGCCACTTAATACCGAAGGCAGCGGCACCTCTCAATCACATGGTGGTGGCAGCATCGAAGATGCTGTGAACGGCATCACTTGATGCAGGACCGGATGCTGGTGCCATTTTTAAAACACTACCAGCCCGACAAACAAAATGCAGAGTTAACCCCTCCTCCCATGTGTACACAAAATGCACAGCTGACCCCTTCCCTCCATCAATAAACAAAATGCAGAGTTAACCCTTTCTCCCGCCATGTGTACACGAAATGCAGAGTTGACCCCTTTCCCCATCTATAAACAAAATGCAGAGTTGACCCCTTCTCCCCATCGATAAACAAAATGCAGAGTTGACCCCTTCTCCCCATCGATAAACAAAATGTAGAGTTGACCCCTTCTCCCCATCGATAAACAAAATGCAGAGTTGACCCCTTTCCCCATCAATAAACAAAATGCAGCGTTGACCCCTTCTCCCATCGATAAACAAAATGCAGAGTTGACCCCTTTCCCCATCTATTAATAAAATGCCGAGTTGACCCCTTCCCCCCCATCAATAAACAAAATGCAGAGTTGACCCCTTCCCCCCATCTATAAACAAAATGCAGAGTTGACCCCTTCTCCCATGTATAAACAAAATGGAGTTTAGTTTAGTTTAGTTTAGAGATACAGCACTGAAACAGGCCCTTCGGCCCACCGAGTCTGTGCCGACCATCAACCACCCATTTATACTAATCCTACATTCCTACCAAACATCCCCACCTGTCCCTATACTTCCCTACCACCTACCTATACTAGTGGCAATTTATAATGGCCAATTTACCTACCAACCTGCAAGTCTTTTGGCTTGTGGGAGGAAACCGGAGCACCCGGAGAAAACCCACGCAGACACAGGGAGAACTTGCAAACTCCACACAGGCAGTACCCAGAATTGAACCCGGGTCGCTGGAGCTGTGAGGCTGCAGTGCTAACCACTGCGCCACTGTGCCGCCCAAGTTGACCCCTTCTCCCATGTATAAACAAAATGCAGAGTTGATCCCTTTCCCCATCTATAAATAAAATGCCGAGTTGACCTCTTCCCCCCCCATCAATAAACAAAATGCAGAGTTGACCCCGTCCCCCCATCTATAAACAAAATGCAGAGTTGACCCCTTCCCCCCATCTATAAACAAAATGCAGAGTTGACCCCTTTCCCCATCAATAAACAAAATGCAGAGTTGACCCCTTTCCCCATCAATAAACAAAATGCAGAGTTGATCCCTTTCCCCATCTATAAATAAAATGCCAAGTTGACCTCTTTCCCCCCCATCAATAAACAAAATGCAGAGTTGACCCCGTCCCCCCATCTACAAACAAAATGCAGAGTTGACCCCGTCCCCCCATCGATAACCAAAATGCACAGTTGACCTCGTCCCCCCATCTATAAATAAAATGCACAGTTGACCCCGTCCCCCCATCCATAAACAAAATGCAGAGTTGACCCCTTTCCCCATCTATAAATAAAATGCCGAGTTGACCCCTTCCCCCCATCCATAAACAAAATGCAGAGTTGACCCCTTTCCCCATCTATAAATAAAATGCCGAGTTGACCCCTTCCCCCCATCCATAAATAAAATGCCGAGTTGACCCCTTCCCCCCATCCATAAACAAAATGCACAGTTGACCCCGTCCCCCCATCCATAAACAAAATGCAGAGTTGACCCCTTTCCCTATCTATAAATAAAATGCCGAGTTGACCTCTTCCCCCCCCATCAATAAACAAAATGCAGAGTTGACCCCTTCTCCCATGTATAAACAAAATGCAGAGTTGACCCCGTCCCCCCATCCATAAACAAAATGCAGAGTTGACCCCTTCCCCCCATCTATAAACAAAATGCAGAGTTGACCCCGTCCCCCCATCTATAAATAAAATGCACAGTTGACCCCGTCCCCCCATCCATAAACAAAATGCAGAGTTGACCCCGTCCCCCCATCCATAAACAAAATGCAGAGTTGACCCCTTCACCCCATCCATAAACAAAATGCAGAGTTGACCCCTTCCCCCCATCCATAAACAAAATGCAGAGTTGACCCCTTCCCCCCATCCATAAACAAAATGCAGAGTTGACCCCTTTCCCCATCTATAAATAAAATGCACAGTTGACCCCGTCCCCCCATCAATAAACAAAATGCAGAGTTGACCCCGTCCCCCCATCTACAAACAAAATGCAGAGTTGACCCCTTCCCCCCATCTATAAACAAAATGCAGAGTTGACCCCGTCCCCCCATCTATAAATAAAATGCACAGTTGACCCCGTCCCCCCATCCATAAACAAAATGCAGAGTTGATCCCGTCCCCCCATCCATAAACAAAATGCAGAGTTGACCCCTTCCCCCCATCCATAAACAAAATGCAGAGTTGACCCCTTCCCCCCATCCATAAACAAAATGCAGAGTTGACCCCTTCCCCCCATCCATAAACAAAATGCAGAGTTGACCCCTTTCCCCATCTATAAATAAAATGCCGAGTTGACCCCTTCCCCCCATCCATAAACAAAATGCAGAGTTGACCCCTTTCCCCATCTATAAATAAAATGCCGAGTTGACCCCTTCCCCCCATCCATAAATAAAATGCAGAGTTGACCCCTTCCCCCCATCTATAAACAAAATGCACAGTTGACCCCGTCCCCCCATCTACAAACAAAATGCAGAGTTGACCCCGTCCCCCATCTATTAACAAAATGCAGAGTTGACCCCGTCCCCCCATCTACAAACAAAATGCAGAGTTGACCCCGTCCCCCCATCTATAAACAAAATGCACAGTTGACCCCGTCCCCCCATCCATAAACAAAATGCAGAGTTGACCCCGTCCCTCCATCTACAAACAAAATGCAGAGTTGACCCCGTCCCCCCATCTATAAACAAAATGCACAGTTGACCCCGTCCCCCATCTACAAACAAAATGCAGAGTTGACCCCTTCCCCCATCTATAAACAAAATGCACAGTTGACCCCGTCCCCCCATCCATAAACAAAATGCAGAGTTGACCCCTTTCCCTATCTATAAATAAAATGCCGAGTTGACCTCTTCCCCCCCCATCAATAAACAAAATGCAGAGTTGACCCCTTCTCCCATGTATAAACAAAATGCAGAGTTGACCACGTCCCCCCATCTATAAACAAAATGCACAGTTGACCCCGTCCCCCCATCTATAAATAAAATGCACAGTTGACCCCGTCCCCCCATCCATAAACAAAATGCAGAGTTGACCCCTTCCCCCCATCTATAAACAAAATGCACAGTTGACCCCGTCCCCCCATCCATAAACAAAATGCAGAGTTGACCCCGTCCCCCCATCCATAAACAAAATGCAGAGTTGACCCCTTTCCCCATCTATAAACAAAATGCAGAGTTGACCCCTTTCCCCATCTATAAATAAAATGCACAGTTGACCCCGTCCCCCCATCCATAAACAAAATGCAGAGTTGACCCCTTCCCCCCATCCATAAACAAAATGCAGAGTTGACCCCTTTCCCCATCTATAAATAAAATGCCGAGTTGACCCCTTCCCCCCATCTATAAACAAAATGCAGAGTTGACCCCTTCCCCCATCTATAAACAAAATGCACAGTTGACCCCGTCCCCCCATCTACAAACAAAATGCAGAGTTGACCCCTTCCCCCATCTATAAACAAAATGCAGAGTTGACCCCGTCCCCCCATCTACAAACAAAATGCAGAGTTGACCCCGTCCCCCCATCTATAAACAAAATGCAGAGTTGACCCCGTCCCCCCATCCATAAACAAAATGCAGAGTTGACCCCGTCCCCCCATCTATAAACAAAATGCAGAGTTGACCCCGTCCCCCCATCTACAAACAAAATGCAGAGTTGACCCCGTCCCCCCATCTACAAACAAAATGCAGAGTTGACCCCGTCCCCCCATCTATAACCAAAATGCACAGTTGACCCCGTCCCCCCATCTATAAATAAAATGCACAGTTGACCACGTCCCCCCATCCATAAACAAAATGCAGAGTTGACCCCTTTCCCCATCTATAAATAAAATGCCGAGTTGACCCCTTCCCCCCATCCATAAACAAAATGCAGAGTTGACCCCTTCCCCCCATCCATAAACAAAATGCACAGTTGACCCCGTCCCCCCATCTACAAACAAAATGCAGAGTTGACCCCTTCCCCCATCTATTAACAAAATGCAGAGTTGACCCCGTCCCCCCATCTACAAACAAAATGCAGAGTTGACCCCGTCCCCCCATCAATAAACAAAATGCAGAGTTGACCCCGTCCCCCCATCCATAAACAAAATGCAGAGTTGACCCCGTCCCCCCATCTACAAACAAAATGCAGAGTTGACCCCGTCCCCCCATCTATAAACAAAATGCACAGTTGACCCCGTCCCCCCATCTACAAACAAAATGCAGAGTTGACCCCTTCCCCCATCTATAAACAAAATGCACAGTTGACCCCGTCCCCCCATCCATAAACAAAATGCAGAGTTGACCCCTTTCCCTATCTATAAATAAAATGCCGAGTTGACCTCTTCCCCCCATCAATAAACAAAATGCAGAGTTGACCCCTTCTCCCATGTATAAACAAAATGCAGAGTTGACCCCGTCCCCCCATCTATAAACAAAATGCACAGTTGACCCCGTCCCCCCATCTATAAATAAAATGCACAGTTGACCCCATCCCCCCATCCATAAACAAAATGCAGAGTTGACCCCGTCCCCCCATCTACAAACAAAATGCAGAGTTGACCCCGTCCCCCCATCTATAAACAAAATGCACAGTTGACCCCGTCCCCCCATCCATAAACAAAATGCAGAGTTGACCCCGTCCCCCCATCTATAAACAAAATGCAGAGTTGACCCCGTCCCCCCATCTACAAACAAAATGCAGAGTTGACCCCGTCCCCCCATCTATAAACAAAATGCAGAGTTGACCCCTTCCCCCCATCTATAAACAAAATGCACAGTTGACCCCGTCCCCCCATCTACAAACAAAATGCACAGTTGACCCCGTCCCCCCATCTATAAACAAAATGCAGAGTTGACCCCGTCCCCCCATCTACAAACAAAATGCAGAGTTGACCCCGTCCCCCCATCTATAAACAAAATGCAGAGTTGACCCCGTCCCCCGATCTATAAACAAAATGCACAGTTGACCCCGTCCCCCCATCCATAAACAAAATGCAGAGTTGACCCCGTCCCCCCATCCATAAACAAAATGCAGAGTTGACCCCTTTCCCCATCTATAAACAAAATGCAGAGTTGACCCCTTCCCCCCATCTATAAACAAAATGCACAGTTGACCCCGTCCCCCCATCTACAAACAAAATGCCGAGTTGACCCCGTCCCCCCATCCATAAACAAAATGCAGAGTTGACCCCTTTCCCCATCTATAAATAAAATGCCGAGTTGACCCCTTCCCCCATCTATAAATAAAATGCACAGTTGATCCCTTTCCCCATCTATAAATAAAATGCAGAGTTGATCCCTTTCCCCATCTATAAATAAAATGCAGAGTTGACCCCTTTCCCCATCTATAAATAAAATGCCGAGTTGACCCCTTCCCCCCATCCATAAACAAAATGCAGAGTTGACCCCTTTCCCCATCTATAAATAAAATGCCGAGTTGACCCCTTCCCCCCATCCATAAACAAAATGCAGAGTTGACCCCTTCCCCCCATCCATAAACAAAATGCAGAGTTGACCCCTTCCCCCCATCTATAAACAAAATGCACAGTTGACCCCGTCCCCCCATCTACAAACAAAATGCAGAGTTGACCCCTTCCCCCATCTATTAACAAAATGCAGAGTTGACCCCGTCCCCCCATCTACAAACAAAATGCAGAGTTGACCCCGTCCCCCCATCTATAAACAAAATGCAGAGTTGACCCCGTCCCCCAATCCATAAACAAAATGCAGAGTTGACCCCGTCCCCCCATCTACAAACAAAATGCAGAGTTGACCCCGTCCCCCCATCTATAAACAAAATGCACAGTTGACCCCGTCCCCCCATCTACAAACAAAATGCAGAGTTGACCCCTTCCCCCATCTATAAACAAAATGCACAGTTGACCCCGTCCCCCCATCCATAAACAAAATGCAGAGTTGACCCCTTTCCCTATCTATAAATAAAATGCCGAGTTGACCTCTTCCCCCCCCATCAATAAACAAAATGCAGAGTTGACCCCTTCTCCCATGTATAAACAAAATGCAGAGTTGACCCCGTCCCCCCATCTATAAACAAAATGCACAGTTGACCCCGTCCCCCCATCTATAAATAAAATGCACAGTTGACCCCATCCCCCCATCCATAAACAAAATGCAGAGTTGACCCCGTCCCCCCATCCATAAACAAAATGCAGAGTTGACCCCGTCCCCCCATCTATAAACAAAATGCACAGTTGACCCCGTCCCCCCATCCATAAACAAAATGCAGAGTTG
The DNA here is from genome assembly GCF_036365525.1 of Heterodontus francisci. Taxonomy (NCBI): domain Eukaryota; kingdom Metazoa; phylum Chordata; class Chondrichthyes; order Heterodontiformes; family Heterodontidae; genus Heterodontus; species Heterodontus francisci. The sequence continues at coordinate 50,477,633 of NC_090371.1, forward strand.
ACCCCTTCCCCCCATCCATAAACAAAATGCAGAGTTGACCCCGTCCCCCCATCTATAAACAAAATGCAGAGTTGACCCCGTCCCCCCATCTACAAACAAAATGCAGAGTTGACCCCGTCCCCCCATCTATAAACAAAATGCAGAGTTGACCCCTTCCCCCCATCTATAAACAAAATGCACAGTTGACCCCGTCCCCCCATCTACAAACAAAATGCACAGTTGACCCCGTCCCCCCATCTATAAACAAAATGCAGAGTTGACACCGTCCCCCCATCTACAAACAAAATGCAGAGTTGACCCCGTCCCCCCATCTATAAACAAAATGCAGAGTTGACCCCGTCCCCCGATCTATAACAAAATGCACAGTTGACCCCGTCCCCCCATCCATAAACAAAATGCAGAGTTGACCCCGTCCCCCCATCCATAAACAAAATGCAGAGTTGACCCCTTTCCCCATCTATAAACAAAATGCAGAGTTGACCCCTTCCCCCCATCTATAAACAAAATGCACAGTTGACCCCGTCCCCCCATCTACAAACAAAATGCCGAGTTGACCCCGTCCCCCCATCCATAAACAAAATGCAGAGTTGACCCCTTTCCCCATCTATAAATAAAATGCCGAGTTGACCCCTTCCCCCATCTATAAATAAAATGCACAGTTGATCCCTTTCCCCATCTATAAATAAAATGCAGAGTTGATCCCTTTCCCCATCTATAAATAAAATGCAGAGTTGATCCCTTTCCCCAACTATAAATAAAATGCCGAGTTGACCCCTTCCCCCATCTATAAATAAAATGCAGAGTTGATCCCTTTCCCCATCTATAAATAAAATGCAGAGTTGATCCCTTTCCCCATCTATAAATAAAATGCAGAGTTGATCCCTTTCCCCAACTATAAATAAAATGCCGAGTTGACCCCTTCCCCCAACTATAAATAAAATGCAGAGTTGATCCCTTTCCCCATCTATAAATAAAATGCCGAGTTGACCCCTTCCCCCCCATCGATAAACAAAATGCAGAGTTGATCCCTTTCCCCATCTATAAATAAAATGCAGAGTTGATCCCTTTCCCCATCTATAAATAAAATGCAGAGTTGATCCCTTTCCCCAACTATAAATAAAATGCCGAGTTGACCCCTTCCCCAACTATAAATAAAATGCCGAGTTGATCCCTTCCCCCATCTATAAATAAAATGCAGAGTTGACCCCTTTCCCCATCTATAAATAAAATGCAGAGTTGATCCCTTTCCCCAACTATAAATAAAATGCCGAGTTGACCCCTTCCCCCAACTATAAATAAAATGCCGAGTTGACCCCTTCCCCCAACTATAAATAAAATGCAGAGTTGATCCCTTTCCCCAACTATAAATAAAATGCCGAGTTGACCCCTTCCCCCAACTATAAATAAAATGCAGAGTTGATCCCTTTCCCCATCTATAAATAAAATGCCGAGTTGACCCCTTCCCCCCCATCGATAAACAAAATGCAGAGTTGATCCCTTTCCCCATCTATAAATAAAATGCAGAGTTGATCCCTTTCCCCATCTATAAATAAAATGCAGAGTTGATCCCTTTCCCCAACTATAAATAAAATGCCGAGTTGACCCCTTCCCCAACTATAAATAAAATGCCGAGTTGATCCCTTCCCCCATCTATAAATAAAATGCAGAGTTGACCCCTTTCCCCTTCTCAGTGGCACCAGCATCTCGTGGACGGGAAAGTGAAGGTGCGCGAGTGCCGCACGTCAAACTCAAGATCGGGCAGATGACATTGAAATTTATGCGGAGAGGCATTTCAAATATTTAAACTAGGGTCCCATCGCAGAGAGGCAGAGGTGCCGCCACGGAGCTTCCCCGCCCCCGGGAGGATTGGGCCCGGCAATCCTGGCATTGTGTCTGGCGGTGGCCACCTCCGTCCTGATTCTCCAGCAACACCCCCGACACAGAACCCGACATTGGGCTAAGCACAAGATCCAGCCCAATGAATTGACAAGAAACCAAAGGCTGCCAACACCTATGAAGCCATACCCCAAAAATGATGCACTATCTTCAGTAGAGGAAGGAAGTATAAAAACAACTAAGATGCATCTTTGTCTGAAAAAAAAGATTCCTTCCAACTTAAAAACACAGCTGGGTACAACTTTGTTATCAGTGACTGAGAACATCCATCAATTGGTACAGAAATACTAATTTTTCTTTTCTGCCTCCTCCTATTTTCTTCTACCTTCATCTTCCAAGAGGACTCTGCATTCCTCCATTACTGGCCTCTTGCACATCTCCTGCACTCTCTAGCTCCCACTGATGTCTGTGCCTTCAGCTATCCAGACTCTAAGCTCTGAAATGCACACCCCTTTTAAGATCCTTAACAAAACCTACACATTTGACCAAGCTTTTAGTTACTGCTCCCAATATTTCCTTTTTTGGTTCTGTGCTGACTTTCTGTCTGCTGACACTTCTGTGGAGTGTCCTGGAATGTTTTCTGCATCAAAGATGCAAGTTGTTGCCTGTCCAGCAATAGAGAATTTTTTTTATATTGCGAAGGTGGAGAATGAGAATGTTCTATTTAGGATGCCATGAATAAAGACGTTAAAAAACAATTAAAATTGAGGAACAGAATAATAATGAAAAACTAAAGCAGAATATAAGATGTTAACACAGGATAAGGAAAGCTAAGAGGAACTATAGGAAAACAATTCAAAAAACATCAAAAGGAACAGTGAAGCATATCAGTACAATGATTATTAATAGTAAAGTGGGACCTTTGAGAGGTGACAACTGATAATTTGTACATGGTTATCAAAAAATGGCAGACATATTTAATAACTATTTTGCATCGGTCTTTACTAAAGAGAAAGAGATCTGGGAGGAGGTGAATCCTGAAGTAGCTGAGTGTGTGAGACGAGTATTTTATAATTGATAAAAGGATCATTTTAGATATGTTCGACTAAAGGAAGACAAAGCACAAGGTACTTCCGGGATCCTATGGGAAACGAGAGTGTAAATTGCTGAGGTTCCTGAAATTATATTTCAGGGCTCGGATTTTCCGTGGAGACCTGAGGTGCCGGCTCTGGGACTGGAAGCGAGTGCCACTGGTGCTCGCAACCCGATCCTCGATTGGAACACTATCTCGCTCCGGCAGGCTAGGCAGGGGCGCCTACTATTCTCGGAACGGACGCATGCCTTGAGGTGGTGACTATGGCATCAGGTGACGCTGCTGGAGGTGGTGGTGCCATTTTTAAAAGAGCTGGTAGCACTCTCGGAACACAGCTGAAGGCCAAGACTGTCCTGAAGACCCAGTCAGCAGTCCAGCCCAGCCAGTGTGAGAGGCCTATTGGTCAGTGAAGCAAGCATTCTGAAGGCCAGAGAAACAAGGTGCTTGTTGGCATGGCAAAAGGAAGATCCTGGATGGCCCCACAATTCAGTGATAACTCCCTGCAGGTTTTTCTCCAGGCTACTCAGGAAGGGCGGGAGATCCTCTTCCCCAGGGACAGAAGGAGGAGCCCTCCCCATCTAACCAAGCAAGCCTGGACAGAAGAGGTCGGCAGCTGTGGGATTGTCCAGAGAACCTGACTTAGGCATTGCCCCTGTCTTTGGCGGGCCACTAATATTGCTCTTCTTTGTTCCTGCAGGAGAAGAAAGCCCACAGTGCTAATGAAATGGCCCAGACCGGCAGAGGGGCGCCACTTCTCACCATCCTGACACGCATGGAAGAGGTGGCTCTGGAACTGGCAGTGCAGGATGGTGGCCACTCCATCCTGGATGGTGAGGCAGGAGTGCAGGTGCAAGAGGGTGAGTCGCCTCATGACCGGGCACTAGGGAGCCTTGGGTGAGCACGAGGGATGATGCTTCTGTGTCGTCTACTACACGCACATCGATTTGAACACCAGCCGATTCTGGGGCCATGCGCATGGAAGGACAAAACCCTTTGATTTATCTGGTTTCTCATGCAGGTCAGCCTCAAGACCAGACAGCTGCCATCTCCGGCAGACAGCTGTCCACCTCTGAGGAGGTGGAGGGGACTTCAGAGGGACTTCACAGTCACATCATTCTCCCCACACTCTCCGCCAGCGCAGATCCCTCAAGTCAATAGGTATCTGCTTGCAACTAGATTGGGGTTCAGAAGCTGGTGAAAGCACCACACATGCACCTGACCAGCTGTCAGAGGTTGTGACAGCCGAGGTCACTGATTTGGAGGAATGAGGGAGGCCAGGCCGAGACTGCCCCAGGTTGATGACATGCCTCTGGAGTTGTCAGTAGGCAGCAGATGCTGGATGTACAGCGTGACGTGCGTGAAGTTCTGGCGGAGATTCCAGAGGGCATGCGCTCGGACAGCAGAGGACTCCATCCAGACCATGAGTGCTGTCATCTCCCTTTCAACTGCGTACGTGGCCTCCTCCATTGAGAGACTGGTGACTCTACTGGAGAGCCCATTCAGGAGGCCAGTCAGTGGATGCCGGAGATGCATGCAGACCTGCATGCCATCCCATTGTTCATGAGCTCGATGAACAGCAGTGGCAGCAGCGAAGTACAAATGTGCCTTGCGAGGGAGGAGGAGTGGCTGCCTTCTGCATCTGGGGCTCTTCTCGGGGCACTCCTGATGTGGACTGAGGTTCCTCATCCCCTCTGCCAGTAACATCAAGTTGCCGCAAAGACGGAGGAGGCTCATGCACCTGTGCAGGAGCCCCTCAGCATGCCAGGGCTCTCCACACCTCAGGCAGCAAGAGGATGGCCACCAAAGTCATCCCAAGACACAGGGCAGCAAGGTCAACAGCCTGCCTCCACTGTAGCAGCAGCAAAGGTGGCGCGCCACATAGGAGCTCACGTAAGAGAATTAAGAGAGCCCATTCATGCACTTGGGCTTCAAGGGTGAACAGATTGTTAAGGAGTTACAGCTTGTGTTGCTTATGTTCGTAATAAAGGTGTTCTGTCTTATGTTAGCATTTCCATCTACTTGTGGTGGCCCTCTGGAAGTACCGACGTACCCTGGCTCACCCCAAGGGCTGTTTGGGAGGGACTATAGCATGCGTGGTCATCGAATTGTCCGAGCAAAAGCACAAGGTATCACTGGGCACAGGAGCCTGGATTTGCATCTGGGGTAAACAGTAACAGTGGAATGTGAAGATGGACCTTTATTTGATTGGAAGGATCATCTGAAGTGACTCCCAAGTCTCCCTAGCACCCATGTCATTGCGCCTTCCATGCAGTCCAAGTCTTTCAGGATGCTGTGTCGTTCATCAGCTTCCTCATCTGATGATACATCGCGCTCCACTAAATCATCATTGGCCAGGGCCTCTCCACACTGCAGGGTCAAATTGCGCAAAGTGCAGTAGACCACCACAATCCGGGAGACCCTTGCTGGGGCATAGTGAAGGCACCTGAATCTCACCATCAGGAGAACTATAGTTTGTTCGATGGTGGCTTAGGTTGCCGCTTGGCAGGTGTTATATTTTTCCTCTGCCTCCGCCCTAGGGTGCCTCACTGCAGTTAGTAGCCATCTCTTTAATTGGTAGCCCTTGTTGCCACAATCCAACCTTGGGGGCGGGGGGACGGAAAAGCTCAGGCACCTGGGAGTGCCTGAGCATGTCAGCGTTGTGGCTGCTTCCAGGCTACCGAGCACACACCTGCAGGATCCACTGACGATGGTGGCAGACCAATTGGACGTTGACAGCATGGAAGTCCTTTCTGTTGATGAAGGCCGCTGGCTGGTCCGTGGAAGCCTTGATGACCATAAGTGTGTAGACTACCACACTGTGCACCTGGGGAATCCAGTGATGATCCCGAAGCCAATGGCTCGCTCAGACTGACTGTCCAGATCAGCGCCATAATGAATGTATTTGCTGGCCCTCCTAAAGACAGCATCGGTCACTACCTTAATGCAATGATGTGCCGCTAATTGGGAGATGCCACACATCTCCAGTGGGCCCCTGGAATGAACCGGAGGCATAGACGTTAAGGGACACAGTGACCAGCACTGGCATCAGGTGACCATCAAGACCAATGGGGCTCAGGTCATCCATCATTATGGCATAAAAATCTGTGAAGGCCTCTTGGGAGAGGTGCAGTCTTCGGTCACACTTACGCTCCGACAGCTGGAGGTAGCGCATTCTCTGTCTGTACTCCTCTTTGCCCTGGAGCCTGTTCATGGTCCCCTCTGCAGCCTTCTCCTGCTTCCCTACCCCGAGGCTACCTCTGCAGGTGGCCACAAGGTTGCTGTTGTCCGGATCCCCGTTATAGAGTCATAGAGTTTTACAGCACAGAAACAAGCCCTTCGGCCCATCATGTTCATTCTGGCCATCAAGCATCTAACTATTCTATTCCCATTTTCCAGCACTTGGTCCGTAGCCTTGTATGCAATGGCATTTCAAGTGTTCATCTAAATACTTCTTAAATGTTATGAGGGTTCCTGCCTCAACCACCTCTTCAGGCAGTGCGTTCCAGATTCCAACCACCCTCTGGGTGACATTTTTTTTCCTCAAATCCCCTCTAAACCTCCTGCCCCTTACCTTAAGGTATTGAGCCCTCCACTAAGGGAAAATGTTTCTTCCTATCTACCCTAATTATGCCCCTCATAATTTTGTGCACCTCAATCAGGTTCCCCGCTCAGCCTTCTCTGCTCTAAGGAAAACAACCCAAGCCTTTTCAGTCTCTCTTCATAGCTGTAATGCTCCAGCCCAGGCAACATCCTGATGAATCTCCTCTGCACCCTCTCCAGTACAATCACATCCTTCCTATAGTGCGGTGCCCAGAACTGTACACAGTATTCCAGCTGTGGCCTAACCAGCATTTTATACAGCTCCATCATAACCTCCCTGCTCTTATATTCTATGTCTCTGCTAATAAAGGCAAGTATCCCATATGTCTTCCCAACCACTTTATCTACCTGTGTTGCTGCCTTCAGTAATCTATGGACAAGTACACCAAGGCCCCTCTGACCTTCTGTACTTCCTAGGGTCCTGCCATCCACTGTATATTCTCTTGCCTTGTTAGTCCTCCCAAAATGCATCACCTCACACTTCTCAGGGTCAAATTCCATTTGCCACAGCTCTGTCCATCTTACCAGCTCACCTATATCATCCTGTAATCTAAGGCTTTCCTCCTCACTATTTACAACACCACCAATTTTTGTGTCATCTGCCAACTTACCTATCATACCTCCTATATTCATGTCTAAATCATTAATGTACACTACAAACAGCAAAGGTCCCAGCACTGATCCCTGGGGTACACCACTGGTCACAGGCTTCCACTCGCAAAAACAGCCCTCTACCATTACCCTCTGCCTCCTGCCACTAAGCCAATTTTGAATCCAATTTGCCAAATTGCCCTGGATCCCATGGGCTCCTACCTTCACCAATCTCCCATGCGGGACCTTATCAAAAGCCTTACTGAAGTCCATACAGACTACATCAACTGCTTTACCCTCATCCACCCCCCCTAGTCACCTCCTTGAAAAATTCAATCAAGTTAGTTAGACATTCAATCAAATTAATTAGACGTTTGCTACAGCCTCCTCCTTTTCAGGTGCTCCTCCTCACTGGGGGACCTGCCTCCTGAGTGGACAATGGCAGGTGAGCATTCCCAGTCCCAAGGGCCACTCTCCCGACTCTTCCTCTAACCATCCCCCCCACCCCCACCCCCCTGCCATCCCCTCTCACTCCCCTTCCAATCCACCCAAATGCCAGCAGCCAGATGGCACTGTGGAATTAGAGGCAGGAAAGCAAACTAGATTAACCATTGGTTAAGAGGAGGAAAACGGACAGTAAGAGTTAACGGCAGCTTTTAGAGTGGTTGGAAGTGGGCAGCAAACAATGGGTAGTGGTTTCACACTGGGTTCATTTCTGGGGCCACTTCTGTTTACTATGTATCAATGACTTGATATAGATCAAGAGGGAGTGGTGTTGACATTTGCAGATGATCCCAAAATAGGATATACAGTTAATCGTTTAGAAGATCAAAAGAAGCTGCAAAGGGATATTGTTAAAATGGAAGAAGTGGGCTGTAAATATTTTCCATTTTCTTCTATTAGTAAATGGATGAATATTACCATCAGTGCAAGAAATTATTGACCTTTGCCATTAATTCTATTGTATTCTTAAAAATATAATACTTTTTTTAAAAAGGTAACTCGCATTGCATTGGGTCACCCCAGAGAAAGAGCCCCAGGAACTATCAACCTTGAAACTTGCTTATTCTTACTCTTAGCAGGAAACTAAATTCAATCAGCTTGTTTTGTATGAAATATCCCAATTGGCTCATCTCATACCTTTAAGCTGTTGTAGGCCATTTCTGCTGCTTGCTCATTGTCCGGAATGCTGTTGTACTCATTTGCCTGCACAGAAGGATGAAAAATTTGTTATACATTAACAGGAGGAAAAGTAATACCTGAAAAAAATACTCACTATATTTCTCCTGAATTTTCTCCTGAAAGCACTTACTTATTGTAGGCTACGAATCCACAGATGGAGGCAGCCTTCTCGTACCTCACTCCATTCAAATGGCAATTTTTTATATGTGACCCCACTGACAGTGTTTGCAAGTATTTGACGATGAAGACTCAACACAGCTAACACTGATCCTTTCCATATTCATTGTCCACCCACATTAGTGAACAATGATCAACACCAAGTGCCTTTATATAGGCCAGGGACATCAAAGTTAATTGTAACCTCCCTACTGCTGTCCAATTGATATTAGGTAACTCAATACAGACTAGGGATTAAATCTAGGATGCTGTCGCGTGTACAGTTCCACAATGACACTGTAGTTATCTGGGCAGCCAAATAATCACAGCTGATAAGCTTTACAGGGGACAAATACCCAATGATTGAAAATGAATTCTTTTTTTTAAGAATAGCGTATCCAATCCTTTCGGAACAGCAGCTTCATCCAAATGGGTGCTTAGATTTCCATATTCCTTAGTGAGAGCAAAACCACTTTATTATCCATAGATTATGCAACAGTGTTGCACTGAACAGTATGAGAACACTACCTTCATCAAAAAACAGCTGTTTCTTTTGTAATGGAAGAGATGATCATCAGTACACATTTGGGGAATGAAGGCAATCGCAAGGCAGAATACCACTGCATAGTATTCCAGGCACTTTAACCATTGAAAATAGCGACAAAAATAAAATTCAGATTTTTTTTTGGAAGGATGTTAAGGTCTTAGAGAGGGAGCAGAGGAGATTTATTCGAATAATACCAGGGATGAGGGACTTCAGTTATATGGAGAGACCAGAGAAGCTGAAATTATTCTCCTTGGAGCAGAGGAGATTGAATAGCAGTGTTCAAAACTACTAAGGGTTTGATAGTGTAGACAGAAGAAAGTGTTTCCACTGGCAGGAGGATTAGTAACAGAGGACAGAGAATTAAGTTAATTCGCAAAAGAACCAGAGGGGAGATTAGGAGAAATTCTTTTGCACAGTGAGTTATGATGATCTGGAATGCACAGCCTGAATGAGTATGGAAACAAATCTAATACTAAGTTTTAAAAGGGAATTGGATATATATTTGAAACGAAAAAATTGCAGAGCTATAGGGAAAGAGCAGGAAATGGGACTAATTGGGTAGTTCTTTTAAAGAGCTGGCACAGCCATATTACCTTCTTCTGTGCTGTCTGATTCTATACATGTATCAGAAGACAAATTGGGTTGAAAAATGTAAATCTTTTGGACAGGATATATTCTCAAGCATTGATCTTGGAATAGGACAAATACAACTGAATTATCCTACATTCCTCATTTCTGCTTTCCTGGCCTATGCACAGTGCAGCCAAACTTAGGTTCCTGAACACAGAGTTCATCAGACACCGTTGCCTGCTCATACTCCATTAGCCAGACTGCATTCACTGTGGGTTACCCCATCCCGGCTGTGACATTGTGCAGTGCACTGTATACTGTGGCTGACAGCATAATTTGACAAACTTTTAAGAATATTGTCTTCTTTTGCAAAATGCTGCTCTAATTGAAATGCTCTCTAATCATGGTACGAATTTCCTCCTACTGTGTACTTCTGTGGGGTTTTTTTCTCCACTCTCTACCCTGCCTCTCCTGAAGGAATTTTTCTTTTCATTCTTGGAAAGTGAGCATCACTGGAAAGGCCAGCATTTGCTGCCCAACCCTAATTGGCCTTGTGAAGGTGGTGATGAGCTACCTTCTTGAACTTCTGCAGTCCATGTGGTCTAGGTACACCCACAGTGCTGTTAGGAAGGGAGTTCTGGGATATGGACCCAGAGACAGTGAAAGAGCGGCAATATAGTCAGGATGGTGAGCGACTTGGAGGGAAACTTGCAGGAGGTTCCCATGCACCTGCTGTCATGGCCCTTCTAGGTGATAGAGGCCATGGGTTTGGAAGGTGCCGTCGAAGGCGCCTTGGTGAATTCCTGCAGAGCATCTTGTGAACGGTACACATGCTGCTTCTGTGCGCTGGTGACGAGGGAGTGAATATTTAAGGTGGTGGATGCGGTGCTGATCAAGCAGGCTGCTTTGTCCTGGATGGTGTTGAGCTTCTTGAGTGCTGTTTGAACCGCACTCCTCCAGGCCAATGGAGAGTATTCCCTTACACTCCTGACTTATGCCCTTGTAGATGGTGGACAGGCTTTGGGGAGTCAGGAGGTGAGTTACTCATTACAGAATTTCCAGCCTCTGATGTGCTCTTGTAGCCACAGTATTTATATGGCTGGTCCAGTTAAGTTTCTAGTCAGTGATCACCTCCAGGATGTTGATGGTGGGGGATTCAGCAATGATAATGCCTTTGAATGTCAAGGGAAGATGGTTAGATTCTCTCTTGTTGGAGATGGTCCTTGTCTGGCACTTGTGTGGCATGAATATCACTTGCAACTTATCAGCCCAAGCCTGAATGTTGTCCGATAAATGGTGTTATGTGTCATAAACACTGGCATCACTTTGCCCATGCTGCTGGTGATGTTGGGCAGTGAGAGTTTTCAGCCATTTAACATCAACTGGACCTCAGCCAAAATCCACACTTGTGATGAGAAAGGGAATCTGCGGCAACCTTTTCCCTCACTAGTCCATAAATTATGAGGCTAAGAATAGCACCCTAATGGCTGCTGCAGCTAAAATTAGGCAAGTCAAATTAGGCGGCACAGTGGCGAGCACCGCAGCCTCACAGCTCCAGCGACCCGGGTTCAATTCTGGGCACTGCCTGTGTGGAGTTTGCAAGTTCTCCCTGTGTCTGCGTGGGTTTTCTCCGGGTGCTCCGGTTTCCTCCCACATGCCAAAGACTTGCAGGCTGATAGGTAAATTGGCCATTATAAATTGTCACTAGTATAGGTAGGTGGTAGGGAAATATAGGGACAGGTGGGGATGTGGTAGGAATATGGGATTAGTGTAGGATTAGTATAAATGGGTGGTTGATGGTCGGCACAGACTCGGTGGGCCGAAGGGCCTGTTTCAGTGCTGTATAACTAAACTAAACTAAACTAAAACAGAGCAGGAATTGAACCTGGAAGCTTCCTGGTTAGTATGACTCTGTATAATGTCAGACGGCGCATTTTGTCCACAAGACACTGGAGAGAGCCTGTTTTTGAAAAGAAAACCTCCATTATCAGTTAATAACAAAAAGCTGGCCTGTGACATTATAAATACAGTTGGCATTGAAAGGTGAAGCTTGGTAAATTTTGTGTTTGCAAGCGAGATCACACACAACTAGTTTCAGTGTTCATCTATTACTGTACCATCTTTTTTGTTTCCGCCGCTTCTTTTCGCTCGACCTCAGCACGCAGTGACTTTCTTTCCTGTTCCAGTTCCCGCACTCGCTTCTGCAGCTTCAGGAATATAGTCATATCCATAGCGGCATTCTCCAAGCCAACTTCCTGTGAAGAAAAAAAGACCTAAAATATACCAAAGCAGGCAACTTTCCATGAAAGGTCAACTTTCTCAATCTGTTCGTGAGGATTTGCAGTTAAATGTATTGATGCATTACAAGAAGATTGTGCATCACGCTAAGGTGATTGCACAATACATAAGCACTTCAGTCCACGATGTCACAGAGTTCATGTGGCTGTTCATGATTATCAGGTGTAGTCAGCTAGATCTGTGTGCTTGTTCATTAATTTCTTTAAAAAAAAAATTTCCTCTGAAGCAAAAGAAAATACTGTACTTAAGATGGAATTCAGGATAAGCACAAATAGAGAGAAAAGTTATGTGGAATGTGATGGCTACTAAAAAGATAAGGTGATGTGCATTTCCTCATTTCACTTTCTAAATTTTAAATCAAGTCATTTGGACAAAAGTGGATTAATTAAGGAAGGCCAGCACAAATTTGTTAAGGGCAAATCGTATCTAAATAACCTGCCTGAGTTTTCTGATGATGTAATGGAGAGGGTTGATGAGGTTAATGCTGTTGATGTGGTGTGCACTGACTTCCAAAAGGCATTTGAGAAAGTGCCACATAATAGTAACAGGCTTGTCAGCATAGTTAAAGCCCATGGAATAAAAGGGACAGTGGCAGCATGGATTCAAAATTGGTTGAATGACAGGAAACAGAGAGTAGGGACGAATGATTGTTTTTCAGACTGGAGGGAAGTATACAGTGGGGTTCCCCGGGATCAGTGCTGGGACCCCTGCTTTTCTTGCTATATATTAATGACACAGATTTGGGTGTATATGGCACAATTTCAAAATTTGAAGATTTGGACGTATTGTGAACTGTGAGCAGGATAGTGATAAATTTCAAAAGGACAGAATGAGCGGACAAGTGGCAGATGAAATTTAATGCTGAAAAATGTGAAGTGATTCATTTTGGTAGGAAGATGAGGAGAGGCAATATAAATTAAAGGGTATAATTCTAAAGAGATGCAGGAGCAGAGGGACCTGGGGGTATATGCGCACAAATCATTGAAGGTTGCGAGGCAGGTTGAGAAAGTTGGTTAATAAAGTATACAGGATCCTTGGATTGATAGAGTCATTTACAGCACAGGAGGCAGCCATTCAGCCCATCGAGTCCATGCTGGCTCTCCACAGAGCTATGCTGTCAGTCCCACTCCCTGGCTCGATCCCCGGAGCCCTGCAAGTCTATTTCTCTCAGGTGGCCATCCAACTTCTTCTTGAAGTCATTGATTGTCTCTGCTTCCACCACCCTTGTGTGCAGTGAGCTCCAGATCATTACCACCCGCTGTGTAAAAAGTGCTTCCTCATATTCCCCCTGCATCTTTTGCCCAAAATTTTCAATCTCTGTCTCCTAGTCCTTGTACCATTTGTCAATGGGAACAGCTTCTCCTTGTCTAACTTACCTAAGCCTGTCGTAATCTTTTACACTTCTATTAAATAAGGAGAACGCACCCCAGCTATGCCAATCTAACTTTATAACTAAAATCCTCCATCCCTGGAACCATTCTGGTAAATCTCCTCTGCACTCTCTCAAGGACCCTCACACCTTTCCTGAAATGTGGTGACCAGAACTGGGTGCAATATTTATAGACATTCAGCATAATTTCCCTGCTTTTGTTCTCAATGCCTCAATTTATGAAAGCCAAGTTCCCATATACTCTACTAACCACACTTACAATATGTCCTGCTACCTTCAAAGATCAAAGCACATGCATCCCCAGGTCCCTCTGTTCCTGGACAGTCTTTAGAACTGTGTCAGTAAGTCTATATTGCCTCTCCCTATTCCTTCTGCCAAAATGCATCACATCACACTTGTCAGCATTAAACTCCATCTGTCACCTCTCTGCCCATTCTGCTAGCCTATCTATATCTTATTGCAAGCGGTTCATATCATCCTCACTGTTTGCCACACCTCCAAGTTTGGAGTTGTCAACAGATTTTGAGATTCTACTCTGTATTCCAAGATCCAGGTCATTTATATCCATCAAAAAAGCAGTGGTCCCAGCACTGACCCTTGGGGAACACCACTGTCTACCATCCTCTAGTCTGAAAAAGAAACCATTTACTACGACTTGCTGTTTTCTGTCCTTAAGCTAATTTTTTTAAATCACTTGGACACTGACCCCCCCGATTCCATGAACTTCAATTTTCTTAACCAGCCTTTTATGTGGTACCTTACCAAGCACCTTCTTAAAATCCATATAAGCAACATCTACCGCATTCCCTTCATCAACCTCTCTGATACTTCATCAAAAAATTCAATTAATTAGTCAAGCATGATCTTCCTTTTACAAATCCATGCCGACTATCCCTAATTAACTCAAAGCTCTCCAAGTGTCAGTTGATATTTTCCCCGATTATAGTTTCTAAAACCTTACCCACCACTAATGTTAAACTAACTGGTCTGTAGTTGCTAGGACTGTCCTATTGTCCTTACTCCCTTTCTTGAATAAGAGCGTCACATTTGCCACTCTCCAATTCTCTGGTGCCTCCCCTGTATCCAGGGAAGATTAGAAGATTATGGCAAGCCCTTCCGCTGTCTCCATCTCCACTTCCTTTAGCAACCTGGGATGCAAGCCATCTGGACCAGGTGAGTTAGCTTCCCTAAGCACACCCAGCCTTTTTAGTTCCTCCCCCCTCTCAAATTTTATCTTATCCATTGCCTCTACTCTCACTGCTTCTACTGATATTTTGTCAGCTTCCATTTCCTTCGTGAATACTGATACAAAGTACTCATTAAGTATATTAGCCTTGCCCTGTGCCTCTAAGCATATAATACCCTCTCTATCCCTAATAGGCCCCACTCCTCTTCTTACTAATCGCTTACCATTTACATGCCGGTAAAAGATCTTTGGTTTCCTTTTAATATTGACTGCCATTCTGTTCTCATATTCTCTATTTGCCAATCATATTTTCCTCTTCATCTGCCCTCTCAACCTATTGTATATGGCCTGGTTCACACTATGAATTCACCTGACATGCATCATACACCCTTTGTATCCACCACTTCATATAATGACTGGGATAACTGGACTGACAGATACGACTAAGCCAAGTGCACCAGTTACACTATACTGCCTGAAAAACTGATTCAGACTACAGGCAAATGCTAAAGTGTATCCACAGTCTACTCAGCCTGTCTGTTTACTAAATGGTAGCCCTGCCAGAGTTTCAAATGTGAACTAACTGATCAGTAATAGTAGAATTGCTCCATTAAAATATCAATATCATTAGTCTTGTGTTTCCTATTAATTTCCCAATTTACTAATCCATATATTTTAACTCCCAAAACATGGAATTTTCTCATGAATTATCCTTATTACCTTTTTCACTACCTTTTCATCTCCTAGGTTTTTTTCTCCTCAATTTGCACAGAGGAAGTTTTTTTCCTTTTCTAACTTACAGAAAGAAAAATCACTACAGCCAGTGTCACCTTCCTGAATTATTTAGACAGCTAAGACATGAGAAAGGGTGCAGAAATGATTCATGAGAGTGGTTCCCGGGATGAAGGATTTCAGTTATGTGGATAGGTTGGAGAAGCTGGGGCTACTCTCCTTGGAAAAGATAAGATTAAGAAGAGATTTGATAGAGGTGTTCAAAATCATGAGGGGTCTGGACAGAGTAGAGAGAGAGAAACTGCTCTCATTGGCTGAAGGATTCAGAACGAGATGGCACCGATTTAAGGTGATTGGCAAAAGAACCAGAAGCGAGGTGAGGAAATACCTCTTTACGCAGTGAGTGTCTAGAATCTGGAATGCACTGCCCGAGAGTGTGGTGGAGGCAGATTCAATCAAAGCTTTCAAAAGAGAACTGGACAATTATCTGAGGAGAAAAAAAACTCGCAGGGCTACAGGGAAAAGGCTGAGGAGTGGGACTAGGTAAGTTACTCTTGCAGAAAGCCAGCATGGACAGGGACGGGCTGAATGGCCTCCTTCTGTGCTGTAGGCATTATATGATTCTAAGTGAAATCACAAAGGACAATTCCCACAATCATAATTCACAGAGAATCTGTTGGAGGGTGGAACATAACCTCAGCAGCTAGAACAGCAGTGAGCTGTGATGATTTGGAATGCGTTGCCTGAAAGGGTGGTGGAAGCAGAGTAACTTTCAAAATGGAATTGGATATACATTTAAAAAGGGAAGATTTGCAGGGTTATGGGAAAAGAGCAGCAGAGTGGGAATGACTGTCTCTTTCAAAGACCTGGCAAAGGCATGATGAGCTAAATGGGCTTCTGTGCTATATGATTCCATGATTAAAAAAGTACTGCAAGTGTGATTATTTTTAAATATATTGTTAGTGCTTTTATCATTGTTCCTTGATAAATTGTAAATATTTGCGGCGTGATGTTATGAAGTCGCAGAATTCAAAATCTGTCATGTAGTCTCTCACCTCCACCAGCTGTATTGCATCCTCTGTATCCCCAACCTCAGATGTAGAGACAGAAGGGTAGTTAGAATCTGATTCAAGACTGCTTTGATTGGAGGGGTTTCTTCGGTGGCCTGGAGTGTGCTGCAATAATTTTAAAATTAATTGGAAATTAGTGGAATGCAAGAAAGGAATCAGTCACCTCAAAGTAATTTTAGAACTTCATGAATTCCACAATGTTATAGTGCCACCATATCACACATTACTGACATCTTTACCTGAACTGATCTTTGGGATGTGTTTTATATAAGAGAACTCCCCAAATGACACAGCAGATAAAGGTACCTCCCAATGTGAAACTGAGCCAGACAAACCAGAGGTTCCCATACTAAAACAAAAGCAAAATACTGCAGATGCTGGAAATCTGAAATAAAACAGAAAATGCCGGGAATACTCAGCAGGTCTGGCAGCATCTGTGGAGAGAGAAACAGAGTTAACGTTTCAGTTCAGTGACCTTTCAACAGAACTGGAGTCAGAGTTAGACGGTGTCAGTTCTGATGCAAGGTCATCAACCTGAAATGTTAACGTCGTTTCTCTCTCCACAGGTAGGTTGAACATTGTGTCCAGCACCCTTGCTGGGCTGGAAACCATATAAATGACTTTCACGCCCTTTTTTCATCTGCTTTGTCTGTGAGCTTCCACCATCCATCCCAGGCACTGATGTGTACCCCATCCATTTCCTTTTATAAGACACAACAGAAATGGAAATTGGGCCTAATTCTGGGCATTTCCTAATACGAATCACATTGAAGAGAGATCTGAAATATACACAAGTACTGCTTGGTGTTACGTATTTGGCATTTTCACCACATACTTCTTTGTTTAAAAAAACTAATTCGCATTTACAGCTTTAGAAAATCACCTTAATTAGGGTCATCTCTTCCCGCAGATTATCATAGCGTTGCTCCAGACGGGAGTACTCTTTCAGGAGGTTTTGATAGCGAGAGCGCTCTTCGTCCAGCTCCTTCTTTGCCAGTTCATTTTCTTTTTCAGTCTTCTGTGTGAGTTTTTCTGTAGATACAGTGCAATCCTGTTATAGGCAATGGGTTGAGGTGGGAAAAAAATGTTGCTAATCAGATTCACACGCTCCTTGTATACTGGGTTTACTGTGTTTATTCATACTTAAAAGGAAAACTCCAAGTCAGAACATAGGAACAGGAGGAGGCCATTTAACCCCTCGAGCCTGTTCTGCCATTCAATAGGAGTTTCAGCACACATGAGCTGTGGGCGTGTTACACACAGACAAGATGAAACTGATACAGTGGGGAAAAAACCCTACAATTTAACAAAACAAGGAGTCTTACACAGATTTTGGAACTAAGAAAGGTTTATTTAATACAGGTTAAGGGGAGGAATGCAAGTTTTAAGAATGGAAAGGCAGTGTTTAAAGAACAAATTATACTGTTTCATAAGGTAGAGCTATCCCAAACTTCTCCAAGTGAATAACTCACAGCAGTATTGGTGGATCCAGTCCCATCCCTCCTATGCCTGAGAGTCCCATAAGCACAGCTAGCTCTCATCCTTCGGTCTCTAAATCACTAATGTTTTAGAGAGTTGGAGGCAAAATTCGATGAACTTGGTACTATCACAGTAATTCATCTCACCTGCTACAACCTTGGACTCATTCTTGATGCTCTGGTTCAGTTCCTCCTTCTCACGTTTCAGCAGTGTGTTCTCCTTCTCCAGATCTAGCACACGCTGGCAAGAGAAAAGCAAAAGCAACCTCTTTACCACGTGGTTACTGATTTAAAAACTCCTTTCTTTGGGTAAAAGATCAGTAAATATTAAAACTAAGTGAGTTAGAGATCTTTCTTCCCACCCACAATTATCTCTCCTCATTGCCGGAAAGTGTTGTGCTATATTTCCACAGGTGTCTGCCATCCGTCTGTAATTCATGTGTCATTCTTGACAATCAGTGTCAGTAAATTATTACACTATGAATGGCACTACAACCAAGCCTCAACTAATCTCGGGTGACATGCGCTTTCCAGCAGTGATCAGAATGATATGCACAGAAAAAGGTCATTTGGCCCAATTAATCTACTTACGCTCTACCTGAGCCTCTTCCCACTTTACTTCATCTCACCTTATTGACATATCCTTCTCCTCCTTTCTCCCTCATGTACTTACCTAGCTTTGCGCCACACAAGTGCCAGGCAACGACCATCTCAAACAAGAAAGAATCTAACCATATCCCCTTGATATTCAATGACATTACCAATGCTGAATCGCACACTAACAGCATCCTGTGGGTTACATTGAGCAGAAACTGAACTGGAGCAGCCACATAAATACTGTGACTACAAGTGCAGGTCAGAAACTGGGAATTCTGAGGCAAGTAACTCACCTCCTGACTCCGCAAAGCCTGCCCACCATCTACGAGGCACAAATCAGGAGTGTGACGGAATACTCTCCACTTGCCTGGCACCCCATTCACTACCTTAAACATTCACTCCCTCCACCATCGACACACAATAGCAGCAGAATGTATTTTATTCAAAATGCTCTCCAGCAATATTTTGAATCTTTCCCATCTATCACTGCGCTAAATGTGATAGATTCAGAACAGATCTGGCAACACAATACTGGGCAGCTATGAGCTGCTGTGGACCATCAGCAGCAGCAGAATTGTATTCAAACACAATCTGCAACCTAATGGCCTGGCATATCCCCCACTCTACCACTATCATCAAGCCAGGGGATCAACGCTGATTCAACGAGTAATGCAAAAGAGCATGCCAGGAGCAGCACCAAGCATACCTGAAAATGAGGTTTCAACTTGGTGAAGCTACAACACAGGACTATTTGCATGCCAAACAATGCAAGCAGCATGTGATAGAGCTGAGCAATCGCACAATCAACGGATCAGATCTAAACTCTGCAGTCGTGAATGGTGATGGACAACTAAATAATTAACAGGAGGAAGAGGCTTCACAAGTAGTCCTATCCTCAATGATGGGGGAGCCCAGCAGTGTAAAAGAAAAGGCTGAAGCATTCGCAACCATCTTCAGCTAGAAGTGCCAAATGGATAGACCATCTCAGCCTCCTTCTGAGGTCCCCAGCATCACAAATGCCAGCATTCAGCCTATCCGATTCACTCCACGTGATATGAGGAAATGGCCGAAGGCACTGGATACTGCAAAGGCTATGTGTCCTGACAACATCTCAGTTGTAGTACTGAAGACTTTTTTTTTTCTTTTTCTTTCATGGTGTGTGGGTGTCACTGTCTTGGCCAGCATTTATTGCCCATCCCTAATTGCCCTGGAGAAGGTGGTGGTGAGCTGCCTTCTTGAATCACTGCAGTCCATGTAAGGTACGTACACCCACAGTGTTGTTAGGAAGGGAGTTCCGGGATTTTGACCCAGCGACAGTGAAGGAACGGCGATATAGTTCCAAGTCAGGATAGTGTGTGACTTGGAGGGGAACTTGCAGGTGATGGTGTTCCCATGCATTTGCTGCCCTTGTCCTTCTAGGTGGTAGAGGTCGCGGGTTTGGAAGGTGCTGTCTAAGGACCCTTGGTGCATTGCTGCAGTGCATCTTGTAGATGGTACATACTGCTGCCAGAGTGCGCGGTGGTGGGGGGAGTGAATGTTTGTAGATGGGGTGCTTTGTCCTGGATGGTGTCGAGCTTCTTGAGTGTTGTTGGAGTTGCACCCATCCAGCTAAGTGGAGAGTACTCCATCACACTCCTGACTTGGTGCCTTGTAGATGGTGGACAGGCTTTGGGGAGTCAGGAAGTGAGTTACTCACCACAGGATTCCTAGCCTCTGATCTGCTCTTGTAGCCATAGTATTTATATAGCTACTCCAGTTCAGTTTCTGGTCAATGGTAACCCTTAGGATGTTGATAATGGGGGATTCAGCGATCCTAATGCCATTGAATGTCAAGGGGAGATTGTTAGATTCTCTCTTTTGGAGATGGTCATTGCCTGGCACTTGTGTGGCGTGAATGTTACTTGCCACTTATCAGCCCAGGCCTGGATGTTATCCAGGTCTTGCTGCATTTCTACACGGACTGCTTCAGTATCTGAGGAGTCGCGAATGGTGCTGAACACTGTGCAATCATCAGCAAACATCCCCACTTCTGACCTTATGATTTAAGAAAGGTCATTGATGAAGCAGCTAAAAATGCTTAGGCCTATGACATCACCCTGTGGAACGCCTGCAGTGATGTCCTGGAGCACAGATGACTGACCTCCAACAACCACAACCACCTTCCTTTGCACTATGTATGACTCCAAGCAGCGGAGGGTTTCCCCCTGATACCCATTGACTTCAGTTTTGCGAGGGCTCCTGATGCCATACTCGGTAAAATGCTGCCTTGATGTCAAGGGCAGTCACTCTCACCTCACCTCTTTTGAGTTCAGCTCTTTTGTCTATGTTTGAACCAAGGCAGTAATGAGGTCAGGAGCTGAGTGGCCCTGGCAGAACCCAAACAGAGCGTCACTGAGCAGGTTATTGCTAAGCAAGTGCCACTTGATAGCACTGTCGATGACACCTTCCATCATTTTACTGATGATTGACAGTAGACTGATGTGGCGGTAATTGACCGGGTTGGACTTGTCCTGCTTTTTGTATACAGGACATACCTGGGCAATTTTCCAAATTGCCGGGCAGATGCCAGTGTTGTAAGATCAGAAGTGGGGATAATTGCTGATGATTGTACAATGTTTAGTACCATTCACAACTCCTCAGATGCTGAAGCAGTCTGTGTCCGTATGCAGCAAGACCTGGACACCATTCAGGCTTGAGCTGATAAATGGCAAGTAACATTTGCGCCACACAAGTGACCTTCTCCAATAAGAGAGCATCTATCCATTTCCCCTTGACCTTCAACAGCATTACCATCGCTGAATCTCCCACTATCAACAACCTGGGGGTTACCATTGACCAGAAAGTGATCTGGAGCAACCACATAAATAATGTGACCACAAGACTAACTAAGGGGTAATTGAATAAAAGAAATGGCAGCCAGTGTAGTGTATTGCTCCTCCTGCAGAATGTTCGAGGTGAGGGAAACCTCCGGTGGCCCTGCCGACTTCACCTGCTGGAAGTGCATCCGTCTCCAGCTCCTATCAGACCGTGTTAGGGAATTGGAGCTGGAGCTGGATGAACTGAGGATCATTCGGGAAGCTGAGGGGTTGATAGATAGAAGCTACACGGAGGTCGTTACTCCACAAATCAAAGGCAGCTGGGTAACAGTTAGAGGTGGGAAGAGGTCAGTGCAGGGATCTCCTGTGGTCGTTCCCCTCAACAACAAGTATACAGTTTTAGATACTGTTGGGGGGGACGGCCTATCGGGGGCAGGCTGCAGTGACCGGGCCTCTGGCACGGGGTCCTGCACTGTGGCTCAGAAGGGAAGGAGGGAGAATGGGAGAGCACTAGTCATCGGGGACTCGATGGTGAGGAGTACGGACAGGCGGTTCTGTGGGCGCAGGCGAGACGCACGGATGGTTTGTTGCCTCCCTGGTGCCAGGGTCCGTGATGTTTGTGATCGCGTCTTCAGGATCCTTAAAGGGGAGGGGGAGCAGCCAGAGGTCGTGGTGCACATTGGCACCAACGACGTAGGAAGGAAGGGTGGCACAGATGTTAGAAGTGAGTTTAGGGAGTTAGGCTGGAAGCTGAAAGCTCGGACGGACAGAGTTGTTATCTCTGGTTTGTTGCCGGCGCCACGTGATAGTGAGGCTAGGAATAGGGAGAGAGCACAGCTGAACACGTGGCTGCAGGAATGGTGTAGGAGGGAGGGCTTCCAGTTCTTGGATAATTGGACTGCATTCTGGGGAAGATGGGACCTGTTCAAACAGGACGGGCTGCATCTGAACCAGAGGGGCACCAATATCCTGGGAGGGAGGTTTGCTAGTACTGTTCGGGAGGGTTTAAACTAGTTTGGGAGGGGGATGGGAACCGGACTTGTAATCCAGGGACCAGTGGGTCCACTCAGAAAGACAAAGAGTGTAGTGAGGTATTGGGGAAGGTAGCACTGTCACAGAGGACAGATGGGCACGGAGAAGGGTTAAAGTGCGTATACTTCAACGCAAGAAGCATCAGGAATAAGGTGAGTGAATTGAAGGCGTGGATGGGCACTTGGGACTACGATGTTGTGGCCATCACTGAAACGTGGATAGGTGAGGGGGAGGAATGGTTTTTGGAGGTACCTGGTTATAGATGTTTTCATAAGATTAGGAATGGTGGTAAAAGAGGTGGGGGGGTGGCATTGTTAGTTAGAAATAGTGTAACAACTGCTGAAAGAATTTTCGAGGAGGATCTGCCGACTGAGGCACTGTGGGTTGAGGTCAGGAACAGGAAAGGAGCAGTCACCTTGATGGGAGTTTTCTATAGGCCCCCCAATAGCAGCAGGGAGGTGGAAGAGCAGATTGGGAAACAGATTTTGGAAAGGAGCAGAAGTCACAGGGTAGTAATTATGGGGGATTTCAACTTCCCAAATATTGATTGGCAACTCTTTAGATCGAATAGTTTGGATGGGGTAGTGTTTGTGCAGTATGTCCAGGAAGCTTTTCTGACTCAGTATGTAGACTGCCCGACCAGAGGGGAGGCAATATTGGATTTGGTACTAGGTAATGAACCAGGGCAAGTGATAGAGCTGTTGGTGGGCGAGCACTGTGGAGATAGTGATCACAATTCTGTAGCATTCACTGTGGTAATGGAGAGGGATAGGTATGTGCAACAGGGCAAGGTTTACAATTGGGGGAAGGGTAGATATGATGCTGTCAGGCAGGAACTGAGGAGCATAAGTTGGGAGCATATGCTGGCAGGGAAGGGCACGGTCGAAATGTGGAACTTTTTCAAGGAGCAGATAGTAGGGGCCATTGATAAGCATGTCCCTGTCAGACAGGGAAGGGATGGTCATGTGAGGGAACCGTGGTTGACAAGAGAGGTTGAGAGTCTTGTTAGGAAGAAGAAGGATGCGTATATAAAGTTGAGGAAAAAGGGCACAGGCATAGCTCTGGAGGGATACAAGATGGCCAGGAAGGATCTGAAGAAAGGGATTAGGAGAGCTAAGAGAGGGCATGAAAAATGCTTGGCGGGTAGGATAAAAGAAAACCCCAAGGCCTTTTACGCGTATGTCAGAAATATGAGGATGACTAGGGGGACCGTAGGTCCGGTCAAGGACAATAGCGGGAGACTGTGTGTTGAGCCGGAAGAGATAAGTGAGGTTTTGAATGAGTACTTCTCTTCGGTATTTACGAATGAGAAGGGGTGTATTACTGAAGAGGACGGTGTGAAACAGACTGGTAAGCTCGAGGAAGTGCTCGTTAGGAGGGAAGATGTGTTGGGGTTTTTGAATAACTTGAAGATAGACAAGTCTCCCGGGCCTGACGGGGTATATCCAAGGATGTTATGGGAAGCAAGGGATGAAATTGCAGAGCCGCTGGCAATGATCTTTTCATCTTCTCTGCTGACGGGGGTGGTACCAGGTGATTGGAGGGTGGCAAATGTTGTGCCCCTGTTCAAGAAAGGGAATAGGAACAACCCTGGGAATTACAGGCCAGTTAGTCTTACTTCGGTGGTAGGCAAGTTGATGGAAAAGGTGCTGAGGGATAGGATTTCTGAGCATCTGGAAAGACACTGCTTGATTCGGGACAGTCAGCACGGTTTTGTGAGGGGTAGGTCTTGCCTCACAAGCCTGATTGAATTCTTTGAGCAGGTGACCAAGCAAGTGGATGAGGGTAAACCAGTGGATGTGGTGTACATGGATTTTAGTAAGGCATTTGATAAGGTCCCCCATGGTAGACTTATGGAGAAAGTCAGGAGGCATGGGATAGTGGGGAATGTGGCCAGTTGGATTAAGAATTGGCTAACTGATAGAAGGCAGAGAGTGGTCTTAGATGGTAAATACTCAGCCTGGAGCCCAGTTACCAGTGGCGTGCCGCAGGGATCAGTTCTGGGTCCTCTCCTGTTTGTGATTTTTATTAACGACTTGGATGAGGAAGTCGAAGGGTGGGTCAGTAAATTTGCAGATGATACAAAGGTTGGTGGAGTTGTGGATACCGAGGAGGGCTATTGTCGTCTGCAAAGGGACTTGGATAGGTTGCAGTGCTGGGCTGAAAAGTGGCAGATGGAGTTTAACCCTGAAAAGTGTGAGGTCGTCCATTTTGGAAGGACAAACATGAATGCAAAATACTGGGTTAACGGTAGGGTTCTTGGGCATGTGGAGGAGCAGAGAGACCTTGGGGTCTATGTGCATAGATCATTGAAAGTTGCAACTCAAGTGGATAGGGCTGTGAAGAAGGCATATGGGGTGTTAGCGTTCATTAGCAGAGGGATTGAATTTAAGAGCCGTGAGGTGATGATGCAGCTGTACAGGACCTTGGTAAGGCCTCATTTGGAGTACTGTGTGCAGTTCTGGTCGCCTCATTTTAGGAAGGATGTGGAAGCCTTGGAGAGGGTGCAGAGGAGATTTACCAGGATGTTGCCTGGAATGGAGAATAAGTCTTACGAGGAAAGGCTGAACATTCTAGGCCTCTTCTCATTAGAAAGGAGAAGGATGAGGGGTGACATGATAGAGGTTTATAAGATGATCAGGGGAATAGATAGGGTAGACAGTCAGAAACTCTTTCCCCGGGTGGAGCAAAGCGTTACAAGGGGTCATAAATTTAAGGTGAAGGGTGGGAGATATAAGGGGGATGTCAGGGGAAGGTTCTTTACCCAGAGAGTGGTCGAGGCATGGAATGCCTTGCCCGGGGAAGTTGTTGAGTCAGAAACTTTAGGGACTTTCAAAAGGCTTTTGGATAGGTATATGGATAAAGGAGAATGATGGGGTATAGATTAAATTGTCCTTGACAGAGGACAAAGGATCGGCACAACATTGTGGGCCGAAGGGCCTGTTCTGTGCTGTATGTTCTATGTTTAAAAAAAAGAGTAGATCAGAGGCTGGGAATTCTGCGGCGAGTAACCCACCACCTATCTCCCCAAATTCCTGTCCACCATCTACAAGGCACAAGTCAGGAGTGTGACGAAATGCTCTCCACTTGCCCAGCTCCAACACCCTGGAAGCTTGATCGGCACCCCATCCACCGGCTTAAAAATTCACTCCCTCCACCACCGATGCACAGTGGCTTCAGTGTGTACCATCTGCAAGATGCAGTGCAGCAATTCATCACGCCTCCTTTGAAGGCACCTTCCAAACGCGCGACCTCTTCCACCTAGAAGAACAAGGAAAGCAGACGCGTGGGAACACCACCACCTGCAAGTTCCCCTCCAAGCCACATACCATCCTGACCTGGAAATATAACTCTGCTCCTTCACTGTCGCTGGGTCAAAATCCTGGAACTGCCTTCCTAACAGCACAGTGGGTATATCTACCCCACATGGACTGCAGGAGATTAAGGTGGTGGCTCACCACAACATTCTCAAGGGCAATTAGGGATGGGCAACAAATGCTGGCCTTGCCAATGACGCCTATGATAGAATGAAAAAAAATCCTCGCTACGTGGCAACAAGTTTCACATTCTCACCAGTCTGAGTGAAGCAGTTACTCCTGAATTCCTTATTGGATCCATGAGTGACTATTTATGGCCTCTAGTTTTGGACATCCCCACAAATGGAAACACTAGATTAGGGGATAAAATTTGGGAGAAAAGTGAAACTAAAATGAGAGAATACATTGATTGAGTTATCTCTGAAGGCCATCAGAACAGACAACTTAAATGAGTTCACACATTGGAGGTGATATTGGAATTCGAGGGGATTGAGATGAGAAGGCGGTTAGATGAAGTTAAGGCCAAAACAGATGGCACCAATGGCATTTTCCTGTTCTTAAAAATTATCATTTTTGTAAGTAGAGGGTTAAATAGGACCTTCCTGCTGCATTTTAGAAGAAATTATGGCATATTTATTCAATGCAATTCCATCAGAAGGATTTCAGAGATCCAATTTTTAAACACACTTTGACTTTTATTGTAGAGATTTTTCACTCTGACACTAATTTGGGAGAATAGAAAGCTCCAAAAATCTGAGAGAAAATTGTCTTTCTTCACTTTATTAAGTATTCAGCAATAAAACATTGCAATTGTCTCTGAAGGCAACCGCAGTAATTGCCTTTAGCTTGATAATGACCATTGGTGCAAAATTCTTCAACAAAATATTGCAATGTTGGCATTGCCATAATTGGCTGTATGTAGTCTGACTGAGGAGTCACAGGTGACCTTTATGCTTTATATGGAACACCATGTTACTGATTATATGGCATCTACCAAATTTGGCTTCAGTTGCCTTTATTCATCATAAAGGCAGCCCCCTACCTGTGAGATGAAACAAAGCTCATAACTCAGGTTTCTCAGCGGAGG
The DNA here is from genome assembly GCF_036365525.1 of Heterodontus francisci. Classification (NCBI taxonomy): domain Eukaryota; kingdom Metazoa; phylum Chordata; class Chondrichthyes; order Heterodontiformes; family Heterodontidae; genus Heterodontus; species Heterodontus francisci. The sequence goes on from NC_090371.1 coordinate 50,504,211, forward strand.
TCATTTACTTAGCACTAGAGGCCTGCTACCCGACCCGAACCCGACGGGACCTGACAACATGTGTCGGGTTCGGGTCGGGTTGGGCCCATCTTCCGGGGCCGGCCACACATGGTAAGTGCTCTGCCAGTAAGTATTAAAAATAAAAAAAATAAAAAAAAACTTACCTGAGCTGGGAGTCTGGGACGAAACTGAGTCTGCGCAGTGCGCGAGTGATGTCATCACGCATGCGCTGCAGCTTCTTGCAGTTTCGGTGTCAGGAAGGCAAGTGAAGGGATGGTCGGGTTAGGCCGAGTAGTGACGGGTTCGGGTCAGGTCGGGCTCCGGGCAAAATCGGAGGGACTCGGGCCGGATTGGGCTCGGGCCCACTGTGGTTTGGTTGCGTTCTTTTTCCAAACCTAAAGCAGGCCTCTACTTAGCACCTCAAAATGTGGATATAAACCTCTCTTATCTGTATTTGTTAATCTGTTTAATTTAGCTTCTCTAATGCCTGTTTATAAACATACTGTTGTACGGTATTGCAGTGGTTATGGTACTGGAACAATGGTTGAGAGTTTAAATTCCACCATGACAAATTGTAAAATTGAATTCAATAAATCTAGCACAGAAAAATTTGGCCATGAAAGCAGCCTGATTGTTGTAAAAACCCAGTTGATTTGCCAAGTTCCTCTGGGAAAGAAATCTGCCTCCCTACTCATCTAGTCTGTGTGTGGCTCCAGTCTACTCGATGTGTTTGACTCTTAATACCCTTTGAATTGACCTAGCAAGCCAGTCAAATTGTACAAACAACTGCTACTCAACAAGAAGGTTCATTACCACTTTCCGAGGGAAACTAGGGATGGCCAATAATGTGGCCCTGCCAGCAATACCCACATCACGATGGAAAAAATCTTGGACTCTGCTGAATTAGTTGACTTCAACTGGAAAAATGGTAAAGGAGCTACACCTCCTCAGGCTAAACAGGAGAAAATTCAATTCAAAAAGGTTTAATACACTGGGCTGTTTTCTCTAGAAATGAACGGAGAGGTGACCTAATTGAGGTCTATAAAATTATGAAAATTCGATAGGGTAGAGGTAGAGAAGATGTTTCCACTCATGGATGAATCCAAAACTAGGGGGCATAAATGCAGGAATGGAAATAGAAAAAATAATTTCTATTTTTTTTTCCCTTGAAAAAATAAAGACTTTCACACAACCTTCTTTCACCCTGGTACTACTGTCCTTGTTGGAAGTTGGACCAGCTTTGACCTCCAGGTGAAAAGCAAGTCCAAAGGCCTTGTTTTCTAGTAAATTGAGATCCAGATGTGGAAAGATTGACAACTTTTGGTGCAATGTTTCAGTTACAGATACTCAAGTATGGCCACTGGAGGAGCTATAACATCAACAAAGCTAGAGAAAAAAATAATCTGAAGTAAGGAAAGATAAATAAAAACAGAAGAGTATTACCAGTGTGGCACTGGTAAGCACAAAACTCCTCAAAAATGCAACTTAAAAGTCTGTTATTCCAATTTGAATAAAATGTCAGGAAAATACTTGCCTAATGCCTCAATTAGTAAGCACATTACGCTGTGTGTAACTGAGCGACTCCAGTGGGGGGGGAATCCTCGGTTGAGGAAAAAGGAAGACATGTCGGAAGCGCTGTTGTGGAAGGTTGCATCATAACAGTCAGAGATGGAGAAACTGGAAGAATGGGGTGGAGTCCTTACAAGAAGCAGGGTGTGAGGAAGTGTAGTCAAGGTAGCCATGGGAGTCGGTCGGCTTATAATGAATACTAGTGAATTAGAATTAGAACATTACAGCGCAGTACAGGCCCTTCGGCCCTCGATGTTGCTCCGACCTGTGAAACCATCTGACCTACACTATTCCATTTTCATCCATATGTCTATCCAATGACCACTTAAATGCCCTTAAAGTTGGCAGTCTACTACTTTTGCAGGCAGGGCGTTCCACGCCCCTACTACACTCTGAGTAAAGAAACTACCTCTGACATCTGTCCTATATCTATCACCCCTCAACTTAAAGCTATGTCCCCTCGTGTTTGCCATCACCATCCGAGGAAAAGGACTCTCACTATCCACCCTATCTAACCCTGTGATTATCTTATATGTCTCTATTAAGTCACCTCTCCTCCTCCTTCTCTCCAACGAAAACAACCTCAAGTCCCTCAGCCTTTCCTCGTAAGACCTTCCCTCCATACCAGGCAACATCCTAGTAAATCTCCTCTGCACCCTTTCCATAGCTTCCACATCCTTCCTATAATGCGGTGACCAGAACTGCACGCAATACTCCAGGTGCGGTCTCACCAGAGTTTTGTACAGCTGCAGCATGACCTCGTGGCTCCGAAACTCGATCCCCCTACTAATAAAAGCTAACACACCATATGCCTTCTTAACAGCCCTATTAACCTGGGTAGCAACCTTCAGGGATTTATGCACCTGGACACCAAGATCTCTCTGTTCATCTACACTACCAAGAATCTTCCCATTAGCCCAGTACTCTGCATTCCTGTTACTCCTTCCAAAGTGAATCACCTCGCATTTTTCCGCATTAAACTCCATTTGCCATCTCTCAGCCCAGCTCTGCAGCCTATCTATGTCCCTCTGTACCCTACAACACCCTTCGACACTAACCACAACTCCACCGACCTTCGTGTCATCCGCAAATTTATTAACCCACCCTTCTACACCCTCTTCCAGGTAATTTATAAAAATGACAAACAGCAGTGGCCCCAAAACAGATTCTTGCGGTGCACCACTAGTAACTAAACTCCAGGATGAACATTTGCCATCAACCACCACCCTCTGTCTTCTTTCAGCTAGCCAATTTCTGATCCAAAGCTCTAAATCACCTTCAACCCCATACTTTTGTATTTTCTGCAATAGCCTACCATGGGGAACCTTATCAAACGCCTTACTGAAATCCATATACACCACATCCACTGCTTTACCCTCATCCACCTGTTTGGTCACCTTCTCGAAAAACTCAATAAGGTTTGTGAGGCACGACCTACCCGTCACAAAACCGTGCTGACTATCGCTAATGAACTTATTCTTTTCAAGATGATTATAAATCCTGTCTCTTATAACCTTTTCCAACATTTTACCCACAACCGAAGTAAGCTCACAGGTCTATAATTACCAGGGCTGTCTCTACTCCCCTTCTTGAACAAGGGGACAACATTTGCTATCCTCCAGTCTTCCAGCACTATTCCTGTCGACAATGACGACATAAAGGTCATTACCCCTGACAGCTCGTCCCCTTCCAATGCAATTGCAGGAAGTGGAATACCTGTCCTTTTTCCTTCTCTCTCCTCACCATCCAAGGCCACAAACACTCCTTCCAAGTGAAGCAGCGATTTACTTGTACTTCTTAGTATACTGTATTCGCTGCCCACAACGTGGTCGCCTCTACACTGGGGAGAACAAACGTAGATTGGGTGACCGCTTGCAGCACACCTCCATTTAGTCCACAAGCTTGTCATTTCACCACCCTGCTCTCACGCCCACATTTCTGTCCTTGGCTTTCTGTAGTGCTCCAGTGAACATCAACACAAGCTCAAGGGACAGCATCTCATCTTCCAATTAGGCACTCTACAGCCTTCTGGATTCAACACTGAGTTCAACAATTTCACAGCATGACTGGCCTTTTTTTATTATTATTTTGTTTTACTTCTTAACCATGTGCCTGTCTTAAACTTGGTTTTTCATGTTTGTGCTTTCGGACAGAGCTGTTTATTATTCTGTCATTAACACTCTCTCTGCACTAATGCTTTGTCTTTCGCCAAACCAATAGCATTCCCTTTGCCTTTGTCCCATGACATCTTTGCCATTGAATCTCTCTGCCATCTGCTCTATCACACACCTTCTCTTCTTTCTCTTTCCCTCCCTCCCACTTCGCATGATTAAAACCGATTACAATTCTAACCTTTGCCAGTTCTGATGAAAGGCCACAGATCTGAAACATTAACTCTGTTTCTCTCTCCACAGACGCTGCCAGACCTGCTGAGTATTTCCAGCATCTGCAGTATTTTGCTTTTATTTTAGTTGGATATGTGTATGTGTGTGTGTACGCGTGTGTGTGTCCGATTGGAACAAGATCATGATTGGCTCCAACAGAACTTCCCATTAGTACTCAGCTGAATAGCTTCCTTCACAGTAAAGGCACTCTCTATTGTGCATCATATGTCAAGTCGGGTGATCCAGCAGCCCAAAACTGGGCATCCACAAGACACTGTTAATCGTCAGCTGTAGCAGAATTATATACTATCATAATTTGTAGCCTCACAGCCTGACACATCCCCTACAACTCCATTATCATTGAACCAAGACATTAAGATTGGTCCTGATATTTGAGTGCAATACTGAGGGAGTGCTGTACTATCATGGGTGCCGCCTTGCATATGAGATATAAAACCAAGGGTCCCTCTGTCCCATGACCTTAATTTCAACTCTTACTACTTCCTTTTCAAAGCACTCCAATCAGGTTTCCATTACACATAAACTATCAGTTCTGGCACCACAACTTAGGAAGGATAAATTGGCTTTGGAAGGAGTGCAGCATAGATTTATGTTAAAAGGGTGTTTTTTTAAAACTAAAATCTTAGAATTCTGTGTGTTTAAAAAAACTGAAAAAAGGATTTTCAGTGGACATGGACACCTGCAATTAGCTGAAATTTTTGGATGTTGACTTGGTATACAAGAATAGGAAAGCAAGCAGTTTCAAGGAAGCCAGCCAGGGGTTTTGGCCTCCTCAGAGCAACACTTTGAATGACGGGAGACTCTGTGTCTGGTCATGCAATCTGCTTAAGAAGATTTACTTTCACTTTTGACCCTTTTAAAAACCAGTGATTTAGACAAAGAGCAGGCATTTGAAATTTGTTTTTTTGACCTGCCTGGAGATCAAAGTGGAAAACCCAGAAAAAGACCTCGCTCTGTAAAGGAAACCTGCATCTCTTGAAAATAAATCATGCATTTGAAAGGTGGCAGATTGCTGTTGCCTCCTGTCTCTGAAGAATTCCTGCATCCAGTGTGGTTCCTGTTACCTCCTGTGTTTTGGGAAATCCTAGAACCTGAAGAAAGCTTCTGCTACTATACTGCTGCTGTGAATCCTAAGCAGACCTGTTGCTACACCCCTGTTGAAAGACCTATATGATGCTTGCTTTAGCCGAATTGCCTTGAACACCTACCCATCACAGACTGTTTATCAACCTGGCCTGGAGAGACTTTGAGTGGCATCTGACTAATCGACTCTGGGACACCTCACCCAACCAAAGAATTTTCTACCAGAATGTGACAAACGGAATTATTTTATTTTTTTTATTCCTACGAAACAGCTGTAAGCCAAAATCCTTTTTTTTTACCTGGTTAACCATTTTTAAAAAATGTGTGTGTGCATGAGGGCGAGGGAAATAAGCAGCTTTTCATAAATATATATATATATATATATATAGATTTATCTCATTAGTGATTAAGACTTATTTTTTTTCTAATAAGTAATGTTGTTGCTGCTTAAAGATAACTGGGTTGGTGTGCTTTATTCTGGGGGACAAATAAAGTAATTGGCCATTCTTCGGTCGGTGGGAAAATTTAATGATATGCTGTGGAGAAGTGGGACTGAACTAACAGTGCATTTCTCTCTCCTTGGTCGTAACATTTATCAGAATGATTCCTGGACTGCAAGGGTTAAATTATGAGGGGTGGTTACACAAACGAGGATTGGATTCCCTGGAATTTAAAAGGTTTGTTGAAATTTTCAAGTCATGAAGGAGAACTGTGGGGTAGATAGAGAGAGACCATTGCTGTTGGTTGGGGAGTCTAGGACTTGTGGGCATATTCTAAAAGTTAGAGCCAGGTTTTTCAAACGTGAAGTTGGGAGGCACTTCTACATACAAAGGGCAGTAGAATTTTAAAACTCTCTTTTACAAACAGCATTGGATGCTAGGTCAATTATTAATTTGAAAACTAAGATTGATAGATATTTACTAGCCAATGGTATTAAAGGATATGGGGCAAAGGCAGATATACGGAGTAGGTAATAGATTAGCCATGATCTCATTGAATGGTGAAACAGACTTGAGGGGCTAAATGGCCTACTCCTTTTCCTATGTTAATCACTGCACCACTCAGATGGAGCAAGTGCAGAAGTTACCACTGTGACTCAGTTGCTATCATTCACAGACATAATAGTACTAAGCAGACATAGATTAACTGAATTTCCTACAGCTTATCAGTAGTCCACAGAAACACCACACTTTGCACATGGATATGATGCCATAATTGATTTCCCTTCCACAGATAATATATATGCAAAGCATATTTGGTCCTGTTTACAGCAGCATTAATTAAGATGATCTGAATCAACTGCTGAGGCAAGCAACACCGTGGTATGTAAATGACGCTGCAAGACCTCAGTATATTTGCGGCAAGGTTTACTACCTTGGAGGCTCCTCTTTTCAGATTTTTTTTTTTGCTCATGTACGTGAGTGTTGGGGAATGGAATGTATTTCCACTTTTTGCACCATGTCACTTTCAGGTCAAATGCAGTGCCGGTTAGATACAGCATTCAGTCTCCCCTCTACACTGCCCTGATGAGTCATAATCTTAATTTAAGAAAGCTGCTCATACATGCTAGCCTAGAAAACTAGGCAACGTGCTGACTAACAACTTCACAAATGTTGACACAGCTCTATACTCAACTCTTTTATTACAAGAGGGAAAAATAAAACTGACATACACAGAACTGCAGTTTGCAGTGATGGTGGATTTAGAAATTACTGAAGTAGAATTAAATGCTGATGGCACGAGATTTATTTTCCAAGAGGGAAAAAATGATTTTATCCCTCATTTGCAGATTTTACAGCCTATGACAATTTTGCCTTCCAAGCCAGGAATAATTTCTCCTGGTAGGGTAACAGTATTTAAAATAGGAACATAAAAGTAGTTAGAGGATTTCAAAACAATTTAATAGGGATTAGGTCCTTTCATTAGGAATTTCAATCCAGATGGCCTTGCAGTATGGGAAAGACCATAAAACAGCAAACAGGGTGATGAGTTTTATATAAATGGGCATTGAATATAAAAGAAAGGCAATTGGTCAGGCCTCAGTACTGTGCACAGTTCTTGGCATTCCCTTTTGGGAAGGGTATGTTATGACCAAGGCGGGAGGAGTGCACTGTTAATTCAGGCCCACTTTTCCACAGGTCACAGCATATCAATAAAATTTTCCCACTTACCGAAACAGCCAATTACTCTACTTGTCCCCAGAACAAAGCACACCAACCAGGTTTCTTTAATCAACAAAAATTAACTGATTATAAAACCAATTCTTAACCAATAATGAAGTAAATCTGTACGAATTGAGATCTTAAAACTCCTTATTTTCCCTAGCCCTCACGCACACACACATACATCCAAAAAAAATGGTCAACCATGGGGGGGGGGAAAATGGATTTTTGTTTACTGCAGTTTCATAGGAATGAAAAGAATAATAAAAACTTAGGATGTCACAATCTGGAAAGAAGTTCTTCGGTTTGGCGAGGTGTCCCAAAGTCGAATAGTTAGATGCCACTCAAAGTCTTTTCAGGCGAGGTTGAGGAACAGTCTGCGATGGGTAGGCAGTCAAAGAACTTCAACAGTAGTAGGCTTCACATAAGGTCTTCCATCAGGTGTGCATCAACAAGGATCTTCTTAGGTCTTATAGCAGCAGTACAGCAGTAAAAGATTTCTTCCAATATTCTGGGTTTCTTAAACCCATGAGGCAACCGTATAGCTTGAGGGCTTCTTCAGAGACAGGAGGCAATAGAAATCTGACACATTTGAAATACAGGGTTTCTTCTCAAGACATGCAGGTTTCCTTTACAGAGAGGTAATAAGTTTTCTGGGACTTCTTCTGATCTCATAGAAACATTGAAGCAGGAGTAGGCTATTCAGCCCTTCGAGCCTACTCCGCCATTCAATAAGATCATGGATGATCATCCAAACTCAGTAACCTGTTCCCGCTTTCTCCCCGTATCCCTTGATCCCTTTAGCCCTAAGAACTAGATTGAACTCTTTGAGTATATTTAATGATTTGGCCTCAACTGCTTTCCGTGGTCGAGAATTCCACAGGTTCACCATTCTCTGGGTGAAGAAATCTCTCCTCATCTCAGTCCTAAATGGCTTACCCCTTATCCTTAGACTGTGACCCCTGGTCCTGGACTCCCCCGCCATCGGGAACATCCTTCCTGCATCTAGTCTGTCCAGTCCTGTTAGAATTTTGTAGGGTTCTATGAGATCCCCTTTCATTCTTCTAAACTCTAGCGAATACAATCCTAATCGACCCAATCTCACCTCATACGCCAGTCCTGCCATCCCAGGAATCAGTCTGGTGAACCTTCGCTGCACTCCCTCCATAACAAGAACATCCTTCCTCAGATAAGGAGACCAAAACTGCACACAATACTCCAGATGTGGTCTCACCAAGGCCTTGTATAATTACAGCAAGACATCCTTGCTTCTGTACTCAAATCCTCTCGCTATGAAGGCCAACATACCATTTGCCTTCTTAACTGCCTGCTGCACCTGCATGCTTACTTTCAGCAACTGGGTGCACAAGGACACCCAGGTCTCGCTGCACCTCCCCCTTGCCCAATCTATCGCTGTTCAGATAATAATCTGCCTTTCTGTTTTTGCCACCAAAGTGGATAACCTCACATTTATCCACATTATCCTGCATCTGCCATGTATTTTCCCACTCACTCAACCTGTCCAAATCACACTGGAGCTTCTCTGCATCCTCCTCACAGCTCACACTCCCACTCAGCTTTGTGTCATCTGCAATCTTGGATATATTACATTTAATTCCCTCATCTATATCATTAATATATATTGTGAATAGCTGGGGTCCTAGCACTGATCCCTGCGTCACTAGTCACTGTCTGCCACTTGGAAAAAGACCCGTTTATTCCTACTCTTTGTTTCCTGTCTGTCAACCAGTTCTCAACCCATGTCAGTATCTTACTTCCAATCCCATGTGCTTTAATTTTGCACGCTAATGTCTTATGTGGGACCTTATTGAAAGCTTCCTGAAAGTCCAAATACACCACATCCACTGGTTCTCCCTTATCTATTCTACCAGTTACATCCTCAAAAAATTCCAATAGATTTATCAAGCATGATTTCCCTTTCATAAATCCATGTTGACTTTGTCCGATCCTGTCATTGTTTTCCAAGTGCTCTGCTATTACATCTTTTATAATAGACTCTAGCATTTTCCCCACTACTATGTCAGGCTAACCGGACTATAACTCCCTATTTTCTCTCTACCTCCTTTTTTAAATAGTGGGGTTACATTAGCTACCCTCCAATCGTTGGAACCGTTCCAGTCTATAGAATTTTGAAAAATGACCACCAATGCATCTACTATTTCTAGGGCCACTTCCTTAAGTACTCTGGGATGTAGATTATCAGGCCCTGGGGATTTATCTGCCTTCAATCCCAACAATTTCCCTAACACCATTTCCCTACTAATTACTGATTTTATACAAATACTGATTTCATACAGTTCCTTCTTCTCACTAGACCCTATGTTCCCCAACATTTCTGGGAGGTAATTGTGTCCTCCTTTGTGAAGACAGAACCAAAGTATGTATTTAATTGGTCTGCCATTTCTTTGTTCCCCATTATAAATTCTCCCCTTTCTGACTGCAAGGGACTCGCATCTCCAGGCAGGTCAAAATCAAATTTCAAATGCCACTGGCCTTCTTACAGTTCAAAATTGAAATCAAAACCTTTCATAAACAAGTTGCATGCCCAATCATGAATTCTCTCTTGTCATAACAGAGGGTAGCTCTGAGGTCAACTCCCTGCTGGTTTCCTTGAAATTACCTGCATTCCAGTCCTTGTTTACCAGTTCAGCTTTGTTGAAGTTCCTTTCAAAACATCCAAAAAACTCAGCTATTTCCATATTGTCTCAATGTCCACTGAAATCCTTTTCAGTTTTAAAAAAAAATAAAAGTATCCTAAGTTTTAATCCAAAAAAATCCTAGAATCCGGTATTAGAGCCAAACAGCAAAGATTCATTACAATAACAAGAATGAAAGATTATAGTTATGAAGAAAGGCTTGAATTTTCCTTCAATAAAGAGAAGGGACGGAAAAGATTTTTTGTACAATGAAAGGTTTAGAGAAAGATTGTTTCCAGGAGTTGGTGAATCAATGGAAAGAGAGTATAAATTCAGAGATATCACTGGAGGAATAGAGGGGAGTTTAGAAGAGTTCCAATGAGCTCCACAATAGAGTATTAGAACATGGAATGATTTATGCCAAGTGACTACTAAGGCAGAGACTAGAAATGCATTTAGAATGTAAAGTAAAATTCTAAATAAGAATGTGGAAAGGAACGGTGAAGTGAAATGTAGATAGCTCTGGTTGAGGAACTAGCACCAGCACAGATGTGGTGGGCAGCCTGGCCTCTTCCTGTGCTGTGATTCCTATAATAAACTTAGTTTTTCTTGTGGATAGTTGTATGTGCACACTTTCAGAAATCCCAAGCAAAAAGGACCAGTGACCTGTGGTATCAAGTAAATAATTCATCACAATACGAGCGCACTGAGGCTTTTAAAGGGAAGCTCCAAGGAAAGCTCACAGTAATAATTTTACGCAGGATGAAGTGTGCACAAACTTCTCCATCCGTATGTTGATAAAACAAAATTTGGGTTTCCATCAGTGTCTAAGCCAATGGGATCCAGGTCATACTCAGAATATGAGCACTGAATAAGTATAAAGGTCACAATCATTTCCTGGTACATCTAACTTTGGTAGAATAAACAATCAACCATAATATGCATTTTAATTTCTTATCCAACGAAGCCAACAAATATTGAGGCAAGTCAAGCCAACATTATTTTTCAAAAGGAATTACCTAGAATTGGTCAATAAAATATTTTTCCATTATTAACTGGTTTAACATTACTCCCAGGTGTTGGTTACCTGCTGAAGTTCTGCTTTCTCTATGGTGTAGCTGTCCACCAGGATTTTGTGTTCTGTCTGGGATTTGTCAAGTTCCTTGCGGAGTCTCTCAATCTCCTCCTGTAAACTGGTTGCTCGGTTCTCATCTCCCTGCTGTTCCCGCCATCGGTCTAATTCCTTGTTAAGTTTATTGATTTCGGTAGCTTGTGCCGAGGTCACTGCCGTTAGCTGCTCGGTCAACGCCTTGTGCTCCTTGTTCTATGGAAAGGATCACAAGCATGGGTCAACCTAATAGATAAGCAACATGCACTTCACTGGGTTTCACATATACACAAAGACATGCTGATGGGTCCATGTTTCTCTAAGATAACCTAAGTGGGTGCTTCCCTATTGAGAAAATTTCAAAATATTACTACAAAAACTTGGGAGTTTTCTATCCACTATTCAAGCTGGATCAAGGTTTTCATTAACTTTTTACTGAAGGTTACTATCCTAAGCAGTGTTTTACTTAAGGGTCACTTTCAGGAATGCTCCAATATGGTGCTTTTGGACTGTCTCTGATATCGGTTCAAGAAGGCTCGGTCCACCATTGCCACCCTCTCAAGGGCCACTAGGGGTGAGCAATAAATACCAGATTTGCCAGCACAGCCCATATCCAGAGAATTAAAAAGAATCCCACAAGGAGAGCTTAAAGCAGGTATCAAGTGGAGGTCAAGCAGTTTCCCATAAATAGTAAAGACAATACCAAATGTTCTATTATAAAGCCTTTCATTTGGGTGAGGCATGGGGGAAGAGGAGAAGAATGCTTTCTTCTCTGAACATAGGAAGGGAAAATGCTGAATCCCAGCTCTGCCAATGTCTCATAGGTGGTGGGAGTGAATGAAGGCTGTGAATGGAGACCAGAACCAAAATGGAACAGGACCTTTGTTGATGGGCACAGATGAAGGCAAGAGGTTATCCCTGGGCTGTATTCTATGTACTATCGGTCTGGAATTACAAAATTTGGAAAATACATTGTGATTATTGATGATTAATTTAACTTTGTAGAGAGATGAAATTTGGAGTCATCACATATCCTGGGCTCTAACTCTTCAGACTCAATAATAGTCATTGAGTCAAGGCAGAGGGAGATTGTTGGCCCACCTTACCTTAAAGAAAAGATAGGAAAGGGAAGAAAAATTAACATTCATTATTCAAACAAATGATTTGGAGTTTCCACTGAAAAATAGACACAATTGCAGAAAAGGATCCTATTCCAAAATTAGAATTTGACTTAATCATTTACTGTAAAGCAGTCACCCTGATTATTATTTGCTTATGCATAAGGGAGCATTATTTATCTGGCCACAATTTTGTGTATTAGCACATTCTAAATTTACAGTGAACTTGGAAATTAGACTGAGGCCATTCTTACCTGATCATCTACCTTTCTTTGAAGCTGAACCACTTTATTTTCCATTCCGCTGGTGAGCTTCTTGTAGTGTTCTACTGACTTTGCTTCAATTTTCAGTGTCTTCAACTCACGGCGTGCCTTCATCCGCCTGTAGCAGCACTGTAGATAGATGACTGCCTTGCGAATCCTGGCGAACTTCTTTCGAGCCATCCAGCCCCTTATATACTTCTGAATAACACTGGCTTTGTGCTGCCGTAGCAACTGTGGAAATTACAAGATGACACAGAAAAATCAGGAAAAGCCTTGCATAACTCAATACCCTACACGGAAGAGGTCAGCAAGGTAAAGCTCCTCCACCAACACATAATGGCAGGTTATGGATTCATAGTTATAACTCTCAAAACATTAAGTTCCCCATTCTGAAGTTGGGGAAAAAAATCCATTAAAAATAGGAAGGTGCAATGAATGAGACGATATCTGTTTAGCTCTAGAATGAGCTTCAAATCCTGCCTAGATTGATAGGATGTTAGTCTTCTTTCTGTCTGGAGACAGACCTGCACTGATAGAATGCCTTCAAGACCTCAGGATATCCCAAATCACTTTACATCCAATGATGTGCTTCTGAAATGTTGTCTGAAATGTTGAATTAGTGCATGTGAAATGCGTTGGACAGTCCACACATTTCATACGAGCATACACTACATGCTAGAGCAAAAAATAATAATTTTTTGGAATGTGGAGAATTCTAAAAGGAGAAACATGCAAAATATTTAAAATTAACACATTTGCTAGGGAACCGAATGTTCTTTCAGCACCATGCCTCCCTATAAGACAATATTGCAGTTAAAATGACATGTTTAGCTCCACTGATGGATAAGTGAGTTAGCACAATGCAGTGCTAATGGTTTGAGTAATGAAAACCAGGTAGAACTCAGCTTTGATCCCTGGTTTCTGCTGATCTAAGCTGCAATAGCATTAGGGCCAATATAACTGCTCTTAGTTCCCTTTGACTGGAGACAAAAAAATCTGCTCAACTGTTGTATAGTGACCCTGGTAAACAGTGATGATAGGATTGGGCCTGTTTTGATTTTGCCAGCAATTACTGTCTGGGATCACACTTCAGTCAGTGGGAAAACTTTGAAAACCATGGAACTGCACCACAGCACGAGGGCGGCACAGTGGCGCAGTGGTTAGCACCGCAGCCTCACAGCTCCAGCGACCTGGGTTCAATTCTGGGTACTGCCTGTGTGGAGTTTGCAAGTTCTCCCTGTGTCTGCGTGGGTTTTCGCCGGTTGCTCCGGTTTCCTCCCACCACCAAAGACTTGCAGGTTGATAGGTAAATTGGCCATTATAAATTGCCTAGTATAGGTAGGTGGTAGGGGAATATAGGGACAGGTGGGGATGTGGTAGGAATATGGCATGAGTGTGGGATTAGTATAAATGGGTGGTTGATGGTCGGCACAGACTCGGTGGGCCAAAGGGCCTGTTTCAGTGCTGTATCTCTAATAAAAAAAAAAGGGAACCAAGAGAATAAAAACGGAGAAGAGCAAAAGGGGAAAAACAAAATAAAAATGACAGCTTCAATCAGGTGACCAACCTTATTCAGTAAACTTGAAATTATAGTAAATAAGTAAAAATACTGTGTGCAGTTTTGGTCTCCTTATTTAAGGAAGGATGTGAATGTGTTGGAGGCGGTTCAGAGGAGGTTTACTGGATTGATTACTGGAACGTGCAGCTTGTCTCATGAGGAAAGGTTGGACAGACAAGTCTTGTTTTCACTGGAGTTTGGAAGAGTGAGGGGAGACTTGATTGAAGTATATAAGATCCTGAACAGTCTTGACAAGGTGGATGTGGAAAGGATGTTTCCTCTTGTGGGGGAGTCCAGAACTAGGACAGAGATGAGGAGAACTTTTTTCTCTCAGAGGGTGGTGCGACTTTGGAACACTGCCTCAGGAGGTGGTGGAGGTAGGGGCATTGAATATTTTAAGGCAAGGGTAGATAGATTCTTGTTAGGCAAGGGAATCAAAGGTTATCAGCGGTATATGGGAGTGTGGAATTCGAGACACAAACACATCAACCATGATCTTATTGAATGGCGGAGCAGGCTAGAGGGGCTGAATGGCCTACTTCTGTTCCTACTTCGTATGTTCGTATAAATATGGGTCAGTGCTACCACAGTTAAAAAGAAACCTCGGATATGGAATTGCACAGCCTTATCCTGTAGTATTTATTTACAGCAGAAGGGAAGGAGCACTATTAAAAATAAAGCCATTATAAAGAATTGAATGAATTTCAACATCCTTCTCAAGATTCAGAACTGTCACTCCAGATGGCAGTACACACAACCCTGTTGATTTTCCTCACTATTCCATTGTCATGGGATCGGTTGTGTAATGGGTTTGCTGTACCACAGATCACATTTATTGCTAAAACTTTTGTTTCCAATTAAAATTTAACCACCCTACTAACACTGAGCACTACAGTAAGATGCATCATTTTGGCATATTCGCTTACAAGTGTAAATGATTCACTTCCTGCACTCCCACTGTGTGCCACCAAAAAAATTATTGAATAGATGTTATCTGTCACTCAAATAACATGACCACAAGTCTTCTGATACTTAAAAAGGCATTTTAATCTGAAATAGAATTTTAAGGAAGTAGGCCTGAGGCAGTAAAATCAGAGTGGACTTTCAATAAAAATAGACAGAATAGTTAAATATGTCTTACGACCCAGTGAGAAAGGGGTCTAGGGTTGTCTTTCAGCCTTCACCTGGTCTTACTGTAACAGGGTTTAGTTTTAAAAACACCGTTTTTTTTTTAGCTCCCCCTTAGTGAATCCTTGTTCACTAACTTACAATTATAAGGCAAAGAAACTAGCCAAACAGGTTTTCTTAGATTTAAAGAAAAAAGATTGAACTTTATTAAACGTAAACTCTAATTCAGTTCACGCCTATGGATATGCGACGTGCCCATGCTAGCATACCTAAGCGATACACACATGAAGACAGAGACAGAAAAGAGCAGAAGAAATAAAGTGGAAATGTTTGAGGCAATATCTGAAGATGGTTTTGGTTACTGTTCTTCAAACTCGCTGTAAAGTCCTTGATTGTAGGTAGGTCTTGCTTTTCGTTGGAGCCCAGTATTCTTCTTAAACCTTGTTCGATGTAGGAGTCTTTTCTCTCCTGAAGTTCATGTGTCCTCAGTGGGTCCAAAGGCTTGTGAGAAAGAGATGGGTAGCCATAGCCTGCAAATTTCTTTGATGTCAGCTACTAATTGGCTGGAGGTGGGACTTCTAAAGTCCGGCCCAATTTAAAGGCATCACAGCAAACCATTACTGTGGCAGTTATACTGAAGAAGTATGCAAGCTCCTGTGCAACAGAAGGAGAGGTAGATGCCTGGCACCCAGGGCAAGGATGTCCCATGCTTCATCAATGAGAGCGAGAGCGAGAGAGAGAGTGAGAGATCCTGTTTTCAGATAAAGCAGGTCTAGCTGGAGGTGGCAGATACTGTGATCAGCAGAAATGTAGTAAGGAGGAACTAGGTGCAGTACTGCAAGAGGTTTAATGACTTTCTTCGCTCTGGCAAGCTAAGTGCAAAACAGAGCTGATGACAGACCTCCCTAGGTTTACAATCTCCAGCAGACACACCAGCTGAGCAGCCTGAGGGCGCATGGTGCTCCTTGTTGAAAGAAAATAGCCAGCTTAGGGATGAAAAAGTACAGAATTCCCCAGATAGATTGGTGCTGTAATTGTGTGTAAAAAAAATAACATTTCAAATTTATCTCCACCTCCAGTGATCTTATCTTCAGAGCAAGGCGACCCAGGAAGAGCATCAGCCTGAAGACACATGCTTCTGTGGGTGCCTCTCTTTCTCCCTTCCTCTTTGAAGATTGACAATTAGAACCTAATTTAGCATGAAATCGAGGCCCAGGAATGTGGAACACTTACCTCGTGGTACACTTGCCTGACAAACATTCCACGAGTATAAGCCTGAATCGTAATGGTCGCATTGCGAATTTGCAGGTACGCACGTCGCACAGCAAGCATCCTGTACTGCTTCTGGAAAATTATCACAGCTCTTGTTTTCCGCAGGAAATTCATCAGCCTTAGAATGAGGAAAGAATGAACAAAGGTGATCAGCGAATAACAATGATAAAGTGCAAGAAGAAGCTTGTTGTTAAAAATAGATGTAAATGATCCAATATGTCTTAAAACACATCTTCGAAAGAAAAAAAAAAAATCACCTCAAAATTTGAACGAGAGGGCTTTAAAATCAAGGGTCAGGGGAGGAAAGAGAGGGAGAGCCATGAAATAGGGGCATGGGGAGAAATGGAGACTGGGAAATGGTGGCTTAGGGAGAGAGGATGGGAAATGGGGGAAAGAGAAGAGGACACTGGATAAAAGGATTGGAAGTCAAGTGGCCAGGGTTGGGGAGGGTGCGCAAGAGAATGGCGTCTGCAACTGCGATGCTTCATGTGGTAGAATAGCCTAACATGTTTAGGAATGCATATTTACGGAGAGATGGTGACATAGTAGTAATGCCACTCAACTCACAATCCAGAAGTCCAGGCTAATACCCTGGGGACAGAGGTTTAAATCCCACCAAGGCAGCTGATGGAATTTAAATTCAATTAATTAATAAAAATCTGGAATTGAAAGTTAGTCTCAGTAATGGTGCCATGAAACTATCATTGATTGTTGTAAAAACCCACGTGGTTCACTAATGTCCATTCGGGAAGGAAATCTGCCATCCTTACCTGGTCTGGCCTATATGTGACTCGAGATCAGCAATGTAGTTGACTCTTAACTGCCCTCTGAAATGGCCGAGCAAGTCACTCAGTTGTCAAGGGCAATTAGGGATGGGCAACAAATGCTGGCCTTGCCAGTGACACCCACATCCCATAAAAGAATAAAACGTATAAAGAAAAGGAAAAGTTCTAGAAGGTTCCGGATACATGTGACACTGTACTGCCCAACATGGGGAAACACCTTCAGAACTGTAGGTGAGGGATTTTTTTTTAAAGGAAAGGATGTAGTTTATTAAATAGAGGCATGTGTTTATATTCATTCTGATGATTACTCTCAAGCTGGAACTCATTTTTTTCTCAAAGTAATTAGGACACAAGTGGTTTATACAGACTAGGCATAGCTGTGATGCTACCACAATCAAATAGCCTGCAAACCAATACTGTCAAGGCCCAAGGATAACAAACCACCATTTGGTGAAGTAGCAGGGAACTGTTGGCACTTGGGAAATGGCACGCCAACATGAAGCAGCCTCTTCAGTAAAGGAGAAAAATAGTTGTTGGAAAACGTGTTATTATTTATTAAGTTTTAGGAAAGTAAGTTTTATGTTTAAGGTGAGGAATACCAAAACTCAGGGGATCCAAGTATAAGTATCAGATACCCCCAGGAACAGCATTTAGTTCAAGGTTAGAGTAAGGGATTTAATTTGTAGCTCACCCCATTCAGAAACAGTAACATTTTTATTTCTTACACCTTTCGTTGAATGGAGATAGTCAATTTATGCTTTTTTCCCCCTTAGTGGAGGGTCAATAACCAGGGGGCATAGATTTAAGGTAAGGGGCAGGAGGTTTAGAGGGGATTTGAGGAAAAATGTTTTCATCCAGAGGGTGGTTGGAATCTGGAACACACTGCCTGAAGGGGTGGTAGAGGCAGGAATCCTCAACATTTAAGAAGTATTTAGATGAGCACTTGAAACGCCATAGCATACAAGGCTACAGGCCAAGTGCTGGAAAATGGGATTAGAATAGTTAGGTGCTTGATGGCCGGCACAGACAGGATGGGCCGAAGGGCCTGTTTCTGTGCTGTAAAACTCTATGACTATGACTCTAATTTATGCTGAGTTTGAGACTTGTTTTATGCTATGTTCATATTCACTGGTGATTGATTGAAACAAGGAGATTTTCATCCCATTAGTTTGGCTGGATATAAACTCAGACCTCAGAAGGAAAAAAACATTGTACCAACACACTGCACTACCTAAGCCCCTTATACAGTAAGATAAAGTATTAAAGTTCTAAAAATTAGCCAGAATACACCTTGTTAATATTAAAATTTTTATGGAGAGTTGACACACCACCCCCCCCCCCCCCCCCACATCCCGAGGACTTCCCTCCACCTCAACCCCCACTTCAGGCTTTCTAGAATTTATGCTTTTGCCCCCACCTCTGCCCCACCCAATACAAGTGAAAGAACTTAAGTTACAAAGTCTGTGCTAACAAATTGCTTTCAAGATTTTGCCTTAAAATCGGGACATTTTTCTGAAGCTGTTGGTGAGCTTTTAAGATCATAGCAGAAATAGACCATATGGCCCATCAAGCCTCCTCTGCCATTCAGTAAGAGCTTGGCTGAACTGCCACATCAACTCCACTTTCCTGCCCTATCCCCATAGCTTGATTCCCTCGGTGCCCAAAAATCTATCAATCTCAGTCTTGAACATACTCAATGGGCTGAATTTTCTTCTCCCGCTGTCCAGAGTGAAGGGCCGCGGGCCACGCTGCTGTAATCTACCACGCGACAGCCAAAGATAATACGCCAATCGGGCCATCACCTCCCCCATCGCCCCCCAATCATGTGGAGTGGGTGGGCTCTGTGACACCGGCAACGGCGTCAACAGCCTGCACGCATGGGCTGGTGCCCTTTTTAAAGGGTAGCCAGCCCTGCCTGTACATTTAAACTTTTCAAGGCTTACACCCCGCCCCCCCCCACCCCCAAAAAACACTGCAAAATAAGCTATCGCCCCTCCCCGCCCAATAACAATTAAATATAATAGTTGCCCTTTCCCCCCCGCCACCACAAAACACGTACTTGCAAGACTTGACCTTCTGCACCCCCCCCCCCCCCACAAACCGATCAAAGTGCAGCGGTCACCCTTTCCTTCTCCCCACTCCCCTACGCTATTAATGCCGATTGGACCCCCCCCCCCCTCAAACTGCACTAAAAATCCTAAGAACCCCCCTTCCCCGTCTCAGTGGCGCCAGCTTTCCCTGGACGGGAAAGTGATGACGCACGAGTGCCGGCCGCCGCTCAGAAGGGCAGCAGGTAAGATTGCTGTGAATTTTATTTAAATTTATTCATTTGCTTAATTTAAATATTTAGAGCCGGGTCCCCTTGCCTAGTGGTGGGGGGCCACCACGGAGCCTCGCTGCTGCCAGGAAGATTGGGCCCAGCAATCCCAGCAGACACTGCTGGTGCAATCTTCCAGCACCCCCGCCATGGATCCCAAGGTCAGGACCTCAACAAAATCCGGGCCAATGACTGCAAATCCACAGCCCACTGGGGTAGTGAATTTCAATGATTTACAACCCTCTGAAGAAATTTCTCCTCATCTCTGTCCGAAAACAAGGCTAGAATACCTAATGAGTACTTTGTAACGGTGTTTACTAAGGAAGAGGAATCTGACAAAATATCAGTCAAAGCGGAGAGTGTAGAGACAAGGGAAAGGGTAAAAATTGAGAAGAGGAGATACTAAAAAGGCTGGCTATGCTTAAGGCAGATAAGTCACTTGGCCTAGATGGCTTGTATCCCAGGTTGCTAAAGGAAGTGGGGATGGAGATAATGGAAGGGCTGGCCATAATCTTCCAATCTTCCCTAGATAGCGGGGAGGTGCCAGAGGATTGGAGAGTGGCAAATGTGACATCCTTATTCAAGAAAGGGTGTAAGGACAGTCCTAGCAACTACAGGCCAGTTAGTTTAACATCAGTTGTGGGTAAGGTTTTAGAAACAATAATCAGGGGGAAAAAAAATCAACAAGCACTTGAAGAGGTTTGAACTTGTAAAAGGGAGATCATGCTTGACTAATCTAATGGAATTTTTTGATGAAGTGACAGGGAAGATTGATGAAGGGAATGCTGTGGATGTTGTATATATGGATATGAAGAAAGCATTTGAAAAAGTACATCAGAGGCTGGTTAACAAAATTGAAGCTCATGGATTAGGAGGGTCAGTGTCCATTTGGATAAAAACAGCAAGTCATGGTAAATGGTTGTTTTTCAGACTGGAGGATAGTAGACAGTGGTGTTCGCCAACAGTCAGTGCTCGGACCACTGCTTTTTTTTGCTATACATAAATGATTTGTATCTTGGAATACAGAGTAGAATTTCAAAATTTGCCGATGATACCAAACTTGGAGGAGTAGTAAACAGCGAGAATGATGTGAACTGGCTGCAACAGGACATAGATAGGTTAACATAATGGACAGACAAGTGGCAGGTGGAATTTAATGCAGACAAGCTTGAGGTGATGCATTTTGTCAGAAGGAGAAGGGAGAGGCAATATAGATTAACTGGCACAGTCCTAAAGAGTGTACAGGAACAGAAGGACCTGGGAGTGCATGTGCATCGATCTTTGAAAGTGGCAGGACATGTTGAGAGAGTGGTTAGCAAGGTAAATGGAATCTTGGGCTTCATTAATAGAGGCATACAGTACAAAAGCAGGGAAGTTATGCTGAACCTTTATAAAGCTCTGGTTAGGCCCCAACGAGAGTACTGCATCCAGTTCTGGTCACCACAATTTAGGAAGGGTGTGAGGGTCCTTGAGAAGGTGCAGAGGAGATTTACCAGAACGGTTTCAGGGATGGGGGATTTTAGTTAAAGGTTAGCTTGCAAAAGCTGGGGTTGTTCCCCTTGGAGCAAAGAAGATTGAGAGGAGATTTGATAGAGGTGTACAGGATTATGATAGATTTAGATAAGTTAGACAAGGAAAAACCGTTCCCATTAACTGATGGTACAAAGACTAGGGGACACAGATTTAAGGTTTTGGCCAAAAGATGTCGGTGAATGTGAGGAAGAACTTTTTTATGCAGCGATTGGTAATGACCTGGAACTCGCTGCCCACAAGGGTGGCGGAAGCAGAAACAATCAATGATTTCAAAAGGAAATTGGATGGGCACTTGAAAGAAATAAACATGCAAGGCTACAGGAATCGAGCAGGGGAATGGGACTGACTGGATTGCTCTGCGGAGAGCCAGCATAAACTCGATGGGCCGAATAGGCTCCTTCTATGCTGTACATGACTCTAAAGACTGACCCCTGACCTGAAACTATGCCCCCTAGTTCTAGATTCTCCAGCTAGGAGGCACAGTGGCGCAGTGGTTAGCACCGCAACCTCACAGCTCCAGGGACCTGGGTTCGATTCCGGGTACTGCCTGTGTGGAGTTTGCAAGTTCTCCGTGTGTCTGTGTGGGTTTTCTCCGGGTGCTCCGGTTTCCTCCCACAAGCCAAAAGACTTGCAGGTTGATAGGTAAATTGGCCATTATAAATTGTCACTAGTATAGGTAGGTGGTAGGGAAATATAGGGACAGGTGGGGATGTTTGGTAGGAATATGGGATTAGTGTAGGATTAGTATAAATGGGTGGTTGATGTTCGGCACAGACTCGGTGGGCCGAAGGGCCTGTTTCAGTGCTGTATCTCTAATCTAATCTAATCTAAACAGCCTGATCTACCCTGATGAAGCCCTCTCATACTTTTATACGTTTCAATGAGATCTCATTTTTCTAACTCTAAATATAGGCCTATTCTACTCAATCTCTCCTCATAGTAATCCCAATGAACATTCGTTGCACCCCCTCTTAGGCAAGGTTAATTGAAACCTCTGTGAGTTGGTCCAGAAAATATATAACATTGCATTAAACATCTCAATTAATGTGCATTGGGATGATTCTTTCTGTATAACAAAACTCTTTTTCTATGTAATGTAGGCAGAGTGTGGAGTCATAAACTGGTACCTACTTCACAGTACATTCAATGGCAAGGTGAGAGAGGAAATCAGAAAGTTGAAATGTACTTGTTTTCTAAGTTGGCATGTATGGTGGGACTCCTTCAGCCCCTAACGTCACAATAAAATCCTGAGAACAGCACCTACCTGCGAGCTTGGTAACCCCGAACATGTTTCTGAATAGTGATGGTGGCTTTCCTCATCCGTTTGTACTTAGTTCTCTGTAACCAACCACGAACGGTCTTCTGTATCATTATGCATGCAGCTCTGAACTTATCTGCTCGGAGTTTTTCCAGATACGCCACCTGACCAGCACGGAAGAAGATTTTGGATCTACCAAACTGGAATTTATCAGGATCCTGACAAAACAGAACAAAGTCTTTTAGTAAGTGATTGAATGGTATAGTTTGCCATCAGTACAACAGCAATATTGGAACAAAAGGAAACACCATGATATTGTTTGCAGGTCTTATCGTCATGGCGAAATTGGTAGCAAGTTCTTTTTTCTCCGCCACTAACAAAGTCAGTCTCCTTTAATTACTAGATAACTTGACAACAGCCCAGTGTTATTACCTTGATAACGTTCTCCAGAAGCCTCTTACAGGTCTCTCGCTTATCATTTAACATTATATTCTTCTTCGTCATCAGGACTCGATATCGGTTGAAGAATTCATGGTATGTCCACCTATCAGGAAAAAAAAGCGTTAGGTGTTGTGACACCTCAGTCTCCTAATTTTAACTGGCCCTTACGGTCACTTGCCCAGAAAGCTACAGTGGAAGTACACTAGATATAGAAAGACACAAGAATGCTGTTCTAGAAAACAAGATCAATATTTATAAACTGTGATGCTGATCCTAGTAAATCGCTCAGTATAGTGAAAAGTTCAATTACTGGTGACAAAAAAAACTAGAGTTAGAATTAAGAAGGGAAGTCGGATGAGACATTTGCACTCAGGAGTAACAGAATTATCAGCTAACTTTCTAAGAGAAGCAGTCAGTAGGAATAGATTTAACAGATAATATCATTTTATTATTATTGAAAAACCAATTCTGGAGAGAAGGATTTGAGACAAATAATAAGGAGGCAGTTGCAGGGGATTGATCTGTAAAAAGATGACTGAATTTTACTTCTTCTATAAATCTTACATTTATCCAGTTTGCTCAGAGCTGCTGTTTTTTTTAAAATATATCTATGAAAGATAATTGATGACTTGGGAGGTTGGCAGACTTCATTTGAAGTCACAGTGCTAGTTTCCTGCTTTTATTGTGTTGGGCAGACTCAGTTCCTCCAGCTATCAGACTCTATAGTTGGTCCACACTGCAGTAGATGCTGCATCTGTATTTATCCAATAAAAAATGAAAATTGAAATAATTACACTTATGTGGCTGATGGGATTAGTTCAGCAACAGTATCAGGGCTCAGATTTTATTGTTGCACCTTCCTCAGCACATATTACCACTAACAAATTCAGGTATAATTTCTGTTTGCAGAATGATAATGTATATAATTTGTAGATGAAGAAAAGGTAATAAGGTTTTACAACTAAAGAGAGACTAAAAAATGAAGCTTGTTTATTCTTCACTCTCCTCTCCTTAGTGACACTATCCAACCTATTTACATAGAGGAAAGGTCATGCATGTTTTTTCTGCTTCTCAAATTAAGCCAGAATCCCAGTCTGATGTTCATACACTTTACACTAATTGCCTTCCTTGGCATGTTATTTCTATTACGAACATAGGAATTATAAGCAGTAGTAGGCCATTTGGCCCCTCGAGCTTGTTCTGTCATTTGATAAGATCATGCCGGATCTGATTGTGGCCTCAAGGCTACTTTCCTGTCTACCCACTATACCCTTTGACTCCCTTGTCAATCAAGAATTTATCTAACTTAACCTTAAAAATATTCAATGACCCTGCCTCCACTGCTCTCTGGGGAAGAGAATTCCACAGCCCAACGACCCTCAGAGAAAAAATGTCTTATCTCTGTATTAAATGGGGGACCCCTTATTTTTAAACTGTGTCCCCTGGTTCTAGTCTCTTTCATAAGGAAAACATCCTTTCAGCATCCACCCTATCAAGTCTCCTCAGGATCTTGTATGTTTCAATAAGCTCACCTCTCATTCTTTTAAACTCTAATGGATACAGGCCCAACTTGTTCAACCTTTCCTTATAAGATAACCCCTTCATCCCTGAAATCAGTCGAGTGAACCTTCTCTGAACTGCTTCTAATGCAATTATATCCTTTCTTAAATAAGGAGATCAAAACTGTACACAATACTCTAGATGTGGTCTCACCAACGCCCTGTACAACTGTAGCAAAACTTCTCCACTTTTATACTTGATTCCCCTTGCAATAAACGACAACGTTCCACTTGCCTTCCTAATCACTTGCTGTTCCTGCATACTAACATTTTGTGATTCATGTACCAGGACACCCAGATCCCTCTGTACCGCAAAGTTCTGCAATCTCTCGCCATTTAAATAATATACTGCTTTTCTATTCTTCCTGCCAAAGTGGACAAGTTCACATTTCCCACGTTATACTCCATCTGCCAAATTTTTGACCACTCATTTAACCTATCTCTATCCCTTTGCAGACTCCTTTTGTCCTCTGCACAGCTTATTCCCCTACCTATCTTTGTATCATCGGCAAATTTAGCAACAATACATTCTGCCTCATCATCGAAGTCATTGGTATAGATTCTAAATAGTTGAGGCTCCAGCAATGATCCCTGTGGCACTCCACTATTTACAGCTTGCCAACTTGAAAATTACCCATTTATCCCTACTTTCTGCTAACCAATCCTCTATCCAGGCTAATATGTTTCCCCCTACACCATAAGCTCTTATTTTGTGCAGTAATCTTTGAAGTGGCACCTGATCAAATGCCTTTTGGAAATCCAAATACAGCACATCTACATGTTCCCCATCATCCACGTTGCTTGTTACTTCCTCAAAGAACTCTAATAAATTAGTCAAACACGATTTCACCTTCACAAAACCATGTTGACTCTGCCTGATTGCATTAAGATTTTCTAAGTGCCCTGCTATAAACTCCTTAATAATAGATTCTAGCATTTTCCCTATGATAGACTGACAGATGTTAGACTAACTAGCCTGTAGTTTCCTGCTTTCTGTCTCTCCTTTTTCGAATAGAGGAGTTACATTCACGATGTTCCAATCTGATGGGACCTTTCCAGAATCGAGGGAATTTTGGAAAATTACAACCAATGCATCTACTATCTCAGCAGCAACTTCTTTTAAGACCCTAGGATGCAGGCCATAGGTCCTGGGCCTCGTCAGCCTTTAGTTTTAATAATTTTCTCAGTACCCTTTCCCTGGCGATTGTAATTATTTGAAGTCCCTCCCTCCCTTTCACCTCAAGATTTACAAGTATTTCTGGGATGTTATTTGTGTCTTATACAGTGAAGACAGATGCAAAATATCTGTTCAACACTTCTGCCATTTCCTTATTTCCCACTATTAATTCCCCAGTCTTACCCTGCAAGGGCCCACTCACTTTAGTTACTCTTTTCCTTTCTAGATACTAGTTGAAACTCTAACTATCCGTTTTTATATTTCTAGCTAGCCTTCTCTCATACTCCAATTTCTCCCTCCTTTTTTCCCAGTTATTCTTTTAAATTCTGTCCAATCTTCTGAACTACCACTTATCGTCATACAATTGTACCGTTTCTCTTTCAAATTGATACAATTTTTAACTTCCTTAGTTAGCCAAAGATGGTGCATTCATCATCTAGGCTTTCTTTCTCACTAGAATTTATCTTTGCTGAGTGTTATGAAATATCTCCTTAAATGTATGCCACTGCATCTCTATTGTCCTACCCTTTAACCTAATTTTCCAGTTCACTTTAGCCAGCTTTGTCTTTGCTTCCTTGTAATTGCCTTTATTTAAATTTAAAACTCTAGTCTTAGACCGACTCTTTTCACCCTCCAACTGAATGCAAAATTTAATCATATTATGATCACTGCTACCTACAGGCTCCTTCACTTTGAGGTCATTAATTAATCCTGTCTCATTGCACATTACCAGATCTAGACTAGCCTGCTCCCTGGTTGGCACTAGAACGTACTGCTCTAAGAAATTGTCCCAAATACACTCTATGAACTCATCTCTCAGACTACCTTTGCCAATCTGATTTGTCCAGTCGACATGAAGATTAAAATCACCCATGTTTATTGCTATACATTTCTTAGAAGCTTCCATAATTGCCTCCTGTATACTCCATTCTACACTGTAGTTACTATTAGGGGACCTATAAACTGCTCCCACAAGTGACTTCTTACCTTTGCTATTTCTTATCTCTACCAAATTGATTCTACATCTTGATCTTTAGAACTGAAATCCTCTCTCACTACTGTGCTAACATTATCCTTAATTAACAGAGCTACCCCACCACCTTTTCCTAGCTTCCTGTCCTTCCAAAATGTCAAATACCCTTGAATATTTAAGTTGCAGCCTTGTCACCTTGCAACCACATCTCTGAAATGGCTATCAGGCCACACTTATTTATTTCTATTTGAGCTGACAATTCATCTGTTTTGTTACGAATGCTCTGTGCAGTCAGATACAAAGCCTTTAATTCTGTCTTTTCACTATTTTTGCACATTCTGGCCTTCTGTTGGTGCACTCATAAATTTGTACACTCTATCCCTTCCTGTCACACTCTAGTTATCTTTAAAGTCCTCTCTACTGCCCTAGCTATATGACTTGCTAGGACATGGTTCAGGTGAAGATGGTCCCAAAGTTACAGCTCCCACTTTCCCCAGTACTGGTGCCAGTGCCCCATGAATCAAAATCCATTTCTCCCACACCAGTCTTTGAGTCACGCATTTACCTCTCTAATCTTATTTACCCAATGCCAATTTGCTCATGGCTCACTCAGTAATCCAGAGATTACTACCTTTTTGGTACTACTTTTTAATCTAGCCCTTGACGCTCATAATCCCTAAGCAGAACCTCTCTCCTAGTTCTATCTATGTCGTTGGTACCCACAGGATCATGACAACTGGATCCTCCCCCTCCCACTGCAAGTTCCTCTCCAGCCCTGAGCAGATGTCCTGAAAGTATTAAAGAGGGCAGTACTTCAGAACTGGGGAAGCGTTCAAGTGGACTTGGATTCTGGGCTCAATCTGCGTTACAACTATATTATTGACGATGCATCTACTCTAGCTCACACTTTTTCAAAAGCTATTAATAGTTTACTTCATTTTTTTATTAATCTCATGGATTTTCTCAGAGACTACTAGAATGAGCACAAGAAATTACATGGACTGAGTGGATCTCAGAAGTTCTTCATTGTATCCATGCTTGTAGTGGGTATCCTAGAGTACCCATTGAGATGGTGCAGATACTCTTCAGTTTCAAACACAGTAATTTGAAATACTTGTGTTTTTATCCAACAGTTGTATTTTCATGCAGTAATGATAGAATACTAATTCCACCTCCCATCTATTTCTTTGGGAAAGGGTTTTAGATGCACTCTGGACAGTACCTAGAAGGGTATCCAGCAGCACTGATACGGATAGTCTCCAACACTCCACAGGCCCGGAGCTGCTGTACAGCTCGTTTGGGATCAAATCTACAGGAGAGAAATGAACAATTAAAACAAGTTATAATTACAAATTTTGTTTAATTATTCTTATCCATTTATTATCTTATTCTGTTTTGAATACAACGGAATTTCAGCAGCCATGCTTTGAGAGTGCCAACCACTTTGCGCTACAGATTCATGCCTCATAGAACTGTCAAGATTGACCCCACCCTTTATGTCCAATTTGCATTGAGCTTCTGAATGCAAGGCTGGAATTTTACATTGGGCGGGAGGCCCCACCGACCGGCTGAAAAGTCAGGGCCGAGCCCACCGCCTCCGGGCCTAGGGAGCCAGGCCAGGATTTTTCACTCAAGCCCTTAATTGGTCGTGGGTAGGACTTCCACCTCCTTAAGGCAGCAGGTCCCGCCTAGTAGAGCCGCAGGCCAATCAGTGGGCCGGCAGCTCTTAGTCCCAGCAGCGCCACCAGGAACGGTGGCCACTGCTGGGACTATACCCAACCATCAGAGGCAAAAGGAAGGATGGCCCCACAAGTCAGGTAAGCTTTTTGGGCCTCGCCAGGGACAATCGGCCAGACTCCAGTGAGGCCGGGGGGAAAGAGAAAAAAAAAAAAGAATATTGTGTGTTGGAGGCAGTTGGGCTTGGAAGGCAGCCCTCCGTGGGGCACACGGTTTTACCAGGGGGTGTTATTGGGGCCTTTGCCATCTGGCCGCCGAAAGTAAAATACCCGCAGTGGTGGATGGAGGCCT
This sequence comes from Heterodontus francisci, assembly GCF_036365525.1. Classification (NCBI taxonomy): domain Eukaryota; kingdom Metazoa; phylum Chordata; class Chondrichthyes; order Heterodontiformes; family Heterodontidae; genus Heterodontus; species Heterodontus francisci. The sequence continues at coordinate 50,532,605 of NC_090371.1, forward strand.
TTAAGTGGCAGTAATTGGCCACTTAAGGGGCTTGATTGGCCTGGGATGGCTGGGCCATTTCTTGCCGCCGCCGCCCCGCATAAATTGCAGCAGGGGCGGGAGTGGGTCGGGATCTGCCCCCTCCGCCTCCCACTCAATTGTACGCCCCCCGCCTGCTCGTTGGGGAGGGGGACGTAAAATTCCAGCTCAAATCTTCAATGTAAATTGGAAATTGTGGTGGTTCCAACACCAATCCTTGAAACAGTCTATTCAGTATTTAACTGACCATGATGCAACTCCTATAATAAATACCCACTTATCTCCTACCTTATAAACAATTGATTATCCATTCACAGATTTTATACCGAATCTCCACTGCTTTAAATGTATATAGTCGCCTTTCAAGAAGAACTTGGTCAGTGTGTTTTGGAATTACAATCTTGCAATTTTCTATTTAACTAGCTTTGCTGCCCATTAGACTCGTGAGTATATCTGTGAAAATATCCATTTTGTAATGCAGCCAAGCCATTATTTGATCATGGAATATTCTAACGTTTAGAAGGTATCTAAGATTACTGGATTTTTTTTCTTTCCTGGAGTATAAAACAGATTTCTCCCCCAAAACAGTGAATATTTTGAATGCTTGTTAAAGTCACTGGGACAAGCAGTTTAGACTCAAGAATTCGATACTTGGATTTTGGCTGTGGATTAAATGCCTTTGAAATAGATGTTAAGCCCAAAGAGGTGCTTCAAAATTCTTCTAATATCTCTTGCTAAAGCTGAGATTCAAACATTACACACCATCATTAATCTAAGCTGACAATTCAAAGATGTCCTTTGGATGAAACGTTACACCAAGGCTCTATCTACCTATTCAGGTGGATGCAAAAGATTCCAAAGAAAAGCTGGTAGTTTTCCTGGTGACCTGTCAATATTCAAACCTCAACCAAGAATACCAAAGGTCACCTTGGATACTTCTAGACTAAACTCAATGAGCCAAACAGCCCTCCTTCTGTGCCATTATGACTCTATGGGCTGCATTTTATGCTCAGGCAGGATGGTGGTGGGTGAGGACCTCGGCTCCATCCCGATTAAGTCCATGCAGGGAAGGCCCATGGCAGCCTTCCTACCCCACTGCCAATTGAGGCTCTTAATGGGAAATTAATGCCCAATTAAGGGCCTCTTCCCACCGCCGCTCACATTAACCCAGCAGCAGGTGGGCCTGTTGCCATGCAGGGAGCCAACATGCAAACCTGTGCGGGTTGCTTTTGGTTCAAGGGGATTGGGAGTGGGGGGAATCTCTCGGTGAAAGGCAGTCAGCCAGGTCCTCGAGGGACATCAGGAAGGGGGGGGGTGGTCAGCTAAGAGCCAATCCCCTTGCTGCTGACACCCTTCCCCCACAACCCTATCCCATGAAACCCCTCCTGCCATCACTTATTTCTGGCCTGGGTCGCTCCTCGAACCTGAGCAACCAGTGTCATTCCAGCAACAGCCATTCCTCCCCAGTGGTGCTGCTGAGCAAAAGAGCAGCCAGCCTCCGATTGGCCAGCAGCTCTCCCCATCCCTGGGGTCCTGATTCCGTGGAATGCCAGCGGGTGGCCTGTTAATTGCCTGATTAGCTCGTAATTCAGCAGACCTTCCCTAAAGGAGGCAACGCAGGTCTCAAGGCAGCTCTCCAGCCGGCAGCCGAGACCCCCTCACCTCCATAAAATTCCTCTCTATGACTTCTGGGACCTTATGTGCAAATTAACTATCAACATCCTGGAGCTGATCATTGACCAGAAACTGAACTGGACCAGCCACATAAATGCTGTGGCTACAAGAGCAGGTCAGAGGCTGGGAATTCTGAGGCAAATAACTCACCTCCTGACTCCCCAAAGCATGAACACCATCTACAAGGCCAAGTCATGAGTGTGTTGGAATATTCTCCACTTGCCTGGATGAGTGGGGCTCCAACACTCAAGAAGCTTGACACCATCCAGGCCAAAGCAGCCGGCTTGATCGAAATCCCACTCACTGTAGTTAACCTCTGCCATGTTTTATCTGATGGATGAATCTATGTAAGTTATGATCTGATAAAATTCACATGAGATGCTATGTTTTAAACTGGAATGATTTTAAGTGATGTTGCAGTTATGCTCAGGAATAGTAATACTTTGTATATGTATTAAATTAGAACTAAGTTATGGACTTGGTGTTTAGAATCATGTTGTAAAATTTGAAATGTATATTTGTATACTGTAGTGGGGAGATGGTGGGAGATGGTGTTTACTGTCACGACAATAGCAGAAATAGCTTTGTTATGAGACCAGATATCTTGATAACTGCCCATTTTGCATTTCAATTAAGACAGACTCAGTCACAATCAGGGACAGACTTGTAGGCCACATGAGATGGTAATGAAAATAAAGATATTCAGAGACTATTCAAGATGGGAATGTTGATGTGGACAGAAAACATTCCCCATTGTGTGACGACGTCTTGGACCATCAAGCTGTCTGCAGAGACTTGTACACAGGGTAGGGTCATATCTGCTGTAATCTGACTATTATAAACTAATCAAGGAGAAACAATGTATAGAAGGTGAAGTCATATCTGACCAATCAAAAGGGTTAAGGTGGACTGTAACCTAATATGGAAGGAAGGAACCCTTGGAGGGAACCGTAAATGGAAGGTGCTGGGACAACTCAGGCATACCAATTCAAGAAGACACCAAGCTACAATGAACAGAACAACCTACAGTCAACAGAACGCCTCAAGAAGGAAGACGCGCAACAGCAGCTCGGAAAGCAAAGACCGAGGACACCCTGCACTCTGCTGTATAACTACTGTCGATGGATAAGTATTGCTTGTATATTCTTGCTGTACTTAATAAACTCTCTATCTTGATGAAGAAACTAGAGTTTGGACCTTGTGGGTCAAAAGCTATTCAATATCCTACCTAAACACAAAAATCTTATGCCACCACCTTAGACATTCACTCCTTCCACCCCGACGCACAGTGGTAGCAGTGTGTACCATGTACAAGGATGCACTGCAGCAACTCACCAAGGCTCCTTCGACAGCACCTTCCAAACCCACAACCTCTACCATCTAGAAGGACAAAGGCAGCTGATGTATGGGACCACCACCTGCAAGTTCTCCTCCAAGCTACTCACCATCCTGACGTGGACTTATATCAACATTCCTATACAGTCATGGGATCAAAATCCTGGATATCCCTTTCCAACAGCATTGCGGGTGTACCTATACCAGATGAACTGCAGCAGTTCAAGAAGGCAGCTCACCACCACCACCACCTTCTCAAGGGCAATTAGGGATAGGCACAAATGATGGCCTTGCTAGTGATGGCTACATACCACGAAAGAATGAAAAAAAAAATTAGCCACCAAGTTTGCCTACAGAACAACCATGACTACACTTGAAAAAGTAATTAATTAATTGTGAAGAGCTTTGGGACATTCTGATGATATATAAATGCAAGTTTTATTTTCTTTCGTTAGCAGGTAGCCCACAAAAAATTGGCCAGCTATCTGCAACATGTTGTACATGCAAAGTGAAATTACAAGTTACATAGTATTTAGAGCATACAAACAAGCCCTTTGGATCAACAGGCCCAGGCCAGTGGTTATGCTGGACACAAGCCTCCACTACCCTTCTTCTAATCCTATTAATGTATGCTTCTAATCCTTTTGCCTTCATGTGCTTGTCTGGCTTCCCCTTAAATGCATCAATGCTATTCACCTTAACAACCACTTGTGATTGTGAGTTCCACATTCTAACCACTCTCAGAGTGAAGAGGTTTCTCCCGAATTCCCCACTGGATTTATTAATGACTATCTTAAGTTGATTGCAGATGTTGCTGAATCACGACAGGGACATTGGTGCTATGATCTGAGCGGCACTAACAAGTGTAGCAAGATGACTCCGCACTAACTTGCAGATGACACGTAAATTGGTGGTGTCATAAATAGTGAGGAGGAAAGCCTTAGATTACAGGACAATATAGATGGGCTGTTAAGATGGGTGGAAAAGTGGCAAATGAAATTTAATCCTGAGAAGTGTGAGGTGATGCATTTTGGGAGGACTAACAAAGTAATGGAATATACAATGGATGGTGGGACCCTAGGGAGTACAGAGGATCAGAGACACCTGGAGGGCTTGTCCATAGATCACTGAAGGCAGCAGCACAGGTAGATAAGGTGGGTAGGAAGGCATATGGGATACTTGCCTTTATTAGCTGAGGCATAGAATATAAAAGCAGAGAGGTTATGATAGAGCTGTATAAAACACTAGTTAGGCCACAGCTGGGGTACTGTGTACAGTTCTCGTCGCCACACTACAGGAAGGATGTGATTGCACTAGAGAGGGTGCAGAGCAGATTGACCAGGATATTGCCTGGGCAGCAGCATTTCAGCTATGAAGAGAGACTGGAAAGCCTAGGGTTGTTTTCCTTAGAGCAGAGAAGGCTGAGGGGGGACCTGATTGAGGTATACAAAATTATCATAGAGTCATAGAGTCGTACAGCATAGAAACAGGCCCTTTGGCCCACCGCGTCCATGCCAACCATAATGCCTATCTATACTAATCCCACCTGCCTGCACTAATTCCATATCCCTCTATGCCTTGCTCATTCAAGTACCTGTCCAGATGCCTCTTAAATGTTGCTACTGTTCCTGCCTCCACCACCTTTGTATGAAAAATTTACCCCTTTGATCCCCTTTAAACCTCCTCCCTCTCACCTTAAATCTACACCCTCTAGTTTTAGTCACCCCTACCATGGGAAACAGACTCTGGCTATCTACCCTATCTATGCCTCTCATAATTTTATACACCTCTATCACGTCCCCTCTCAGCCTCCTTCGCTCCAGGGAAAACAGACCCAGCCTATCCAATCTCTCTTCATAACTCCAGCCTTCTAAACCAGGCAACATCCTTGTGAATCTTTTCTGCTGAAGGGCATAGATAGGAAGAACCTTTTTCCCTTGGTGGACGTGTCAACAACCAGGGGGCATAGATTTAAGGTAAGGGGCAGGAGGTTTAGAGGGGATTTGAGGAAAATTTCTTTCACCCAGAGGGTGGCTGAAATCTGGAACACACTGCCTGAAAGGGTGGTAGACGCAGGAATCCTCACAACATTTAAGAAGTATTTAGATGAGCACTTGAAGCGCCATAGCATACAAGGCTATGGGCCAAGTGCTGGAAAATGGGATTAGAATAGGTAGGTGCTTGATGGCCAGCATGGACATGATGGGCCGAAGGGCCTGTTTCTGTGCTGTATAACTCTATGACTATGATTCAGTGTGAAATGTCTACCTTCCTCCATTATTGTACAGGACAGGGCAGAATAGTGGTAGAAGTGCTTCACCCTTAATTAGACCTCATAATGGCTGGCTCAAGAGCAACTTCCTGTTCTGTTGGCTTGGAAATGGTGTGTGCTACCGGTAGATCGCAAAACCATAAAGCAAATAAGATACCATGAATATTTACAGAATATTGATCCATATTTTATTCTTTCAATTTCAGACCTATAGTGCAAAGAACATTTATTAGAAGAATGATTAATACAACAAAGTGACTTTCAGCACAATATCTAGCACATTACAAGGTTATTCTTCACAAATCAGAATGAGCTTATATGGATTTCCATTACGTTACATGCTCACGGAACCTGACATTGATTTTAAAGATTTCTCGGCCTCAAGAAACACATTTCATTGCACCAAATGGTTTTAAAAAGAATACGTACAGGAACCAGCAGCATTGTCTCATCAGCATCAATCCTCTAAAAGTTGCAGCTAGCAAACATTTTAGTTTTTCTACCCGTTGAACTCTTGAATATTTTTGCTGAAAGGAGAACTTTTACCCTCCTGCTATTTCAGTATCACATTTTTGAGTATCACATCACCATTGACCCATAGAAGAAACCAATGATTCATCCCCAAGGTAAGTACCAATCGAGCTAAAAGGAAAGCTTGAAAGAGAACTCAAAGAGATGGAAGAAAATAAAGTGATTGCCAAAGTCAGAGGGCCTACATATTGGGCAAATTCCAATGTGGTGCTAGAGAAGACAAATGGATAGTTACAAATTTGCCTGGATCACAAAGATCTGAATCAAGCAATAAAGAGGAAATCACTACCCTACTCCAGCACTCTAAGCGATCACGCGAGCACTGGCAGGGGCAAAAGTTTTCAGCAAGTTTGATGCCAGAAATGGCTCCTGGAACGTGAAGCTCGATGAGGAATTTTCGCTGTTGACAACATTCAACACACCCTTTGTTCAGTACAAATTCTTGTGTCTATCATTTGTCCTTCAAGTGAGCCAGGATGTGTTCCAGCAAAAAACAGGCATACAGGGGATGCAAAGGAGCAATTGGCATAGCTAATGATATCCAGATCTATGGTACAATGGAAAAGACCATGACTACCATCCACACGAAGCTATGGAGAGAACCAGGAAAGCTGGGATCAAGCTAAACGCAGACAAATACATTGTAATGGTGACAGGATGTCAGTTCTTCGGAATGGTGTACACACCTGATGGAGTCAAGCCAAGTCCTGAAAACATCACAGCTATTTCTGAGATGGAAGCTCCAAGAGACAAGAAAGAGCTGAGAAGTTTTCTTGGTTTGATCCAGTAAATTAACTCTTTTATACCTCACATGTCAGAGCACACAGCAAACTTACGACAGCTGATGATAAGATCATGAGTACCAGTGGTCAGAGCCAAATGAGAGGAGTTTCAGTAAACTCAAAGAAGTAATATGCAAGGATTCAACTGAGCGAAACCTGTCACTCTGCAAGTAGATACTTCTCCAAAAGGATTGGGAGTTGCCCTGGTACAAGAAAGAAAGCCGATAGCATTCACAACCAAAGCTCTAACATCAGCTGAGATCAGATATGTCAACATACAGAGAGCGCTTTTGGCAGTGGTGTATGGATGTGAGAAATTCCATATCTCTATGGGAGAAAATTCATAGTGGAGAGTGAATTTCGTTCACTGGAACCGATCTACAAGAAAAAACTGTGTAGAGCACCAGCAAGACTACAGAGACTACCCTTGAGACTTCAGAATTACTAGCTCGCTCTGAAATACATGCCAGGAAGAGAAACGGTGCTAGCAGATACCCTATCTCGTCTGTCGCCAGTAGAGAAACAAGAGATAAAAGATCTAGGTAAAAAGATACATCACCTTGTGAACGTGATGCTATCAAAATTGAATCAAATCAGAGATGAGACCAGTAAAGATGAGTTACAGATGCTCTCTCAGCAAGTGATTCAGCAATGGCCGGCTAAGATGCAGTAAACACAACCAGCAATACAGCACTATTGGCTAATCAGAGATGATATCTCACTAGAAGACGGTGTTCTGCTGGGCAGAAGCAGAATAATCGTACCCAAAACAATGCAAAAAGAACTTTTCCAGAAGATATATAAAGACCACATGGAAATGGATAAGTGTAAGCTTAGAGCCAGATCAGCTGTGTACTGGATAGGCATCTACAAAGACATTGAAGGAATGGTATCTACACGCAGTGTATGCCAGAAGTATAGAAGTACACAGCCGAAAGAGGAGGTGATAGTTAGCGAGATACCACCCAGACCACGGTATACCGTGGGAGATGACTTATTCATGCACAACCAAAATTGGATCTTACAGTTGCTATTACTCAAAGTTCCCATTTATCAGGAAGGTAAAAGATTTGAGAGCTCTAAGCTGCTATGTTCCTACAACAATCACCACAGCAGTACGAGTCCTGTTTGCTGAGCAAGGGATTCCAGAAAGTGTGATATGTGATAAATGGAACCCAATTCACCTCCAGAGAATTTAAGGAGTTTGAACAGCATAGATTCAACATCATAAACTCATCAACACATTACCCAAGGGGACACAGTTTTATAGAAAGGCATGTTCAGATGGTTAAGGAGACCCTGATTAAATGCTGAGACACAAGTGAAGACCCAAACCATGCCTTAATGTCACTGTGAGCTACACTTCTGAAGGCCAACATGAAATCACCTACTAGAGCTACTGAATAGCAGAAAATACAAGACAACTCTGCCAAGTATAATACATCTTCCAAATGACCATTAGGAAGGAAGACGCAAAACACTGATGCACAAGTCAGCACTTCAACAAAGACGACAAATTATTGCCTGAGTTGTTGAGAGGACAAATTGTGCATGTATAGGACCCAAAACTGAAAACCTGGAATCCAGCAGAAGTTGTTGGTAAAGCTGAGACTTCAAGATCATGCATCATAGAGACCAAAACCGGTAAACAAATTAGATGGAACAGAGTCAGTATTCGGCCCCCACCAGAGCTGGTAAAGCAGTGAAAGGCATCAGCAACATCAACAAGCGACACAACATCACCAACAGAAAGTGCTGCAACATTTGCAACATCACCAGCAAGTGACACATCACCAACATCAAGCACAACTTATATAACACCAGGAGCAACACACACTACATTGCCAGTACAGCATGCCAACTCATTGCAGACAGGGATGACGACAACCAAATCCGTGAGATGGAGGCACAACATCTTACCGTCACAATGATATTGTGAATAATGCTTTGAAAGAAAGTGAGCCATAGAAGAGTTTTAAGGTGTTCAGCATTACAAGTTTAATTGTAATTGTAAAAGCTTCTTGTAAGTTTTCTTTAGTAGCCAGATGAAAAAAAAAATGTTTGGGAAAATTATGCAGATTAAAAAAATGTCAATATCTTTCACTTTTTAAAGAAAAAGGATATATTATCCCAAAATGATTAAGGAACCATACTGTTCCTGCATATGGATACATGTATATCCATGATACCACATCAGCTACTACTGCACTACAGTCTGTGTATCAAACACATGTTGGCTGGGATTTTGTGTGGCCCCGGGGTCTGAGGCGGTGGGAGGCATTGTGGGGGGGGGGGGGGGGGGAGAATTGGGGGAAGGAGACAGAGTATCGCGACAGGTGGCGGGGGGGGCGTGTGCAGGGTCCGTCGCCTCCCCATCATCCAGCGATCTTCCTGGGGGCGGGATAGACCGACGATGGTCTTCCCACCCAGAGGCCAATTGAGGCCCTTAAGTGGGCTATTAACAGCCAATTAAGGGCCTCTTTACGCCACTGCTGGCATCTTTCCAGCGGTGGAGGTGCCTCCGCCTTGAGGGGAGGACACCTTGTGATACGAGGTGCCCTCCCTGTAACATTGAGTCAGAATTATACTGACAGAAACAGGCCTTTCGGCCCATTGTGTCTGTGCCGGCCATCAAGCACCTATCTATTCTAATCCCATTTTCCAGCACTTGGCCCGTAGCCTTGTATGCTATGGCATTTCAAGTGCTCATCTAAATACTTCTTAAATGTTATGAGGGTTCCTTCCTCCACAACCCCTTCAGCAGTGTGTTCCAGATTCCAACCACACTCTGGGTGAAAAAATTTTTCCACAAATCCCCTCTTAACCTTCTGCCCCTTAGCTCAAATACATGCCCCCTGGTTACTGACACCTCCGCTAAGGAAAAATGTTTCTTCCTATCTACCCTATTTATGCCCCTCATAATTTCGTATACCTCAATCAGGTCCCCCCTCAGCCTTCTCTGCTCCAAGGAAAACAACCCTAGCCTATCCAGTCTCTCTTCATAACGGAAATGCTCCAGCCCAGGCAACATCCTGGTGAATCTCCTCTGCACCCTCTCCAGTGCAATCACATCCTTCCTATAGTGTGGTGCCCAGAACTGTACACAGTACCCCAGCTGTGGCCTAACCAGCGTTTTATACAGCTCCATCATAACCTTCCTGCTATCATATTCTATGCCTCGGCTAATAAAGGTAAGGATCCCATATGCCTTCCTAACCACCTTATCTACCTGTGCTGCTGCCTTCAGTGATCTATGGACAAATACACCAAGGTCCCTCTGATCTTCTGTACTTCCTAGGGTCTTACCATCCATTGTATATTCCCTTGCCTTGTTAGTCCTCCCGAAATGTATCCCCTCACACTTCTCAGGATTAAATTCCATTTGCCACTACTCTGCCCATCTTACCAGCCCATCTATATCGTCCTGTAATCTAAGGCTTTCCACCTCACTATTTACGACACCACCAATTTTCGTGTCATCTCGATATGAATACATGTATAATTAATGAGCCATGGAAGACACTGATAACATTGTGCAGTGAAGCATTGGTATGTTAACAATTTTCAGAAATAGTACTCAGTGGTGAAACCTAAATAGGTTAGAACCAAGTGCATTCTGTGCCTGATTGGTTTCATCAATGAACTTGAGACTGTTACGTCCTTCATTGAACTCAGCGGCCCCTCAAGCCTGCTCCGCCATTCAATAAGATCATGACTGGTCTAATTGTAACCTCGAAACCACATTCCCACCTACCCCCAATAATCTTTCACCCCCTTGCCTATCAAGAATCTATCTACCTCTGCCTTAAAAATGTTTCAAGATTCTGCTTCCACTGCCTTTTGAGGAAGAGAATTCTAAAGACTCACCACCCTCTGGGAGAAAAAAAATTCTCCTCATCTCTGTCTTAAATGGACAGCCCCTTATTATTAAACAGTGACTCCTAGTTCTAGATTCTCCCACAAGGGGAAACATCCTTTCCACATCCACCCTGTCAAGACCCCCCAGGATCTTATATGTTTCTATCAAGTCACCTTACTCTTCTAAATTCCAGCGGATACAAGCCTAGCCTGTCCAATCTTTCTTCATAAGACAACCCGGCATTCCAGGTATTAGTCTAGTAAACCTTCGCTGAACTGCTTGCAACGCATTTACATCCTTCCTTAAAAAGGAGACCAATACTGTACATAGTACTCCAGATGTGGTCTCACCAATGCCCTGTATAGCTGAAGTATAACCTCCCTACTTTTGTATTCAATTCCCCTCGCAATAAACGATAACATTCTTAATTACTTGCTGAACCTGCTTACTAACCTTTTGTGCTTCATGCACTAGGCCACCCAGATCCCTCTGCATCTCAGAGCTCTGCAATCTCTCACCATTTAGATAATATGCTTATTTTTATTCTTCCTGCCAAAATGGATAATTTCACATTTTCCCACATTATGCTCCATTAGCATGATTTTTGCCCACTCACTTACATCCCTTTGTAGCCTCCTTATATCTCTTTACAACTTACTTTCCTATCTATCTTTGTGTCAGCAGCAAATTTAGTAATCATATTAGATGGCTTCTATAAAGTGAGGGCAATCTGTTTTGCCAGCTTACTTTTCAGGCAGTGAAGACGGAAATCTATCTCATTGAGTTTTTCAGCACAAAGATAGCTTCTTTTCACCAAGCAGATAACTTCAAATAAAACAAATGCACTAGTAATAAGACACTCATTTTGCTGGCTGCAACAGAAATGGTACAAGACTTGTTTAATGAAATGCAGGGAGACAGTTGAAAACATAGCTTGCCACCGAGTTTGAGAGATATCGAGTTGAGATGACTGACAAAATTCTGAAATCCCTGTTCAGCCTGCTGTTGGATGAGATGATAGACATTGGAAATTTAGATGTACTTCTGGTATTAGCACACTATAAAAACACCAAAGTTGAACACATTGATGAAGGCCTCTTTTGCTATCTGATGACAGTGGCACAAGTAGCCAATATCTTCAACAATGTAGGTCACAAATAGAAGAGCTGCATTGGCATGAGCAATTATGCTGCAAGGCTACAATGGACCGAAATTGACCTTTTTGGACAGAGTCAAAGCAGTAGTCTACTATAATTAGAGGAATACTATAGTAGCAATATTTATCACTGTGTGATCTACTGAGAATAACTACACTAAAAGAACTTGGAATGAAGCTGCAGCAGTCCCAATATTATGAAAATTGCCAAATATATGTAATCCTGTGCACTGAATACACGGCTGCTCACAACCTGCACAAGGAACTGGGCTCTGTTCCATATGGGAAATTCAGTCAGTCATCTGGTAAAGTCTTGGACTGTGTCTGAGAGCTATTAGGCAAAGGACGTTTGCAATGGAAAATGACAGTCCAATCAGTTAGAATTCAACGACAAGAAATTCTGAGCATGACTTGCCTACTTAGCTGCTATTGTTGAAAAAGGCAGCAAGTTGATTCTGCAACTTGAAGAACAAATGTGTTTTCATCAAAAGTGGATTAATTAGTACAAGTTGGCAAGATGCACTTGCAGTTGTAAGATTTAAATGGAGGCTGCTTCATGCCATTCAAGTTCCTGTCAGACTTCCAAAAAGGAACTTAACAGTATGGTTTTCCTCAAAATTTCACCCATTTTAACAGTCTCACCAAGCAGTTTGAAAAATATTTTTTCAGCCTGAATCCAGAGGAATCTGTATGGGTTCTCGGTCCATTGACAACAATGATAACTCATATTCCACACCTTTGTATCACTGTAAACAACACTTTGAAATTGTGTTCCAGGAAACAAAAGATTTGGAATAATTTTGGATCAGCATTGAAATAACATTCAGAGATTGTAAGGGAATGTAAGGGAAGCAATTAAACTACTGATCCTTTCAGAACATTCCACTTATGTACACAAGGTAGTTTCTGCCAGCTTTCCAGACCGAAACAAAACAGCAAAACTGTCTTGAAAAATTCCAGCCTTTAAATGAGACTTGTTCTTTGTCACATTTTTAAAAAGGTACCAAAAACAGATGAACAGGGAAGTTGACACTTCAATATATACTGTCTGATCCAAATTTCAACTTGCAATTGTTGTAAAATTAGTAGACAAACTTTTGGTTGGGGGCTCTGGAAAATCTTGGGACTATTTTTGTACTTAACGTATGTCAGTGAGGACAAGAGTAATGGTTGAGTATGATGTGTATGGGACAAGATACAGTAAGTAATGCAGCTGAGTTTTGGACAAGTTGGAAGGAAGGAATGAATATATGCAGCTTAGATTTGAACAACTTGTAGTTCATAGAAGGTGGAGGATAGGAGGCCAAGTAAAATGTTGCAAAAATTGCATTTACAGAAGATGTTATGATTAAAGAACTTGGCTAAAAGAAAACACACATATCTCATTTCTCTTCTGTCTCTAACGCAGTGCCATTCTTGAATTAGATTTTATTTTCTAGGTGCCAATGTGTTTGTACTTCTCTTTTTTTTATTTGTTTGAGGGATGTGGGCATTGCTGGCTAGGCCAGCATTTATTGCCCATCCCTAATTGCCCTTGAGAAGATGGTGGTGAGCTGCCTTCTTGAACTGCTATCGTCCTTGGGATGTAGGTACACAAACAGTGTTGTTAGGAAGGGAGTTCCAGGATTTTCACCCAGCGACAGTGAAGGAATAGCGATATAGTTCCAAGTCAGGATGGAGTGTGGCTTGGAGGGGAAGTTGCAGGTGGTGGTGTTCCCATGCATCTGCTGCCCTTGTCCTTCTAGGTGGTAGAGGTTGCGGGTTTGGAAGGTGCTGTCTAAGGAGCCTTGGTGAGTTGCTGCAGTGCATCTTGTATATGGTACACACAGTGAGTCAGTGGTGGAGGGAATGTTGAAAGTGGTGGATGCGGTGCCAATCAAGCAGACTGCTTTGTTCTGGATGGTGTCGAGCTTCTTGAGTGTTGTTGGAGCTGCACCCATCCAGGCAAGTGCAGAGTACTCCATCATACTCTTGACTTGTGCCTTGTAGATGGAGGACAGGCATTGGGGGACAGGAGCCGAGTTACGTGCCGCAGAATTCCCAGCCTCTGACCTGCTCTTGTAGCCACAGCATTTATGTGGCTTGTCCAGTTCAGTTTCTGGTCAATGGTAACCCCCAGGATGTTGATAATGGGGAATCAGCGATGGTAATGCCATTGAATGTCAAGGGGAGATTGTTAGATTCTCTCTTGTTAGAGATAGTCATCACCTGGCACTGGTGTGGCGTGAATGTCACTTGCATATTTAGCAATGTATTATACACAAGAGGCAAGATGGAGCTCAGCTCAATGCACTATGTATCATTTGCACCTTGTTTTTATGGATTATTTTTAATGGCGAGGCAGCTGGCACCATTGCCAAAGAAGGTGAACCTGCACATCATTTGTTGTTGCTCAACATTTTAAGAATTAATTATGCATCTTGATACAAATTATGTGTTTTACAGGTTTCCTAGATGCTGTCAGATCTTCACAAAGCCATCATTAAAAAAAATGTAACAAAAACGCTGCAATGCTTCCAGATAAAATGAACAGGATGGACCGCAATCTCTCTCTCTGTGGTGCAACTGGAAGAACAGAGAAGAATCACCACAAATTTAATTGCAGAAAATCATCAGGTTGTTACTTCACTTCTGGTTGCTATGGAAATTTTATTCAAATATTAGAAAACAAAATATATATCAGCTGTGCTTTTTGTATGGGTTTGTATTAATTTCTGCATATTTTAAAAATTCAATGTCAGGAATGTGTAGTATCAGTCTTTACTCAAGCAGTCAGTCACTCATCAGCATTAAGAGAATGTTTATGAGTTGGTTTTACATTCTGCACAAATCTTTTCCATCTCAACAGCCTTCACTGTAAGGATTGCTGAAATAAATGCCTGAGTTATGTAACCTGAGCAGCCAATAAGACTCGAGTTTAAGTTAATCAGCTGCACCTGCAAAGTATACAGGCTCATTCACGCAGATCAATCGGTATGCTGATTGATGTGAACAAACAGTATCGAGGAACTAACCAGGAATCCAGCTGTTTTTCGATTCTCTCATCCGGGAACACTAATGGAAACTGTAGCACCCATATTGCTAATCCAACTGAGTTTTCTTTGAAATGTTTTGACTTGGGGTTTGTCTAGCTCAAGAACATATTAGTAGGATACTATGACTGAACTTAATGGTCCCCTGGAGATGGGCTAGGAGGCAGGCAGAGAATTGCGACGGAAGGCAGGGGTTGGAGGGCCTGTCGCCTTCCGTCGCACTGCGATAAAGTTGGGGCGGGAAAGGCCGAAGAAGGCCTTGCTGCCCAGAGGCTAATTGAGGCCCTTAAGTGGGCAATCAGTAGCCACTTAAGGACCTCTTCCCACCAATGGAATTAAACTAGCGGTGGGGGGGCCTCCGCCATACGGGGAAGTCGCCTACTAAAGCAAGGCACCCTCCCTGTAGGCTTGTGGGGGGACTCCTCTGTGGCCCACCGAGGACCCCCGGCAGCAAAGGCCGCCCCTCTGACAATTCTGGCCCCACCCCCCCTCATCGCCTCTGATGGGCCAGCAGCTCTTGGAGGCAGTATTCCCATCCTTAAATGGACAGCATCCCAATGCCAGACACTTAAGCATCTGAGCACCTTTGAATTGCGCCGGGGGGGGGGGGGGGGTGCAGGGGGGGGTCTGAAAGTCCGAGGCAGGGTTCCCCTCACCTTTTTGGCCTGGTGTGACTAGATTCAGCCTCTGGTATGCAAATGGCATTTGTCTGAAACTCCTCTCTCCGCTATCTTAGTGGAGGTGTTAACCATTTAAAGTATAATAGCAGAGAGCTTTTAGAGATCTCTTTATTTATTCATGGGATGTGGGCATCACTAGCAAGGCTAGCATTTATTGTCCATCCCGAATAGTCCTCAAGAAGGTGGTGGTGAGCAGTTTGTGTGGTGCAGGTTAACCCACTGTGCCGTTAGGGAGAGAGTTCCAGGATTTTGACCCAGCAACAATGAAAGAACAGCGATATAGTTCCAAGTCAGGATGGATTGTGGCTTGGAGGGGAACTTGCAGGTGGTGGTTTTCTGCTGCCCTGATCCTTCTAGATGGTAGAGGTTGCAGGTTTGTAAGATTCTGTCGAAGAAGCCTTGGCAAGCCTCTGCAGTGCATCTTGAAGTAATACATACTACAGCACATGCACCAGTGGTGGAGGGAGTGTTTAAGGTGATAGATGGGGTGACAATCAATGTCAGGTATAAGGTATAATCCCACAGTGGAATTTCTAGGCCATAGACAACCAATAAAGCAAGCTGAAGATGTCCCTTTGCATGCATGAAATTGACAAGTTAAACTAGTGCAGAAAGAGTGCCCCGAGAAATTTAAAAGAGAGAAGCCTTGCTCTGGGTCTAACCTCTGCTGCACTCATTCACTCAGTCATCAGACATAAAGCAGAAAATGTTGCATACCTCTGCAGTGCAAGTCCCAACCAGGATCAATCCAAATAGAACCAATTACACATTTATTGTTAGTAATAGTGTTGTAATACTGACAGTTATACATTAGCTACCGGCTTCATGTAGACTAAAACTTATACAAGTTTACAATGTGCAGAAGAAATATTGACACTTTTTCTTTTCAAAATTAAATCAACTTCTGAAAGCCAAATGATTAGAAGTGGTAACTTTGCAAGGATCACCACTCCCGAAGCTTTGTGTCATCAGTAATTTCTGGCACTATTTATATGAAAAAACTGCTGTAAAACTTCATTAAATGCACAGCTTCACTATTTTACCAGGTTATGAAATTTTACTCTGGGATGACGGGGTACCTAGAATTATGTTTAACCCTTCCCTGCTTCTTGAAGGAGACAGAAAGAATTACGAATCCTCTGCTCAAAATTCCAGAAAGTGTGTGGAGAAATTTGAACAAACGTAGTGTGCCTTCCGGTCCAATCTTTTGGAAGGTGGCCGATTAAGAGCTCATCTCCAGGATCGCCGTCCAATTAGAGATGATGGGTGGGTTGAGCAGGCGGGAGGGCAAATCAGTGGGCGTGATTTAAAGGGCAGCCGACTCCCTCATTGTGGCTGCTGAAGAGAATGGCACACAAGAGGATGGACCGAAACGGAGAAGATACAGGGAAGGGCTGCTTCACTCCTCATAGATGCCTCCCTGGATGTTATGTTGGAGGTACAGAGGGCAGAGAGGCATGTCCTGTTTCCTATGGCGGGAAGAGGAGGCCAATCAGCATAACCAAGCTGGCTTGGCTGGAGATCAGGCAGGAGGTAGGCAGCCAAAGTGTTGTCAGAAGGACGTGGATACAGTGCTGGAAGAGCTTCAATGACCTTATGAGGTCTGGCAAGGTGAGTGCCTTGCCACGCTCAGATGGCAGCCAAACATTAGTCACATCCTCAGCAGTCCTCTGCTCGGAATGGCTGAAAGTCACATTATTTGCAGCAACATGAAGGAATGTGTATCCAGGTCCCTTCCTCATCTGTTGGAAATGCTCACACCAATCTCAGTCATAGATAAACCAATAAATGGTTGCTGCCCTTTCCAGTGTGAGTTCCATCAAATGTGCCAGCACCTCATGAATCGTCCTTTATATTCATCACAGTCTTACGACCATACGAATTAGGAGCAAAAGTAGACCGACAGCTTGTCAGTTTCAGGTTGGGTCAAGCCTGGCTTTCAGGCTCGGATCGGGTCGAGTCCAGGTTGGGCCAGACACACACAGTAAGTGCTCTGGCGGTAAGTATTAAAAATTTTAAAAAAAACACTTACCTGAGCTGGGAGTCCGGGACGAAACTGAGTCTGCGCAGTGAGCGCGTGATGTCACTATGATGACATCATACATGCACTGCAGCTTCGTGGAGCTTCCCAATTGGAATGTAAGTAAAGGGATGGTCGGTCGGGCTTTGTTTGGGCTGAGCGGGGTCAGGCTTGGGTCGGGTCGGGGTGAAATTGGGGCAGGTCAGGCTC
This sequence comes from Heterodontus francisci, assembly GCF_036365525.1. Taxonomy (NCBI): domain Eukaryota; kingdom Metazoa; phylum Chordata; class Chondrichthyes; order Heterodontiformes; family Heterodontidae; genus Heterodontus; species Heterodontus francisci. The sequence continues at coordinate 50,550,174 of NC_090371.1, forward strand.
GGGTCCGCTGTGGATCAGTCAGGTTTGGTTCTTTTTCCCCGACCTAAGCAGGCCTTCAATTCTGCCCGTCGAACCTGCTCCGCCATTTAATAAGATCATGGCTGAGCTGTTTCTGTCTCGAATTCCACACTCCCAACCACCTCCGATAATCTTGATTCCCTTGCCTAACAAGAATCTATCTACCTCCGCCTTAAAAATATTCAATGACTCCACCTCCACCACTTTCTGAGACAGAGAATTGCAAAGTCACACAACCCTCAGAGAAAAAAATTCTCATCTCTGTCCTAAAAGAATGACCCCTTATTTTAAAACTGTGCCCCCTAATTCTGAACTCACCCACAAGAGGAAACATCCTTTCCACATTCACCTAGTCAAGGATCTTATATACTTCAATCAAGTCTCCCCTCACTCTTCTAAACCACAGTGAAAACAAGCCCAGTCTGTCCAACCTTTCCTCATAAGACAAACTGCTCATTCCAGGTATCAATCTAGTAAACCTCCTCTGAACCGCCTCCAATGCATTCACATCCTTCCTTAAATAAGGAGACCAAAACTGTACACAGTAGTAGAGATGTGGTCTCAACAATACCCTGTATAACTGAAACATAAGATCCTTACTTTAATTTTCAATTCCTCTTGTAATAAAGGATAGCATTCCATTAGCCTTATTACTTGCTGTACCTGCATACTAACATTTTGTGACTAATGCACTCAAACACCCAGATCCCTCTGCACCTCGGAATTCTGCAGTCGTTTCCCCTTTAAATAATACTCTGCTTTTTTATTCTTCCTGCCAAAGTGAACAACTTAACATTTTCCCACATTATATTCCATCTGCCAGATTTTTGCCCACTCACTCAACCTATCTATAATCGGTCTGCAACCTCCTTATGTCCTCTTCACAACATACTTTCCTACCTATTTTTGTGTCATCTGCAAATTTAGCTACCATGCCATCGCTCCCCTCATCTAAGTCATTGATATAAATTGTAAAAAGTTGAGGCCCCAGCAGAGACCCCTGTGGGACTCCACTCGTCACATCCTGCCAATCAGAAAAGGAACCATTTATGCATACTCTGTTTTCTGCTCTCCCGGGCGTTATGTGCTCTCTTCTGCAAGGAGAGAGCGCACAACGCTCAGGAGAGCAGTCACACTGGGAGGGTAGAGTACCCTTATTGGCAATCCTGATGCCAACTGTACAATCGGGTTGGAACATTTCCTTCATTTGTGCAGTTCTATCCATAAGTTTACAGTTGAATACCAGCAAGATGTTAGAAGATGCAATCATTGAAACCTGCACGCTTCACTAACTGAGGTCTTCTCTCTCCCGCAGGGACATAGCTGGAAGCGCAGCAGCAACCGCATGAGGAGGCAGCACAGATTGCAGAGCCCCAGAGGAAGAACAGCACTCTGAGCGTACACCATCACATGAGTCAAGTGCACCATTCACCAGTGCAGATACACACATCTCGGTGGGGCCTCATTCACCGACAGAACGGGTGACTCAAGGTGAGGAGTACGTCACATGTGAGCAGGAGTAGGTGATGGAGGCAATGACAGCTGTTGGGGGGGGGGGTCCTCATTGGAGGGCTGCTTCAGCCATGCTCAGCTCCATGCTGAACCTCGGAGTGTGATATACGAAGTGAGTTCTTGTGGAGCAGCAAAGGGAGATATGTGGGCATCTGTCAAGAGCTTCCTGAGGCAGTGTAGACCCGTGCACAGAAGATGGAGGAGTCTATCCATGCCATGAATGATGTGATATTTCAGACATATGAGCAAATGACCTCCTCCATTGAAGAATGGCCACCCTCACAGAAAGTCACATGCAGCAGGCCAATGATTGGATGCAGGATCAGCCCTGTGGCCTCCAAACTATGCATCCAGCCTTTAGCAGCATTGATCGATTGGTTGCATTGATGACTCAGAAATACATGGAAACACAGGCAGATGCTAACCCGCTCTTGGTTAGCAGGGATGTGCAGGTGGGCCCTGAAAGAGCAGATGTGGGCAGGAATCATGGCAATGAGGGCCATCATGGTGCGCCCCCCCGAGCTGCCTCCTGGACTCCTCTGACAGAGGCACAAAGGCTGCATCCTGCCCCTTAATCGAGACTGCCTCTGCACAGATGAAGGTGGGCTAGTCAGTGGCAGGGCCCTCATGAACATCACAACCCAGAGCATGCATGCCTTGGGCATCTCATTCACTAAAGCAGAGAAACGAGCAGGCTGCCTCCACATCTGCATCAGCCACAGGGATAGCACCACAGAAGTTAGCGGATGAGAATATGGAAACAGGTTTAATAGCACAATGGGATATAATTGGGTGCCTTATTTTATGCCACAGTCAACTGGATTTGCTTTATTGGAATGAAACCATTTCTGTTGCCTAAGTGATAAGTCTCAAGTAGTCCTTATGTCCCAGTGCACAATCACCATTAGAAGCGGTCCGAATGTGACATCAGTGAATGTCATGGCCACAGTGCTGAACTGGAAGGGATTGCGGCTTGGGATTTCTTGAATCAAGGAGTTCTTTATGGTGTCTTGGACTTGTGATTGCAGCCACAACTTTTGCTACATGGACCTGATGCCAAGAGTGCAGAGTAGGAAATCCCACATTCATGTGAATCTTGCCTGGATGAGGGCATCCCAGGCTTCCCTGGCCTGCAAGTCAATGGGCAACAGGCCTCAACAGGACCTCCCACTGGCATGGTGCACTGACTGATTGTAGTCTTCCTCCTCTTCTGAGGATGATGAGCACTCACTGCCATCTTCCGACACCAGTTCCACTTCCCGCTATATCGCCAGGTTGTGCAGAGGGCTGCACATCACCAGTATGCACGAGACCCTTGAAGACACCGGAACCACATTTTCAGAAGGCCTATGGCCTGCTCAATGGTTGCCCTGGTTGACAAATGGCAGTGGTTGTATTTCTCACAGACCTCTGTGGTAGGCATCCGCACTGGTATCATAAGCCATGTCTTCAGTGGATACCCCTGAACAGTTGAGACAGCTAAGACTGCCTCAGTATGAAGGAGTCAAGGCCTGCAAACCTTGCACATAATTACAGGATCCTTTTACGGTGATCGCATGTTGAAGGAGTGGAAGCCCTTTCTGTTCACAAATGCACCTGAGTGGCTTGATGGCGCCTTAAAGGCCCCCTCTCCCCGCCGCGGGAAAAGGGGCCAGATGCAAGCAACGCTGTCAAACCAGCCCAAAGCATTTTTTTTCCAATTTTTCCAGCCCACCCCTCCTCCAAGCCCACCTCTAAAGGCCTGGGAAAATTTCCAACAAAGATACAGTGATTTGCACCATAATAATCAATCTATACTGTACTTACGAGAATGCAGATTTCTCATCGTTTGGCTTGATGCAGCGTACATAGTGTGGTGTTGTGGCGTTCAGCGTCTCCATGAGTAGATGCAGTGAGTTACGAAACTGATGGGAAAAGAAAAAAAAAATTCACAGAAAAAACACACACACAGTATCAACACTCAGATGGGGAAGGAAAGGGAGAGTAAAGTCTCTCCGACATGCTATTAGCTGCTACTTGTTGCTGTGAGCTTAACAAGAGGTAATGGGGTCATTGATAAACTGGTGGAGCAGAAGGCCCACCCACTATAAAATCACCCAACTTTTCATCTCGAGTGAAGAGAAAAGCAAGTTAACACCAAAGATGTAGACTGCCTGGCCAACAAAGAGTTAAAACAGAAAGTCCCCATGCCAACCTTTAAACCTCCTTGGAAACATCAGCACTTCCTGTTGGATATAGAAAGTGGAAGCTCTGAAGTTATTCAAGTCAATAAGAAGTTCAGAAGGCTGCAGAGCTCCTAAAGCTTGCATTAGAATGGTGTATGGGGCCAAAGAGAGACTGGTCAGAATAGGAGTAGGCTGCAGAATTAAAGTAATACACAACGGGGAACGTGGGATCACACCTGCAGACAGAAAGGAATTATTTGGCAAAATGTTCACTTAATCCCTTGTTGGTTTCCTCAATGCAGAGGAGTCTACACCATGAGCAGCAAATACAATGTTTGGAGGAAATACATGTAAATTGCTTTCTCATCTTGAAGGAGTGTCTGAGATCCTGGACAGTGGTGTGGGGCGAGGTGAATGGGCAGCTCTTGCATTTCCTGCGCTTGCGCAGACAAGTGTCAACCAAAAAGCAAGCAGTAGGAATGGTGTAAGAGTGAAATAAGGTGTGCTGACTGGCTGTTTCAGAACAAGAGGGAGAGGAAGGCAAGATGCAAATGGTGATGGAATCATTAGAGGTGGCAGAAATGGCAGATGATCTGTCAAATGCAGTAGGGTGGGGGAGGGGTGGAGTTTGGAGGGGGTGGAAGGGGAAAAGAAGGTGAGGACATGGATAGTCTATAAAGGTTGTGAAGAGAGGATTCTTCGGGACAGGATTTACTCCCATTTGGAAACAAATGAACTTATTAGCGAGAGGCAGCATGGTTTTGTGAAGGGGAGGTCGTGTCTCACTAATTTGATTGAGTTTTTTGAGGAAGTGACAAAGATGATTGATGAAGGAAGGGCAGTGGATGTTATCTATATGGACTTCAGTGAAGTCTTTGACAAGGTCCCTCATGGCAGACTGGTGCAAAAGGTGAAGTCACACGTGATCAGAGGTGAGCTGGCAAGATGGATACAGAACTGGCTCTGTCATAGAAGACAGAGGGTAGCAGTGGAAGGGTGCTTTTCTGAATGGAGGGATGTGACTAGTGATGTTCCGCAGGGATCAGTGCTGGGACCTTTGCTCTTTTTAGTATATATAAATGATTTGGAGGAAAATGTAGCTGGTCTGATTAGTAAGTTTGCGGACGACACAAAGGTTGGTGGAGTTGCGGATAGTGATGAGGATTGTCAGAGGATACAGCAGGATATAGATCGGTTGGAGACTTGGGCAGAGAAATGGCAGATGGAGTTTCATCCGGACAAATGTGAGGTAATGCATTTTGGAAGATCTAATGCTGGTGGGAAGTATACAGTAAATGGCAGAACCCTTAGGGGTATTGACAGACAGAGAGATCTGGGCTTACAGGTCCACAGGTCACTGAAAGTGGCAACGCAGGTGGATAAGGTAGTCAAGAAGGCATACGGCATGCTTGCCTTCATCGGTCGGGGCACAGAGTATAGAAATTGGCAAGTCATGCTGCAGCTGTACAGAACTTTAGTTAGGCCACACTTCCAATGTTGCGTGCAATTCTGGTCGCCACACTACCAGAAGGACGTGGAGGCTTTGGAGAGGGTACAGAGGAGGTTTACCAGGATGTTGCCTGGTCTGGAGGGCATTAGCTATGAGGAAAGTTTGGATAAACTCGGATTGTTTTCACTGCAACGACGGAGGTGGAGGGGCGACATGATAGAGGTTTACAAAGTTATGAGCGGCATGGACAGAGTGGATAGTCAGAAGCTTTTTCCCAGGGTGGAAGAGTCAGTTACTAGGGGACATAGGTTTAAGGTGCGAGGGGCAAAGTTTAGAGGGGATGTGCGAGGCAAGTTCTTTACACAGAGGGTGGTGAGTGCCTGGAACTTGCTGCCGGGGGAGGTGGTGGAAGCAGGTACGATAGTGACGTTTAAGAGGCATCTTGACAAATACATGGATAGGATGGGAATAGAGGGATACGGTCCCCGGAAGTGCAGAAGGTTGTAGTTTAGGCAGGCATCAAGATCGACGCAGGCTTGGAGGGCCGAATAGCCTGTTCCTGTGCTGTTCTTTGTTCTTAGAAGGGGCGAGCACACAAGCATGGACAACAGAACTGACCTGTGTAAGGGTTTTGTCCACTACAGTGGAAAGTATTCGTTGGCTAAAATAAACCTCTTATGGAGCATAGCATCATCAGAGCAGAGCATATTTGATGGAGATGGAGAACCTGGAAGAAGGGAATGAAATTGTGCTGGGAATGTATAATCCAGGCTGTTGTGGAAGTCAGTGGGCTTCCATTTCTATATGCCTCATCCCCCATTTCTTTAGCTATTCGTACAATAGCTCATAAATGTCTCCCATTACAGTTTATATTGTCTCAGCAACTTAGCCATCTCCTGTTTTCCATTTAAGCACTTTACAGGGCATTCTGGTGTGTGCACGCACTCGTATGTATGTGCGCCTGTGTCTATGATGGACAATGAACCCTGGCTCCATAAGTATGGTTTCTCATATCCAGTCTACATGTAATGGGTGGAATCTTACGAGTGCCGCTGTATTCCCGACGGGGGAACCAGAAGTTGTTGTAACCTCCGCTCCCGCCACAAATCCCGTTTCCTATGTGATTTTGTAGTGAAATGAGCCATGCAGTGATGGGCACAGGAAACACATGGGATCATGCGCTTGGGGTGGCCTTTCATTGGTGGAACCCGCCGTCACTGCCTAAGCACCATGATCGCCACAGATATAAAACATTCTGTGTTTGCAGCCTCAAGGATCAGCAGCCTTCCTTTCATGTATCTTCAGACCAAGTTAAATTGAAGCTTTTGCTTAAATCAAAATGTTTTTGCCTCCCTTATTTTGTGAAACTCGCCACCAATTGCATCTCATATATTTTCCCTACAGCCAAAGTGAATGACATGGCAGGCAGCGTCCCAACCCACAGTTCAGTGATGCCTCCCTGCAGGTTCTCCTCCAGGCCGTCAGGGAAAGGCAGAAGGTCCTCTTCCCTGCAGATGGAGTGCGAAGACCCTCCTCCCTCACCAAGGTGGCCTGGATGGAGGTAGCGGAGGTGGTCGTGAACCCTGGGTTAACTCGAAGAACATGGGTGCAGTGCCACAAGCGCATTGATGACTTGCTAAAATCAGCGAGAGTAAGTGGTCCTGGCAAGGCTGCTCCATTAATTTCCTCCATGGCTCCATGTCATTAAGGCAGAGGGTACGCAAGGAATACAGTGGAATGTGTGAGCAGCCTTGGTGCCATTCACTGAATGATGTTGCACCAAGATGAAAATTGGCATTGTTTAAGTGATTGGATGTGTCATATGAAAGCCAATGCAGAATGAGTGATGTTGATGCATGTATGCAATGGTTGTGATGTCATTATATCTGCACTGTATTTTCCAGAATAAACAAAGCCACAACCAATGCGAGCATGCTAAAACTGGAGGAGGTGTCCCTGACATCAGGGTGCTGACCACGGCTGAGGAGGCGGCTTTGGAGATCGAGAGAGGGGAAGGAGGCAGGACGAGCGCAGATGGCGAGGCAGGAGCTAAAAGGTATAAGGATGAAGCGTCATCTCTGCGCTTACAGCCATATGTGAAAACTGAAGGAAATTGTTTGAACTCATGCTTAAAGTGCCTCTATTTGTGTCTGCACTGCAGGCTTCTGCACTTGAGTCACAGAACGCCGCCTGGCCCAAGAATCCTCCTCTGGGGAGGAAGAAGCAGCCGATGCCCCAGAGCGTGCACAATCACCTGCCTTTTCTTCCACCTCCGCCAATGCAGATACATCCACACGGTCCACGGGGGATTTAAGATTAAAATCTGGGTTCACAAGCTGGTGTGCACGACACAGACACGTCCCATGAGCTGAGGGACCATGTGCCAGCCGGGTACGCAGACAATTGGAGGACTGCTGAGGACCAGGCCCATGCTCAACCCCACGCTCATGATGATCCTCTGTTTGTTGCTATGAGATGTCTGCTGGATGTGCAGCAAAGCCATGTGGAAAATATGTCGGAGATGCCTCGGGTCACACATGGCTTCGCGGATGCCATGGAGGAGTCCATGCAAGCCATGACATCTGCCATGTCCCAGCATTTCAGCGTATGACTACCTCAGTCGAGAGTCTGGTTGAGCACACGAGCCATATGCAATCTGACCTGCACTCCATCGGTGTTGGCATGGGCTTCATGCAGCAGGGTCTAAACGAGAGGGGAACAAGGAACTTGGACCTCCCTCCAGGTGCTCCTTCCCCACAGCGAGACAGGCATGTGCCATCATGCACACAGATGGAGGAGGAGCACGTGCCAGCTGCCCCGTGGCTTTCCTCTCAGGACACCCCCAAGGTAAGCAGCATCTCGTATTTCCCCCAACATTGACCCCCTTACCTCCAGCAGGTGAGCACACAGGGCATACTCAAGCACCATTGCTGCAGACCATCAGTAGGATGGAGCCATCAAGACCCCATTCCTCCTGAGGACACCCGCCACTGTCATCCTTAGCAACGGGGCAGTGCACTGAGCAGACTGCCTCCATCTCAGCTGCTAATGTCAGGGTTGCACCTAGATATAGTGGGAGAAAAAGGAAATTGAAAGAGTTTTGAGCACGAAGGTGGCACAGGTGATGTACAAGTTATCACAATTGCAACCGATGTATTAAAACATTTTTTATTTCATGCAAAATTTGATCCACTCTTGGTAATGTTTTACTTGGTTACTGATAGATACAATATTTCAGGAAATGTCCAGTGTCCATACTTCATTGGAATTTGACTCTTCAAGGATGGCTTTTCTTCTATTGATGATTAATAAATTTTTCCAATACTTAATTTTGTTTTCTATGGTCATAACCTAATGCTGCTTGCAGTGGTGTGTAGTCGCATTCATCATAGCCCATGGATAATTTCAAATGCCAATTACATGAAAGTGCAGCAACGCTTTGTTAAGATTGCAGAGATGAATAAGATCTCATGCAAAAGGGAATTTCTGTGGGGAATTGTTATGTTTCTCCTCCCAACGTTCCTTGATGATGTAGCTTATTGTTGACTGAAACGTGCATAAATGAGGTTCTCCCTAACGTCCCTTGCATGTATCTCCACGGCCATCATATTGACAGCTTTGCTGTCATAGTTGTCCTCCTCCTCACCCTCTTCACAGTCATCCTCATCTGAGGAGGACTGGTGTTCCTCCTGCGCTCCTCCGCCTGCAGAATGTTGCCGCGTCTAATTGCAAGGTTGTGCAAGGGACAGCAGGCGATTATTCATGACACCCTCTGTGGCGTGTACTGAAGAGCCCCTCCAGACCAGTCAAGGCAACGGAATCCCATTTTCAGCATGCCAATGGTGTGTTCAATAATGGCTCTGGTGGATGCATGCGCAGCATTGTACCTCTCTTCAGCAGTGTTTTGGGAATGATATACTGATGTCATTAACCATGTATAAAGGGAGTTACCCTCATCACCCAGGATCCATCCGTCCACTTTAGTTGGTTCCTTGAAAATTGCTGGCAACTGGGAGTTCTTCAAAATGTAGCAGTCATGACAGCTCCCTGGGAAACGTGCGCAAACATGAATGATTCTTCTCCTATGGTTGCAAACTAGCTGCATGTTTAAACAGTGGAAGACTTTGCGATTAACAAAGACAGCAGGCTGGTCCCAGGGAGCTCTAATGGCCGCATGAGTACAGTCAATCACCCCTTGCACTCTAGGGAACCCCGCGATGGTGCCGTAGGCCACAGCGCTTGCTGTCTGGTCTACAGAGAAGCAGATGAAATCACTAGCATGTCGAGAAAGGGCACTGGTCACCTCTTTGATGCACCTGTGGGTCGCAGATTGAGATGGCCACATGTCACCCATGGATCCCTGGAAGGAGCCGCTGGAGAAAAAACTGAGGGCAGCAGTTACCTTGAAGGCAACTGGCATGGTATTCCCACCAAAGCTGAGCAGCTGCAGGTTATGCTACAAGATCGTATGAATTTCTGTGACCATTTCACTTGATATCCTTGGGTGTCTCTGCCATTGCCTCTCTGACATTTGAAGGTAGTTTATCCTTGTCCTGAGGATGCGATGGTGTGCCAGTGCCCGGCTTCGATAAGGCCGTTCCTGGATGTTATCATTCGGAGCATCCTCACCTTCCTGTTCTGCCTGTTGCTGGCACTCAGGCATCATGAGTTGAGGGAAAAGAGCCCACTTTAGTCTCTCTCTTTGTTCTTCTTCCCGTGGTACTCGACAAATTGGGTGTGAGACCCATGTCGCTGTGGTTTTTATGAACAATAAATAAGCTGAGCATGGTAATTCAGCCCTCTGTTGCTCGTGAGCTGAAACATCAAGGCAATGAACAGCTCCCTTATATCTGCGTTCAAATTGCAGCCAGGTAATAGACACTCGTTTGCCTCCTCCCACTTTCCTTGCTATCCTTGAGTGTCCACGTGGTCCCCATTATCATTGGAGAAAATGGTGCATGTGAAATTCAGGGCAAGTTTCCCCCTTTCCAACCTCCTCCTGAAACCTTCCAGCTTGAACCCATCACCCTTGACCCACCCAATGTTACTGTGACCCTTCCCTCCATTACCATTGAGCCTCCCCCCATTACTGTGCACAGTGAAATCATCAATATATTGATGTTATCCCTCCCCCTGTTCCTACTCCCATTACTATTGACATGCCGACTCTTACCCTTGAACCTCCTCACATCGACCTGACCATTGTTGCTGCGTCCCGTTGCCCTCCCTATGAAGCTGTCAAATAGCCATTAGTCTTGACTGTCCCCCCTACAGAACCCATTTGCCCCCATTGACTGTGACCGTTCCCTCTGCTAGCCAGTACCCTCAATTTACCCCACAGCTCCCTGACGTCGATAGCAACCATCCCTCCCTTTAGGCCATTGCCAAATATCTTCACACTGTAATGCTATAATCCACCCAACACCTCTGCAGCCAACGATGTGCATCTTCACCATCAACATCAACCATTCAACAAACTGGCCGCTCCACGCCACCCTCCTCTGCTCCTCGATGCATTCGATAAGCCCTGCCCATCGCTCCCCGACTACCCTGCCTAACTCCTCCATGTAGTCCCCACCCATGCCGTTGCTGCCATTCCCTGAGATGATTCACCCTTGCTGGTGCTGAGCCTGGAGGCAAACATCCATTGCAATGCTGGCCTGGTGGCAAACATCCATTGTAATGCTGGTGTTAGTTTAGCACTGAGTGAAAAAGAGGAGAACACAGTGCTGAGAATCAAGCGCAAATCCAACTGTTGCATGCCATGTTGAAACATTCGTGAACTGGGGAGCACGGGAATATTGCTCGCCATTCACTTAATTTGGCAGGTAGAACTAAAACGGAACTATGTGTAGGTTAATGAGTATTCATGTTATTTAAATGAATGCAAAGCGACAATCTGCCACCGTGTTGGGTGAATCCCAGAATGCCGCAGACCCGCTACCGGAAATCTGAACACTTCCTAATTATATTACCCCGTACACCACCAAATCCACCGCAGCAGGCTGCAGAAAATTCCCCCCAATGCCTCTCAGCAGTTAACTCCAGTCTCAAGGTTCGCTCATCAGTTATACAATGGACATCTACATTCAGCATGGTGGAATGAACAACACAGAATAGCTCACATTGTGCCAGCCACTTGCTATTCTAGACATCCAAATCTGAGGCATACTCATCACCAATGGTTTAATCCAAATCTTCATGTAAGGGGCTTGGGCAGACTCCCATCTTAGCGTACTTACTCAGTGACAGGATAGAGACCTCCCTCCCTTTTTTTTGCCACAAGTCCACCTAACAACTTGGTTCCTGGCTTGCATGCACATTCCAGAGAAAGCGTGCCTCAGAGTTTTAAATACTAAAGCAAAAGGTTTTGGACAGATGTTTTGGCAGGCTACAGGTGAAACCTGCATTGGGGAAAACCAGCAGCCTATCTTGTATCAAAGAAATAAATTAACACTTCAGGGTGGTGAAAATTGACAGGGAAAATTGACAAGAAAAAGTTGAATCTACTTCTATTTTACCTCAGGGTTGCTAATCAAGAAAATTAGCCGTTTTGCTTGGGAGAGGAAAGGGACAAAATAAAACCTGTACCTGATGTCCAACGGTTTTCTTGTGCTCTCTATTGGGTGCTTTCATGGCAGGTTTGAGAGGCCGAACGTTTATTTTTGTGGTTTTCACTTTTACGTTGGAAGTAGCAGGGTCCTTCTCATCCTGGAACAGGTCAGCCACCAGCTGATACTGAAACCAAAGGAAAAAGGGACAATAAAAAAAAACAAGTTATAAGAAGCTAATAGTTGAAGAGATTTTTTTTTCCCAAGTAAAAAGATGATTCTTGCTCTCCTTTCTCCTGGAGATGTTAGCTGATGTTTGGAGCTGCCACAGCTGTTAACCCGTCAAGTCTCTCATCCCAATTAACCATCCTTCATGTCAGAGTCTACACAATAAGTGCCAAAAGAGAGGGTCATTGGGGAAGGGGTTGCCACAGTCAAGCCCAATTCTGTCCACACCCGACATCCATACATGTGCACTTTCCACCATCAGTGACTAGATCCGGCAAATAACAGAGGCAACATGAGGAAAACCTCTTTAGGAAATGAGAGGATAGGGTTTGGAATGTACTGCCTGATACGATGGTGGATACTGATTCAATAGTAGCCCTCAAAAGGGAATTGGATAAATTATTTAGAGAAAAACATTGTAAGGATATAGTGAAAGAGCAGGAGACTGGAATTAATTGGATTGCTCTTCAAAAGAGCTGATGCAGACTTGATGGGCTGAATGGTCTCCTTCTGCACCATACTATTCTAGGATTGTAAGCACAGGAATCATAACTGATTGTTTTTTCCCCCAGTGTTACCAGGTCCAACTGTACCACTAGTTGAAACAGACATGGGTCAAAACTGGGATTTTCTTGATCAGTACCACACCATGCAATGCATTTATTCACTGAGCATCACTTCAATTAAGCCAGAATATTAAAGCAGATGGCGCTGTGTTTATGGGAGAGATAGATTTCTGCAATTGAACTCAGCTGGAATGGTGCAACAAAAGCTCAGAAAATCTGCAATTCACTTCACCTGCTGCCACTTACACACAGCAGTCCATTCACAATCAATGCAGTGCTGAATGAATAGTGCTTTGTCTCTGAAGTGAAAGGGTGAAAATGTTATACAACCTTCCCGTAGAGACCGCAACGTATAAACACGCTTTCTGTTTGAATGCCAACTCTTCATTTTTTGATTTATTTTCAAAGGAGCCATTATTTGTGACTGATGTCTACTGATACAGAAGGAAAACACTGACAAATAGCTCACGGGAAATCAACTCACGATGCAGAGTGGCCAGTTGACAGAAAAGGTTATTGAACCAGCTGCCAGCAGCTGATAAAAAGAAAATGTAAAAAATGATGGATTTATTTAACTTCATTGACAAGCTAATCAAACTTCATGAGATTTTTTTCAGTTAAGAAATAAAATGTTTTCCAACAATTGAGCCTAAAAGCAATTCACCCATATCTTAACACTTTTTTTTCCAAAGGGAGATCTTCTCACAGCTATATTATTAAAGTATCAGACATTGAGTACCTGTTTTCTTTTCTCCACAGGGTTATCTCAAGTTATTTATCGCTGGCCCACCACGACCTGAAGTAATTACTTTTCAACAAATAACTGAAGAGAATACAGAAAACCAATAAGTCAGAGAGAAGCTCTGCCAATGCCTTAGTGTTGAAGTGCGCCTTATAAATTTGAAAGATCCAAATTTCAATTCCTGGTCTGTGCCAAGATTGATCTCAGATGGGGCAACAACTGAATGCACTGTCCATGGGTTAGGAAGAAGGTGGGAGGGCGGGGGTGGGATGTGGTAGCACAAAATCAGCCACTCAGGTTCTTACTCCTGACTGTCACCTAGTTGGCATTGCTGGAAAGTGCAAATGTGGGGACATGTTGGCGAGAACAAAATCAAAACTGGTTGTCATGCCCCCCCCGCCCCCCATCCCCGCAAGGTCAAACAGCCTCCAGCGCTCACCATCCAGATACCCACCAGATCATTCAGGTGAGGTCCTCGAGGGTCACTGGTGCCTACAAGGTCATACCAATACGAGTCAGTGCTCTCAGGGAATAAATCATGGAGAAATCTCAGCAGACAAACAAGTTTCCTTTGTGCCATGTAGCTATCAGTATAGAACAGCTAACCATCAGGAACACCTACAGTGTGAGAGTACTCAGGCCAAGAACACAACATGCATCTATCCAGTGAGTCATGGAGTGAGAGGCTGAAGATATTTTACAATAAACTGGGCAATTGCTCTCCAAGCCTTGCTTGATTCCTCTGCATCCAATATGTTGTCCGGTCAACTGAATTGGCTAATACCATTATCTCTACACACTGAATATTATATCTTGGAAAATGGAGAATTAGGCAACAATGCATGGCTTCAATATGCATAATGGCACCCTTAGTAGTTAGGAGCAGCACTTCAGTTGTGATTAATGCTTATGTGAAGATATTACATTATCTGATGGAAATTTACAGCTAGAAATATGATGTGACTGGATAGTGCCAACAAGATAAATCCTGGATTCATGTTCAGACCTGGTCTGAGCATTCACTATTATATGCTACTTAACAAAATTGCCCAATTTATATGGTGCTTGGGAATTACAACTTTGTGAAAGGAAAACAAAATGCCTGCCATTGTTCACTAGGTCGGTCTCACTCTCCCAGTTAGTACTCGTAATATTCTACTGTTATACTTTTTTTTTTAAAATCGACGCATGACAACTTCATAGCAACCTCAGTAATTGACTGGTGGAGACCACTACTCCAATCCCACACACCTAAAATAAGGCAGTGGTGAGCCTATTGTTACATTGCTGAAAATTTAGCAGTGGAGTCAATCATGCCATTCACATTAGCCAGGTTCTACGGGAGAAAAGTTTCTTCTGAGTCCTACTCATATCAAATTGAGAACCTGATTACAATCCTATTCTCGTAGCACACACATCTATGCCAGTCTACAAGACTCAGAAAAGTCAATGAACAGCTCCAAAAACCTGTTACAAACCTTAAAACAGCTGGCCACTCAGTAAGTGGTGTAAAGCTGCCCTGAATAAAGGCAATTGAACGAGTCGAATTGTTCTTTATTACATCGGATTTCAGGATTTTTATTAGTGTTTGAGTTTGCATTCCACAGCTCAGTTTGTTTTTCTCTGAAAACTGAAACCCTCTATCCTTGTATAGAACATATAAAAAATTCTAACAGGAATGCAGTGGGGCATGGCATAAGCTGCATCTACACAGATCAGTTGAATCATAGGGAAAGAAACTGAAGTATAAAATTGTGTAATTTGCAATGGTGGATTTAGAAATTTCTAAAGGGAAAAATAAGGTCTTTTGTTGCAAAATGTGTTAATTTGGGGAGTCTGGAGTGTGCCCTCCAGAAAAACTTTGTTTTTTTTTTGATAATTTCTGACACATTTTCATGTACTTTGAAATGTACAGTGATTCAGCATTTGAAGCCAAAAAATAATCTGGAATGATTTTATTAAAATAAAAGTAGTCATTCTGTATCACAGTTGACTCTCGATTTTTACACCATTAGAAGGTAATACTCAGCGAGTGAAACTTAGCATTTCTACATGCATTTCCACTTTTGGAATAGATTATCAGTGTTTCCAGACTCCATTTTAACTATCTGTACAGATACTGGGGGAAAAAAAACCAACAACCTTCACAATTACTTATAAAATTGAATTATCTCTCATGTTTCACTGCTTCCAAGCCAGGAATTCTACGCGTACACTATCTGCGCAAGGTATTGCAACAACCTGGTTTTAAAATTAGGTTAATTTTAAAAATGACTGCAAGCAACCAACTTATATGATTAGTACAGGTAAGTATCAGAAAACAAAATCGCTCCATCATGACATCATTAAACAACTTCCATGGGTTTACAAAAATAATCAGCAACACTGATTTTTCAGCAGCGGGTGGAAATGCTGCCTGCCTGCTCCAGCTATGTATTTCTCAGCGTAGATCCTTATTTTGTCCTTATTGAGTAGTTATGTAATCTACATACTCTCTTTTTTAATTATTTTCTACTTTCATTATCTGATCTAAAGTCAATTCTTGCAGTGATTTTCATCAACCTGGAAGTAATTCAGAAATTGACCATTTGAATCATTCACCACAGAGGAAGTCAACCCACATTTGAGGCTATGAAAAAGGACAAATAGTTTAAATCACGAGGACAGCAGTAAGAATTTCAGCCTGTTCTCTTTGAAAAAGGTACTTCGAGTTGGCCCAATAATCTTACCAAGATTATCAATAGAACGCACAAAATTAACCCATAGATTGTTCACTGATGATAACAGAAAATACAATTAGCTATAGGTAAAAAAGAACAAAGGCGCCAGCAAGTCTGATGGAACTATTTTATCCATCCACGAGCCTGAACATCCACCAACTCCACCAGCTCACCTTGGATGCAGTATTTACTACCTACAGAATGCACTGTAGGTTCACTGCCTGTAAAAGACGATATCGCATCAAACCTAATTGAGAATCATGTTGATCAAACAAAAACATAGAGGAATTATCAGTACGTTGAACATGACAGAAATATAATTAAGCAATTAAATTGCTGGAGACACTTCAGCGATTTGGAGGGAAATTGCTTGAGGGAAAATGTCTCTAGGACATATATGCATCAGAGCCCAATATGTGGAAATTTATAACAGGAAAGCACTGAGAAATATGAATATATTTTTATTTAGATTTCCTCCCAGTTTGTATTTTCAATTGACCCCTTTAGGTTTTTGTCCCTCTCTATATACCCTGCTGTGAGAATACTAAATTAACACTCATTCTGCAGCGCCAGAATAATAACATTGAACAGAACTGAATGACAAAGATATAACGTTAAAGATAGTCAAGGAAATAGATGTGCACACATAAATTTGATACAAAAAACCATGTACCCAAGTGCGTATTTTGATCAGTCACCTTTCCTCGTGAATGTCTCAGTTTTTGTCCTTATCAAATAATTATGTAATCTATGTGCATTCCTCCTTTTCAATTTTGTTCAATCACACAAAGTCTTACTCTACCCCACCAAAACATTTGTCCTTATCATATTGCTGCAAAGTCAGTGTCTTCTAGATACAGATCACAACTACCTCACTATATATACTAAAAATGCTTCTCAACAAACCATTTCAGACCACTTTGCACACAATGAGAGGGATGTTATGCTCTCCCCCGCAGTGAGTTTGGAGGCATGGAGAGCATTTAATCAGGCGGGATGGTGGTGGGTTAGGGACCCCGTCACCTTCCTGCCTCCACCCCAATTAGGTCCATGGCGGGAAGGCCTGTGGATGGCTTTCCCACCCTGCCACCAATTGAGGCTCTTAAGTGGGCAATTAATGCCCCAATTAAGGGCCTTATCTCCTGCCTCCGCCAGTATTTACCCAGCAGCGAGCAGTCCTGTCGCCACACAGGGAGCATGACAAGCAAACCGGTGTGGGTTGCCTACCTGCTCCCAGGGAGATGGGGGGGGGGGGGTTTCCCTCATTCAAGGGACCTGGAATCAGGAAGGAGGGTCCCCGTTGAGAGCCACTTCCCTGCCCTTGCTGCCAACCCCCTCTCCCATGGCCCCCACCTCGCAAAACCCCTCCCACCATGACTGAACTGTGGCCTGGGTCTCTTGACAATCCTAGGCCTTGGGTGAGTGCATTACTGGCAGTAGCCACTGCCTCTATAATGGGGCTGCTCAGTAAAAGAGCTGCCCTGGCAGGGAAGAAACCATGATCAGTGGCCTTTGACCCTGTTCCAGGTGTGTTTCGAGTAAAATGGCTGTAACCAGTTCTCGAACTTTAGGCCAGGGAGTATGTAACACTGTTCAGGTGGTGGTGAAGGAGAAAGAAGGAGGCACACCTGTTGACCGTAACTTCTTGATTCAGAAAATCCTTATTGATTGCTGTGGATTCCAAGCTGCAGACATCTTCTGCCTGCAGGACTTCCCCAGCAGTGGATATTATGACGTGACGTTCAAGAACGTGGCAGGATGTATCAAGTTCCTGAAGGTGTTCAAGGAGAAGGGAAACCAGGCACTGCTGTCGATCCTCACAGTGGAGCCGCTCTTCACGCTGCCGTTGCAATGCGACCAGGTGGTGACAATTCACCTCTATAACCTCCACGTTCCTGTCGTGGATGTACTCACCTTCCTCGCCAGTACATTGAGGTGGCCGGCAGCAGCACTGATGTCAAAGACCCATTTGGGATTTGGACCAGCAAGCGGCAGGTCAAGGTGACCTTGAAGGTCGATGCCAACGGAGCCATCATCCATCCTCCCTCCAGCTTCGCTATCGGGGGAAGTCGAGGCTTCTTGGTCTATGCGGAGAAGCAAAGAGTTTGTTGCGCCTGTGGCAAATTTCATCACGTGGCAGCCAACTGCAGCACGGTCGCCTCCAAGAACTGCAAGAAGGAAGGCCATCAGACCAAGGACTGTAAACAGAGTAAGTGCTGCAACCTGTGCGGTGCAGCAGGCCACCTCTACAAAACCTGCCCCAAACACTGCCTCAGTTACGCTCAGCTGGCAAGGTCCAAGGAAAGAACGGGAGAAGGAACGATGAATGGGAAGGAGACAAGCAACCCTCTCTGCAGCAAGAAAAGTCTACCCGAGAAGGAGAAGACAGGGGAGACAGCTGCAACCAGCAACCGAACACCTACCCCATGCCCGGAAACCAGACAGAATCAATGGAGGAGGCAGTAGATGGACAAACTGGCTAGTGGCAAGTGGTACAAAGGAAAACCACAAAGAAAAAAACTCCAAAGATGGAACAGGCCATCACCCAAACCAGTGGCAAGAGGAGGCTACCGTCTGAGACAGATTACGGCAGCTCCTCCTCATTGGAGGAGGAAGGGCCGGAACGATGGCAGCTGCAAAAGAAGCAGCAGAACTCAAAAAAGCTGTAAGATAAAGCCCCCCCAGCTCCGGAGCACTGGAAGCTCTGATGGGCCCAGCGTGCCCCAAACCCAAAGCTCCTGGATACCATAAGCAAAGAAGCGCCTGGCGCACTCCAGCTCCGGGAGGCCGGGAGCAGTGATGTCTTCGAGGAGGAACAGGAGGGGAAAGACACCAACAGCAGAGGACAGCCCAATCCTTGCTGCCTACAAGACCCCCCCCACCGATGTCACCCCAACAGAACAAACCGCCCATGAGAAACCAGGAGGGGTTTCTAAGCCCAAAAAATGTGAAACAGCCTGTGTACACTATGAGTATGCAGGAACATACCCAAGGTCAGGGACTAGCAAGGACAACTGGTGTGGGAAGCAACGCCTAGCTTTAAAATGGGTGTAAAGATTGCTTCGATTAACATGCGTAGTATTAAATCCACTACGCGATGTGTTTCAACCTTGGACTACCTCGCCAAGGTCAAAGCCGACCTGCTGTTTCTGCAGGAGTGTGGAATACCACACCTCAGCACCTACAAGCAATGGTCGCGATGGTAGTCCAACGGGCCATCGATCTGGTCAGGGGGTAATGTTTCCCGTTCCTCTGGACTGGGTATTCTGCTGCAGGGAGGTAACCTCATCATCTTCGAAGTTAAGGCGGTGGTAGGCAGCCGCATCCTCGTAACAAATATAATGTACAATAATGCTCCTCTCCGATTGATCAACGTGTACGCCCCGGCTCAATGCAGTGAGCGACTGACGGTCCTCCAGCAGCTCCCACAGCTGCTGGCAACATCCAGACCGGTCATTCAATTACATCATTAACACAGCTGGACGATCTGGCAAGGATGACCAGCAAACTGGACGCTACGTTCAGATTCCGAATGGAAACAGTAAAAGATGCCAAGTTGCATGATGTCTTCAGCAACCCTGCAGACGGAGCCCAGCACAGATACACCTGGTCAAAACTGGACAGGTCTGCCCGTTCCAGGATTGACTTCCAGTTTGTGTCCCGTGCTTTCACGGTCAGACCCACCGACGTCAAGCCAGTGTTCTTCTCTGACCACTGCCTCTTACTCGCCAACTGTCACTTACAAGTGGGTTGGCAGGGGGACATGGAAGCTCAATGCTGCACTGCTAACCCCAGAGAACGTTGAGGAACTCAAAAGGGATTACAAAGGTTGCAGCTGGTGGGAAGCGATCAAGGAGAACATCAAGAGGTTCTTTATCTTCAAAGCTGTTCAGAGGGCAAGAGAGACAGAGGGAAATGTCCCAACTCCAGAAAAGAATGCAAAATCTGCTCCGGCTGCAGTCGATGGGGGTCGAGGTCAAGGAGGATCTCCCAGAGGTGAAGAGCCAGCAGGCCTCGCTCTTTGTCATGGAGGCCTCAAAGATTATCTTCCGGTCCAAAGTCTGCTCCGTTGAGCAGGATGAGATGTGCTCGCATTACTTCTTCCAAAAGGTACACACAGAGAGCTCTGTGATCAGCAGCCTGAAGTAGGAGGATGGCTCGGTAACATCTTCGCAGTCCGACATACTAAGGATCAGCAAATCCCTTTATGCTGGGCTGTATGATGTGAAGCCCACAGCAGGGCTTCCGAGTCCTTCCTGTCATCTATCACGGAGGTATTAAATGACAGCATGAGGGAGAGACTGGACAAACCGCTAACTCTTGATGAGCTGACAAACACCGTCGGGTCCTTCGAGACGAGTAAAACTCCTGGAAGCGACGGCTTACCGGTTGAGTTGTATTTGGCCCTGTGGGACTGGATCGGCCCAGACCTGCTGGAAGTATATGAGAGTATGCTTCTGGCCGGCAGCATGTTGGAATCCATGAGGAAAGGCATCATCACACTCATCTACAAGCAGAAGGGGACGGAAATCAGAAATTGGCGGCCCATCTCACTACTTAATGAGTTGACTACAAGATTCTGTCCAAAGTCATCGCCAGTTGGGTCAAGTCTGCTCTGGAGTTGGTGATTCACCCTGACCAGACCTGCACTGTACCCGGCAGCAAGATCTCTGATCATCTCGTGTTACTCAGGGATACGATCACCTATCTATGGGACAGAAGGGTGGACACCTGCCTCATCAGCTTGGACCAGGAGAAGGCTTTTGACAGGATATCACAAACCTACATGATGGACATACTCTCCGAAATGGGGCTTGGGGAGGGAATCCGCAATTGGATCAAACTGCTCTACACAAACATCAGTAGCGCAGTCTCAATCAATGGGTGGGAATCAGAAAGTTTCCCGATCCAATCTGGAGTCAGACAGGGCTGTCCTCTCTCCCCTGTCTTGTTTGTTTGCTGTATCGAACCTTTTGCTGAGTCCATTAGGAAGGATGCGGGCAGCGGCGGCACTCAGGTAAAAGCCTCCCCGTACACTGTTGACGTCGCCGTCTTCTGCTTGGATCTGCTGTCTGTTCGCAGACTGATGAGCATCTGCAACCAGTTCAAACTGGCCTCGGGAGCCAAAGTTAACCACGGCAAGAGTGAGGCCATGTTCTTTGGGAACAGGACCGACCGATCCTTTGTCCCCTTCACCGTCAGGTCAGGATACCTGAAGGTGCTAGGGATATGGTTTGGAAGGGCCGGGGTGTGCGGCAAAACCTGGAAGGAGCGAGTAGCCAGGGTACACCATAAACTAAGCATGTGGGAGCAGCGATCTCTCTCCATTGTGGGTAAGAACCTGGTCATCAGGCGCGAGGTGCTCACGTTGTTGCTGTATGTGGCGCATACCCCACTCCTGCGCCGTGGCTGTCACCCGAGCCATTTTCCGCTCTATCTGGAGATCCAAAATGGACCGGGTCCGGAGGGACACGATGTTCAAACCTCTGGATAAGGGTGGGAAAAATGTACCCAACGTCGCCCTTATCCTGATGACCACCTTTGTGTGTGGCTGCATCAAGCTCTGCGTAGAGCTCCAGTACGCAAACACCAAGTGTCACTACGTGCTGAGGTTCTAACTGTCCCCGGTATTGCGAAGGATGGGTCTTGTCACATGGCCGCGTAACGCTCCATCCAGTTGGACCGTGCCGTGCTACCTATTCTTCGTGGGAAAATTTCTGTGGGAAAACACCTTTGACCACCAATCCATCAGGCAGTGGTCTACATGGAATGTCCTCAAGGCCCTAGGGGAAAAGGAGATGGTGGATCCTGTCGGATGGTTCTCCGAACAGACTGCCAAAGTCATTTTGCAGAATGCCTCATCACTAGAACTTTCAAACAAGCACCAGGACGTAGCTTGGCTGGTGGTGAGAAGGGCCCTCCCCATCAGATCCTTCCTGCACACCCAGAGTCTCGTTTCCTCCACACACTGCCCTCGAGGTGGCTGTGGTGGGGAAGAGACTGTTGCCCACCTCCTTCTGGAATGTGTCTTTGCAAAGCAGGTGTGGAAAGAGAGGCAGAGGTTTTTGCCGAGGTTCATCCCAAGCAGCTCTGTAACACAGCAGTCTGTGCTCTTCGGGCTGTTCCCAGGAACGCACACCGATATAAACATCAACTGCTGCTGGAGGACCATCAATTCAGTGAAAGACGCTCTTTGGTCTGTCCAAAACGTATGGTCTTCCAACGAAAAGAGTTGCCCACGACTGAGTGTTGCAGACTGGCACATTCCAAGGTCCAGGACTACGTACTGAGGGACGCACTAAAGCTTGGGGCAGCTGCTGCAAAGGCTCAATGGGGAAAGACCACTGTGTAAGGCCCTCCCACCAAAGTGAACTGAGGAGCTGGACCCATGGGAAACCCCCGGGCTGTATACACCAAATATGGGTTTGCTGTAAAATGTACATGGCATGTAAAATGGAATGGAAGGGTTGTGAGGCAACTCATTGCTGTATTGAAGAAAACTGATCTCCTTTGCACTTTTTGGAATGTCAACTTGATATGTTTTGAACTGCTTTGTCAAGTATTTTTTCTTTTTTTCCACATTTTTATGAATAAAGTATATTTTGGGGGGAAACAAAGAGCTGCCCTCCCGTCAGATCCTTCCTGCATGCCTGGAGTCTCACTGCCTCCACACGCTACCCTCGAGGTGGCTGTAGTGGGGAAGAGACCATTGCCCACCTCCTTCTGGAATGTACCTTTGCAAAGCAGGTGTGGAAAGAGATGCAGTGGTTTTTGTCACGGTTTATCCTCAGCAGCTCTGTAACACAGGACCCTGTGCTCTATGGGCTGTTCCCAGGGATGCACACCGAGAGAAACATCAACTGTTGCTGGAGGACCATCAACTCGGTGAAAGATGCTCTTTGGTCTGCCCGAAACTTGCTGGTCTTCCAGAGCAAATAGCTGTTCATGATCGAGTGTTGTAGACTGGCACGTTCCAAGGTCCAGGACTACATGCTGGGGGATGCACTAAAGCTTGGGGCAGCTGCCGCAAGGCTCAATGGGGAAAGGCCACTGTGTAAGGTCCTTCTGCCACAGTATATCGAGGGGCTGGAACCCGTGTAAAACCCCTCAGGCTGTAAGTACTAAAAACTCTTTTGCTGTGTAATGCAAATGTATGTTGTATATAAAATGAAATGGCAAAAGTTGTGAGGCAACTCGTGTCCTGTATCGAAGGAATCTGATCTCTGTTGCTCTTTTCCTGAAATGTGAAATTTGAACTGTTTTGTAATTTTTTTTTTACAAAATTTTATGAATAAAATATATTTTTGTAAAAAGGTACAGAGCTGCCAGCTTCTGATTGGCCGGCAGCTCTCAGCAGGCGGGACTTCCGTCCCCATGGTCCTTAATCCCGGGGAAGGCCCGCCGCTGTCCACTAAAGTGCCTGATTGGCACATAATGCGGTGGGCCTTTCCGCAAAGGGGCAAGGCGAGGCTCTCGCTGGCTCTTCAGCCGGTGGCCAAGACCCCCATCGCCCACATAAAATCCCCCCCAATATCTTACACTTTTGAAAGGCAGTGACTCTTATTAAGTAGGCAAATACAGCAGCTATTTTGTACACATCAGATCCCACTAATAGCAATGAATTCAAAGACTCGTTAATCTGGGTTTTTATTTTAGCAGTCTAGAAACTGTATTGAGTGCTTAGCCCACATGTATCAAGGCGTAGAGTGGACAGGAAGGACCTATTTCCATTCGCAGAAAGGTCAATAACCAAGGAACATAGATTTAAAGTAATTGGTGGAAGGATTAGAAGGAAGTTGTGGAGTAATTCTTTCACACAGAGAGTGGGAGAGTCTGGAACTCACTGCCTCAAAGAGTGGTAGAGTCTGAAACCCTCATCACATTTAAAAAATACTTGGATATGCACATGAGAAGCCATAAACTACAGGGCTATGGATCAAGAGTTGGAAGGTGGAATTCGACTGGATAGATCTTTTTCGGCCAGCAGGGACACAATGGACCAAAAGGCCTCCTTCTGCACCGTAAATCTTTCTATGTTTATCTCTGCCTCTGGTGACAGCTTTTACATTTAGCGTAAACCTGGGGGGAATAAAAATCCATGTAAACTACTCTGTACCATTCTCAAATGCAACTGGGAGCCCAGGCTTCCCGTTCCTCCACAAGGTGAATCCAGTTACACCTATCAATCATGTTGCCCAAATTCTCATGATGAGAGCAGGAGTCAGCAGCAAGACATTGAGGCTCCTGCACAGTCAAAACCTCCAGACCCAGGCTTTACCACAACTCCATTAAAAACATAACCAGCTGTTTCTAATGGAGAGTGCACACATGTAGCAACAAATGAGAACAGAATCAGGCTCTGTTATCTTGCTCCAATGGTAGAAAAGCTCATATAGGCAACAAGTGTCCAGGATCACATACAAAAAGTACCACTTGAGCTAGGTTTATGAAGGGTATCCATGGAACTATTGAATTTTTTCAGGAAAGGAAAGAAGAAAATAGGATTGAGTATTTTTTTTTAATGTGGTAGTTATTGTTAACTTCCACAGTTGCCATGAGGCAAATTTCAGCAAATAATTCATAATGCTGGGTATTGAAAATATGAAGCATCAGAGAAATAAATATTTCTCATTGATCATTGGATTTGCCTGGATTGTGAATTTCCAAGTGGTATTCTGGGCTGTGGGAATATGTGCATGGAAGGAATTAAGTTGGTTGGATCGCTATGACTGGAACTGGTTGGGAACATGCCTAATCTGGAGCTGGCTGCATCAGTCTTGGGTTACAGTGCAGATGTAAAGTAAATGCATTCTGAGCTGTGCCATTATACCTTGCTGGCCTTCAGTA
The DNA here is from genome assembly GCF_036365525.1 of Heterodontus francisci. Classification (NCBI taxonomy): domain Eukaryota; kingdom Metazoa; phylum Chordata; class Chondrichthyes; order Heterodontiformes; family Heterodontidae; genus Heterodontus; species Heterodontus francisci. The sequence goes on from NC_090371.1 coordinate 50,574,973, forward strand.
TGTTGATCTGCTCTTCATGTACTGTGTCTCGGTTTTTCTCCAGGAACCCATCACACTGATACTCCACCTGCAAAAGAGAACAGCAGCCATGTTCTGTTTGGATAGGACATCCATTGGATAACTAACTGACAGAAACACACTTACATAAAGCTACTTATACAAGTGTATATAAGATCCAGATTTTCACAAACATGGGGAAGATATCCATGAACAGAATTTTTGAAAAAAGCACAATGGCTTGGTTAGTAAATGCTCTGTCGGCTGAACCATACATTGCAGGAAGACCAACACTTCTGATTAACATTCAATGACTCCTACTGGAAGTGCAAGGGGAACTTGGAATCAGCCATGCTGCTTTTCACAGTATAATAGTCCGCCAGGCTCCCTGTAAAGGCTCAGACAAGGAGGCCTACCAATGCCCATGGAATTGTACTAAGCATGAGTTGCTGCCTGAGAGATGAAAACAAGAGAGGGAGAAAGATGGAAAAATATTGCGGAAAAAAGCACATGATGCATGTATAACATTTATACACACACAGACATGTTTTACAGAAGCACTAAATCCCGAAAGTAAGTCACTAATTAATATATAATGTGCAGATGTAAACTGGATTTCTGCACATCAGAAGGCTAATTTTCTCTCCACACATATGCCCCCCAAAATATCCTCCCCTCGTCCAGTAAAAGCACTGAGCAATGCTGGAATGTGGTTTCATGGACACTTGGCATCAGATGCCAAAACTGATTTTGTTCCTCCCAAAACACAAATGAAGCTAATTGAAGCATACTTGCTTATATCGCAATATAACTGAATGAGGTTGAACCTAGACCCACTTAAATGTAAACAATTATGTATGACTTTCATCATACAGGTCAAAATATACAATGACCTGAGAAAATTGTATCATAGGTTCTTTTTGTATAAAGAAAACCAAACGCCTTCTTGATCAATAAAACTTAGTTCTGTATGGATTATAATAGCGAGTACTTTTCAAAACAGTGGTTCTTCCATAATCTGTCAACATTTTTCAAAGATTTGGACTAGTAGCTCATCAGTCTTTGTTTAATCATTGGGGTGATTGTCCAAAACTTGTGGGAAGTCAGAAACTTGTACTAACTTCCCCAATGGGAAACAGAGTTGGAATTCTCTTAATGGTGATTAAGGGCAAAACAGAAATTCTGAACCATTAACCAAGCTGAATTGGGCCGGATTGGCTTCATTTGCTGAACATCTGAATTTGGAGGGGCCCATGTCTTTAAAAGTACTTTCAGGAAATGGAAAAACAGTCCTCGTAAGCAGGGTAGTCGTTAAGTAACATGGTTGGAACTACAGTGGCAAAAGGTAACTTTTCCTCCTAATTGTATGTGGAATGCTTGTATCCAATACCTGGGGCTATATGTGGCATATTTATCCTTCATAGACTAATTAATTTGGGAAATTTTAAGTATCATGTAAACTCTGTTTTACAATATTCCACTTCAGAATCTGATTTCTGTTGGTGTGAACTTGAATGATATTTTTCTCTCATAAGCAAACATGCAATGTGTTTCCATCTGCCATTGCTAGGTGGCACTCTCACTGCTTACTGGGGAGCAAAGTGCGTTGCTAAGTCCAATCATTTTGCAGCTTGAATCTCTGCAGGCCTTTAGGCACTTACAGGTTGAAAACCATGAACTGTCAGTGTTATTTCTGCCAACTGTAAGCATTTTGAAGCCCCAGTCTATGTCAGCATTTTCTGACAAAAATCAACATGGACCAGGCCAATCTATGCTTCATGCACACATGCCCAAGTCTTGCCACTATTTGAAATTATCCCAGCAGCTACATGCCATGGGCAGGCATTCTTTCTAGGACAGAAATACAATATGCAGCCACCACAACCGCTTCAAGGACTCAATTTAGACCAGTGTTGCTGGAAAGAGGTTGGGTGGGGTGGCGAGTGGGGAAATAGATAGCAATGAAGAGGAGAGAAAAGGGGGAAATGCAAAGCAATGAAGGTGAGAGGCAACAGGAAATGAAGGGGTGAGGGCAACGTATTGCAATAAAGAGAAGGAAGGATGAAAGTAAGAACGTGAAGGATGAAAATAAGAGAGGGAAGGAGTCTGTGACCTTATGGGCAGTTCGGATGAAAGGTCACCGACCTGAAAAGTTAACTCAGCTTCTCTCTCGACAGATTCTGCCAGACGTGCTGAGCATATTCAGCATTTTCTGTTTTTAATTTCAGATTTCCAACATCCACAGTATTGTGCTGTACTTTAATCTGGGATGTGGCTTCAGAAGACACGAGTACAAATTTAATGAGCCTTAAGAAAGTAAATTCCCTCTCCCCCCAAGCTACTTAGTTCTCAACAGAGGCAATCAATGCTGCACTGATTAATCCCTTTGAAAAAATGAGCTGGGCAAACAGCTGTTTAAGAACAGCCTGAAGTCTACGTAACATAATCGTTCATACTTTGCTATAACAATGAAGGAGTCACTTGTGGTATGCAACTGATGAATTGTAAATATGGATTAATATTCTGAGTTCTACTCAAGTCTCCTCGGAGTTTATGGGTGAAATTACTCAGAGTTGTCCTATTTTAGAGGCTTTAGAGTTGTTTACCTCTCAGGAGATTAAGTGAATTGGATAAAGTCCACTGCATGGTAAATTATACAGCCTGTGAAGGGAATGGATTTTTTCTACCAAATGGCCTTTTTCATCCCACGTTGATGTTCTTAGTGGATACAAGCTCCTCGCTGCTCATATATCAGCCTTGTTAATAATAGCAAGGTTGGCTTTTTTATTTTTATGCAATTAGAATGGTTTGGATAGTTTTTATACCGAGGTCACAACTTTTTTATAATCATCCTGAAGTAATGTCTACAACAGTAACAACTTGCCTTTAAAATAGTATAATATCCAAAGGTGCTTCATAGGTTGCAAACAAACAAACATTGATACTGAACCCAAGGAGGATATGTTAGAATTGGTGACTAAAAACGTGGTGGGAGAGGTAGGTTTAAGGAGTGACCTTTAAAGACAGAAGAGCAACATGGAGAGGCAGAGAGGTCTAGGGAAAGAATTCCAGAGTTTAGGGCCTCTGAGAGGATAGCTTCAAATAGTAGAATGAAGAAAGTGGGGAATGCATAAGAGGCCAGAGTTGGAGGAACACAGAATTTTCAGAGGGTTGTATGGCTGCGGGAGATTACAAAGATAGGGAGGGAGAGGCTGTGCAGGGATTTGAAGACGTGGATGAGAATTTTGAAATCGAGGCATTGGTGGATCAGGAACCAATGTAGATCAGTGAGCACATGGGTAATAAGTGAAAAGGACCTGGCGCAAGATAGCACACGGACAGCAGAGTTTTAGATGATCTGAAACTTACAGCAGATGGAAAAGTGGCAAGGGGAGCATTGGAATAATTGAGTCTGGAGATAACAAAAGCATGGTTTACTAGAATCTAGTTCCATTTTATTTTCCAATGATTCTTTAATATAGATTTAAGTTCCTCTGTTTTACCTCACATTTTTCATTTTAACTCTTAAGCTAAGGACTCTGAAAGGAAAGTGAATAAGTTTGCTGGGTATGTATAGATATAAACTCCAACAAGGGGAATAATCATCACATTGTTACTTACCTTATCTGCAAAATGTATAACAACAAAAGCCATGTTGGACATTCGGGGTTTCTGAAAGTGCAGGCTGTTTGAATGGCGGTCATACAGCTTCTGGGCCCAGCTCTGGTCTGCCCCTTTTGGCATCTGAAAGGCGGCACAAAACCAATTTGACTTAAAACCTAATTAGATATCACAAAAAAGCAAGCTTTTGGAAGTGGCGTTGTATTTGTGAAACAGCATGCAGAAAAACATTTTTGGTAGATTTGCAATACAACAGAATTGATGATTGCAACAAAAAAGATACACTGGCCCTCTTGTCCAAATAAAAAAAAAGGTCTGTTGAACACATCTTTTTTCCACAAATTCAGCAGCCCCCGCTTTCCTTGTCCTCCCCTGCCCCAGTGCAATTCAAGCATTCAGCTTTGGACAAGTATCTGACTTGACCTTGGCTGACCCGCACTGTTTTTCCAGGTTTAGCAATTTTAAATATTTAGAGTGAATGCCTGGGAGATGTCACTTGCTTTGAACCTAGGGGCGGGGTGGGGGAGGCGGGTGTGGGGGAAGGTCACATTATGAAGGTCTGCAGCAGAAGAAGGAATTAAATCCATTTTGTGCGATTGCTGCTGTTTCCTGCCAGTTCCCACACAGTGAAGGCCTGTCAACAAAGCATATAAAATCTCACTTTCCCTGCTATCTGGAGAAGCAGTCAGCAACTTCTACCATCCATTTTCCACAGGTCATCTTTCCACACAGCTGCCTGCCACTATGGCAGGAAAATAACATGCAAGACATTACAGCATCTCTCCTACATCATAAATGTAAAATTTAAATGACAGTCCCTGACAATTGAGAATGAGAACTCAGCAGTGAAAGAGACATCAGTGCCCAACCCATCTGATGCTCCAATGTGCTGTGTAGGTCACTCCAGGTTTCAGACTTCAAAAAAAGATCCAAATTTCCCAGGCTCACTTCTTTGACCAGGAGTCCTCCCCCCAGATCAGCAGACCCATTCACCTCCAGCTTTCTCCCTCCACCTGGACCCCTCTCCTCTGACCTCTTACCCGCTCTTGATCTTTTCATTGAAAACTGTATGTGAGACATTGGTCATCTCAATTTCTCTGCCCCCCCTCACTCACTCTAACCTGTCCCCCTGTGAACTTGCCGCATTCCGTACTCTCAGGTCTAACCCCGACATTGTCATCAAACCTGCAGACAAGGGTGGTGCTGTTGTTGTATGGCGTACCGACCTCTACCTTGTACTGGCTCAGCACCAACTCTCAGACACTTCTTCCTATTTCCCCCTGGACCATGACCGCACCACCGAACATCAAGCAACTGTCCACAGGACTGTCAGTGACTTCGTCTCCTCTGGAGATCTGCCCTCTACAGCTTCCAACCTCATTGTCCCACAACCCCAGACAGCCCCGGCTGTCCCGGCAGACCCATTGTTTCAGCCTATTCCTGCCCCACTAAACTTATTTCTTCCTATCTTGACTCTATCTTTTCTCCGCTGGTCCAGTCTCTTCCCACCTACATCCGTGACTCTTCTGATGCCCTACCTCATTTTGACAATTTCTAGTTGCCTGGTCCCAACTGCCTCCTCTTCACTATGGACATCCAATCTCTCTACACCTCCATTCCCCACCAGGACGGTCTGAGGGCTCTCCGCTTCTTCCTTGAGCAGAGGCCCAACCAGTCCACATCCACTGCCACCCTGCTCCGCCTGGCTGAACTTGTTCTCACAGCGAACAACTTCTCCTTCAACTCCACTCATTTCCTTCAAGTAAAAGGTGTTGTTATGGGTACCCGCATGGGCCCTGGTTATTCCTGTCTTTCTGTGGGATATGTCGAACATTCCTTGTTCCAGTCCTACTCAGGCCCCCTCCCCCAACTCCTTTTCCGGTGCATTGATGACTGTATCGATGCCATTTCCTTCACCTGCCCTGAACTGGAAAACTTTATCAACTTTGCTTCTAATTTCCACCCTTCTCTCATCTTTACATGGTCCATCTCTGACACTTCCCTTCCCTTCCTCGACTTCTCTGTCTTCACCTCTGGGGATAGGCTGTCTACTAATATTCATTATAAGCCCACCGACTCCCACAGCTACCTCGACTACATTTCTTCACACCCTGCCTCCTGTAAGGACTCCATTCCATTCTCCCAGTGTCTCCGACGCATCTGCTCTGATGATGCTACCTTCCATGACGGTGCTTCTGATATGTCTTCCTTTTTCCTCAACCGAGGATTCCCCCCCACTGTGGTTGACAGGGCCTTCAACCGTGTCCGGCCCATTTCCCACACCTCTACCCTCACCCCTTCCCCTCCCTCCCAGAACCGCGACAGGGTTCCTCTTGTCCTCACTTTCCACCCCATCAGCCTCCACATCCAAAGGATCATCCTCCGTCATTTCCGCCACATCCAGCGTGATGCCACTACCACACGCATCTTCCCCTCCCTTCCCGTCAGCATTCCGAAGGGACCTTTCCCTCTGCGACACGCTGGTCCACTCCTCCATTACCCCCACCCTCTTCCCCTTCCCATTGCACCTTACCCTGCAAGTGCAGGAGGTGTAATACCTGCCCATTTATCTCCTCTCTCCTCACTATCCAAGGCCCCAAACACTCCTTTCAGGTGAAGCAGCGATTTACTCGTACTTCTTTCAATGTAGTATACTGTATTCGCTGCTCACAATGTGGTCTCCTCTACATTGGGGAGACCAAACGGAGACTGGGTGATCGTTTTGCGGAACACCTCTGCTCAGTCCGCAAGCAGGACCCTGAGCTTCTGGTTGCTTGCCATTTCAACACTCCCCCCTGCTCTCATGCTCACATCTCTGTCCTGGGATTGCTGCAGTGTTCCAGTGAACATCAATGCAAGCTTGAGGAACAGCATCTCATTTACCGATTAGGCACACTACAGGCTGCCGGACTGAACATTGAGTTCAATAATTTCAGAGCATGACGGGCCCCCCATTTTACTTTTATCTTTAGTTATTTTTTATTTTATTTTAGTTTGTTCAGTTTGTTTCTGCTGTGCCTACCCACTTTTTTTTAGGTTTGTGCTTGCGCCTGTTCAATTTCCAGTCCATTAACACCCTATCTGTACAAATGCTTTGTCTTTCAGCATACCATTAACATATCGTTTGCCTTTGCTATTCTGTGACCTTGTTCTATCAATACCTTCTCTTTTGTTATTTCTTGCCCCACCCCCGCTTTACTTGCTTAAAATCTTTTCCATTTCTTATATCTGCCAGTTCTGAAGGGTCACTGACCTGAAACGTTAACTATGCTTCTCTCTCCACAGATGCTGCCAGACCTGAGTTTTTCCAGCACTTTCTGTTTTTATTCCAAATTTCCCAAACTGCTTTCGCAAAATCCCAAACAGTTACTCACCTTTTCAGTCCCACAGTCCAACTTGCCTGCCTCTTGTCCTGTTTAAATGTGTGCTGATTTTTCCCTCTCCCTGAGAGGCAGGGCTATCACACCCACCGGTGATGAGAAACTCATTTACTCTTGCTATGAAATCAGAGGGAAACTCATCATCTGATTGCTGTTCCTCAACTAAAAGAAAATTATGCTGAGCAAGCACAATATCGACAATAATGCCTTTACCTTGCATTCTTCATCCAACAGGTCTAAAATGCCCAATTTAGCCTCAATAAGGTCAATGCAAGGTTGGTTGTCAGAGAAGTCAATGAGAGTCCATGGTATTTGTTCCTTCATGTACTCCTCCTGCTCCAGTTTGAAGACATGCTGAAAAACATTGAAAACATTCAACAAACAGACACTATGGTTTATGCTCAGAAGGTATCCATTACTGGGAATCTCCATTTAAAGAGAATGTTTGTTCAGCCACTATTTAAAGGAGAACATTAGAGTCAAGGCAAATACAAAGACTTGGTAAAGCTGACGCATTTAAATTGAAAGTCATCATTAGTAAAAGAAAGGCTTTGAGCACACACATGTACAAATACAAGGTTCAATGGTCTCACCAGGTTAAACTGCTGCTGCAATTTTTCATTAGCATAGTTGATGCAAAACTGTTCAAAACTGTTGATTTCAAATGTTTCAAACCTGCAATAAATAGACAAAAAGAACTTACCACCTTTTGACACATAAATCAGATTGGTTTTGTAGGGAATATAGTGGGACCAGGGAATAACTGGAACAATAGTCCAGAATTTGCTGGAGCAGGGCATCCAGCAAAGTGGATTTGTTCCTGCACCATAAAATTCTTGGAAGTGAGAGCTAATAATGGTATGACAAAGGCAACAGGGCATCATGGACAAAAACAGAAAATGCTGGAAATACTCAGCAGGTCAGTAAGACCTGGAGAGAGAAACACAGGGCTAAGGTTTCAGGTCTGTGACAGGCCAGTTCTGATGAAGGGTCACAGACCCGAAACGTTAACTGTGTTTTTCACTACATAGATGCTTCCTGACCTGCTGAGTATTTCCAGTATTTTCTGTTTTTGCTTCAGATTTCCAGCATCCAGTATTTTGCTATTGTATTACAGCATCTTGGACTTTGGATAACGACAGGGCCAATAACCATCTTCTTAAGCGATGAGATTGAGGATTGAGCAATAAACAGAAGGACTGAGAAGGAAGGTAAATTATAATGGATGAATTCACTATCAAAACAGGTACAGAAAGAGAAGGAAAGAAAGATTAGTTTGGAAGAGAGAGGGAAAAAAGGCAAATGAAAAGTAAGAGAATTTTATTTAAAAAAATTAAATTTTACATTTAAAAGTCTCCAAAAATTCACTACATGCAGGAATAAGATGAACTGCTCACTTTCTTGTCCAGAGAGGTTGTTTGGCAATTAACAATTATCACGTTGTTAAAAGGGCTCTTGCGCTATTCATTTAGATGCAACTTTTTGTGGTGTGTTCAATGGGCAACTAATGTGCAAATGATCATAAGATCATAAGAAATAGGAGGAGTTTGCCATTCAGCCCCTTGAGGCTGCTCTGCCTGTAGTATCAGGGCCTGAAAGGATTAATCTCGAGTGTGTGTAAAGAATATTTCCCACCATGATGATGGAAGAGATCCTGTGAGAGAGACTCAATAACAGATACAGCGTGGCTTTTGGAGGAGTCACACAGGCTAGTGTGGAGTGTAAATAGTTGTAATGAAATAAAGATTAATGTTTAATTACTACAGTCTAAGAATCTCTCTGGCTAGATTAAATACGGCGGCAGCATACAAAACCAACATCTAACACTGTCATTCAATAAGATCATGGCCGACTTGATTGTGGCCTAAATTCCACTTTCCTGTCAGCCGCCCATAACCCTTTACTCTCATAGATCAAAAATTTGTATAACTGCAACAACTTCATGAAACTCCCAGGGAGGTTAATGGCACGAGAAGCCATTTTCAGGTGGCAGAATAATGCAAAATCGCCCAACAACTTGTGGAAATTTGTAATTATTGGGATAGTTCTTTCTTACCACAAGTCGCTGGCCGATGTGAACATTATTAATGGAGTGTGTCATTCACACACCATTACTTTTTCAGCAAGTTCTAGGCAAATATTGCTAGCCTGTAGCACTAGGATTTGACAGTGGGCGCCTTGGTAACACTAGGATCCAAAATTGAGATTCAGAGTTCCAATGTGATGTGCTAAAAAAAAAAATGTTAAAGCCAGTGTTGAGGCTGTGATTACCCACACTACTCAATGTCAGCCAAGCTACCATAGGAAGCCACTGAGGCAGACCAGATACTATCCTGCCCCCCATCTTGCTTCAGCTGTCAAAAGTTATATGGTGTAGGCAGAAACCAGAGGGGTGGGGGATAATGCTCCAATTCAGAGTGGTATTGAACTATAGAGACCAGGAACTTCCACAATTTTATACGTAGTCTGCACTGACAGCAGTCAGTTTGCTCCATGTGCCTCAGTGACTGTCAAGTCTGCTATAGGTGCCTCAGCATCCCTCGGCAAAAGAGATGTGAGAAAACAAATTAGGCAAATCCTCAATAGAGTCAGAGACATTACAGCACAGAAAGAGGTCATTCAGCCCATCGAGTTTATGCTAGCTCTCAGTAGAGCAATCCAGTCAGTCCCGTCCCCTTGCTCTATCCCCGTCGCCCTACAAATCTATTTCCCTCAAGTGCCCAACCAATTTTCTTTTGAAATCATTTATTGTCTCCTCTCCTCCCACCCTTGTAGGCAGCGAGTTCCAAGTTATTAAAAAAAGTTCTTCCTCACATTTCCCCCCCTCCCCGCATCTCTTTCCCAAAACCTTAAATTAATGTTATTTGCTTTTCAGTAGCCCTTGAACTATAAAATGTGCACTTGTCAGACAATGTCAAAATCAAATCGCGCTATGATTTCAAAACAGCCCACTCACTGTCCAGCAGAATGGTCACTTGGGAATAGCCAAGGAGAAGAAGAAAGATAATTGGGCTCAGAGGAATGTAATGATTTAGGTCGTTCTTTCAACCTCTGGGATTTGAGTTTGAATCTGACAAAGACTAATGGAAGTCCTCTCTCTCTACATTTAGTAATGGGTTTTCAACAATCTCAATTCAGTTTCTAACAGCCAAAGACCTGGAGCACAAAACTGGTGGCAAATTGGAAATGTTACGCAGAATGGCTGTTGTAGGAAATGATAATCATGGCACAGGTGCAGCAGGTGATGCTCTCTGAAGTTGGGCCTGAACACATTGTTGGAGCAGAGCAGAGGGCCCTACTTCTGCAGCTAACCATACTGGAGTCTAACCTTGGAGTGCTTGAATGTGGGCATCCAACATGGAAAAGTGTTCCATTTCCAGCCTAGTGTTCCTCACCTTGATGAGCACAAAAATTGATATACCAACAACTCTTTTTTTAAAAATTTGTCTCACCACATTTGCGAAATCAAATGAAATCAACTGGTCAAACAACTCTAAGAGTCACAGTCTGAAAAGGCAGCTATAGCTATATTTTGCTCAAAGCTGTGTTAACCCCACTCCATTCTGTACCCGTAAATATCCAGTACTCCAATAAATGAGTGCTGTTTGCTGGTCGTGTGCAGTGCTTTGTTGATGTGATCCACGATCCAGTTGAAGAGCTGGGCGTAGATGTGCTTGGCCAGTGCATTTCTGGCATTGATGGCATGCTGCTTGGACATAGTCTTGACATAGGTCTCGGACGTCGTGACAAGCTTGCGGTGACACAGCCAGTGTTCCATCTGATCGTGCTCTACTCCCAGTAAATCACAGAAGTAGTTCAAGTGCTCATCTTTTTTCTGAAAGCACAGAAATTAACAAGTAATGCACTGGAAGCATAGCACACTTGCTTTCAGTCTATTCAATTTCTCCAAACCTTTCGACTCACTTAACCAGTGATTTGCATATTAGGAGGCTACTAAAATAAAATGGAACGATTGGTCCAAACACTCAACTTCAGCCTATATGTAAAACAGGCAGGGTGGCGGATTGTCTGCATTTTACACTCCACCTGATTTTCCTTTCCACTGGGTGGGGCATAGAACAGGCAAGCAATCCACTACCACCTGTTTTACGCACACACAAAAATTGAGAGTTCTGGTGATTGTGACAACAGCCAGGGGGCTATAATAATACACAAAATCTACAAATATCTCCCCAGTTACTCGCCATCAAGGCTTACATTTGTAAGAAATGGCTGTCTAATAGCCTTATAAAATCTTAAGAAAATTAATTGGATATTATAGAAATAGCTGTCTCATATTAACAAAAATTCTATAGCTGGGCTGACAGACACAGGATAGCATAGGCATGTTATCTCTGCCAAGAACACGACTCTAGCACAGGCTCTGAAACAAGACATTTCTAAAGCTGGTAAGATGGAGCCTGGTACCCTCTCCAGAGAAGTGTCTGGCAGTAGTTTACAAACGGTACCGAGCAAGCGATAAGTTACAAACTGACTTCAGCAGCAGAGTAATGGGCATGGGAAGGGTTTCCTTTTAATTCCTGTCCCTCAGTGATTGGGAAATTGGAATCAAACAAGTGATTGGCATGGGACATTCATCAGCCCCTAGAAATAAAGCATATTTACAGATACTCGGGAGGGAAACAGTCAGTCTTCTTCGGACAGAAGGAAGAAGGAGAGCTTCCCAAAGTGGAGTCTATGCTGGCACCTGCCTAAAACTTTGGTCAGCGCAAGAAGGCTGAGGATCCTGAGGACCAAGGAGACCACCAACACCTCGCCTGCCTCATCCGTCGGGGAGACTGCCACCACCATTCTGCCCCATCATCATGATCTGGGATCAGTAAACCGTTCAACCTGCTGTGGGGGTCTTGTGTCTTTCCTGTCTATTTAACTTAGGCAACACATTTAAAATGCTGCTTCTTAATAAACTAATTAAAAACCACCTATGACTTCAACCCCTCCATCCCCACTCTTCTGTGGGTAGCTATGCCTGCTGAACCTAAATCTTACATATATGAATAATAGCCATTTGGACAAAGTACCCACCAATGCCAATGGAACCTTATTTCAGTAAGCAGTCAATACCTTCATAAGGAGAGAGGAGGAGGGAAAATTAATAAGGTAGAAAGAAAGATTGGGAGCACTGTAGCTGCACACCTCTGGGACCAGTTTGTACTTTGTCCAAGTAGCTGTTACTAATGTTTAAGAATTGAAACGAGCATTGGCGAACTCTTCAAACACAGTGGCACATCAAGCTTCATCTTATCTACGTCTAGTCTGTCTACTCATATGTACATCCAGCAGAGTCACTGGACAGTGATCAAGAGCAGAAACTGTGGACAATTTTATCCTGGATTTTTCCAAAAATAATTATATGAAAGTTATACCTTCCGTCTGCAGGAAATTAGTTTGGGCAGCTTCAATCCAGTTCCTGGTGCCCCCAATTCAATCCAAATTTGGAAGTTGAACTCAGGGGGCTGGATTTGGTCAGGGTCCTGACGTCGAGCCCATATGGGGGACTCGGGCCCACCCATGTCGTCAGCTCACCTGCCAGCGCAACCTTCCGGAAGGCGGTCTCTTAATGGGCCGCCTGCAGGCTCGTTGTCCTATTGAGAAGAGCGGGTGCGCTTCCGAGGCTGTAGGCCCAATCAGAGGGCCCACAATGATATTGGGCTGGCAGCCCTACAGGGGGAAGGTGCGCTGCCAAGACAGGCAGGTGAACAGGAGGGCACCTCCACATGGATATGCCTTTGGCTGACTGCATTGAAGTGACCAGTTAAAGACGCCTGAAGCCAGTAGGGCCAGCGGATTGGAGAGGAAACCCCTCCGCCTCGAATAAGCTGGCAGCCTCTGCACACAGTGGGGAGTCACTCAGGCATCGATAAAATACTGGCGCCAGTGCAAAATGGCCCAGGGAAGCCACGGGCTGGCTGGCTGGCATGTCAAATGAAAAAAGGTCACACTGGTGCAGTCGGGGGATACTCCTCTAAACTTGGAGTGGAGGCACATTGTTGGGACAGACTAGAGGGAGCTTTACTCTGAATCTAACTATAGTATTGAGCAAGCAGACACTGGGTGCTTAAAATGAAATGTGCTCCATTCCCTCACCTTGATGAACAGAAAACATTTGTACATAGTTGTGCGCAAACACCAGACAGACAGAAGCTCTCTAGATTACTTTTAAGCCTGACAATTATCTGTACCTGACTCCATACAAAATTTCAATACACCAATTTACTCCTGATCCCAAGGACAACATGAAAATATAAAAAAAACTCCTGTAAAATATTTTCCATTTTTTTTGTTTTCTAATGTCCACCATCCATAGCCAGACTTAACTGAGCAACAACTGATCAGTCCTGTGGAACATCCAATAGTATTAAATGTTTAATGCTGTTTATATAGATCAAATTGCTGTCTGAACAAGAATGCGGGCAAGAACTTGCTTCAGTTTATATTAGCCCTACTGATCAAATTTCAGTAAAACTTCAGCAGCAGTAATCCCTCACTATGTCTCTATCGATACTGTCCTTGTCTTTGATTAAGCATAAGCAGGGCTGGGGTGGTGGGGAAGAAAAGTATTTTTCTTTATTTTTGGTCCTTGATTTTTTTTCTCCCCAATACTCCACAAAGATGATGGTGCATGTTGAGGTACGGTTCCATGACTGTTGGCAGGCCTCTAATATCCCACATCAAGTCTTCATCATTCACAAGAAAGTTGGGTAGTGAATGCTGGTTGATGATTTGACAATGAAGTGATCACATTTCAGCTGATCCTGTCTTCACTTAGTCCTCAACAGCAGGCACTGAAGAATGTTCAGGAGCAGAACCCCTTCCTAATTCTGCCCCTCCCTGTGATGGAGACAGGAAGCGGAATGGCGGGGGGGAGGAGCCTCCAAGGAGGGTTGTGTCACATAAATCAGTGATTTTATATGTTAAATAAGATGAAACCAAAGGAAGTCATTGCTTCATAATTAACAACTGAATCACAATGTTCAATGTTCATTAACAAACCAGCAACAGCATGGCTGCATTCACTGGAGCTTCATAACAAGGTGCTATGGGGTAGTGGGATATAGGTGTGATTTCCCCACGTCCTAGTTTCTGAATCATAATGTACAGCCAAACGGCAATGTCAAGTGGGGCCAAGTATCTCCTCGCAGAGGGGGAGGAAAAACGTTAGGAAACAGGATGGAGCAGAGAAGGAAGACAGTCAACATCCAGAAACCAGATAAGATTGGCATAAGCAGGTGTTCGGTTATCGACCCCCACTCTTTGGTTGCAGGTGGTGAATATTTTGGGAGATGGTGAATAAATTAAAAAACAGGGAGAAAGCCAACGGAAAAAAAGAAGCGTTTATTGGAGGATAGTTAACATTCACACAGAGTTTCAGGCTCTGATTGATCCTTGATGTTCTCCTTGACAGTCATAAAATGAATGCACAAAGCAACTCAATGCTACCTGTCTATCAGCGGACGTCTATTACCCTGCTAGATAAATTCCAGATGTGAAATGGCTGATAACCAGAGGTTACTTCTGCAATATATGTGCATCAACTGTGTCACTAATATGATAATACTGCCTATTGATTTTAGCAGTGGAACTATAAATTATTGAAACAAGTTTCATAAACAACTGCAATGACAGTGGAAAAACACCAGAAAGTCTCCAGCTTATGATTGGAAGGCCGTGGACTATTACTGTACTCGAAGAGTATACTAACTTTCTGCAAGTTGCTATTTTCGCCCCTCAGTTCCTAAGGGTGATATTGCTTTCACAACTACCAGCAGCTCACTCAAGGCTTTTCTATTTGAGCATGGACATTGAGGACTAAAAACAAGAAATGCTGGAAATACTCAGCAGGTCTGGCAGCATCTGTGGAGAGAGAAGCAGAGTTAACGTTTTGGGTCAGTGACCCTTCTTCGAAACTGGCAAATATTAGAAATGTCAAAGGTTATAAGCAAGTAAAGCGGGGGTGGGGCAAGAGATAACAAAGGAGGAGGTGTAGATTGGACAAGGCCACAGAATAGCTGACCCTCAACTCTGCTTCTCTCTCCACAGATGCTGCCAGACCTGCTGAGTATTTCCAGCATTTCTTGTTTTTATTTCAGATTTCCAGCATCCGCAGTATTTTGCTTTTATTATGGACATTGAGGACAATGGACTATTTTAGCATGGGGTATCAGAGCTAACCATACTCCTATAAATCATCCAGCATCCACACATATAAGGTTCTGGCAAAGGCCACTGGCAGCAATTCAGAGCATAGGGAATTTTCTTTTTTAATTCATTTATGGGACGTGTGCATTGCTGGCTAGGCCAGCATTTACTATTAATCCCCAATTGCCCTTTAGAACGTGGTGGTGAGCCACCTTCTTGAACTGCTTGCAGTCCATGTGGTGTGGGCACACCCACAGTGCTGACAGGGAGGGAGTTCCAGGATTTTGATACAGCAACATTGAAGGAATGGCGATATCGTTCCAAGTCAGGATGGTGTGTGGCTTGGAGGGGAATTTGCAGATGGTGGTGTCCCCATGCATCTGCTGCCCTCATCTTCTAGGTGGTAGAAGTAGCAGGTTTTGAAGGAGTTGTTGAATTGCTGCAGTGCATCTTGTAGATAGTACACACTGCTGGCTACTGATCGCTGGTGGTGAAGGGAGTGAATACTGAAGGTGGTGTATGGGGTACCAATCAAGCAGCTGCTTTGTCCTGGATGGTGTCAAGCTTCTTGAATGTGTTTTTTAATTCGTTCATGGGATGTGGGTGTCGCTGGCTAGGACAGCATTTATTGCCCATCCCTAATTGCCCTCGAGAAAGTGGTGGTGAGCCGCCTTCTTGAACTGCTGCAGTCCGTGTGGGGTAGGTATACCTACAGCGCTGTTGGAGCCACACTCATCCAGGCAAGTGGAGAGTATTCCATCACACTCCTTACTTGTGCCTCGTGGATGGTGAGCAGACTTTGCAGAGCCAGGAAGTGAGTTACTCACCACAGAATTCCCAGCCTCTGACCTGCTCTTGTAGCCACAGTAGTTATACAGCTAGTCTAGTCAAGATTTTGGTCAATGATAATCCCCAGGATGTTGATGGTGGGGGATTCATTGATGCTAATGCCATTGAACATTAACGGGAGATGATTAGATTCTCTTTTGTTGGAGATCATCATTGCCTGGCACTGGTTTGGTGCAGGTGCAAATGTTACTTGCTACTCATCAGCCCAAGCCTGAATATTGTCCAGGTCTTGTTGCATGCGAGGACGAACTGCTTCAGTATCTGAGGAGTTGCAAATGGTACTAGTACGAAAGACCACTTCATTGTCGGATAGATATTTGAAACAAAGCCAGAAACAGATCAATAGGGAGAACGCAGAGCAATGAGATTAGTATTGGATGGTGCCAGATATGAATGACCTAATTCTGTGTTGTAAATATCTATGGTTGTATGGTTCACTCACACATTCAAGGATTTATGTATCTGAATCCATAATTCACTCTGTTCGTGCATAGCCTTCAGCAATTTTTCATTGGTATTAACTCCCTTTTCTTACTCTTTCTTCCAAAATGCATTTTCACACATTCTCCACATTAAATTACATCTACTACCAGTCTCTCCTTTTACAAGTATTGCTCAAGTTTGTTCCTGCTGAGTGATTGATGTAAGTCGAATGGGTCTATCAGTACCCTTGGGCACAAAAACAAAAGCATGCTGGAAACAGTCAGCAGGTCAGTCGGCACCTGTGGAGAGAACAGATAAGGTAATAGACCCTTCATCAGAACTGAGCTTTGACCAAGAACCTCTGCTTGAAATGTTAGCTTTTTCTTTTCTCTCCATTGATATGGATGGACATGCTGAGAGTTTCCAGAATTTTGTTTTTACATTCCAACTTCTTCAGTTTTTTGTTCTTTGCAAGTACATCTGCAACATTTACCACTACATCCTCCAGGATATTTATTGTCCTGCAATCATTGGATAATTGTCTATAAATATTCTCTAAATTTGCAATGTAGAAACTCCCATGCTATAAATAACCTGGAGTGTCTTAAACTGACACAGAAAGGGGACAGTTGTCAGCACAAGCAAATGTTTTTAAAAATTTAAAAAGATCTGCGCAACATGAAAATTCCTGGAGATTAAAATTTTGATCACAATTTTCAGATCAATAATTTTGACGTTTCAAATATGGAAATTCAGCTTTATTTGTCATCAGGCCAGTTATGGAGTCCAGGGATTTTCATCCTGAATTATTTGTTTACAACAAGATTGAAGCTTGAAGCTCCAACCTCCTCTCAAACTGCAATTTTAAACTGCAAATAAGTCGAGCAGAGAAAAAGGGAGAAATTTGAAAAAGTGCAGATAAAATGACATGCATCAGTCTCAAAAGATCCAGATTGACACGGCTGCGCAAATACATATCAAACTATTATGCACCAAACAGAACACAGTCAGAACAGTCTATTCTGCTTTATATTAGAGGACATGAACCTGAATTTTACAGGTTGTTTATAAATGTATCTAGTTGCTCCTGCCAATCACAGGTACAAGGACAAACACCATGGTGTGTAGGTCACTGTTTCTATAGAAGACACTGCAGAATCTGTCTCCACTGCAAATATGCAAATATTTAAACTGTTTGCATTTCAATAGCTAATTTCAGCCCCCCCCCCCCCCCCCCCACCAAACCCCCCTCCGAGTGATAGAGGGTTTTTTAAAATTCGTTTATTGGATGTGGGCATAGCTGGCTAGGTCAGCATTTATTGCCCATCCCTAATTGCCCTTGAGAATTTGATGGTGAGCTGCCTTCTTGAACTACTGCAGTCCATGTGGGGTAGGTACACCCACAGTGTGTTAGGAAGGGAGTTCCAGGATTTTGACCCAGTGACAGGGAAGGAACGGCGATATAGTTCCAGGTCAGGATGGTGTGTGGTTTCGAGGGGAACTTGTGGTGTTCCCATGTATCGGCTGCCCTTGTCCTTCCTGATCAGCGCTGTCCAACATCCGGCCCGCCAAAGATTTCCCATCCGGCTTGCAGCCATTCCTTATCCTCACCAGGGATCCATGGACGGAGATGGGAAATTACCTGTTGACTTCCAGCAGAACATCCTTTTTAACAGAAAGACAGCTGCTGAAGCAAGAACGAGCTACCCAACAACGGACAGATTCGGGATTTTCTGACTTTTTTTTTTACAAGTCTGCCGGAAAACCCTGTATCAAGCCGATGTTGAGAAATGCATTCTTGCTTCAGCAGCTGTCATCGTAAAACTGACAGCATGATGCTTTTAAACAAACTGACGAAGCACAA